>NC_064859.1:22510489-23122989 GCF_024139225.1 Suncus etruscus | reverse complement strand
GACTCACTTGCTCACATGGCTGTGACCTTTCTTAATGGCTGGAGATGACAATCCATGACTATCTGGGCCAATGCCAAAGATAGTTGGGCTTTCTCCCCAACAGCAGAGCAATGCAGACCACATATGGCCCAAATGGCTTGCTCTCAAAGCCACTTTCACAAAGTGACAAGTGGAACCATTATCTAATACTATGAAATAGGTCTCTTCAAAATGGGGGATACTAAAGTAGTCTTGGCTGCCTTCCAGCATCCATAGGGTAGGTTGGTTATTGGGAATCACTGGGCAGTGGTGCTAGTTCAGAAATGAGTGGCAGGAGAGCAGATATGGGTGAAGTTGTAACAAGTGCCTGGTAGGAGATAGAGAATGATTATTTAAAGACAATTCCCTGAACAGCATTGGCTTTTCAGACACATTGGTTCCCTGGGTCTCTTGTTGGATATCCTTTCATGGGAATTATTCTTCCTTCAAGAGAGACATTCTAGAATCTAGATGAAGCACCCTTCCTTCAAAGACCTAGTTTGTCATCAGTTCTGCCATATTTTTGTTCAAAGTTCAGTTCAGAAAGGAGAAATAAGCACCATCTTTTGAAGAAACATTGCTAAATAATTCACTGTCATCATTTTTTTTAATTTTTTTAAATTTATTTAAACACCTTAATTACATACATGATTGTGTTTGGGTTTCAGTCATGTAAAGAACACCACCCATCACCAGTGCAACATTCCCATCACCAATGTCCCAAGTCTCCCTCCTCCCCACCCGACCCCTGCCTGTACTCTAGACAGGCTCTCCATTTTCCTCATACATTCTCGTTATTAGGACAGTTCAAAATGTAGTTATTTCCCTAACTAAACTCATCACTCTTTGTGGTGAGCTTCCTGAGGTGAGCTGGAACTTCCAGCTCTTTTCTCTTTTGTGTCTGAAAATTATTATTACAAGGGTGTCTTTCATTTTTCTTAAAACCCATAGATGAGTGAGACCATTCTGCGTTTTTCTCTCTCTCTCTGACTTATTTCACTCAGCATAATAGATTCCGTGTACATCCATGTATAGGAAAATTTCATGACTTCATCTCTCCTGACAGCTGCATAATATTCCATTGTGTATATGTACCACAGTTTCTTTAGCCATTCGTCTGTTGAAGGGCATCTTGGTTGTTTCCAGAGTCTTGCTATGGTAAATAGTGCTGCAATGAATATAGGTGTAAGGAAGGGGTTTTTGTATTGTATTTTTGTGTTCCTAGGGTATATTCCTAGGAGTGGTATAGCTGGATCGTATGGGAGCTCGATTTCCAGTTTTTGGAGGAATCTCCATATCGCTTTCCATAAAGGTTGAACTAGATGGCATTCCCACCAGCAGTGGATAAGAGTTCCTTTCTCTCCACATCCCCGCCAACACTGTTTATTCTCATTCTTTGTGATGTGTGCCATTCTCTGGGGTGTGAGGTGGTATCTCATCGTTGTTTTGATTTGCATCTCCCTGATGATTAGTGATGTGGAACATTTTTTCATGTGTCCTTTGGCCATGTGTATTTCTTCTTTGTCAAAGTGTCTGTTCATTTCTTCTCCCCATTTTTTGATGGGGTTAGATGTTTTTTTCTTATAAAGTTCTGTCAGTGCCTTGTATATTTTGGAGATTAGCCCCTTATCTGATGGGTATTGGGTGAATAGTTTCTCCCACTCAGTGGGTGGCTCTTGTATCCTGGGCACTATTTCCTTTGAGGTGCAGAAGCTTCTCAGCTTAATATATTCCCATCTGTTAATCTCTGCTTTCACTTGCTTGGAGAGTGCAGTTTCCTCCTTGAAGATGCCTGTAATGTCCTGGAGTGTTTTGCCTATGTGCTGTTCTATATATTTTATGATTTTGGGGCTGATATCGAGGTCTTTAATCCATTTGGATTTTACCTTCGTACATGATGTTAGCTGGGGGTCTAAGTTCAATTTTTTGCAAGTGGCTATCCAATTGTGCCAACAGCACTTGTTGAAGAGGCTTTCCCTGCTCCATTTAGGATTTCCTGCTCCTTTATCAAAAATTAGGTGATTGTATGTCTGGGGAACATTTTCTGAGTATTCAAGCCTATTCCACTGATCTGAGGACCTGTCCTTATTCCAATACCATGCTGTTTTGATAACTGTTGCTTTGTAGTACAGTTTAAAGTTGGGGAAAGTAATTCCTCCCATATTCTTTTTCCCAATGATTGCTTTAGATATTCGAGGGTGTTTATTGTTCCAAATGAATTTCAAAAGTGTCTGATCCACTTCTTTGAAGAATGTCATGGGTATCTTTAGAGGGATGGCATTAAATCTGTATAATGCCTTGGGGAGTATTGCCATTTTGATGTTAATCCTGCCAATCCATGAGCAGGGTATGCGTTTCCATTTCCGTGTGTCCTCTCTTATTTCTTGGAGCAGAGTTTTATAGTTTTACTTGTATAGATCCTTCACATATTTAGTCAAGTTGATTCCAAGATATTTGAGTTTGTGTGGCACTATTGTGAATGGGGTTGTTTTCTTAATGTCCATTTCATCCTTATTACTATTGGTGTATAGAAAGGCCATTGATTTTTGTGTGTTAATTTTGTAGCCTGCCACCTTGCTATATGAGTCTATTGTTTCTAGAAGCTTTTTGATAGAGTCTTTAGGGTTTTCTAAGTAGAGTATCATGTCATCTGCAAACAGTGAGAGCTTGACTTCTTCCTTTCCTATCTGGATTCCCTTGATATCCTTTTCTTGCCTAATCGCTATAGCAAGGACTTCCAGTGCTATGTTGAATAGAAGTGGTGAGAGAGGACAGCCTTGTCTTGTGCCAGAATTTAGAGGGAAGGCTTTTAGTTTTTCTCCATTGAGGATAATATTTGCCACTGGCTTGTGGTAGATGGCCTTCACTATATTGAGAAAGGTTCCCTCCATTCCCATCTTGCTGAGAGTTTTGATTAAGAATAGGTGTTGGACCTTATCAAATGCTTTCTCTGCATCTATTTATATGATCATGTGGTTTTTATTTTTCTTGTTATTGATGGTGTGTATTATGTTGATAGATTTATGGATGTTAAACCAGCCTTGCATTCCTGGGATGAAACCTACTTGATCATAGTGGATGATCTTCTTAACGAGGCATTGAATCCTATTTGCCAGGATTTTGTTGAGGATCTTTGCATCTGCATTCATCAGCGATATTGGTCTGTAATTTTCTTTTTTTGTAGCATCTCTGTCTGGTTTAGGTATCAAGGTGATGTTGGCTTCATAAAAGCTATTTGGAAGTGTTTCTGCTTGTTCAATTTCATGAAAGAGTCTTGCCAAGATTGGCAGTAGTTCCTCTTGGAAAGTTTGATAGAATTCATTAGTGAATCCATCTGGACCTGGGCTTTTGTTTTTCGGCAGACCTTTGATTACTGTTTTAATTTCATCAGTGGTGATGGGGGTGTTTAGATATGCTACATCCTCTTCCTTCAACCGTGGAAGATTATAAGAGTCCAAGATTTTATCCATTTCTTCCAGGTTCTCATTTTTAGTGGCGTAGAGTTTTTCAAAGTAGTTTCTGATTACCCTTTGAATCTCTGTCATATCAGTAGTGATTTCTCCTTTTTCATTCCTGATACGAGTTATCAAGTTTCTCTCTCTCTTTCTTTGTTAGGTTTGCCAGTGGTCTATCAATCTTGTTTATTTTTTCAAAGAACCAACTTCTGCTTTCGTTGATCTTTCGGATTGTTTTTTGGGTTTCCACTTCGTTGATTTCTGCTCTCAGCTTTGTTATTTCCTTCTGTCTTCCTAGTCTTGGGTCCTTTTGTTGAGCATTTTCTAGTTCTATTAGCTGTGTCATTAAGCTACTCAGGTAAGCTCCTTCTTCCTTCCTGATGTGTGCTTGCAAAGCTATAAATTTTCCTCTCAGTACTGCTTTTGCTGTGTCCCATAAGTTCTGATAGTTTGTGTCTTTATTGTCATTTGTTTCCAGGAACCTTTTGATTTCCTCCTTGATTTCATCTCAGACCCACTGGTTATTGAGCATGAGGCTGTTTAACTTCCAGGTGTTAAAGTGTTTCTTCTGAGTCCCTTTGGAGTTCACAAATAATTTCAGAGCCTTGTGGTCAGCGAAGGTAGTCTGCAAAATTTCTATCCTCATGATCTTATGGAGGTATGTTTTATGTGCCAGCATGTAGTCTATTCTGGAGAATGTCCCATGTACATTGGAGAAGAATGTGTATCCAGGTTTCTGGGGATGGAGTGTCCTATATATATCCACTAGGCCTCTTTCTTCCATTTCTCTCCTCAGGTCTAGTATATTCTTGTTGGGTTTCAGTCTGGTTGACCTATCCAGTGTTGCCAAAGCCGTGTTAAGGTCCCCCACAATTATTGTGTTGTTGTTGATATTATTTTTCAGATTTGTCAACAGTTGTATTAAATATTTTGCTGGCCCCTCATTCGGTGCATATATGTTTAGGAGAGTTATTTCTTCCTGCTCTACGTACCCCTTGATTAATATAAAATGTCCATCTTTGTCCCTTACAATCTTCCTGAGTATAAAGTTTGCATTATCTGATATTAGTATGGCCACTCCAGCTTTTTTATGGGTGTTGTTTGCTTGGATAATTTTTCTCCAGCCTTTTATTTTGAGTCTATGTTTGTTCTGACTATTCAGGTGCGTTTCTTGTAGGCAGCAGAAGGTTGGATTGAGTTTTTTGATCCATTTAGCCACTCTGTGTCTCTTAACTGGTGCATTTAGTCCATTGACGTTGAGAGAAAGAATTGTCCTGGGATTTAACGCCATCTTTATTTCAAAATTTGGTGTGTCTTTTGGGTAGTCTTGTCTTAAATTAGGTCTTTCAGTTTTTCTCTTAAGACTGGCTTTGTGTCTGTGAAGTTTCTGAGCTGTTTTTTGTCTGTGAAACCATGTATTCTTCCGTCAAACCGGAAAGTGAGTTTTGCTGGGTATAGTATTCTGGGTGAAGCATTCATTTCATTCAGTCTTGTCACAATATCCCACCACTGCTTTCTGGCATTGAGTGTTTCTGGTGACAGGTCTGCTGTAAATCTCAGGGAAGCTTGCTTGAATGTGATTTCCCCTTTTGATCTTGCTGTTTTCAGAATTCTGTCTCTATCTGTGGGATTTGTCATTGTGACTAGGATGTGTCTTGGGGTGGTTTTTCTGGGGTCTCTTTTGGTTGGTACTCTTCGGGCATGCAGGATTTGATCACATATATTCTTTAGCTCTGGAAGTTTCTCTTTAATGATGTTCTTGACCGTTGATTCTTCCTGGAAATTTTCTTCCTGGGTCTCTGGGACTCCAATGATTCTTAAGTTGTTTCTGTTGAGCTTATCATAGACTTCTATTTTCATCTGTTCCCATTCTTTGACTAATTTTTCCATTGTCTGCTCATTTGCTTTAAGTTTTTTGTCCAATCTCTCCTGCTGTATGGAATTGTTATGTATCTCATCTTCCACAGCACCAAGTCTATTCTCAGCTTCTGATACCCTGTCCCAGAACTTATCCATTTTGTCATTCACTTCGTTTACTGACTTTTTCAGTCCTGTAAGTTGACATGTTATTTCAGTTTGGAGTTTTGTGATTTTTGTCTTCATATTTTCTTGGTTCTTATTAGTGTTCTGTTCCACTCGATCCATGGTTTCTTGGAGTCCGTTGAGCATCTTCCATATTGCTAGTCTAAAGTTCTTATCTGAGAGGTTGATTAGTTGATTGGTCATTATCTGGTCCTCAGATTTGTCATCTTCATTCTCTATGTCTGATGCTGGCCTGCGTTGTTTCCCCATTGTCACACTTGTATTGTGGGTTTTTCTACGTGTTGTGGTGGTATTCATTGTCTATATGATGCAGGCAGCACACTCCTCTGGCTCCTCCCTTTCTGGATGGGCTGTCTTGCCTCTAAGGGAGGGGAGTCCTCCGTGGATGAAGCCTCACACTGGGTCAAATCTTAGGCCCGAGCATGCAACAGAGAAGACAGTCCGGTGAGAAACGTTTGCTTCTGTGATATAGCACCGTTCTTAGTGTAATTTTTTCTTCTTGTTGCAATGGTGTTCTTTCCTTAGAAAGAGTGCACGGCCACGTAGCAAAGTGGAGCGGCCGTGCTCCGCTGGAGCCTCTTTTTGCTCCACTCGCAAGAGTTTCACACAAGAGGACAGTAGACAGACATATACAGGTCAAACTCACAGTTTTTCACAGTTGGGCCCCACTGGGCCAGTGTACTTTCATGGATTTTCCCCGCCTGGTGTCACACACAGGGAGCCAGCTTTTGCAAAGTCTTGCCGGTTTTCATGCTCTGTAGTCCCTCCCTGAAAATGGCCTCTGGGCGAGCGAGTTTTCTGGAGCCTCTTTTTGCCCCACTCGCAAGAGTTTCACGCAAGAGGACAGTAGACAGATATATACAGGTCAAACTCACAGTTTTTCACAGTTGGGCCCCACTGGGCCGGTGTACTTTCATGGATTTTCCCCGCCTGGTGTCACACACAGGGAGCCGGCTTTTGCAAAGTCTTGCCGGTTTTCCTATTTCTAAAACATCCACTGTCATCATTTTAAGTGATCACAGTGCTCCTTTCCTGAAAAGCCCCACATCTAATTCACGGCTGCCAAGATTCCTTCTTCTGATGTGCAACAGCTCCAAAGGTCAATCCCAACTGCCAGTAAGGAGAGCTAAAGCCTCTGCTGAGATACAGAACAACCCAAGTCCCCGCTCGAACCCACACTCAGTCCTACATACAGTGTGATATTTCCAAGAATGTGTATAGTAAACTTCTACATCCTATCTCAAAACTTCCCAGGGAGAGGCCAGAGAGATAGCATGGAGGTAAGGCATTTGCCTTGCATGCAGAAGAATGGTGGTTCGAATCCCAGCATCCCATGTGGTCCCCCGAGCCTGCCAGGAATGACCCAAAAACCAAACAAATGAACAAAAACCTTCCCAGGGAGCTCCCAGTAAGGGGGAAATTTTTCCTTGTGTCCCAGCTCATGTTAAATAAACCTCTCTAATGGCTTTGTGGCTTCTGATCTTGTATTTATAGAAAGATCTTCTAATCCTAGAATGACAGAAATGCCTAGGGTCTGTTCTAGATCCTCTATGGTTTTAAACTTTACTTCTATCATTGGAGTTTATATTAATCTAGCTTGTGAAATAGACACAAACTTTTTTCCCCCAGTGTTTCCAAAATAAACCTAACAAAAAACTTTTAAGTGTATTTCATGGGGCCAGAGCAATAGTACAGTCAGTAGGGCATTTACCTTGCATGCTGATAACCCAGGTTCGATCCCCAACATACCATATAGTCCCTGGAGCTTGCAAGGAGTGATTTCTGAGCGTAGAGCCAGGAGAAACCTCTGCCCCCTCCAATTTTTTTAAGTGTATTTCTTAAACTGGGATTGCTATACTTATATACTAAATTCTAACATCTAATAGATGACTTCTGAACTTTCTGTTCTGGTATGGACCACAATCACATCAGTCAGTCTCTGGAGGCTGATGGACATCATGTAGATCACGAGCAAGGATGACCCCGAGGCCAAGGACTGGATCATCTTCATTGTTCAGGTGGCCATGGTCAACTGGATGGCCAGAGCTCATCACTTGGGTACTCATCAGTCACATGGATGTCATCAAGATCTGCTTCCAGCTGCAGGTAAAGTGTCTTTGCCACAGAGACCCCGGCAACAAGTACCCAAGCACCAAGGGATCCTGAAAGCTACAAGGCAGATTTTGAAGCAAGAGGGTTCCACGGTGTTCTGAAAGGGCCACCTCCCGGCCCAGTGCCTCTCCATTGGCTTCAAGGCCTTGCGGCAATTTATGTCCTTTGAGATGCTGACAGAGCTGGTGCACAGAGGCATTGAGGCCTATGTCAGCAAGCCCTCATTGTCCTTCCTGTACAGGGGGGCTATCTGCCTGTCTGACCAACCTGGCCATGCAGCCCGTGGTCTTGCTGCACATGCAACTAGCAGCGCAGGGGGAGCCCAAATTCTATAAAACGTTGCTTGACGCTGGGGTGACCATGCATAGGACCAAAGGCATTCTACTGCAGCCTGCACTCCACCTGATGGCCCTTTTCCCCTATGCAGGCTACCATTTCTTCTACAACTCCCTGAAGCAGGCCTAGAAGTAGCTCCTACCTGAAGAAGACTCGAGTCCAACATGATCCTCAAGAACTTGAAATGTGGCAGTGGAGTCGGAGTCATCAACATAACCTCAATGTACCACTTGGGCCTCTTCAAGAAGTGCCTGCAGGTCTGAGGGTTCAAGTATGCCCCTACCATCTTTGACCAAGTCTGCATGTATATGGCCTTAGCGACTGCACCCAGCAGAATGCTGCTTGGGGAGGGTGTGTGGGACTTGTTCAAGGACCTGTCCCCCAGCCTGCTGAAGGCTGCTATATCCACCAGTTTCATATTTCTGGTATGCGTTTCTGAAGCCTCTTTCACTGCATCAAGAAAAGCTGGTAGCCTCTGCTCCTCTGCTCCCCGCTGCCTGGATCCCCACCCAGCCCTGCAGCCTGCACAGGAAAGATGTCCAGACATGGACCTTAGGAGGAGTTTCTGGCCTGGGAGGACTCAGCCGGTGTGGCTCCCCCATCCTATACCCACAGAGGTATGGAAGGGGCCAGCCAGTTACTTACACCACCTTCCCCTGCAATGGGTCATACTCTGGAGCCTAGACTTTCTTAACAGACATTAAAACTGCCAACATGGAGCAGTGGTGCAAGGGTAGGGTGTCTGCCTTGCATGTGCTAACCTAGGATGGAATCTAGGCGTCAATCTCCCGGCGTCCCATATGGTTCCTCAAGCCAGGAGCGATTTCTGAGCGTAGAGCCAGGAGTAACTACTGAGCATCACTGGGTGTGGCCCCAAAACCAAAAACTAAAATAAATTATGATTATTATATTTTTGATATACATTCTAGTATTTGAAGGTTTTTCTTTTTTATTTTATTTTTTTAATTTTTTATTTTTAATTATGAGACCAAAGATGCAAAGAAAGAGGACAAGGTAAAGTTACAGTGGAAGGATAATCACCCATACACAGAATTCTCAGAAGTCCCCTTGCTGATATCTTAACTTTGGACTTTCAGCCAAAGAACATTAAGATAAATAAAACAGAACCCATATACAATTACTTTGTACCGCAAGTCCCCAGATTGTAATACATTATAATATTTCTTAGCAGCACACAAAACAATCTAAAGCCATAAAACTTATGTAACTCCTTAAAAATTAAAGGCATAGTATTTTTTTTTACATTTCTATGCACATGCATATTAGTTTAAGTAACCTAAAAAGTTTAAGTGTTTTTTTTTTAAGGATTAGAGTCAAAGGAGCACAGTAAAAACGGTGTTAGAGTGGCAATTATTGTTTGCATAGGCCCATCAAAATATGAGGGACATGGAAAGGAAAAACCTTGGCCTAAATGCAATGAGACCCTACCCCTGAAGTTTCCTGGCATAAGACCAACTCTAGGCTCCAGGCAAGCTAGTTTGTCCAAGACATTGTCTGTAGTGCCAACACACTTTTGTTTTTAACACAGTCTCTGTTGTTGGCATCATGTTTTTGTATTAAAGATCCTGGAATCTGCATATCCTACATTGAAGTCAGGATGTGGAGCATCCTCTAGTTTCACCTCACAATTAAAGGGAAATGCAGAGAGCACTGTCATGTAAGCAGGTTGTTGTTGTTGTTAAGTCTTCTCAGTGTTAAGGGAAGTCTCTTTTAAGCAGGTCGAAGTCAGAGCAGCGATAGGGTCTTCCCTGGTAGAGGATTGCTTCCAGGTGATGTTATAGACAAACTTGGATATATTGTGAATGGCTTCCCTGGTTCAGGGGTGAATGGAGAATGCCCATTCTTTTGAGGTATGTGCCAGGTCATTATGTCAATGTTCAGAGTGTAAGGTCCCATTGAACTAAAAGATTTGTGTGTTCCAATCTCTATTAGATAAGATCTTATTTGTATGTATAGTATTTTCCCATTTTAATGTGCCTATGCAAACAAAGAACAATACCATGAGACATTATCGGTGCATATGGGGGCCATAAGAAAAAGTCCAACAATTCCCATGACATGGTTCAATCATAAGCATTAAACTGGGGGACTCTTTCACCAAAATTCCTTATTGAACAGCTCACAAAGAGAAGAAAAGATAAAAATTTGTTAGAATAGTCACTGTATAAGAGAATATTTAGCAAGACTTATAGCTTTCAGAGAAAAAAAAACACAAAAATATTCAAGACATACGTGTCCATTTTATGTCTTTTGAAATAGTTGGGGGTTATTAGTTCTAATGCACGGCTTTGGTCTGTGATTAGTATTTTACGGTACTGAAGTTAAAAAGAGTAATGTTGGTTACTGATGGTAGGGGGGTGAGAAAGTTAAAGAGTAAAATTGAACTTTGTAGGGGTGTGCAAAAGGGCAGAATACAAAATAGACATTCTGCATAAGCAAAACATAACTTAAGGATAGGGAATACTCAATATATATGCACTAGCCCCCGCACGGTTTTGAACATGTAGACTGGTAAGAAATTGCCAGTGACAACCTTAGTGCAACCGAGCAAATCTCAGCACACCCCAAGTTAGGACCCACCATCCAGGAGGAACTACCCAACACCCACCTTGTCTGGCCGCCTGGGCTGGCACCCAGGGAAGGAAGGCCTGGAGGCTGGGGGCAGAAGAAGGGACGGCTGGGGGCCTATCAAGGCCCTCAGCAACCCAAATTAGGGAGAAGGCCTTCGACATGGGGTCTCCCCAAACTCCATGCCGGCTAGAGCTAGCCTCCAGATCAAGAAAGGATTCGGTAGAGAGACTGAAGGTTTTTCTTTTGTCTTGATATTATCATAAAAATTATTTAGATAATTTAGCAGGGATTTTGACATGTCCTACACTACTCCCAAAACCCCATGAAGTTTGGAATGGAAAGTGGTAAAGTGTATTGATGTCAGTTTTTCCAAAGTATCTTTAATAAACTTTCTCACCACATAAAACAATGCATTCATCTATCTATTGAATCTCAGTTAAATTCCTTCCAGAATATGGCTAAGTAATAGGGAGTATTTATGGGAAAAGAAGTATATGTAATATATAAGGAATATATGAGTATATGCATTTGAGGAATTGTGTGTGCATAGTTTATTTTACGAAAGTGCCCTTTTATATTAAGCCTATGGCAAGATATGTCATATATTTTGTATATGTCATATATTTATATATATATGTAAATATTTTATAGTATCTTCACTGGTTTCCTAGTTGGTTGGTTGAGCATCTACAAATAAAGACATCTATTTTTCCAATTAATCACTGTCCTTTTGTTCTACTATCAAATGGTCTTGCTTTGGCTTTCTTAGGCAATCATAGCATCTAACAAGAATATTTTCCTTTCCAGTGTTAAGATGAACAAGGAGGAAGATGTGGTCTTCCAGATTCAAAAGAAGAAAATGTCCCTGCCTTCTGCTTGTTCTATATCTTTTATACATGCCCTATATGAACTAAATCTGTTAAAAGTCTTCCTGAAATTCAACTCTACTTAACATTTTATGTATTTTATTTTTAAATAATTTCTAAAGAAATACATATGCCTATAGAATATGTATATAAGATTCATTACAAAATAAATGTTATAATATGAATTTTGGACTATATCTTGAAAACATTTTCAGAAAAATAATCATATCTATATTACATCTTATATTGCTTACACTTTTGAAAGGTATTTGTTTGTTTGTTTTGGACCATACCTGGAAGTAAACTCAAGGCTTAATCCTGGATCTATGTTCAGGGATCACTCTTGATCATGATTGAGGGACTGTATGTGGTACTGGAGATTTAAAACAGATCTGCCGAGTTGGCCCGGCTGTTGAGACAGGAGCGCTTCACTGGGGTAGAGTCTCCACATATCCTGGAGAGATAGACATGACTGCTTTTGATTGGCCTTGATCCTCACAGCTCCAGAAAGAAACAGGATCTTGATAAGTTCTATGAACTGAAGTCCAAAGCTCAACAGATTATGAACCAGTTTGGCCCCTCAGTCCTAATCAATATCTCCAATTTCTCCTGGCCATGGAGCCAATAATACAACAGTAGTAAAGAAAAAATACCAGATACTTCTGGGACAGGAGGGAGACTCGGCCCTGAAAACAATCAGTTATTGACCAAGAAGAAATTACATGACTTAGTAAGAGAAGTGGATCCGAATGATCACTTAGATGAAGATGTGGAGGAGATGCTACTGCAGATTGCTGATGACTTCATTGAAAGTGTAGTGACAGCTGCTTGCCAACTTGGTCAGCATCGTAAGTCCAGTGCCCTTGAGGTAAAGATGTCCTGTTCCATCTAGAGCGACAGTGGAACATGTGGATACCAGGATTTGGCTCTGAAGAAATCCAGCCCTACCAAAAAAGCTGGCACTACAGAAGCTCACAAACAGAGAATGGCATTGATCCAGAAAGCAACCAAGAAATAGCAAATGGAAAAGTCAGGGAATGGACAACAATGTATTTGGAGATACTTGAGCTGAAACTTCAGCCATCCATCTCATCCTTGGATTTTTTTCATTTTTTAATAATAATAATAATAATAATTTTTATTTTGACCAAAGTAGATTACATATCTTTCACAACAATATTTTTGGTACATACTGACATTGGATCAGGGGAACTCTCACCACCAAAGCTATCCTCCCTCCATCCTTGTTCCCAGCATGCATACACCCCATATTCCTCTCCCTTACCCCCCGGGCTGCTAGTATAAGTGGTCCCCTCTGTGTCTATCTTGTTGTATATTGGGTATTGAATCTGTTGTAGTTGGAATGGGTTTGGTATTTACGTCTAATCATTTTTATTACTACTTAGTGATCATACAACTGTTTGGTCTTGGTGCCCTCCTCATCCTTGGAATTTTTTAATGCTTTACAGAGAAGTATTTTTTATTAACAGTGCAGCAGTATAATTACTGAGAGGATCTGCCAAAAGAATAAAGCTTCCTACCCCAACTTCCAGTTTCTTTTCCCTGTCGTCTCAAAGAGGAACAATCTTCCAGAGAAGATTTTATTTGTGGTTTATTATTGTGATTGAAATAGGACAAAGCATTATGGTCTTGTTTGGTGAGACAGTATTAGCCGGATTTGTAGAGGCTTTTGTTTTCTTCTTCCATCCCCTTTTCTCTACACTTTGTTATGCCAGTGTTTATATGAATATGACTTTCATTTGCTTTTCCAGAATAAAGAAGTTATTAATTGAAAAAAAAAGAAGAGAAATCTGCCATGCACAGGGCAAGTGCTTTACCTATTGTATTATTTATACAGATCCATTGTTTATATTTTCATATCATGATTTATTCATCCAAATTTCTATTTTAGAACTTGTAAGCTGTCTGTCTCCAGTTTTTTTTTTGTTTTGTTTTATGTTTTTTTTTTTGGAGGGGGGTTTGGGGGCCACACCCAGTGATGCTCAGGGGTTACTCCTGGCTATGCACTCAGAAATCATTACTAGCTTGGGGGACCATATGAGACTCCTGGTCCCTCCTAGGTTAGTGTGTGCAAGGCAAACTCCCTATTGCCTGTGGCACTACTCCGGCCCCCAATATTTTTTTGATAGATGCATCTAAATCAGGAGATGGTGCATTCACTAGTTCTTTTTTTTTCTTTTGGTTTATTTTTTTGGGAGGGTCACATCCGGCTGTGATCAGGGATTATTCTTGCTCTGCACTCAGAAATCGCCCCTGGCAGGCTTGGGGGATCAGATGGGATGCCGGGAATCAAACCACCGTTTCATGGGTTGGCCAAATGCAAGGCAAACACCCTACTGTTATGCTATCTCTCTGACCCCTGTCTCCAGTTATTGATGTTCTAAATTGTCTTGCAAATAAACAACCTTTTAAGAATAGTCTTGGGGCTGGAGCAAAAGTAAAACGGGTAGAGCATTTGCTTTGCACATGGCTTTAAACCATGGTTCAATACCTGGAATCTCATATAGTTCCCTGAGCATTGCCAGGAATAATTCCTGAGCAAAAAGCCAGGAGTAACCCCTGAGCAATGTCAGGAGTGTCCCTCCCACAAAAAAAAAAAGGAAAAAAAGAAAAGAAAAGGAAAGGAAAGGAAAGGAAAAGAAAAAAAAAAGAAATTTAATTCCTAGAACTAGGACTGATGAGTTAAATAATACATGTTCTATAAAATATTTTATTTCAGAGAAAATGCTCTTAGTTATAAGAGGATAAATAATCTTATTCATTTCTTTAGAGCATGTCTGTTCACTCTCACCAGTGCTAATTTTATCATTCCTTTTCATCTTTGCCAATCAAAAAAAGAAAGGCATCTCATTCCAATATGAGTTTCTTTGATTACAGAGGGTTGAGTACAATTGGAAATTGTATCCTTCTTTTGAAATTTTCCTATTACATACTTGGTCTAATTTACATTTTGAGAGGGGTGATTATGTAATTTTGTTATTGAATATCAAACATTCTATATATGCAAACACTAGTAAGCCTTTTGTGACATATAACTGACAAATACTTTTAAATTTCCTTTATGACATAGAATATAACTGTATGCTTTCACATAGCTTTAAGAAAGATCAACGAGTCTATTTGCATTCAGAGCAACAAAATACTTCCATTACAATCAAAGCATTCCATCCCTGTACATAATTGCATGCCACTTATCTCTCCAAAAGTGATCACTATCCTAAGCATGAATTTTGATAGCAGTGTGTATGTTTATAAATTTTATAGGTGTATATTATTATTTTCACAAAATATTTGGACATTAAAAACACTGAATTTTGCAGCTACCAGCAAAGATGCAAGAGTTTTCCAAATGTTTTGTGGTTCACTAAAATATGTACTTCTTTCCAACCTGCACATGGTGTCATTATAGCCCATTTGTGTTTATTCAAGAGAGTAAACTTTAAGTTTGTTGTTGTTGTTTTTTGTTTTTGGGCCATACCTGGTGACACTCAGGGGTACTCCTGGCTATGTACTCAGAAATTGCTCCTGGCTTGAGGGACCATATGGGACACCAGGGGATCGAACGCAGTCCATCCTAGGTTAGCGTGTGCAAGGCAAATGCCCTACTGCTTGCACCAACACTCCAGCCCCAAGAGAATAAACTTTAAACTATACTTTTAGACATGAATTTTGTCAGTTAGGTCATGTTAGAATTGACATGTTCTTCTATATATCTTATGGTTTTGGATCTGATATCAAGGTCTTTAATCCATTTGGATTTGACCTTTGTGCATAGTGTTAGATGACCTGAGTTTGCTTTTCCGTATGTGGCTGACCAGTTGTCGCAACACCACTGATTGAAAAGGCTTTCCTTGCTCCATTTTGCATTTTTTTGCCGCTTTGTCAAAGATTAATTGATTGTATGTCTGGGAATCATTCTATGTATACTCCAGTCTATTCCATTGATCAGAGGATCTGTCTGTATTCCTATACCATGCTGTTTTAATGACTATTACTTTGTAGTACAATATAAAGTTGGGGAAAATCATACTTCCCATCTTCTTTTTCCTAAGAGGCTCTTCAGCTATTCGTGGATGCTTATTGTTCCAAATGAATTTCAGGAGTGTTTGATCCACTTTGAATAATGTTATGGGTATCCTTAGAGAAATAGCATTAAATTCCATTCTAGCATTTTAAAATTTACATAAAAATCAAGGGATCCTACAAATATACAATTTAGCATGAGGAGAGTCAAAATTTTAAAGGAAAAATCAATAAAATGATGACTGCTTTATCCTAAAAAGGGAATATTAACTTTATGTTAAAATACTATATTTAATTATTTTAAAATAAGCATTTTACTAATAAGTACATTATTATATAAAATATTTATAGAGAAAACACACAAAAATATAAAATATTTAATAAATATGAAAAGTAAATTTATTATTTAAAAAACAAAAATTCCTTAAATAGGTAGAAGTAAACAGACATTTTTTTCATTCTAGAATAGAGGTCATTCTAGCAAAGATCAACCTAGTAGAAGTCAAACTAATCAATGCCAGGAGTGAATGCCATACTCAATGGCAAAGTGCTGAAAAGAGTGTCTTTCAAAAAAGCTCTTTTCAGGGCTGGAGATACAGTACAGCAAATAGGGTGCTTGTCTTGCACACACTTGACCTTAGTTCAATTCTCAGTGTCCCACATGTTTTCCTGAGCATCATCATGAGCAACTCCTGAGCACAGTTGGGTGTAGCCTCCAAAGAATACAAAACCCAAAATAAATAAAGAAGCTCCTTTAATACTTTTTGAAAAATTGTTTTCAAGGCTTTGTTTGATTCCTTAGCTTTCGCAAACAATAGTACAGTCAGTAGTCTTCTAGGTGTGGTATTCATTTCATTTCATTTCATTGTGTGTTCTTTTCCTTTCCTTTCCTTTTCTTTTTTTAAATTATATCCTACCATTCTCTCTAGCTCATAGAGTTACATTTGATAGCTCTGTTGTAATTTTATAGGTTTTCCTTCATATGTAAATTCTTTTTTGGACCTTGTTGTTTTCAATGTTCTGTCTCTTTGACTTTTGTCATTATAACCATAATGAGTCATAGAGTTTTTTCTATTTGGGTCTATTTTAATAGGGGCACTTACAAGCTTCTTAGATCTGATATCCTGCAAACCTCAACTCATATCAATGATTTCTTCAATGGCTCTTTATCAAATTTGCCTTCCTGCTTTCAAGGACTTCAGTAATTTTTATATTGTTACTTTTAAACTCATCCATAATTCTCTACTGTGCTGTTTACATTTTCAGACTTATCCTCATCTTCTGCTGTTTTATAGAGGTTTCCTGCATTTTATCCTGGAAAGCATTGATTTTTTTCCCTCTTATTTGTTATTATTTGGCTGCTCATAGTTTTTAATACTGCGGACTATACTCTTCATTTATGTTACATATGATTGTAATTTTCTCGTTCTCTCTCATACTTTCTTGTGCTTTTTTGATCACCTAGACTATCATTTTTTGAAATTCATTAAACATCCTCAACATGGTGTCACTAAAGTTATTCTCGAGGGTTTACAAAGCTCAAACTTTTACTCATTGAGCTTGGTGTATTTCTATATATCTCTCTACTGTATTTGCTGTGCTCCTTCTGTGCTAAGTGAATATTTGTAGTTAGCTCCTCTGGGAGTCTTTGATGAATTAAGCTGAGTGTGTCTCTTTCCCTTTACTGCCAGTATTCATCTGGTGGTATAAGTGTGAGCAGTGTAAAGTATGATGAGTAGAGCTCTCATTTGGCTACATAAGAGTAGAGGAAATGCAACTTCGAGGTTCAAGATATAAACAACCACTTGAAGAAGCTAGCAAAAATTTTGAGATGTGGTAAATGGCCTGCTGAGATGGTGGAGGTCAGTCAAGGAGAGGGCCAAGATCCTGCTGAAAGGAACAGGAGTCTGCTTCTGTTTTAAAAAGAACCTAGGGATGTCAGTTAGGAAGTTTATACCTCACGTGGGAAGATGGATGAACAATAAGAACGCCTGAGATGTGGAAATAGAGCTACTAAGATGGCAGAAGGGCAACAACATTCACCTATTCCTACCATCATTTTCGTATCCATCATATTTATATATCCATCATATTTATTTATGTAAAAGGGACTACCCAAAAGTAATTTGTTTGTTTGTTTATTTATATATTTATGTAAAAGGGAATACCCAACGGTAAATTGGGGGGGGGGGTGTCCCAAGCCACTCTCAGTATTCCTCAAGGTAGACAGTGTTTTGGAAGTCACCAGAGCCATATCCAGAAATGAGGCCTGGAAGTTCCAGCCCATGATATGAAATTTACCACAGAGTGCTGAGTACAAATAGAGAAATAACTGCACAAACATCTATCATGACAAGGTCATAAGTGAGAGAATCTTGCCCTATCTTGAATACAGGCAAGGGTGGGTGAGGTGAGAGATGGGGCATTAGTGGTGGGAAGGTTGCACTGGTGAATAGAGGTGTTCTTTTATATAACCAAAACTCAACTACAAACATGTTTGTAATCACGGTGCTTTAATAAAGTTATTAAAAAAAATAAGTAAATGCAGACCCAGGTGAGGCTACAACCAGGTGTGCAGCCTCCAGAGCTGGCAGCCAACATGTAATCTCTCAAATACATAAATTCCCAAGATCTCCCTGACAGTGGGGAAGACAGACAGTGACATAGGAATGAAATACCTTCAGACTACAAAAGAAATCAATGTAAAACAGCACAATAACCTCAGCATACCTTGTGGGTGAAGACTACAGTCCTACAGACCCAAATAATGCTAATACTCTATACAACCTATATACTTAGGATATTCAGTGAGCTCAAAGAAACAATGGAATATACTGCCAATAAAACATAAAGGTATGGGGCCGGAGAGATAGCGTGAAGGTAAGGCATTTGCCTTTCATGCAGAAGGACGGTGGTTAAAATCCTGGCATCCCATATGGTCCCCTGTGCCTGCCAGAGACGATTTCTAAGCTTAGAGCCAGGAGTAACCCCTGAGGGCTGCCGGGTGTGACCCAAAAACAAACAAACAAACAAACAAACAAAAAACATAAAGGGACATGAGAGAAAAAACTAGTAAAGTAAACAAAAATGTCAGAAGTGAAAAACTTGCTAAGTGAAATGAAAAATACCTTGGAGAGCTTCACCATCAGAAGAAGAGCAACTGAGGACCAAATCAGTGAGCTCAAAGATGAAGTGGAGAAAACTTTTGAAGAACAAAAAAGATTGAAAAGTAGTTTTAAAATAAATGAAGAGAAGATAGAAAGATCCTCAAAATAAACAAACAGATGACAAAGGACTGTGTGATAAATTCAATGGAAACAACATAAGAATCGCCTGGGGTCCTAGAGAGCCAGAATGAAAACCTTTATGAAGTAAATAATAGTTGAAGGCATCACTGCTAAAAAAAATTCCCAGAGTTAAAGAGTTCCTGCACCCATATCCTGGATGCCAATGAGTATCAGCTAAAATATACCCAAATAAAAAAAATCAAGACTCATCCTAATCACAATGATGAAAACCACAGATAGAGATAGAATACTGAAAGTAACAAGATCGAAGAGAAAATTACATAAAAAGGAGCATCTTTAAGATTTATAGCAGATTTATCAAAAGCAACCCTCCAGGCCAGATGGCAGTGGTGGGACATTATGAAAAAACTCAATGAAATGAATGCTTCACCAAGAAAATTTCATAGCCAGACTTTCATACAGGTTTGAAGGAAGGATACACAGATTCATGAATAAACAATAACCTAGGAACTGTACAGACTCAAAACCAACCTTAAGAGAAGAACTAAAGGGGTACTCCAAGGCAAGACAACCTACCCTGCCAAAACATCAAACTTCTACAGAAAGATGGCACAATATTCCAAGACAATAATTTCTATCAATAACAATGGACTACACACACCAATTAAGAGACACAGAGTAGCAAAATGAATCAGAAAATTGAATCATAACATTCTGTTGTCTGCAAGAAACATATTTCAGTAGTAAGAGCAAATACAGACTCAAAGTCCAAGATTGGAAGGCAAACAACTTCCTTCAAAAGGCTGGGATGGCCATAATAATATCAGACTACATAGAATTCATGCTCAAAAAGGTTATAAGAGACAGAGAGGGTTATTTCTTAATAATCAAGGGATATGTACAACAGGAAGAAATCACACTCCTAAACACATATGTACCCAGTGAGGGGCCAACAAAATACTTAAAATAACTGCTAAAATAGACTTGAAGAAAGACATCAACAGCCAGACAGAATACTCCCAGATAGTAGTTGGGAGACATCAACACCTCTCTGTTACCTCTGGATAAATGAACCAGGCTAAAATTCACCAAGGAGACATACTGGCTTAAGGAATAAATAGAAGAGAGGAGGTTAGTATATATACATATATTATGGCTTTTTATCCCCCCCCAAAGCCTAATACACATTCTTCTCCAATGCACATGGGGCATTCTCCAAAATAGACCACATATGCTGGGCAACAAAGCATACCTGCATAAAATTAAGAAGATTTAAATCATATCAACTATCTTCTCAAATTACGATGCATTGAAAATAGAAGTGAATTACAAACAGAAACAAAGAAATAACTTTAAAACTTGTGAATTAAACAGATCATTACTCAACAACCAGTGGGTCAGAGAGGAAATCAAAAGATTCCTGTAAATAAATAAAAATTAGGAAACAAATGATAAGAATTTATGAAACACAGTAAAAGCAATGTTAAGAGAAAAATTTATAGCTTTGCAATGCATTCATCAGGAACCTATATTAAATAAAAAAAGCATAGCTTAAAAAGAATGAAAATGACCAAAAAAAGAGCCAAAAACCAGGCAGGTAGGATGGTAATAATAAAACTAAGACAGCCAAAATGAACAAACATTGAAAGTCCAAAAAGTCAAAAAAAATGTTCTTTGAATAAATAAATAAGATCAATATAGCTATTAACAAGACTCACAAAGAAAGAGAAAGAGAACCTAATAATCAATTCAGGAAATAAAAAGGGGAATGTCACAACTCAATCATTACAGAATATCTTAAGGAATAGATCAAGAGTTATTTTGAGAATCTCAAAGCCACAAAATGAGAGAACCTAGAAGAAATTGATAAATTTTGGACTCCTAATAATCTCCCAAGGTTGAACCAAGGTGTTATGGAATACCTGAACAGATTATTATCAAGAAAATTGAAATGGTAATCAAAAGTCTTCCCAAAAACAAAAGCCCAGAACCAAATGGATTCACTAGTGAATTTCTTCAGACAATTAAAGAGGACCTATTCCCAATTCTTTTCAGGCTCTTCCAGGAAATTGAAAAAACATCACTCCCAAGCAGTTTCTATGAAATTAACATCACCCTGATACCAAAAAGCAGACAGAGACACCACACCACCAAACAAAGAGGATTACAGGTCAATATCCTTGATGAACACATATACAAAGATCCTCAACAAAATACTATCAAATAGAAGCCAACAATTCATCAAACAGATCATGTACCATGACTAAATAAAAGATGCAAGAATGGTTTAATATGTACAATAAATATATTACACCATATAAATAATAAGAAAAACAAAAATTATATGTTCATATCAATGGATGCAGAGAAAGCATGTGATAAGGCCTGGTACCCACCCATTCATGTTAAAAACTCTCAACAAGATGGGAACTGAAGAAACTTTCTTCAATATGGTAAAACCCATTTACCACAAACTCACAACAAACATATTCAAGATATGTTTCCTTGAAGATCTTTCCTCATAATCTGGCATAAGACAAAGTTGTCCACTCTCACCACTTCTATTTAATATAGTATTGGAAGTACTTGTGATAGAAATTAGACAAGAAAAATATATCAAGAGTACTTCCTTTCCACATATGAAAGGGAAAAAGTCAAACGTTCATTATTGCAGCATGTCAGTGTTATATTTAGAAATCCTAAAGACTCTACAAAAAATGTTTCTAGAAACATCAGACTTGTATAATAAAATGGCAGGCTACAAAATTCATACACAAAAATATATGACTTTTCTATATACAAATAATAAAAAAGAAAAAATCTATTCACAATTGGGCATCAGAAAATCAGATACCTTGGAATCATTTTAACTAAAGAGGTGAAATATCTATACAAAGAAATAATTAAAACAGCAATACTTCCTAAAGCATTATAAAAATAGTTTAATCTCTATAAGGATTCCTGTGACATATCAAAAAATAAATCAAACACTTCTGTAATGCATGTGTAACAAAAAACCTCTACAAATAGCTAAAGCTTTGCTTGGGAAGAAGATGGGAGGCATCAAATTTCCTCACTGTGCTATCTATCACTCCAGTCCCAAGGATAAAATACCTTTGACCAAGCAAGTAGAACAAAGATAAGCAAATAGGACTACATTAAACTAAGAAGCTTCTGTAACTTATCAAAGGAAATGATGACCAAGATGAACCAATGGTGACTTCTCATAGATTGGGAGAAACTGTTCACTCACTGCCCATCTGACAAGGGACTAATACGATAAATAAAGCACTGGTAGAATTAAACAAGAAAAAGTAAAATGAGTAAAAGAGCTTAATAGGAACTTCCTCAAAGAAGGAAAAAATGCTTCATCTCCATTTATCATCAGAGAAATGCAAATCAAAACAATGAGATATAATCTCATATCACAATTATTGGCACACATCAAGAAGAATAAGAATTTACCATATTGGTATATTTACAATACTGGCAGCAAGAAAGGGACTCTCATTCACTGCTGGTAGGAATGTAGACTGGTTCAGCTTTGGGGGAAAACAATATGAACATTCCTCAAAATACTAGAAATTAACCTTCTGTATAAACCCTTGGAACCCCCAAAACAAAATACACTCCTATATTTATTGTTGTACTTTTCACAATAGCCAGAATCTGGAAACAACCTAAGTGTCTGAGAATCGATACATCTATATAACAAAATACTATGCAACTGTTTGGAAAAAATGAAGTCATGAAAATTACTTGTATGGTGGGGCTGGAGAGATATCATTGAGGTAAAGCGTTTGCCTTTCATGCAGAAGGTCATTGGTTCGAATCCTGTCATCCCATATAGTTCCCTGAGACTGCCAGAAGCGATTTCTGAGTGTGGAACCAGGAGTAACCCCTGAGTACTGTTGAGTGTGACCCCCCCCCCCCAAAAAAAAAGAAAGAAAGAAAAAGAAAATTACTTGTATGGATGGAGAGTATTATTGATGTAGATGGAGAGTATGATGCTAAGCAAAATGAGTTAGAAGGTGAGAGATAGAATAATTACATTTATATGTGAAATATTTAAAAAAAATAGTATAATAGAGGCCAGAGTGGTGGTGCAAATGGTAAGGCATCTGCCTTGCCTGCGCTAGCCTAGGACAGACTTCGGTTGATCCCCTAGTGTCCCATATGGCCCCCCAAGCCAGGAGCAATTTCTGAGCACATAGCCAGGAATAACCCCTGAGCATCACTGGGTGTGCCCACCCAAAAAATAGTATAATACTCAAAAACAATAGTCCAAGTGGATTGGTCCATGCTAGGAAGCTTCCCACAAAGAACAGTGGAGTGCAGGTAGGGTGAAGATACCAATATGACAATGATAGTTGAAAATTATAACTCTGGACAAGAACTGGGAGCTGAAAGTAGGTAAAGTGATATATAAAATACTTCTTCATAATGATGTTGCAAACCACAGTGTCTAAAAATAAGAGAGAGAAAGTGAGAGAGAAGAAAAATGTCTTTCATAGAGGAGGATAGAGGCTGGGAGAAAAACTGAGGGCATTGGTGGCTGAAAATGTTCACTAAAGAGTAAAGGGACAGGTATTGAACACTGTATGATTGAAATTCAATCATGAAAACCTTTGTAACTATCTCATGGTGATCCAATTACAATTTAATTAAGAAAAGAAAGAAGTAAATGCATCCCCTGTATGTAAATGTCCCATCCATGCTCTCCATTCTACAACTTGTCTTTTCAAAGGCAAGTATCAGGCATTTTTAGGTAAAATTCCAGAGATGCACCTACATAAATTAGGTACATACTTGACGTAACTGCATCTTATCTCATTTTTTCTTTAAAGTAGTTTTCTACACAAGTGAAGTACACACTACATCCAACTTTTTTCCCCATCAAATCTATTATTTGAAGATACATCTTTAGCAATTTATATAGACTTTTGTTTTTATTTTTTTTAGCGGTTGCATAATATTTTATTAGATGTTCCTACAAGTATACTTATCTAGACTTTTCTTGGTGGGCCTTTAAGTTTTTCCAGTGTTTTCCTCCTGTAGTTAGTATGGGTAAACAAACATACCTCAGGATTTATTCAGTATAGAGTTTTTTTCTTCCATAATCTTTTGAAAAATATTTTTCTTTCTTTTTCTTTCATTTTTCTTTTTATCTTTCTTTTCCTTTCTTCTTTCTTTCCTTCCTTCTTCCTTTCCTTCCTTCCTTCTTTCTTTTTTATTTCTTCCTTCCTTCTTTCTTTCTTCTTTCTTTCTTTCCTTTCTTCTTTCTTTCCTTACTTCTTCTTTTTTCTCTTTCTCTCTTCCTTCCTTCCTCCCTCCCTCCCTCCTTCTTTCTTTCTTTCTTTCTTTCTTTCTTTCTTCTTTTCTTTCTTTCTTTCTTTCTTTTCTTTCTTCTTCTTTCTTTCTTTCTTTCTTTCTTTCTTCTTTCTTTCTTTCTCTCTTTCTTTCCTTCTTTCTTTCTTTCTTCTTCTTTCTTCTTTCTTTCTTCTTTCTTCTTTCTTTCTTTCTTTCTTTTCTTTCTTTCTTCTTTCTTTCTTTCTTCTTTCTTTCTTTCTTCTTCTTTCTTTCTTTCTTTCTTTCTTTCTTTCTTTCTTTCCTTTCTTCTTTTTTTCTTTCTTTCTTTCTTTCTTTCTTTCTTTCTTTCTTTCTTTTCTTTCTTTCTTTCTTTCTTTCTTTCTTTCTTTCTTTCTTTCTTTCTTTCTTTCTTTCTTTCTTTCTTTCTTTCTTTCTTTCTTTCTTTCTTTCTTTCTTTCTTTCTTTCTTTCTTTCTTTCTTTCTTTCCTTCCTTCTTTCTTCTTTTTATTTCAGAAACCACACCCAGCAGCACTCAGATCTCATTCCTGGGTCTTCATTCATCTGCACTCAAGGATTATTCCTGGTGGAATCATCAGGGAACTAGATGGAGTGCTGGAAATCAGACCCAGTTCAGCTGTGTGTGAGGAAGGAACCCTACCTGCCCTACCCACTGTACTATCTCTACAATTTCAAATGTACGTCTTGAGAAAAAAAAAAAAACATTTTCTCTCTTTGTTTCTGGCTATTCCCACTGATGTTCATTTTCAGTAAAAGAAACAAAAGAACATAGCCCAAGTGAGAAATTAAATCTATTTGCATATAATTAACCAAATCCTAGGCTTGACTTAGCGTTCTATATTCTCTCCTTCCTTGATTCTGTCTGAGTTCCAGCAGGAAGCCTGCAGTGAGAAAGGGGGCTCCTCTGCCAACCTCTCACAACATCCCCACCAGTTGTTTCTCTTCCCTTAGAGTCAAGATGGGGGAGAGGGTAAATGAGTGAGCAATGGTAAAATGTAGTAACTGTGTGATTTGGAGCTCATTCTCTGCCCTGGCAAAAGGTGTAGTCCTCTCTCCCAGGGAACTTTTGGGGTAAGGTAGGAGGAGATATTGAAAGTTTAATAAAAGCCTTTCAGTGTGTGCATATGGAGGTCTATCCAGCCTTCTTGCCCTTTTGAGTTCTCTTTGGAACTCTGAGAAGTTCTATTCAACTAAATCCTATGTGGGTTCTCTAGGTACATGCCGGTATCTATGTCCCTTGCACAAACAATCTCTGGCTACAGATTAAAAAAAAGTCAGTGCTCTGCCAACAAAGCCACAAGGTAAACCTTCTCTGACTTCTGGATTTCTCAACTCAGTCAGCCCTGACACCCCACCCTACCCCAAAGATCACTTTTGTACCCACAGATGTGGCACTAATTTCCTGTGTCCCCTACTCTTCTCAAAACTCTTAAAACTCTCTGGAGAGTTCCTGAAATCTATCTATCTACTAGTCTTGACAGTAACTTCCCCCAGGGGACGTCCAAAGATAAGGTAAGGACACCAAAACAGTCTTTGCTAAAGAAACTAAATCTCAGGGCATGAGCCCTGAGAGATGCAGACTTGCTTTCATTATTGATGAGTTTGAGCACTCCCAGAACCACTGAATACATTCTTTGCCAAATTCATTGTCAGTATATAGTAGTGGAAAGGGTCTGTAGTATATTCTTTTTAGTGTCTTGAGCCAAGTTCTGTTGTAATATTTTATACTAAGTTAAACAATGCTTGCCATTAATATTCTGTTCAAGATATTTATCTGTGCACATGAACCATATATCTACCTGAATTACCAGATAGATTAATAGAAGAGGAACTGTGAATTTGAAGGCTATGAGAATACCTTTATTTTAATATATGCTGCCAAATTGTCCTCCAAAGAGTTACACAAATTGTTCTCCACCTAAAATATATGAGTATCTACTTCCCAGCCTTTTGAAAACCTTCATATTTTATACTTAAGCCTTTAGTCTACCTGTATTTATTAATATATAAATTATATCTTAAATCCTCACATATTTCCTATCCCAATATATTAACATATAATCATATAATATAGCATATTAACATATTATTATGTAACAAATTAAAACATATTTATTGAATAAATTCACCCATTCACTCAAAATGCAGTTTTAACCTTACAATCTTTAATACTTTTGACATTTTTCAGGCTTTGTCTTTTGTTCTATGTTCTTTTGTTCTGTTTTTGTCTGTCTTTTCACTATTTCTTTACGATTCTGACTATTTTAACTTTATACATTTTAAAATGTGGAAGGAAAACTACCATTTTATTACTCTCCTTTTTTCAGAAAGTCACTGTATATTCTTAAACTTTATTCTTTCAGTAATTTTCATCACCTTTTCATGTTCTAATAAAAAAAAAGCCTATATAGATTTTTAGATCCCTCCCCAACCTATATAGATTTTTGATAAGAATTGCAAATAATTTATAGTTTAATTTGGGGAAAATGAACAACTTTACTGTATTATATGTTTCCAAATGAGCACAGAGTATTCTTCCAAGTATTCTAGAAATTTTTGTCATTCAGGGCTGGAGCAATAGCGCAGCAGTAGGAAGTTTGCCTTTCACACTCTGATCCAACACAGACCTTGGTTTGATCCCCAGCATTCCCGGAAGTCCCCCAAGCCAGGAGCGATTTCTGAGCACATAGCCAGGAGTAGTCCCCCTGAATGTCACCGAGTATGACCCAAAAATCAAAAAAAAAAAAAGAAAAAGAAAAAGAAAAGAAAAGAAAAGAAATTTTCCTCATTCAAGTGAGTTTTGCAATTTTCTTCATATAATTTATTTCTGCATATTTTCATAAAACTACATATGTGTGTGGTACTCATATATAAGTTCTTACTATAATCAAGATATTTTCCATTATGGTTTATAATTAGTCAATATTGGCATATAAAAATACTCTTTTTTAAAATAATTTTTATTGGGACCAATGTGAATTACAAGTCTTTCACAGTTGTATTTTAGGTGCATAGTGACAGTGAATTAGGGTCATTCCTACCACCAGTGTTGACCTCCCTCTGTCATAGTTCCCAGCAAGACTCCCATACTTCCACCCTTAGACTACTGGACTGCTAGTGTAACAGGTCCTTCTTGTGTATAGCTTGTTATAGTTTGTGTCTCTTGAGTCTATTATTGTTGACTTTGGTTTGGGTATTTATTTCCACATTTTATATTTCCACTCAATGCTGCTAAGATCACTTGACCCCTGGATCCCATCTACTTTTTTTCCCTCAGTTTGTAGGAAGACATAGAAATGTGAGGCAGAACAAGATGATTCATGTTCTATGGTCCTGTAAAAAA
Source organism: Suncus etruscus (assembly GCF_024139225.1). NCBI lineage: Eukaryota > Metazoa > Chordata > Mammalia > Eulipotyphla > Soricidae > Suncus > Suncus etruscus. The sequence goes on along the minus strand of NC_064859.1, from coordinate 23,095,604 downwards.
AAATAAAAGCGGGTGGAAGCCCCTGTTTAGAAGTTATAAATATAAATTAAATTAAAAGAAGAAAGAAAAGGAAAGAAAAAATAAATGAAATTAAATATACATTAAAAAACAATGGGGGCATATGTGGAAAATTTTTTGGGTTTTGGTGTTTTTTTGGTTTTTTTTTTTTTGTTGTTTTGTTTTAGTTTTTGGGCCACACCCTGTGACACTCAGGGGTTACTTCTGGCTCTATGCTCAGATATCACTTCTGGCTTGGGGGACCATTGCAGGGGGATTGAACCGTGGTTCATGCTAGATCAGCCGCATGCAAGACAAATGCTCTACTGCTGCACCACCGCTCTGGCCCCAAGTTTTTTTGCTTTTCGTTTTTTGCATAGGCACAGTAAATATGGGGGAAATTAGAAAGGAAATTCCCTTGACCTAAGAGAAACAAGGTGTCTCCACCCTTAAAGCACACTGTCATGAAATCAATTATGGGCTCCAGACATGTTAGTTGTCAAACTCCAACATCTTTATGGTGCCAGGAAATGTTCTGCTCAGTCGTGGCTATCAAAGTCAGTCTTCTGTAATTAGAGATTTTGGTTTTTGCACAGATCCTAGCATAAAGCCTAGGGTAGAGTCTTTCTTTATGGTCCCAGGAAAAGTTCTGCTCAGTTGCAGTTGTTTTAGTCAACCTTCTGTAATTAGTGATCTTGGTTTTTGCACAGATCATAGGACTGAGTGTCTTCTGACTTCATCTTACCATTAGGTGATGAGGTGGGGCCATCCCAGGGCAGGGGGAGTTTGATTCCTGGTGCTGGTGCAGGGAACTGTGCCAGTTCTAAGATTGGAACCCATGGTTTGAGATTGAACAGTCAATGTCCGATCACTTGAGGTCTAAGTCAAGTCCTCATGACAAATGTTCAGGGTGTGGAAGGCTCCCTGTATTAATAAAATTATGGGTTCTTATCCTTATTAGATGAGAACTTGTCTCTATACATAAATTTTCCCATTTTAGTGTGCCATGCAAAAAAAGAAACTATGCCATATTATATTATTAGTGCTTTGGGGGATAAAAATAACAAGCTATACAATCTCTGTGACCTGGTTTTGACCTGAACTCTTATCCTAAGCAAGACTTTTCTACTAGAATTTCTTACTAAGCAGAACCAAAACAAGCAAAAGAAAGGGGGGGGGGGTTTGCAGAGGAGGAGACTACCTCTGTATATGGAAATAAACACACTAAAAGTCATGACTATTAAGGAAATAAACATACCAAGAAAATATCAAATTCTCCATTAGTCTTTTGAGATAGTTAGGGGATTAAGATCCAGGACACATTTTCTTCCTGCACCATGGTCTTTTGAATTCTTAGAAATGGAATGCAGCAGTAAGGGATAAGGTAGTGTTCTCAGGTTGGGGATCCTCTAGAGCTGAATCCAATAGAAAGCAACAGTCCACACTGAGGGAGGCGGAAGAAAAAGTCAGCAGGAGCCGTGGCTGAAGCTTCTTGCCAAGGCAAGAGATGGGGGCTGAGAGAGTGTCCTTTCACTTTGGGAGCCAGGAGCCAGCTTACTGGAGCAGGCCGTCGGTCTTGGTTCCTAAGGAGTTGAGAACTGAGGATAAAGAGGGTTAAATAGTATTGAGGGGGTAAGAGGAGAGAAGGAATTTTGTAAGGTGGTAAATGGGGAGGGGGCAAGAGGATGAGGGATTATATAGAGGGGCTATATACAATATAGGCAGGGATTATTTTTAACACAGATTAGGGAAACATAGAGGTGTCCACTGCATACACACTAACACTCACTTATAGACAGACATTAGAAATTTCTATTCATAGGTTGTAGTTGAAGGCCTAACCCTTATGGGATAGGTCAGAGCGCTTAAATATAAATAAACAGGGGCTGGAGAGATAGCATTCAGGTAATATGCTTGCCTTGCATGCAGAAGGACGGTGGTTCAAATCCCGGCATCCCATATGGTCTCCTGAGCTTGCCAGAAACGATTTCTGAGTGTAGAACCAGAAGTAACCCCTGAGTGTTGCCAGGTGTGACCCCAAAACCAAAATAAAATAAAATAAATAAATAAAGCAAATAAAATATAAAAAATAAATAATTTTAAATGCATATATCTGTTGTTATTATAATCAAGATATTTTCTATTATATTTTATAATTTGTTAATATTGGCATATAAAATACTTTTTAAGAAGCTATTACTTTCAGTCAGTTTTAGGGGTTTTTTGGACTTTTATGTGGGTGATCATTTTAATTATAAGACAAGATAACATTATTAAATTCCATGCCAAGATTTATGTTAATTATTTTAAGTTTGTTTGCTTGCCTAATTTCCAAGTCTTTCCTGTTCTACAAAGTTAAAGTTATAAATCTGTAACTATGAGTGCCAGCAAAGATAGACAAGAGTTTTGAAAATACATGGTGAAATGTTAACGGGGTTATTTTCTTTGATATAACCTCGGTGCTTTGGTAATTTTTAAAGTATGTGCCAGGAAAAATAAACAAAAGTAATTTCAGCAACTTATTAAAGACAAGAACAATAACTTCTATTCTTTCTCTAAGCAGTGATGGATTATCAAATGTAGAGTCTGTCCCTTCTCCCACCTCAAACAACTAGAAACTAGACAAAATATAGGATATTTTGGACAGCAGAAAGCTCCAAGACTGGGTTCCTGAGAGGAAGACAATAAAGACTCCATTTATGGTTGCATTGCTTTTCTGCAGAAAGTTACTTCCTGAACCACAGAATCTGGAGGGACCCCGAGAGTGTATTTCAGTGTTTGAGGCAGTGAATGATAGGATGAATTCTCAGGGGGCTTAAGCTATTTAAGCAAAATAGCTTCAGAAGTATGCATAGGGATGAGAGTGCTACTCCAAAATAGACAGAAAAGGAATATCCAGGGTCTCTGTAAACAGAAAAATTTTTAGGGAGTATGGGGGTGGCCGCCACCAACTCTACTTTCAGAGATAGCCCCTGGAGACACCCAGGGTACATACAGGGTGCCAGGAAATAAAGCCATGTCAGTGTGCGCAAAGCAAGCACCCTGCCAGTTCTACTATTGCTCAAGCCTCTGTAAGCTGAAAAATTCTGAGATCAAACAGGACTGTTGAACATGCAGAACACTTGGTAGAGATTTGAAGTACAAGCATATCTCAATGATATAACTGAACTTTGGAATGTCAGATTAAAATGATTAGAAACAAGATAAAGGATCTAACTAAACCACTTATAACTTTATTGCCCATTTCTACAAAACCTAGTATTCTTTAAAGCAATATCCTGACACTCACAATGTATCACTAACCAATCTAAAATTTCTAAGAGAGATGTGGAAAAATATAACCCATGAATAGAAAGACACTCAGTGTATAAATAAACCAATTTTTTTGTTTTTGTTTTTGTTTTTGTTTTGGGCCACAGCCAGCGGTGCTCAGGGGTTACTTCTGGCTATCTGCTCAGAAATAGCTCCTGGCAGGCATGGGGATATGGGAGGCCGGGATTTGAACCAACCACCTTGGGTCCTGGATCAGCTGCTTGCAAGGCAAACACCACTGTGCTATCTCTCTGGCCCCTAAATAAAACAATTATTTAAAAATGTTTATCTATTTTGAAGGTATGCAGAAATTTTTTATAAATATATTAAGTATATATATTTCCAGTGTATCAAGAAAATATGAAGTGAGTTATTAAATTGAATTAAAAATGTTTTCTTTGGGGTCTGAGCAATAGCACAGCAGTAAGGCATTTTTGCCTTGCATGCAGTCAACACAGGACAGACTCTGGTTTGAATCCCAGCATCCCATATGGTTCCCCCGAGCCTGCTAGGAGCAACTTCTGAGCACAGAGCCAAGAGTGATCCCCCAAAAAAAGTTTTACTTAATCAAAGAACTGTGATTTACAAAGTTTTTGATAGTTGAGTTTTAGGTATATAATTAGGTATATAATATTTCAAGACCCAGTGGGATAGACACTATCTGTGAGATTGACACTATCAGTGTTAGTGGACAGTTAGTTGACATTATCAGTCAACTCCCATCACCAGTGCTCCCATATTCCATCATCCTTCACTATCCCCCTCAGCCAACCTCCCATACTCATTATCTGCCACATTGGCAGGCACATTAAAGTTTTGTGGTTTCATCTTACATCTCATGTTTTCAGTTTGTTGAGTCTATACTCTGGATTTATAACTCTTCCATTCTCCCACATCACTAATGCTAAGTGAAGCCCGGACTTTGGTTCCTCCATTTTTCTCTTTCCCATCTTCCTTCCCATCTGGATTATTTTTTGGGGGGGGTTTGGTTTTTGGGCCACACCCGGTACTGCTCAGGGGTTATTCCTGGCTATGCGCTCAGAAGTCGCTCCTGGCTTGGGGGACCATATGGGACACCGGGGGATCGAACCGCGGTCCGTCCAAGGCTAGCGCAGGGAAGGCAGGCACCTTACCTCTAGCGCCACCGCCCTGCCCTGGATTTTTCTTTTCTTTCTATTTTCTTCCTAGGCTCTAGGTTCAAGGGTGATCTAGGCATCCCCCTTTACTACATTACATTTCCTAATACAATTTTTTAAATGTTTGTTTTCTTTTCTTTCTTTCTTTCTTTCTTTCTTTCTTTCTTTCTTTCTTTCTTTCTTTCTTTCTTTCTTTCTTTCTTTCTTTCTTTCTTTCTTTCTTTCTTCTTCTTTCTTCTTTCTTTCTTTTCTTTCTTTCTTCTTTCTTTCTCTTCTTTCTTTCTTTTCTTTTTCTTTCTTTCTTTCTTTCTTTTTTCTCTTTTTCTTTCTTTCTTTCTTTCTTTCTTTCTTTCTTTCTTTCTTTCTTTCTTTCTTTCTTTCTTTCTTTCTTTTCTTTCTTTTTTCTTTCTTTCTTTCTTTCTCTTTCTTTCTTTCTTTCTTTCTTTCTTTTCTTCTCTTTCTTTCTTTCTTTCTTTCTTTCTTTCTTTCTTTCTTTCTTTCTTTCTTTCTTTCTTTCTTTCTTTCTTTCTTTCTTTCTTTCTTTCTTTCTTTCTTTCTTTCTTTCTTTCTTTCTTTCTTTCTTTCTTCTTTCTTTCTTTCTTCTTTTTTTTGTTTTTGTTTTTGGTCCACACCTGGTGACACTTAGGAGTTACTCCTGGCTCTGTGCTCAGAAATCGCTCCTGGCTTGGGGGACCATATGGGATGCCTGGATCGGCTGCGTGCAAGACAAATGCCCTACTATTGTGCTATGGCTCTGGCCCACTCCTAATACAAATATTTTATATACCACCTAAAAGTGAGATTATCCTGTGTCTTTCCTACTTCACTTCTGACTTACTTCATATTTTCCACTTCCCACCAGGTTGCTGCAAATTGCATGAATCTATCATTCCTTGTAGCTGCAAAATACTCCATTGTATATATGTACCTTATCTTCATAATCTGTTCATCTGTCATTGGCCACCTAGGTGGATTTTATACCTTAGTTATTGTACTCATTTTAGCAATGGATAATGGTGTGCATATACCCTTTTAAATGAATGTTTCTACGATCTGGGGGAGAGACCCAAAAGTGAAGTTGCCGGGCCATATGGCAGTTCAATTCTAAGTTTACTGGGGACTCTTCATACTGTTTTCCACAGGGGTTAAACCAGACAACATTTTTTACCAATAGCAAATGAGAGTTCCTTTTTCACCACATCCTGCCAGCACAGATGTTCCTGCTAATTTTGATATGTGTCGTTCTCACTGGTGTGAGAAATGTCTCATTGTTGTCTTGATTTGGATTTCCCTAATGATAATTGATGCTGAGCACTGTTTAATGTGCCTATTTATAATCTGCTTGTCTTCCTCTGAGAAGTAGTTGTTTAGTTTTTTTTCTCCAAATTTTATAGGATTTTTTAAAAATCTTTGTTAGTACTTTTAATATCCTGGATAGTAAACTCTTATCTGAAGAACTACATGTGAATATTTTCCCCCTGAATGAGATTTTTGTGCAAACTTGCAAACTTGCAAGTGTTAAAAGAGTAAGTCTTGATTTATAAAAAAAAAAAAACAACAACCTATATCTTAGAAACTGTTTAATATAATGATAAAAAATATTTTTGAGGGGTTGAAGTGGTGGCACAGTGTAGGATTTTTGCCTTGCACTTGGCTGATATAGGACGGACAGCGGTTCAATCCTCCGGCATCCCATATGGTCCCCCACGCCAGGAGTGATTTCTGAGTGCATAGCCAGGAGTAATCCCTGAGCATCACTGAGTGTGGCTAAAAAACCAAAACAAAAAAAAAATTTTTTTTGAGCATCTGGAGGCACTTGGAGGTTACTCCTGGCTCTGTGCTAAGGGACAACTCTTGGTAGGTTCGGGAACCATATGGAATGCTGGGATTGAACCCAGATCAGCTGTACGAAAGGTGAATGCCCTACCTGCTATGCTAGCACTCTGGGCTCCCAATAACAAATATTTTTTCTTAAAGTGAAAACCAAAGCAAAGATATTTACTTTTACTTTTTCTATTTGACTTTTTGCCAGCAATCCTAGCAAATACAATAGGGCAAGAAAAATAAATAAGTACATATTTTAGTATTTATTTATTTATTTTTAATTTTTTTTGTTTGGGGGCTACACTCAGCAGCACTTGGGGTGGCTCCTGACTCTGTGCTCAGAAATCTCTCCTGTCAGGTACGGGGGTTGGGGGGCATAAGGAATGCCAGGATTCGAACTACTGTTAGTCCTGGGTCGGCTGCTTGCAAGGCAAACACCCTACCACTGTGCTATCTCTCCAGACCCTAATTTTGAATTAATCTTTTAATTTAAACACCATGGTTACAAGATTGCTCATAATAGTCTATTTCCCCCACAGATAAAGTTGTTTATGATTGAGTTAGTCATACAATGTATAACCTTCACCAGAACACATTTCCTACCATCAATGTCCCCAGTTCCCCTCTCACCCTCCCTGTTCTCTTCTCCCTCCCCCCATTCCCTCCTCAGCTTTTGGCACCGTGGTTTGCACTACTGTTGATGAAGGGGTGTCATGCATATCACTTTTTCTCCTTTTAGCACCCAGTTCTTGTCCAGAGTGATTAGTTCCAACTATCATTTTCCTAGTAGACCCTTTTCTACTTTAACTGACTGCCCTCTCTACTCCTTGTGGCAAGCTTCCTAACATGGATTGGTATTTATATAATAATATTTATTTACAGATGACAAAGTTCTTAAAATTTATATTTATTTATATAATATTTATATGTATATAATATTTATTTACAGATGACAAAGTTCTTAAAATTTACTTGAAATCAAACTATTATTTATATAATAAGTTTTTAAGTTATAGAATAAAATATTAATAAACAAAAAAATTTTTTTGGTTTTTGGGTCACACCCAGCAGCACTCAGGGGTTACTCCTGGCTCCACATTCAGAAATCGCTCCTGGCAGGCTCAGGGGACCATATGGGACACCAGGATTCAAACCACCATCCTTCTGCATGCAAGGCAAAAGCCCTACCTCCATGCCCTATCTCCAGCCCTAGATAAATATAATTTTATAATTAGCAGAAAACAACTAGAAATTAAATTTATATATATCATTTATAATAGCACCAGCATTCTTAATCATTTTGGGTAGGATTTAACAATAAAAAAGCTAAAAGCAACCTAGAAAAACTGCTGAAAATAAAGAAAACTTAAGTAAATAGAAAGATGGTTCATTTTCTACCCAAATCAATATATAGATTTACTGAAAATTTAGTTCTGATCTGAATAGGCTCTGTGCAAGTGTGTCTTTGGGGCCACCCCTGAGGAAGTTCAGAGTCTATGCTTGACTCTGTGCTTTACGGTCATTCCCAACAGTGCTCAAGGGACTACACAAAGTGGGGATTGAACCCAGAGTATTCTCCATACTAAGCATGCACTCAGTCCATTGAGATAACAATCCAGGCCTCCAGTGGGCATTTCAAAGTTTACAAGCTGGTCCTCCAAGCCTGCCAGGAGTAAGCCGGGGGCACCGCCGGGTGTGACCCAAAAACAAAACCAAAAAACAAACAAACAAAAGAACATCTAAGTATTATCTCTCTATAAGAAAAAAAAAGAATGCATTAACTTTACACTTACCCTAAATTTTTACTTCCAGTTTTTGCCAAATTGATGAGATATATTTATCTCATTATAATTATGGTCTTTTTTTTCTGGATTTTTGTTGTTGTTGTTGTTGTTGTTGTTGTTTTTGGGTCACACCTGGCAGCGCTCAGGAGTTACTCCTGGCTCTATGCTCAGAAATTGCTCCTGGCAGGCTCGGGGGACCATATGGGATGCCGGGATTCGAACCACTATCCTTCTGCATGAAAGGCAAACACCCTACCTCCATGCTATCTCTCCGGCCCCTTTTTCCTGGGGATTTTTCCTTTTATTTAAATGCCATGATTACAAAGTTGTTTATGATTGAGTTTCAGTCTTATAAGTTCATCACCCTTCATCCATGAACATTTCCACTACTAATGAACCCAGTTTCCCTCCTGCCCACCCCACGGCCTACTTCTGAGGAAGGCATTTTACTCCTCTCTTTCTCTCTCTTCCTTATTTTTCCTTTTTAAACATTATGGTTTGCACTATTATTGTTTAAAAGGTATATATATGCATATATATATATACTTTATATTGCCATTAAACACAGTTATTGTTCAAAGTGATCGGTTCCAACTATCATTGTCATAGAAGTCCCTTTCCACCAACATTTTCATCTTTTTTAAACTTCATCTAAGAAAGGAGATTGCTTCCAAAGAATAATGAATATAATTTAGACTTAGTTCTGTGTTCACTCTACTTCAATGACTACCACACTACTTCAATGTGCCAATATTACAGCATACTATTTTATGCTGTAACTTCTTTTTTTGTAAACTCTCATACTTTATTTCCTTGCTAACTAAACTATATATTTTTCTAATATGTATCTATTTTAAATCAATCCAAAAATTTCTCAATATTCTGATATTTTTCTGAAAATATACAAAACAGGCTTTTTCTGTGTTGTCTTAATATTTAATAATATATTACAAATAAAAATTTAACTTCAAGTTTCTTCTCTCAAACATTTTGTATAGATTTCCAGTATCTCTCATTATCAAAATTTATACACACACACACACACACACACACACACACACACACAAAGGAGCATTTTTAAATTACCTTAATTTTGAAATATTTTTCCAGATTCTCTAAGCCTCCTGCTTTTTTCTCTATTTTTCTTGGGGTTCTTCTTTGCTTAAAGATTGCTGTTTTGTGATGCTTTATCCAGACTCTCTGTCCTTTTTATGTACTTCCAAGGTGTACAAGCTTACTCAATAGTATAATTCTTGGAAAACATAAATTGCCATAAAGAATTCAAGAAATATAAAGCCTAAGGTTGCAATGATAGAAAAACAAACTGAGAAGGCTGACAAGAACCACTTCCAAAAGAGGTATAATGACCTGACTGCCATATTGCTTAAATTCTCAAAGAATTTCAGATTTTTATGCTACATAAACTTTTTTTAGAAAAGAGAAAAATATTTTAAAGGATTATATGCTTTGACAGATTGTCACTTCAAATAAACACATGAGAATATACTAATAAAACTACTTACCAACCTTGAAAGTCAAAACCAACATTCCAATAAAGAATGATACAATAGGAGGCAGCAACATTACTCAAATTAAGTAATAATTGTTCTACAGAATGCATTAATATAATTCATTGTGTCTTTGGGTTAAAGGCAAAATTCTCTGACCTTCTGGGTATCTGAAAAGGCAAAATCCTCTGACCTTCTGGGTATCTGAAAAGGCAAAAAACAAGATCTAATTTTTCTTAGGAAAAATTAAAAAGGAAACATTCATATTCCCTCCCAACAGTGTTAAATAAAAACAAACAAATAACTTGTAAAACTATCTGTTTTCCTGAGCCCTTTGGAGAGCAGAAGTCATAGGCTACCAGATTAACTGAGTTTAGAATGAAAAATTTGTGGAGAAATGAAGTGCACTAGTTTCCTTTGTTAGTACACAGAAACAAAAATAGAGGTGTCATACAAGGTGATAGTAGTAGTATTCTACTGTTAAAAGAATTTGTATGATTTAATTTATTAAAGATAACAATGAAAATGTCAAAATTTATGTAAATTTATTAACATTTTTAAATTTTTAAACATTTTTAAAATTAATTCTTTTCTCTTCCTCACACCAATATTCATTGCAGCACTATTTACAATAGCCAGACTCTGGAAACAACCAAGATGCTCTTCAACAAATGAATGGCTAAAGAAACTGTGGTACATATACACAATGGAATATTATGCAGTTGTCAGGAGAGATAAATTCATGAAATTTTCCTATACGTGGATGTGCATAGAATCTATTATGTTAGTGAACTAAGTCAGAAGGAGGGTTTTAAGAAAAATTAAAGACATTACTGTAATAAGGCCCAGAGACAATACAGTTAAGGGCTAGAAGGGCCAAAAGGACCAGCTCACAATTTGACGCTCACCACAAGTGAGTGAATTCGCCACGAGAGTGGTGAATGCTGTTAGGGAAATAACTACACTAACAACTAGCATGACAATGTTAAAGAATGAGAGAAGTAGAATGCCTGTTCAGAATATAGGCAGGGGTGGAAGAGAAAGGGGGGCATTGGTGGTGGAAATGTTGCACTGGTGAATGGGGGTATTCTGTTTATGATTGAAACCCAACTACAAATATGTTTGTAATCATGGTGCTTAAATAAAGATTTATTAATTTAAAAAAGACAATAAATAAATAAATAAAATTAATTCTCCCTTCTCAATACAGAGATATAGTCTCATAGAAAGAGCATTATACTCCTTTCTGGAAGAAAGTGCTATCTCTGTCTCTGAAAGATTTTTAAACATGATGCCTAACATCCAACAAAAAATGACAAAATATGCCTATGTTAATAAGAGATAAAGCAACTAGTCATATGACCCAGCAATCGCACTCCTGGGTATCTATCCCCAAGATACAAGGACATTCAACCCAAAATATGTATGCACTCCACTATTTATCGCAGAACTCAGTATAATAGCCAAGATTTGGAACCAACCTTGATGCTCAACAACAGATGAGTGGATCATGAAGATGTGGTATTTATACACAATGGAATACTACAGAGCAGTTAGAAATGATACAGTCATGGATTTTGCAGCAACATGAATGGATCTAGAACATATTATGTTGAATGAAGTAAGCCAAAAGAAGAATGATAGCACTTATATGAGGGATCTAGAATATATTCCATATATACATATAATACTCCATGAACAAATACAATGGTCTAATAGGGTAGAAACTCCAAGCACCGTAGTTGCCAGCATTTAGCTAGGAGAAGTGTTCAAATAAAATGGAAAAGGGGTAACACAAAGCCTCGACTACCTATTATACCATGAAGAAACCATCAACAATGGAAACAGCGATTTAGAGTGACGAGAATGTAATCATCCTCTAACTACAAAGGTCTATAATAATATCTTAAGGTTTTTATCCACAGAACCAGGTGAAGAAAAGGATGAGAAGCCAGAGACTCTAGCTGCAGTGATTACTACCAATATGGTTTAATGCCCTAATTTTAACAAGTATAAAATAACCCTTCAGCTTCTGTGTCCACAGTGGTTCTTGGAAACAAAGGGTGGACACCCTAATTTTACACTTCTGTGCTCAGTCATACTAGGTACCATATACAGTGTTTATTGTGATAATGTCTTGATAAAATAATTTTCCCATTTCCTTTTGTTTATGTCTTCTAGTAGGATCTAAATCATCTGATCATTCAGACTACTGAAACAGTCAATAACTCACCACAAACTTATGTTACAGGTCCTACTCATCGAATTCATTTTTGCAATTTACCACTTTCTCTCTCTCTCTCTCTCTCTCTCTCTCTCTCTCTCTCTCACTTCTCCCCTTTCTTCTTCTTACTCTATATCAACTCAATCTAGACTCAGGGGTCTCAAACTCGCAGCCCACCCTAGAGGAATCTTTTTTTGTTTTGTTTTGTTTTAGTTGTTTGGGTCACACCCCCCAATATTCAAGGCTTACTACTGACTTTGCACTCAAGGATCACCCTGACTTTGCCTCCTGCGGCCCGCAGGTAAATTGAGTTTGAGACCTGTGATAGGTTAAATAAAACCCACACTGTCAGTTTCTCTTTAATAAAGAAACCACAATACCTAAGATGCAATGGACAATACTACATAGGGTAGCACCTCTTATAGTCCTGAGTACCACATTGCATAGTACTCTAGATGTGAAAACTATGTGTATCCTAAAATGTTCCAACCACTATCTAACCCTGAAATCTTCATTTAGCAAGGCCCACCCTTGTCAGTGATGAAGTGCCTACAAATTAGAAAATCTTCCAACTTTGACGCAACTGCCCCAATTTTTTTATTTTAACTTAGTTCTACTGTATTTACTCATTTTTCTTTTCTCTTCTCTCTTATCTTTTGTTCTCCCTTTCTCTCTCCTAAAATATACCTAAACTAATTATTTATCTTTACTTAATTCAATTATTTCTTAAGAGCTCAGACCCATCCTATGAGGATCAGGCCTCTAACAACTTAAGAATAGAATACTAATGTCTGTATTTATGTGGGCATGCGTTTATAGACAGTAAATTTCCCTCTGAGTGCCAAACCTAAATTGTAAACAATCCATGCCTAAAGTGTATATAGTTCCTCCAGTATACTATTTCTCCTACCTTCTTCAGAAATCCTTCTATCCTTTCATCTCTGATCAATATCTCTCCTTATTTAACTCTCTTCACCCTCAGTTCTTATCTCATTAGATACCAAGACCAACTTCCAGACTCAATAAGCCATCACCCAGCTCCCAAAGCGAAAGGACACCCTCTCAGTCCCACATCTCATGCCCCAGCAAGAAACTACAACCAACATTCCTATGACTCATGCTGTGTGGCTCTTTTTCTCATGCCTCACAATGTGGACTGTGGCATGATATCGGATTCAGCTCCAGAAGGATCCCCAGTGCAAGAACTCTACCTGATTCCTTTCTGCTGTAAATCATTTATCAAACTCAACAAGACCAGGGTGTGTGATGAAAATGTGACCTGGATTTCACCCAACACAAGAATATCTCAAAAGACAAAGGGGATGCCTATATTTTCTTTATATGTTTAATACCTCTATAATAATACCTCTGAGTCTGCTTACTCCCAAATGTAAGGTAGTTTCTTACATCACTGTATTTTTCTCCAATTACTTTTTCTAATTTAATTTTTATTTCATATATATATATATATATACTTTTTCTCTTTAACTTCACCTGTTTTGGTTCTGCTTAGCAAAAACCTACAAGAAAAAAATCTTGCCTGGGATAAAAGCTTAGGTCAAAAACAGGGCACAGAGATTGGGTAGCCTGACATTCTTCCCTCCAAATACACCAGCAATATAACTTGGCACCATTCCTTTTTGCAAAGGCATACCAAAAAAAGGGAAATCTTATGTATAGAAACAAGCTCTGGGGCTGGCACAGTGGCGCTAGAGGTAAGGTGTCTGTCTGCCTTGCCCGCGCTAGCCTAGGACAGACTTCAGTTCGATCCCCCGGAGTCCCACATGGTCCCCCAAGCCAGGAGCGACTTCTGAACGCATAGCCAGGAGTAACCCCTGAGCATTACCGGGTGTGGCCCAAAAACCAATTTAAAAAAAAAGAAAGAAAGAAACAAGCTCTTGTCTACTAGGGATAAGAACCCATACATTTTATAATACAGGGGCGCCTCCAACCCTGAACATGTGTCATGTGGTGCCAACTTACACTTCATGTGATCAGACAGAGACCGTCCAATCCCAAGACCTAGACCCCAGACACAGAACTGACACAGTTCCCTGCAACAGCACCAGGACCCAAACTATCCTCGGGAAATTCCTAATACCGCTCTAGCACCAACATGCGCCAGTTTTGATATGACATTCTGACAACCAGGAAACGGCAACAACTTGATCTAAGAGCAGGTTGTCCCATCTAATCACCTAACGTTAAGATGGAATCAGAAGACATGTCAACCTTTATTCTGTGCAAAAACCAAGATTGCTAACTACAGAAGACTGACTTTGACAACCATGACTGGGCAGAACTTATCCTGGGACCAATAAGAAAGACCCTAGCCTAGCCTTTGGCCTAGGATTTGTACAATAACCAAGATCTCTAATTCTAGAGGTCTGACTTTGACAACTGCGAAAGAGAAGATCTTCTAGAAACATAATGAAGGACTCTATCCTAGGCTCGTCAGAGGATCTTTGCAAAAACCAAGACCACCAATTCAAAAGACTCATTACAACAGTGATGGAACAGAACTGCTAGAACCTTAAAGAAAGATGCTATCCTAGGCTTTATCCTATGACTTGTGCAATACCAAAATTGCTAGTTAGAGGCCTGATTCTATCAGCCACAGCTGAGCAGAAATTTTCCTGGCACCATAAAATTTCCTTGGGGGTGTGAAAAGGAGTGTGTAGGAGCCTGTAGTTATTCCCATGACAGTATGCTTCAAGGGTGGAGAAATCATATATCTTTTAGGGAATTCCCTTTCTAATTTCACCAATATTTACTGTACCCATGCAAAAAATAAAACACACAAAAACAAAACCAAAAAACTCTTGCCACACCAGACCTCCTTTTTTCTTTCCTTTTCTTTTTTTTTTCTTTCTGTCTCTTGGTTATTGTTTGGTTGTTGTATTTGTTGCTGTGGTGCCTTTTTTAGTTGCTGGTTTTGGTCTTTTGTTTCATTTTTGTTTTCATTTTTGTTTTTGCTTTGTTTTATTTTGTTGTTGTTGGTTTCTTTTTTGTGGGTTTTTTTGTTATGTTTTTCTTCTTTTTTCCCTTTCTTTTTTTTAAATTGATATTTATAACCTCTAGATGAGCTCCTCCTGGTTTTTGTTTGTTTGATTGATTGTTTTTTGGTTTTTTCTTTTTTCATTCATAACTTGAGTCATCTTGTTCTGCCTCATAAATTGAGGGGGAAAAATGAATGGTACCAGAATTAAACAGTCATATGAACATTGAGTAGAATTAAAAAATGATCAGACTTAAACACCAAACCCAAAGTCAATGACAACAGAATCGATACCCAATCTTCAACAAGCTATACACAGAGGGGACCACTTATATTAGCAGTCCAAAGAGCAAAAGAGGAGGATCCTGGGAACAGGGTTAGAAGGAGGACAACACTGTTGGTGGGAATACTCCCAATTCAATGTCACTATGTACCTTAAATATTACTGTGAATGACTTGTAATTCACTTTGGTCACAATAAAAATATTTAAAAAAGGGGGGGGGAGATAGCATGAAGGTAAGGCATTTGCCTTGCATACAGAAGGTCGGTGGTTCGAATCCCGGCATCCCATATGGTCCCCTAAGCCTGCCAAGAGCGATTTCTGAGCATAGAGCCAGGAGTAACCCCTGAGCGCTGCTGGGTGTGACCCAAAAACAAAATAAGCAAAAGATAATAATAATAGAGAACATTGTTATAACAAACTATAAATCACAGTGTCTTAATAAAATTTTTTGCCTCATAAATGTATGATCTATGGAGAAACTCTGTAGTTTTACCTGCTGATGCTGTCTGTTAAAAAATAAAATTTGGATGTTTACCTTACCCCCAAAAAAAGTATTTAATAAAAAGAGAGAGAAGGCAGCTGATAGAACCAAACCAAGAGATAAACTAGATGTTGAATTGATTAAATAAAAATGAATATGCTCATGGTATTAATGTAATGGGAAAGATGAACAATATGTTTAATCATATAAGAAATTTCAACACAGAGAAACATTATTCTTAAAGCCAGCTTAATGGAAACTGCACAAAAGAAAAAGAAATCAGAGGTAGAGAAGAACTTTTTTGGTAGATTGATCAATAGAATAAACATTTTTGCAAGTATTTTCTTTATATTTATATAAATATATTTATTTATATTACTTATATTTATTTTTTTCTTCAAACAGAACCACATAACTTGAATTATCTTGTTCTTCCTCATAAATTGAGGGAAAAAGAATGGGTGGTACCAAGATTAAACAGGCATCTGAACATTGAATAGAAAAAAAATGATCAGACTTAAACACCAAATCCAAAGTCAATGACAACAGAATTGATACCCATTCTACAACTAGCTAAACAAAGAGGGGACCACTTACACTAGTAGCCTGGGGGCAAAGGAGGGTGATATGGGATGCATGCTGGGAACAAGGTGGAGGGAGGACACCTCTGGTGATGGAAATCCACCTGATTCAACATCATTATGTACCTAAAATATTACTGTGAAAAATTTGTAATTCACTTTGGTCACAATAAAAATTATTAAAATATAAAAAAGAAGAAAATCCCTGTGAAGTTTCATTCACAGAAGTTGACAAACTGTTCCTTAAATTTATAGAAAAAGCAAAGAAATTCATATAAAAAAACTTTTTTGGTGTGGGTCTTTTTTAAATTATTATTATTTTGGGCACACCCTGTGATGCTCAATGATTACTCCTGGCTATTTGCTCAGAAATTGCTCCTGGCTTGGGGACCATATGGAACGCCAGGAGATCGAACTGAGGTCTGTTCTAGGTCAGACACATGCAAGGCAAACACATTACCACTGTACCACTGATTCAACCCCACAAAAACAAGTTTTAAAAGAAAATTGACGCATACTATCTGACTTCAATTTATAACATAAAGTTGAAGTAAACAATATAATAAGTAGTATTAGTAGAAAGGTAGACACTCAGAACAAAGGAAAAGTACAAAAACCCTCACGTGCATGGATAAAAGACATTTTTTACTGAAAAACAAAGGAAATTTAGTAAAAAAAAAAATTCAACAAATGCTATTGAAACCAAAACAAAATAAAACTATTAGTCCATATCTCACAACATATAAAACCTAAAACAAAAATTGATATAAAATTTTATAACATAATATAAAATAAATCCTAAAACTATAAAAATATATAGAAGAAAATTTTAGAGGAAATCTTTGTGGCTTTGGGTTAGGAAAGTTTAACTGTGTCCAAAAATTACAATATATAAAAGAAAACAAATGTTAAGTTTGATTTCATCAAATTTAAATATCTTGATCACAGTCAATAAAACAAAAAGATAAGATGCCATTTGGAAGAAAAATTGTGAAATGCATATGTATAAAGAATTTTTGTTTTTTGAAATCATAAAATGTTATCATTATGCCTCTATAAGAATGCCTAAAATTTGTTAAAAATTGATACCAAGCACTGCTGAGGATCATGATGAATTGAAAATCTCAAACATTGATACCTGCCCAGTGGTTCCTGACGGTGAGAAACTGTGAGTGTTGCCTGTGCGTGTTTTTCTACTGTCCTGTCTCCTGAACCTCTCGGAAGTGGGCCAAAAAGGGCTCAGAAAAATCTCTTTCCCAGAGGCTCATTCAGGCTGGGCTGGAACACCAAGGAACTGCGTCCAATCATGAAAACCGTCTATCAGCAGTATTTTGCAGAAAGGCAGGTCCCCTGTTTGTGATGTCAGGCTGGGAAAATCTACGCCTGCCCAGTGGTTCTCAACTGTGAGAAACTGTGAATGTTGTCTGTGCGTGTTTTTCTACTGTCCTGTCTCCTGAACCTCTGCTTAGCTTCACGGCCATGCGCTCTTTCTAATGAAAGAACGCCACTGCAACAAGAAGAAAAAATTACACTAGGAACTGTGCTGGATCTCTGAAGCCTAGCATTCCTCTCCGGACTATCTTCTCTGCTGTGTGCTTAGGCCTAAGATTTGTGAGGCTTCATCCATGGAGGGCTCCCCTTCCTTGGAGGTGAGTCGACCCACCCAGAAAGGGTGGCACCAGAGGAGAATGGCTGTGCACATCATTTAGCCAATGAATAGCACCACAACAAGTAACACGTAGAATACAAGTGGGAAACACAATATAATGGGGAAACAACACAGGCCAGCATCAGACAGAGAGAACAAAGATGGCAACTCTGATGACCAGAAAACTGCGAACCAACTAGTCAGTCTCTAAGATAAAAAGTTTAGAGAATAAATATGGAAGATGCTCACAGAACTCAAAGAAACCATGGATTGAGTTGAACAGAATACTAATAAGAACCAAGAAAATATGAAGACAGAAATTAGAAAACTCCAAACTGAAACAACAGGTCAAATAACAGGTCTGAAAAACTCAATAAACAAATTGAATGACAAAATTGATAAGCTCTCCAACAGGGTAATAGAAGCTGAGGATAGAATTAGTGCTCTGGAAGATGAGATACAAAACAATCCCATACAGCAGGAGAGATTGGGAAAAAAAAAAAAAACCTTAAAGCAAATGAACAGACAATGGAAAAATTAGTCCAAGAATGTGAACGGATGAAAATAGAAGTCTATGATAAGCTCAATAGAAACAACTTAAGAATCATTGGAGTCCCAGAGAGTGAGGAAGAAAATCTCCAGGAAGAATCAACGGTCAAGAACATCATTAAAGAGAAACTTCCAGAGCTAAAGAAAATATGCGATCAGATCCTGCATGCTCGAAGAGTACCAACTAAAAGAGACCCCAGAAGAAACACCCCAAGACACATCCTAGTCACAATGACGAATCCCACAGATAGAGACAGAATTCTGAAAGGAGCAAGATCAAAAAGGGAAATTACATTCAAGGGAATATCCTTGAGATTTACAGCAGACCTGTCACCAGAAACACTCAAGGCCAGAAAGCAGTGGCGGGACATAGTGACAAAACTCAATGAAATAAATGCTTCGCCTAGAATACTGAACCCAGAAAAACTCACTTTCAAGTTTGAAGGAAGAATACATGGTTTCACAGACAAACAACAACTCAGAAACTTTACAGACTCAAAGCCAGTCTTAAGAGGAAAACTGAAAGACCTACTTTAAGACAAGACTAACCAAAAGACACACCAAACTTCGATATAAAGATGGCACTAACTCCCAGGACAATTCTTTCTCTCAATGTCAATGGGATAAATGCACCAATTAAGAGACACAGAGTGGCTAAATGGATTAAAAAACTGAATCCTACCTTCTGCTGTCTACAAGAAATGCACCTGAATAGTCAGAACAAACATAGACTCAAAATAAAAGGCTCGATGAAATTATCCAAGCAAACAACACCTATAAAAAAGCTGGAGTGACCATAATAATATCAGATGATGCAAACTTTATACTCAGAAAAGTTGTAAGGGACAAAGATGGACATTTTGTATTAATCAAGGGATATGTACAGCAGGAAAAAATCACTCTCCTAAACATATATACACCAAATGAGGGGCCAGCAAAATATTTAATACAATTGTTGACAAATCTAAAAAATAATATCAATAACAACACAATAATTGTGGGGCACCTCAAAATGGCTCTGTCAACACTTGATATGTCAACCAGACTGAAACCCAAAAAGAATATACTAGACCTGAGAAGAGAAATGGAAGAAAAAGGCCTAGTATGTATGTATGTATATATATATATACATATATATATACATATATACATATATATATACATATATGTCACTCCACCCCCAGAAACCTGGATACACATTTTTCTCCAATGTACATGGGACATTCTCCGGGATAGACTAAATGCTGACACATAAAACATACCTCCATAAGATCAAGAAGATGGAAATTTTGCAGGCTACCTTCGCGGGCTCTGAAATTATATGTGAATTCCAAAGGGACACAGAAGAAAAACTTTAACACCTGGAAGTTAAACAGCCTCATACTGAATAACCAATGGGTCTGAGATAAAATCAAACAGGAAATCAAAACTTTCCTGGAAACAAATGATAATAAAGACACAAACTATCAGAACTTATGGGACACAGCAAAAGCAGTACTGAGAGGAAATTTTATAGCTTTGCAAGCACACATCAGGAAGGAAGAAGGGGCCTACCTGAATAGTTTAATGATGCAGCTCATAGAATTAGAAAGTGCTCAACGAAAGGAGCCAAAAATAGGTAGACAGAAGGAAATAACAAAGCTGAGAGCAGAAATCAACAAGGTGGAAACCAAAAAAACAATCCAAAAGATAAACAAAAGCAGAAGTTGGTTCTTTAAAAAAATTAACAAGATTGATAAACCATTAGCAAAACTAACAAAGAAAGAGAGAGAGAAAAACTTGATAACTCATATTAGAAATGAAAAGGGGAGATCACTACTGATATTGCAGAGATTCAAAGGGTAATCAGAAACTATTTGGAGAAACTCTATGCCACTAAAAATGAGAACCTGGAAGAAATGGATGAATTCTTGGACTTTTATAACCTACCACAGTTGAATAAAGAGGATGTAGCATATCTAAACAACCCCATCACAATTGATGAAATTAAAACGGTAATCAAATATCTGCCCAAAAACAAAAGCCCAGGCCCAGATGGATTCACTAATGAATCCTTTCAAATTTCCAAGAGGAACCACTACCAATCCTGGCAAGACTCTTTGATGACATCGAAAAAACGAAACACTTCCAAATAGCTTCTATAAAGCCAACATCACCTTGATACCTAGACCAGACAGAGATGCTACAAAAAAAGAAAATTACAGACCAATATCGCTGATGAATACAGATGCAAAGATCCTCAACAAAATCCTGGCAAATAGAATTCAATGTTTCATCAAGAAGATCATTCATTATGATCAAGTAGGTTTTATCCCAGGAATGCAAGGATGGTTTAACATCTGTAAATCTATCAACATATTACACAACATCAACAACAAAAAAAATAAAAATCACATGATCATATCAGTAGATGCAGAGAAAGCATTTGATAAGGTCCAACACACAAAACTCTCAGCAAGATGGGAATGAAATGAACCTTTCTCAATATAGTTAAGGCTATCGACCACAAGCCAGTGGAAAACATTATCCTCAATGGAGAAAACCTAAAAGCCTTCCCTCTTAATTCTGGCACAAGGCAAGGCTGTACTCTTTCACCACTCCTATTCAACATAGCACTGGAAGTCCTTGCTATAGCGATCAGGCAAGAAAAGGATATCAAGGGAATCCAGATAGGAAAAGAAGAAGTCAAGCTCTCACTGTTTGCAGATGACATTATACTCTACTTAGAAAACCCTAAAGACTCTACCAAAAAGCTTCTAGAAACAAGACTCATATAGCAAGGTGGCAAGCTACAAAATTAACACACAAAAATCAATGGCCTTTCTAAACACCAATAATAATAGGGAAGAAATGGACATTAAGAAAACAACCCCATTCACATTAGTGCCACAGAAACTCAAATATCTTGGAGTCAACTTGACTAAAGATGTGAAGGACCTATACAAAGAAAACTATAAAACTCTGCACCAAGAAATAAGAGAGGACACATGGAAATGGAAACACATGCCCTGCTCATGGATTGGCAGGATTAACATCATTAAAATGGCAATACTCCCCAAAGCATTGTACAGATTTAATGTGATCCCTCTAAAGTTACTCATGACATTCTTCAAAGAAGTGGATCAGGCACTTTTGAAATTTATTTGGAGCAATAAACACCCTCGAATAGCCAAAGAAATTATTGGGAAAAAGAATATGGGAGGCATCCCTTTCCCCAACTGTAAACTGTATTACAAAGCAATAGTTATCAAAAACAGCATGGTATTGGAATAAAGACAGACCCTCAGATCAGTGGAATAGACTTGCGTACTCAGAGAATGTTTCCCAGACATACAATCATCTAATCTTTGATAAAGGAGAAAGAAGTCCTAAATGGAGCAAAGAAAGCCTCTTCAACAAGTGGTGTTGGCACAACTGGCTAGCCACTTGCACAAAAGCAAACTTAGACCCCCAGCTAACATCATGTACAAAGGTAAAATCCAAATGGCTTAAAGACCTTGATATCCGACCTGAAACCTTAAGATATATAGAACAACATTTAGGTAAAACACTTCATGACATTGAGACTAAAGGCATCTTCAAGGAGGAAACTGCACTCTCCAAGCAGTAAAAGCAGAGATTAACAGATGGTAATATATTAAGCTGAGAAGCTTCTGCATCTCGAAGGAAATAGTACCCAGGATACAAGAGCCACCCGCTAATTGGGAGAAACTATTCACCTAATACCCATCAGATAAGGGGCTAATATCCAAAATATACAGGGCTCTGACAGAACTCTACAAGAAAAAAAATCTAATCCCATCAAAAAATGGGGAGAAAAAATGGACAGACACTTTGATAAAGAAGAAATATAAACGGCCAAAAGGCACATAAAAAAATGCTCCACATCACTAATCATCAGGGAGATGCAAATCAAAACAACTATGAGGTACCACCTCACACCACAGAGATTGGCACACATCACAGAGAATGAGAACAAGCAGTGTTGGTGGCGATGTGGTGAAAAGGAACTCTTATCCACTGCTGGTGGGAATGCCGACTAGTTCAACCTTTCTGGAGAGCGATATGGAGATTCCTACAAAAACTGGAAATCTCATATGATCCAGCTATACCACTCCTAGGAATATACCCTAGAAACACAACAATGCAATACAAAAAAAACCCTTCCTTACACCTATATTTATTGCAGCACTATTTGCCATAGCAAGACTCTGGAAAGAACCAAGATGCCCTTCAACAGATGAATGGCTAAAGAAACTGTGGTACAGATACACAATGGAATAATATGCAGCCATTAGGAGAGATGAAGTCATGACATTTTCCTATACATGGATGTACATGGAATCTATTATGCTGAGTGAAATAAGTCAGGGAGAGAGAGAGAGGGAGAGAGAGAGAGAGAGAGAGAGAGAGAGAGAGAGAGAGAGAGAGAGAGAGAGAGAGAATGGTCTCACTCATCTATGGGTTTTAAGAAAATGAAAGACATTTCTCAACAATTTTCAGAGACAAAAGAGAAGAGGGCTGAATGTTACAGCCCACCTCATGAACCTCACCATAAAGAGTGATGAGTTTAGTTAGAGAAATAACTACATTGCGAACTATCCTAACAATGAGAATATATGAGGAAATAGAAAGCCTGTCTAGAGTAAGGTGGGGGAGGAGAGGGGAGGAGAGATATTTGGTGATGGGAATGTTACACTGGTGATGGGGGGTGTCATCTTATATGACTGAAACCCAACCACAATCATGTTTGTAACCAAGGTGTTTAAATAAAAAATATTTAAAAAAAAATCAAACATTGTTGGTGGAAATGTGAATTAGTATATACTTTTAGGGAAACATCTTGGCAGTTTCTTGTAAAAATATACTGACCTGGGGACGGAGCGGTGGCAAAAGCCATAAGGAGTCTGCTTTGCCCGTGCTAGCCTAGGACAAACCAAGGTTTGATTCCCCAGGTTACCATATGGTCCCCCAAGCCAGGAGCGATTTCTGAGCGCATAGCCAGGAGTAACCCCTGAGCATCACTGGGTGTGGCTGAAAAAAACAAACAAATTAAATATATGTGTGTGTGTGTATATATATATATATATATATATATATATATATATATATATATATATATATATATATATATATATATATATATATTCTGACCAGGATGGAGTAATAGTATAATGGGTAGGGTGTTTGCCTTGCATGTGGCTTACCTGGTTTCAATTGCCGGTCCCTTAAACACCACCAGGAATGACCTCTGAGCACAGAGGCAGAAGTAACTATGAAACATTGCCAGGTGTGGCCACAAAAAATGTATATATGTATACTTATATGTATACATATACATGTATATATACAAAATAATGTATATATATGACTCCTACATTATTTCTACAAATTCACCAAAAAAGGAATGAAAGCATGTTTACACAAAGCCTTATAGGTATAATTTTAGTATCTACTATTGACATTAGGCCCAAATTTAAAATATTCAGGAGTTTATCAACAAGTGATTCAGTAACAAAATTGCATTACACTATATAAAAGGAATGCGATAGTGATACAAGAGCCTGTATGACTTGAAAATTGCATTTGGAAAGAAGACATATCAGACAAAATAAAATATACTTTGTGATTCCTTTTATTTGTATTGTTGAAAAGAAAAAACAAACCTACAGTGATTAAAAAAAATACTTCACCTCCCTCAAATTCCCAACTAGTTTCCAAGGTAATCCACCCCTTACAAGTCAACATATGCAAAAATAAATTTGCATGGGGGAAAAACTCTAGCTCAAAAGTGTACATTCTAAGAAGGACACACATGACATATGATAGATATATAATTAAATAGATATGAAAGAAATCAATCATGTTGTAGAAAATATTAGTGGCATGGGATGTCATTGATGTCAAATATATACAGGATATATAAAATGCCGATAACTAACAAAGACTGAGTGACTGCAATGTGTTGGGCATCCCTCCCACTGCTTTCTGTATGTCATCACTTGGTCCTAGCACTTTCTGCCATGGTGCTGCAATTGCTGCTTCAATGGGAATGGGGGACTGGGAACAAAGATGTACTTACTGTTCCATAGAGTGGGCACCTTGGATGTCTATTCTAGACTCATTTCTATTAACTTGGGCCTCTTATTCTAATCTTTAGCTTCTACTTTTTTTTTTTCTTTTTTGTGGAGAGCACATCCAGCCATGCTCAGGGGTTACTCCTAGTGGTTTTCAGGGGACCTTATTCTCATAAGGGGATCTTAACTGGATCACTGCATACAAGACATATGTTCTACCTGCTGTACTATCTCTCCAGGCCCATGCTTTTAATTCTTTTCTGTCTCTGTCCTGTGTGAATCTGAGTCAGCGTTTACTTGTTCTTATTTTCATTGGATACTACCTCCAGCAGTGCTTGAAGGTCAAAGTCAGGGTTTCACACATGTAAGACTTTGCTGCTCATACGACATATCCAGCCCTGACACTAACATTTAAACAGATACATACATACACATGTGCACATTCCTGAGAAATCTGAAAACAGTTATATCCAAATGTTAAGCGAGCCACTTCTCAGTGGAGGTAGCTTTTCGTCTTGTTTTACTCTACTGTTCTTTGAAAACTTGTACTCCCTACAAAGTCTAGTGTTTGTAATAAAGTAAACAGAGCATATAATTCAAACAGATAAAGACAGTCTTGTCTAAAATACCACTTCCTTAGGGGAGACAACTTTATAGGGCTGGCATTTAATACGTTAAGCCTAAGTGTGTCACCCTGGGGGTGGGGGCTAGCACCCTCTAGGCGCTGTCTTCCCTCTGGGCTGATCTCACTCAGCAGCTGAGGATGAGCAAAGACTCTGTCTCCAGATAAAGGCCTTCCAACAGCTCCACCAGGATTCTGGACAGCAGCTGGAGAAAGCTTGGGTGTGGCCAGCAACCCCTCACCCAAGCTAGTGAGGTGGACCCCTGGAGTTTCTGCTGAGTGCAGACAGAAAAGACCAAGGTCTTCCACCCTGGATGGGTATTCAGGAGATGGTGGGAGCTAGGGAGGGAACTGCAGGGCAGTGACAGCGGAAGTGAACAGAAAAAAAGGCAAGTCTGATTAAGCCACGTCTGTCTTTCTTCATTGGGCCTTCTCTTCCCTCCCTGGGCTGGATTCAAACCCCACTGCATTTGGAGGGAAATCCAACCCATGTGTTTCTGATTCATTTACACTTAACTCATCAGAATCCTATTTTGAAAGAAGCCATTGGATAGTCTACAAAGTGTTAGCAGAGCTCCCCGCCTCTGCGGCTGGTTGGGGACTCACTGAATACTCCTAATATACAGGACCTGGGTGTCACCTCTGTACCACACTGAAAGCTGTCTGAGCATTTGTCCCTCACCTCAGCCCCCTTGGAGCCCTGTCTCCCACTTCCTATCTCTGAGGAGCTCAAAAGACCAAAGCAGACATAGAGACAAAAATAGAAACTAAAAATTAGAATAAGAGGCTCAAGTTAGTAGAACTGAGTGTAGATACAGAGACACAGAGAGTGTGTGTCCACCCCCGTTGCACCTCACACACACCCCATTTTGAGGCCAGGCTGAGTTAGAGATAGATGTATCTCTAAATGATACATCTGCAAAATGCCAAGCAGAAGGCAAGAAACTCGCAGTGTGTGCTTGAATTCAGACTTCCTGGGCCCCATGCCCCAGAATCCTGCGCTCATCTCTGATTGAGCAGGGTAAAAACAGGCAAGGTTTCACTGGTCCTGCCTCCCACGCAGAATCTGGACCAACATTATTTGTCAGTTTTGGGCCTTCTTGGATTGGAAGTGAGGAATAAATAGGTCTCCTGTCCTGTGTGAAATAAGAAAGGAATTAAGTCCCCTATCCTGATGACCACCTTGGAGCCAGTAGATCTTCTTGGGGTTCATGTCCAGTGGAGCTTGGTTGTACAAGCAACTCCTTCCAAACAGATATTTGGAAGCCATTAAGTCTAAATTGGGTTGACTCAGACACCAAACATGCCTGCACTAGGAGTGACCTTCAAGAACTTTGTGCTCCAGCCCACACTTATGTCAATCTCTACAAGGCCTCCAGGAGGAGATGGGGAAAAGTCAAAGTGCTCAGCTTGCTGCTATGGGGAAGCTCAGATGTGGTCAGGAGGGGCAGGAAGGTCCCCTGAAGGTAAGACCTGTGTGAAATGTATTAATGAGAACGAGTCAGAGAGCAGGCACCTGTGTCCTGTCCTATTTCTATCAAATTGGGCTTGAAGTGTCACAGTGACCACCCTACCACTCCTGCCTGTAGGTTTCATTTCTCTACAACCACTCTCAGGAAACATCTTTAAGAACCTACTGAAGAGTATTGGGGCCATGGAAGGCAAGCTATTTGATGCTGAGGGAAGGCCTCAGGTGCTGACTGAGACAGAGGGAAGAAGATAAATAGTAGTAGTCACTATTTATTGGTAGTAGCCATGAGCCGTGATCAGTTGTTCCACATCACTTAGCTACTGAATGTGAACACCAGCGTTCAAATTTCTGTCTGCATGACTCTAAAATTCAGACAACCCTTGAAATAGGGCATCACAGGGCAGAATGAAAAGCTAGAAATAAGGGGGCTGGAGAGATAGCACAGCTGTAGGGCATTTGCCTTGCACTCAGCCAATCCAGGACTGACAGTGATTCCAATTTCAGCATCCCATATGGTCCCCTGAACCAGCCAGGGGCAATTTCTGAGCAAAGAGCCAGAGGTGTCCCCTGGGTGCAGCCGGGTTTGACCCAAAAACCAGAAAGAAAAAAGAAAAGAAAAGCTAAAAATGCAGAGTCTGCAAACCCTGGAATACAGAGTGGATTATCAGGGAAATTTTTAGGAAAAGGTGCTATTTCAGTCTTGAAGGAGAGAAAGAACATGACTTAATTGTAAAGGGGAAGTGATGGCCCATGTAAAGGGAATGAATCAAGGTGGATGTCCCTGGGGTGTTCTCCAAGGCTCAAGCAACCTATGATATGAGTAGTTACATATTGAAGTTACCAGCAGGCGGCAGTATTTCAGAACAAGAAGAAGACTTGAGTAGGTCAGGACCAGGACAAAATGAGGAGCTATTGAGCTCTTGTCATAGTGGAGGAGGGATTGTCATAAATGTTTTATAGATGCTTCTCATTGAGTCTCACAACGATTTTGTGAGGTGACTACAATTATATAGTTTATGTACAATAATGTAAAATTAGGAAACCCTCTTTTGACACGTAAGAAGGGCTTAATAACTGGCTAAAGGCCACAGAGCCAGTAAGTACTACCCCGTATCCTTACCCAGGTAGTTCCACTTCACATTGACTCTCGAGTTCTAAACACATCACATCACTTCTGAATCTTCAACTACATGCTGAGTTTCCATGAAGCACTGTGTTGTGCTGGGAGCTTCACTTTCTAATAACCCAGTCCAGTGTTTCTCATCCTTTGTCTAACTATGGCCCCATTCTGAACTTGTTTCCATCTGTGCCCCCCCCATTCACTCTACTGATTAACCCCTAGTCTTGTACGATTTATTTATACAATTTTACCTGTGGCTCTTGGGGATATTCTGAGGTTCCCAAGAGTGTTCTCTGGTCCTGAGTGAAAAAGGCTAAGCTGGGCAACACTCATTCAAGAATACCTACTGAGGCAGGAGCTAATGGGCCAGCTCATCAGCTTTCTTGCTCACTGCCTGGTCTTGGGTACCTTCATGAAAATCTCAAAGCCCAATTAAATTTTTTAATTTGCCTATAAATTGGGTATAATATAATCTTGTGGGGAGTAAATGGATGAAGAACTATGCACACAGTCATTCATGGACTCTACTGGAAATATTAAGCCCAGTTATATCAAGATCTTGGGAAGGCAGAGGGAAGCCATTGAAATGAATGTATAAAGCTAAGCAGGCTGACAAGAGATTAAGTACTACAGTCCAGGTGGGAAACATGGAAGCTGCAGGCCTAAAATTGCCTGAGAGGAGAGCACAGTGAGGGGTCTCTGGTCATGGGACTGGGATGTCAGGATGAAGGCCTAAGCAGTGTAAACTGTGAGAGATCCCAATCATGGAATTCAGGTGTTAGAAGGAAGACCTGAACAGAGTGATCTGTGAGAGACTTCAACATGAACATAAATAAAGTGAGGCAGTGGTGAGCTGGAATCTACAAGCTGCCATCTACAAGCTGTCCTTTGAGATCACCCCCAAAGGCACTACTGCAGAGTCTGAAGGATCCTAATCTTACCAGGGGTTGGCATAGTTGGCATAGCCCTTTCTCCTGCACCCCAGGTCCATTTAGACATTTGTTCTCACCTGAATCTAGTCCATGTAAGGCCCTAATTACCATCAGCCTTATGAGGTCTCTCACTTAGCTATCAGACATAGACTAGCCTGGTACTGTCAGAACCTTCTCCTTGCCACACATTTAGATGCCCAGGAGAGGAATGGTATCCCACAGGATAGGAGATGGAAGAGCCTGCTCCATATGATTGAGTTGTTCAAGGAGGGATTGAAATGTCCATGGCATTGTAGGAGAGGAGCAGAGGTGTGGTCATAATTGGCAGCCTGTAGGCCTAGGGTCACTTGATGGCATGCAGAGCTGCAGGAAGAAACTCCAGACTCAGGAGCCATATAAATTCTCTCTGTCTGTATTGCTGGCCTTCAGAGTGCCAAGCGGACATTACTGGGTTCTGCTTCCCAAACACATACCCATGATCCTGGTCTTCCTCCTCCAGCATCAACAGAACAAAAACCAGTGGCTCTACAGGGCAGAAAAGAAGGAGCATGTGTGTAGCTCTAGTATCATCTGCACAGAGGCACATTCCTTCCCCACACCGTCCCCCACCCAGAAACTCCATCACTCATTGCATCATGCATACAGCTGGGGCCTCAAGAGACCATGACAGGTGGGCTGGAGGGGAAAGTGAAGATCGGACGCCGTCATCTTCTCCATGAATCCCCCCCCCCAACACACACACATACAAGACAGATATGTCCCTTCTGAACATGCTGGGGGAGATTATTTTAACAAGCACTTTTGTACCAGGAAATCAGTGTATTTAACCTAACAAGCAAAGAACAGCCCGGCGGGACCCATAAATCTCGTTCCCACCTATTAATTTTATGGCCTACATAAAGCAGTGTTGAAGTCCAAAGTATATGTGACCTCAAAAGGCATTGCTCATTCTGACACATATACGACGTGGCCAGGACTCGAACCCTGACCCTGACCCTCACTCTAGGAAGCCAGCTCCCAAGTCTCACAGGGCGCCAGGGCTTCCACTGCAGAAACTTGCCCAGTCTCGTCATAGAGGGCTGGCACAGAAAAGGGCCACGGGACTTGGGTATAGCTAAAGCTTGGTCACTGGGGAGTTCCTGCCTAAAGAACTAGCCACAGCAAAGGCTGCTTCATGTGGTTGTGTGGCCCTTCACTGCCCAGAGGCACTCAGGCAAAGGAGCACAAAGGACCATCCTGTTGGCTGTCCTTGGTGCTTGTGCATGGGGAGGCCTGAGTCTACCCAGAGCTGAGCATTTGTAAAGATCCTCACATAAATGCTGTCAGGGTTGGAAGTAGTGTCTTCAGCCTTTCTAGATAATTTGTGATTTCAGCCCCAGCTACTTGAAATACTACCCCCAAATCCATAGACTCCCCATACCCCTAATCAATTAGACATCAGTACTCCCACAGGGAATTTTTTTGTTGTTTTTTTTTGTTTGTTTGTTTTTTTTGTTTTTGGGCCACACCTGGCGGTGCTCAGGGGTTACTCCTGGCTGTCTGCTCAGAAGTAGCTCCTGGCAGGCACGGGGGACCATATGGGACACCGGGATTCGAACCAACCACCTTTGGTCCTGGATTGGCTGCTTGCAAGGCAAACGCCGCTGTACTATCTCTCCGGGCCCAAGGGAATTTTTGATAATTGGCTCCTGCTATCAGTACTCACAGATTCTCTTGTTCTTCGGCATGCTTTATCCTTCTCACCACATAATGACTAAAACTAGGTTACTCCAACCTTCCCACAATAAATGTCTATTGATCCCCACAAAGTCCGTAGGACCCAGACCACCCAAGCAATAACTGAATGCTAACAGGTCACCTCCATTCTGCACATAAGAAACTGTCTGAGGAACTCAAATCTAAATAAACATCACAGTTATCCAGATTCATGCTTTCCCCCTGATACACAAGAGCAGAACTGAGCTCAGGCCAACTGTGACCCTGATTCCTGCTCTTGCCCGCCTGTACCCATGAAGCTGACCTTGAGGAGCTACATTGTGCTCCCTCCTTCTCCTCTGAGCTCCAATCAAATTCCTATCAGTAAAATAAAGACCCTCCCCCACTGCTGATGGCAAGTGCTTTCTGCAATGTTTTTGTGCCTTCTCTTAAAAAATTATATGGAATCCATGCTCTCTTAGATATACTTAATAGCGCTATTATAATAATGTTTCTCTTTAGGCAGCTCCCCAGAAGTAAACCTGAGACAAGGACTAGTGGGCAAATCATTGGCTTGGAAAGTGCCATCGGGAAGTAGGGCATGAGCTGAAGATGGGAAGGAAGCCAACTGAGGTGCATTCCTGAGCAAAAGGCTACTGTAGAAAAGGGTTCATCCTGCTTAGCACTGAGCTGCTTAGCACTAGCTCTTGACTGATGTGTGTTGGACTCTTGCTGTGGGCCATTCGGGCTGCTCTTGTGGACACTCATATCACCAGGAAGTTCTGGGAGCTCTGAAAATAAAGTTCATGGTGTGGAAAGAGCAGTGACTCTCTGAGACGGTAGGGAAGGGGACAGTAACATTTGCTAGCATGTTTCTGTGCAAATATTCAAGTCTCCCCTTGTTTTTGCATCCTCTAAGAAACTCCATTTGGTAAGTCAACATCCAGAACTTTCCACCCAAAACAAGACACTAACTACCCCGTGTATCCTTTTCACTATTGTCCTTTCTTGTCATTATAGTCACACCCACCCCTCTCCCTGGCCCACCTCACCCACTGACCCCAACTCAGCCTTGAAGTTTCTTTTTTCCTTTCCTTTTCTTTTTTTTTTTTTTTTAGGTTTTTGGGCACATCTGCCAACATTCAGAGGTTACTTCTATCTCTGTTATCAGAAATTACTCTTGGTAGCTTATGGGATACCAGGGCACAAAACTGGGTCAGCCACATGCAAGGCAAATGCCCTACCCATTGTGCTATCACTCTGGCCCCAGCCTGGAAACCTCTTGAGGCTCCTTTCTTCCAAAATATTCCCTGAAAGAGCCCTTCCTCATTCCTACATGCAATTTCACCTATGAGTTTACCCTAATTTTCTTCACAGAGCCCTGAAATGACCAGCTGATCTCCACAGAATGATGCCCCCCAAACCTACAATTTAGTCTTCAACCTAATCATATAACTTGCAAACAGCCACATGCTGCAAGTCCAACTGTATCTGGAAACCTCAACCACAGGTGCCCCAAATCCCACAGATGTTCCAACTCTGACCACACACTGGTGCTTGTGATCCCTCTGTGGCCCTGTGTTGACCCACAGACACTAGCACAGTGGAATAAGCAGCCTGTTCATACATCATCTCGAAACCCGGTCACACACAGTCACGCCTGATTTCTAACACACAGACTCCCCGTTTCTAACAGTAAAGACTCTGACCTTCTCAACTCAACAAGACATCAACCCACAAAACCCCAAAAGCTTTTCAACTTTACACTAACCCCTTACACCAGTCATGGTCTGTCACTTCTATCTCAAGCTTTACATGCTTGCCCCCCATTCAGTCAGAACCACTGACTCAGATGCCCCAAAGGGAACAATTGCTGACCTCATGGACCTCAGAGAAA
This sequence comes from Suncus etruscus, assembly GCF_024139225.1. Lineage (NCBI taxonomy): Eukaryota > Metazoa > Chordata > Mammalia > Eulipotyphla > Soricidae > Suncus > Suncus etruscus. The sequence continues at coordinate 23,063,464 of NC_064859.1, read as the reverse complement.
CAATGGCCAGCTACCCTCAAGCTCAACCTACTGATCCACAAACCAAGCCATACCCAATCTCAGAGCTTTACCTCACCCTTTCCCCAACATAAGCTAATTAACAGCCATCACTTCAGAGTGACCCTGTCTCAACCCACACTTACTCCCAGATTCCATCCATCCTACTATTCCCAACTCAAAAAACCCCTAACCCTCCCCAACCTGACTATAGCAAAAACCCTCCATGCTCCCTCCACACTGGAGAGAAAGAACCATGCTGGCAGCTGAAAGCCAAAAGACACTGCTCACTTCTCTTTCATCCTGGCTCCACTGCAACCTCAAGACATCAGACACAACCAACAATGTGCTCCTGGCCCAGTTTCTGTCTCGCACAGAGACCACTGAGGTTTAGTTGAACCCTGTGCTCTCACACACACCCACAAGCCCGCACACATGGGGGTTTATCCAAAGAAAGACCACCCCCAGACTCATGGGCAGTAGAGCCTACACTTAAGGCCTTGTGTCTATCAGCCTCAGGACTAGGGGATGTTGCCTAAAACTTGCCTATCAGGAAGACCAGCTACATTCCACCTATTGTTTGGACATTTTGTTAACTAAATCTCAAGTTTCTCTCTAGCTTTGAGCACCCTGACCTTTCCCATGGGGTACAAGTCTTTGGTGCCTAATTTGAATATCCAGAGAACCATCTCAGTGGGCTCCATTAGGTTGGGCCATACCAGACTACAAGACCTGCTGGATATCATCAGGGGACAGTCTGTGCAACCATTTAGACCAGGGGTCTCAAACTTGTGGCCCGCAGGCCACAAAGGGCCCTCTGTACACATTTTGTGGCCCTGCCCTAGAGGAATCATTTTTGTTTTGTTTTGTTTTAGTTGTTTGGGTCACACCCCCCAATGTTCAAGGCTTACTACTGACTTGGCACTCAAGGATTACCTTGATTTTGCCTGCTGCGGCCCCCAGGTAAATTGAGTTTGAGACCCCTGATTTAGACCCAGTAGACTATTCCATCTATCTAGTCTGGTACCTTTTTAGCAAATCACAGCAGACAGACCAAACCATGCCTGCTGTGTGCTACCATGCACAAATTGTGATATAAAATTGCAGGAGTCTCAATTTTGAAAAGATCTGGCCCTTCCTGAAAGTTTTCCACCTCTGTTATTCATTCCCCACTCTTAGTTTAGAACACTAGGGGGATCCTGTATAAAAGCTTGGAAATATTATAACTCTCTTCCTTCTGAGGACTTTATCAGGAAGATGTTTCTTAATGATGTGGGTGGTTCATTAGTACGATCTTTAAACCTGGGTTTGCTTGTTCCACCACACCCCCCTCTCCCCGACTACAGAGGAGGAATAAAAGAATCATAGAATAATCCAGGGTCAAAGAAAATGCCTCAGGGGCCTGGGTAGCTACACTGGGATGTCCCAGCCTCTGTTTATTGTGGAGGTTCTTCCAACATTATTGCTTTTGTTTATTGAAACTCAACCCCATGGCACTTACCACCCTTGGCAGTGAGCCCAGACCTGCCCAGGCCCCAGCCTGCCAGTCCTGGCCAAAAAGGACTCTGGGGTGGAGGGAGCACTGGCCAGGCCCCATTCCAGGAGCCCTGCTTACTTACAGCCTAAGGCACTAACCCCCACTTCTTAACGTCTTGCTTACAAGACAGCATTTGGAGACAATTTCTCATCAGACCTTCTTGTAAACATCCTCCTGGATGAAGCAAGCCTGAAGGAGCCCTTATTAGAAACACCTGCGCCAGGCGGCGGGCCTGGTGAGTGACAGCTTGCAGAGCCACCAGCAGCCCCCCGCCTATCCTGGGGTTGGTAAGACCAATGGGTAGGATGGGAAACAGAGGTGCGAGGTGGGCTGGAAGCAGTCTTCTTTCTTCTCTCCTCCCTCAGGCTCAGAGGGACAGCAGGGCTGGCCTGGCAGTGCCCTTCCTGTGGCAGAGAGAAGTGAGTGGAGTCAGCGGCTTGGTGAACAGAAACTTGCCTTTATTTGCTCCCTTGGGTGTCCAATCTGCCCCCTTAGCCAACACCCTGCATGCATCATCACCCTTTCAGGGACCTCAAACTCGTGGCCAGCGGGACGTTTGCGGCCCTCTGTACAACATTTTGTGGCCCTGCCCTAGAGGAATCTTGTTTTGTTTTGTTTTGTTTTAGTTGTTTGGGTCACACCCCCCAATGCTCAAGGCTTACTACTGACTTTGCACTCAAGGATCACCCCGACTTTGCCTCCTGCGGCCCCCAGGTAAATTGAGTTTGAGACCCCTGCTTCCAGAACAAGATGGCAACCCTCCTCCTCCTCCTTTGTCCTACACCCACCCCACCCACCCACTGGGGAGCGTCAATATGCTGAGTTTCTTTGGGGTGGGAGGCCATACCTGGCATCTTAACCCAGCTCTATGATTAGGAATCACTCTGGGACTTACCCCAGCTCTGTGGACCAACCATATGTGGGTACTGGGATAGTATACCCACTATACTGTCTCTCCAGCCCACGACATGCTGTGTTTCTTTCCACTTTAAAGAAATGAGAACATTCATGATGCTGTGCACTATCCCAGTTCCAGGGGGAGAACCCTGGGAGGGGCAGTGAGGAAAGTCCCTCTAGGGGACTCTCAGGCTGAAAGTAGCTGGATCTGCCAGCAAAGGTACAGAAAAATCAAAGTCAGAGTCCAGAGGCTGAACTTCCCTGTCAAGGGAGTTTCAAGCCATCTTCCCTGCTCCAAGCAAATATTTTAGTTTTAGTTGGTACCAATCCAAAACTCCATTTTGCTAAGAGAAAGCGGCAGGAGAAAGAAAACAGAAAAAGGGAGATCGAACTTCCAAACAGAGCCCTGACCACCTAAGGAATTCATTGATGTATCATAAACCTTCTGCCATTGGTCTCCTGTAGAATCTTTTAGCACACTGGCTACCCCCACCAACTGCCTGTTTACCTGGGAGTCCCTGCCCAGCATACCTGTGCCCCCATCTGCAATGGTAGTCACAGAATCTCTCTGCTATTAGTTTTCTGGCCAGACTGGGACCAGCAGGGTTTTGACTCTTTTAAATTGTCCTGTGACCCTCATGGATGCTGGGAAAGGGCTACTTGGGGAGTTGGGCCCCCAACCAAAGACACTTTTCAAGGGGAACAGTGTTAAAAGTATACAGGCTTGAGGACTTTGAGGATGACTGCCAAGAGGCTGTCCATACCCCACCCCACCTCACCCTACCGTGAAGCTGGCTGGATGTGGGGGAGACCCAAGAAAGGGAGCTGGGAAGGAAACCTGTCTTTAATGGCCTGCGCAGAAAGAGGAAGCACAAGGCTCCATGAAATAAATTAGTGAAATCTCAATTCCGATAAATCCAGTTTCTTAAATAAAAAAATAAGACAGCAACTGGTAGGAAAAGAAAATGTAATTTATGCCCATTGAAAGGAGGCCAGGTTTAAATTGATGAAGTCTCCTGTTTATGTAATAAATCCATTTCCATTCATGTCACCAATATATTTATCCACACATCCTGGTCCAAGTCAAATCTTCATTATTTTATTATTCAACGGGGGGCAGAGGGGAGGGCAGGGGGACCAGAGTTCTGTGTCGAATTAATAAAGTCTCACTCTCTCCCCCAGATCCCCCCTTGCACAGGGACAATTTATTCCTAAGAAAGAGGCAGAAGAGCTGGATGCAATTTATGTGCTTTGAAAGAGACCCAAACGTAATTAGGCAAAGTCTCAAGTTCACCGAGAAATAAATCCCAGAGAAAGTAGCCGGGGGTAAAATTTACGTTCCCTCAAAGTCTGAAAGCCTCTCTCCAGGCCTCCCTCCCCTCCCCCAGGCCACCGTGCTTGGTTCCAGAAGCCTGCCAGGCCCTGGGGTTCTCTCCAGCACCCCCACTTTCTAGTGGCCCCAGTGAATCCACATAGCACTCCCTTGATCCACACTTACTTACCATGTGCCCCTACACCATACCCCATAAGACTACTCAAGAAAGTTATCCTGGGACTTCTCCTTGGGCAGTGGGGAGGGGAGATATGGGTGGGGGCCATGTACCCCAAAAGGATTACAGGAGGAACTTTTCATCCCAGTGCTGATGTTTTCTGGGGGGCAAGGCAGAGTCCCTAAGATAAACTAGGGCAGACAGCCCCTCTTAGAGACCAAGGAACTCACTATATTTCTGTGATCCCAACATTGTTTGTAGGGAAAGTGGGGGCACAGGAGAGGGAGTGCCCTTATTCCAGGAAGGTGGGATTTGGGGAGGATGATTTAGGGTTTTGAAAGTCAGAGTTGGGAGAATCTAGATTAGCTCGTGTGAGGGACAGTACTGGGAGGATAAAATTGTGTGGCCAATGGGAATCATGTGTGAGGTGGATAAAACAGAACTTTCCAGGCATGGGGGAGTGGCAGTGGTGGGAGCTCTGTGTAGGGAGAGCACATCTTTACACCCAGGAAAGCTCCCTGCCCACCCCCTCACAACCAGGGAAGTCCCTAGAACATGGATCAGCCTAATGGGTGTGAAGACAGCCATAACTGCCTTCATGAGAGGCAACTGGACACACAGATAACAAGTGAGGCCTCAAGCTGCTCCACACAGACTGGGGGACCCCAGCCTCATACTGCCTAATGTCAAATCCTTTTGATAAGGAGGAACAAGGGTCAGGAACACTCCCCAAATCAGGGACTTGTTTTCCACCAGGCTTTCTATCTGCACTTGACAGCCAAACCAAAAACACTCCAAGAGGAGCTGGAAGCTGATGACAGGGACATAGGGAGATACCTCAACCAGACAAGCAACACTCAGGGACCCCCACAGGGAAAAGTGATGAAGGGGCATAGTGAGGTCAGCACTCCAGGAGGGGGAGTTAATTGAAGGGAGCAGATGAGAGGAGAAATGGGGTGTGATGGCTTCTTCTTGGCCACTCTAGGTCACCAAGACTCTGCCACATGCCTAGGTAGAGGTGGAATAGCTTCAGAGGTAACTTTAGACACCAATTGGCTAGAGCTGGTCACCCAGCCATAGCTGTCCAGGGGAAAGGAGCAAGGGGCCAAGACACTGCCAGAGGAAAGAGCCTGTAAAGAGCCACAAAGAAAGACATGATATGGGGTAGGAAGAGGGCAGCAATAACCAGAATAAGGACATGGCAGAGAGCGCTCCAGGCTAAGAGGGGACAAGGCACTAAATAGGGGACCACTTCTGTGGCTACAGAGCTAGAAAGGTGGGGCTCAGGGAGGGACATATGAGAAGCTGAATGAGAATCCATCAGATGGGGCCAGCTTTGGGTGTATGTGGTATGTGGGTGTGAGGATGGGGTTCAAACAGAGTACTGCCTGTCAAGGGACTGAGTCAGGCCTCTGTGTCCTTGGAGAGCTTAGGGCCTTTTGTGCTTTGAAGTAGAAGAAAGGGGGTTCTGGAAAAGATGTAGAGTAGTGGATGAGAAAACAGAGAGTTGTCTGTGACACCCCATACTCCACTTCCTAAGACCATACCCCAAGAGGTCCCTGGAATTATGGCTCCCAATTGTGCCTCCTATCAGGTCTAATCTCACTGAGTCCTGGAGAAGTTCAGGGTCCAACAAAGTCAGCTTTAGAATCTCCTTATTTTGATGGGAGCAGCAGCAGAGGAGACTTTTGGTGTAAGGACCACAAGCCAGAGAATCTCTTGAATTTTCCCATGAGGCAGCTTCTACAACTAACTGCTAACAGACTGTGACCCGAATGAAGGAACACCAAAAGACCTAGCCAGGTCATCCAAGGCAGTTTGCCTTCGAAGATTGCTTCCCCTGGGGCCACACCTCTGGCCACATCATGTGTACTGAAGGAGCCACCCAATTCAATGGATATTTATTGCTCAACAGGGGCCTGTGGCACAGGTTGACGGGAAATGGGTTTGCAGTTCAGCCAAAGGGCTGATCTCTCTGATGATGCAACCAACATCATGTCTGAGACAGGGGCATTCTAGAGGGTTCGAAGAACCCCACCCTCCAACTCCCACTCCCCACACACAGCCTCCCTATCAACTCAGAGTTCCCGGATGGGGCTAGTTAAGTGGTTGTGTGTGAAGAAGCTGATGGGACAGGAATGTGAACAGAGACTCACAACTCTCTACTCATCGAGGGCTGTCCCTGTGACCACACGCCACCCAAAGGGACTGCTGCATGTCAGTTTAACTTCCCTGATTCAACCAGCAGCAGCTCCAGCCATAAAATTCTTGTTTTACGAGGTTCTCTGGGAAGCCAAAACTCCCCTGGCAAGCCTGCTGGGCAGCCCCATTGCCAGGATGCATCGAAGCTCAGTCATTCCACCAGTGATTTGCCCTTTAGAACCCAGCATGCAGCTGGTACTCAGAGGCCTCTGCCAAGCTCTTGGCTTCATCAGAAATAACCAGTCCCCAAAACCTGTTGCCCTGGGCTCAGATGCAATAAAAGGAAGATGGTACAGGGAAGGGGTATCAGTGCCAACCTCAACCTCCTGTAGCAATGTTCCACCACAGCGTGCTCCCTCCCTCTCCCCACTCCATGCTCCCACATCATAAACTTGCAGTCTCCTGGGAATAGAACCTGAGAAGAAGATTCATGAGCAAAAGATTTATCGAGAACACTCCCAGGAGAAATCAGTGAAAGGAGCCAGGAAGCCAGACAGACAGAGGAAGAGGCTGAGAGCTTGTGTGACTTCAAGTGAGATCTGGCCTTCATATCATCCTGAAGAGTGCACTGGAAAGCACAAGCAAGGGAACAGGGGTCTTCCACTTGCCTTCCCCAACCAGGCCATGGTTGCTGGGCTCTCACAGGGACAGAGACTCGTATCCCACAAGTAGGAACCATGGAAGATGCAAGTTCTTTGGAACTAAACTCACAAATCTGAACATTGGGCAGGAGGGTGGACATTATACTCAGCTAAGGGCTTCTAGGCAGAGCCCATGGCTTCCTTTTACCCATGATGGCATGGATTTTAACGGTCTCAAGGCTCCAGGAGAGGTCCCGACTTGTCTCTGTGTTCCCAAGGCTGTTTAATTCTTACCCTAAGCAACATAGCAAGACTGCTTCAAACCCTCTGTCCCATTTCCTCTGTGGGCCCCACAGATGGGCGGGAAGTGAAGTTTCTATTCCCCATGAAGGGTGACTAATTCCTTGGGTCTAGGAATCAGACTTCTCCCTGCAGTTTGCAGACTTAACCGCAAACTCTTGGCCCTTCTTCTGTTGTAAGAATTGAATGAGGCTAGATCATGGACAACCCCTACCCCTAACACACACACACACACACACACACACACACACACACACACACACAAACGCACACACACACACTGATATCCCACACTCTTATACTCAACAACAACAAAAAAACAAACCACCAGAAACCATCTGCCTTCTCCCAGCTTACTCCACATAGCTCTAGCCTCTGACTTCTGAACAAGAATCCCTCAGAATCTGGTTGTGTAGTTTTAATATGTTCAGGAGTGTCTTGAGAATCTTGATGCCCATGCATCCTTCTAGGGGCTCACAGGAGTGACATTGTGACAGAGACAGCTTCCAAGCAGAGCTCGGGGGGCCACTGTTGAAAGTAATTGGTTGGCCAGGTAACATGGGTTAATGATAAGTTTTATGGTGCCAAGTACCTCTAGGTCATTCTAATAGTGATGTGGGGCCTTCAGAAATATACACCTACTTCTCTGAGACCATGTAGGGCAGGGTTTGAACTGTATTCCTCCCACAGGCAAATACTACATGCACCTTGACTCTATGCTCTCTCCTAGGATGCAGGGTGCCTTTTTGGAAATAAGATAAAAAAAGACTAATTTCTAGGAACCCCTTCTCTCTCTCTCTTTCTCTCTCTCTCTCCCTCTCTCTCCCTTTCTCTCTCTCCCTCTCCCTCTCCCTCTCTCTCTCTCTATCTCTCTCTCTCCCTTCCTCTCACTTTCGGCCTGGAAACATGTGGCTTAGCTATGCAGTCATGACATGAGAAATACTGAACCAAGAAATACAAGTACTCACTCCCCTAATCATGATCCCCAAACTATGCAATTGGGCCAAGGCCCTGTCCCTTAAGAACTCAAGTCCACAAACTTTCAGCAAAAGATAGAATTTGCTCTGAGAACCTGCTCCTGGCAAGTGTATCTCATTTCCCCTGAAAAGAAAATCATCTCCTTATCTGTGCCATTAGCAAAACTCCTGGTCATGCCTTCAATCAATAGCTAAGATTATTTTCACTCTAGTTACTTGCCTACAGTTGTAACCTAAATGCTCTGCCTCTTGGCTCTATTCAAAAGCTCTGTGTGGAGAGGTAGTCATTATGGTGGAGGTGGGGTAGGGTGGAGCTCCTGGAGATAGTAAAAATCTTCTTCCAGAATCAATTCCAACTTGCCTAAGCCCCTCCTTAGACCTTGTGGCTTTGAACACTCCTGTAATTGTTGTTCAGAATTGCCCTTTGGTCTCCAGCTTCCATTTCATGGCTATAATCAATAGTATGTTTCATACATCTGCATATGTGCTTTGAAATTTAGTAAGTTGTATGCAATTTACTATTTATTACAGGGATGATGCCTAAGATCTTGTCTATTAAAGTACATATTGCTCCCAGGAGCAGTCCACAGAAAATGTTCTCTGGCTCCATGGCCAAAAAGCCAGAGCCACTGGCCTACTTCTATATTACATGGGATTCTTGTAAATCTTCCTCAGCTTCTTTTTGGTTTGGCTGCTGGGAAACTCAGAGTCAAATCATCCCATCTCTCTTTATGCTGTACACAGCTAAATTTTAAAAACTTGCTGGTGTTGGGAGGGCTCATCTTCAGCTTTACGACATTACTAATTATTCTCTGAAAAATCTGTGCTATTGACCTTGCATACCGGGAGTCACAGTTCCTATTTTTCCCTTTCCTTACCAGCACTGAGCACAGCATAAGATTTGTCAAGTGGGGAGTTTAAAGTTGTTAGTAGTTCATGGTTTAATGCTCGTTTCTCTCACTAAAGAACTTCTTGTCATATCTCTTAGCCTAGGTGAAAACTCATTTACAAGTTACTTGTTCAGTGTTTTAGTCTGAACAATGGTCCCATTGGAATCATCATCTCCTTTTTTTCTTCTCCCCCTCTCATCCTCTTTCTTCTCTATCTTTGTTTTCTTCCTTTTCCTCCTCTTCTTCCTTTCCTCTTCCTTTTCTTCCTCTTCCTCCTCCTCCTTTTCCTTCTCCTTCTCCTCCTTCTCTTTCTCTTCCTCCTCCACCACCTCCTTCTCATTCTTCTTTTTCTTCTTCTCCTCCTCCCCTTCCTCTTCCTCCTCCTCTCCTCCTTTTCATTTTTGTCTCTCTTCTTTTATGTGATAATCTCAAGACCTCTGTCAACTTCATTTAAAACTGTCACCTCATTGAATACCTCCTTAATAAATTTGGAGCCTCCTTTTGATTCACTTAGTAATTTTTTATATTCTTGTTGTACATATCTTTGTAAGCTGTGTAAGCACCCTTAAGGTTGCAGTCGTCAGGGAGGGTAACTGGTAATTAAAAACTCAAACTAAATAACTTTAAAGAACTAAAACATTTTCTCTCTGCTATAACAACTCTACTGATTAGTGGTACTTGTCTTTGCAACTTTTAGAGATCTGGAATTGGCCAACTTTTGGGTTCCAGGCTTTTATGCTGGGCATGCCACATCTTATTTGGGTGGAAAGTGGTGAAGAAGTCCTCAGAACCAAATCTAAGCACACTTCATCACTTAGATGCACTTCCATTGCTCAGAAATTAGTCCCTGTAAATGTCTGATCCAGGAAACAGAGGAAGAGTGGTATTCGGAGCATAAGACCACCCTTCCATGCTTGGAGCAGAGAGCCACATTGGCCTGTCTGCCCCTGATAAACACCAATAAAGCAGAAATCCATGCAGACATGACAGAATGATGGACTGAAAGATCAGAGAGAAAGAGCTCAAGTTGTCATTTCTCATGGGCCTCAGTTATAACCACCAGGAGAGCAGCAGAAGGATCAAGAAGAAAATCTGAGAAAATGTTATGAATAAAAGGAGAGTTTTTGTTCCAGAGAGTCAGTACAATTAATTCGGACCAGAGTCACAGTTGCCTACCTGGCCAGGATGTAAGAGTTGGTGCAGTGAGGAGGTTCCAAGAGTAAAGCGTAAACTCTAGAGGTCTCTCCTTGGAGAAGACAGAGCTGGGATATGCTTGGCTAGAGAAGGCCTGTGTCAGAGAACCCCAACTCATTCCCCACACCTGGTCCCTCCTGAGTCAAGGACAGTTAATCAGTGTGGTTCTCAGTTCTCAGAAGGCAGACACTTCCTCCACTAGTTACAAGAAGACTGTGTGATCCATCACAAATCTAACACAGAATCAGTTACTGTTCATTAGACAAGTAAGCAGAGTCAAGGGAAGCTAAATAATTGTCTCAAAACTACATAGTCATATGAGTTGAAACCCTTGGTTCTTGATCCTCGCCAACTATGAACAGCTGAACACCCATGCTCTCTCCTCACCCTTCTGCTCCTGTGAGGGCCTTACTGGTTGGAACTTCCATCTCTTGGTCCTGCCCACTAAGGCACCAAACTCTCCACCTCATCCAGTGTCTACAGTTTAAGCAAACATTTTCTTACACAGGTCAAGTCCACATTTCCTCTTCAAAGACCAAAGCAAGAAATGATAAAAAGCAATGAAAAAATTGGACATTGCCAGAGAGAGTCTGTGTACAGGAGGTAAGTCACTCAAGCTGGCATGCGGCAGCTTAGACTGTGACCCTGATTCAGTCCTCAACACTGCATAGGATAGGTACCTTGAGCCCCACTAGAGGTGATCCCTGAGCACAAAGCCAGGAGTAAGCCTGACTTACTCAGTAAGCACAACTGGATATAGATTTCCAACACACACCTACACCACTCAGTGCCTCACCCAAGACTCTGCCAAGAACCTAGAGAGCAGGAGCTCCAACAGGGAGTGTCTGCTGTGGGTGGTTCTTAAAGTTTTAAATTAAGTCAAAGCCCCTGAGCTCCTAGGGGCAGTGTCACAGATAATTAGCTTCATCTGAAGTGCTCTCAGGATTGCAGTGCCATTTCCTGTTTTGGGAACTGCTCTCTCTATTGAGATATCTGGGGTTTCCAGGCTACTGGGGTACCCCCTTTCCTTGTCACAAACCATTGCATTGGTTCCACTGCCAGCACTGGTTGCTGAGGATGCTGCCTACAGGTGGCAGTCCAGCCAATGGGTGGGGAAGAGAAGGCAGCAGATGGTGCCACGTGGCCTTCCTCCCAAAGCCACTCTGGATGTGAGCAGGCAGTAAATGTGAAGACCAAAGAATGCACAAGAGCAGAAGTGACTTCTAGGGAGGCAGCTGGGTTAGGCCCCACGGTGTGTTTGGTGCCTTCTGGGGACTGAGAAGTAGGTAGTTGAAGAGAAACAACTTCCTCTTGTGGAGAAGTATTGCTACCGAATAGCTGAGCTATCAGTGCTTATATCCAGTTGACTTAGGGGCTGATTTGATGGAAATATAGACCACTGGACCCTCCATTTTGTGCTGAGCTATTGTGATGCATGGGCCCAAAGAAATGCATGTATATCAAGCGCCTAGTGATCTGATATTACTGACTTGGGGTCCACATCTTTGGAACTTTCTAGAGGAAGAAATCTATTGATATGTTGCAGGCAGATCAAGAAAAAACTGGCATTGAAGAGAAACTGGTATCAAAGCATCGAGGAAAAACTGGCAAATTGCTGTCTTCAAAAACATCTCAACAGTATCTCTGAGGCAGAGAGGGAGGCATGGTGGGCCCATAGAGGGCCTCAGGGCCTCCACTCAGCCACTCATGAGCGAGGGTTCACATGTCTATAGAAAAGATGAAATGGACCTTCCCCATCTCAAGATCTCTTGAAACTGTGTGTTCGCTGTCCCCTCCTACTACTTGATCTCAAATAAGTATCCAGAGTTTTCTAGGTCTCTTCTCTGCCATGAAAGCAATTTTTTGAGGATTTCCCCTCCCCACCCAGTTCAGACCATTATGCCAAACAAATCTCTCCCCTTCCAGGAAGATTTCCCTGGCTGCTGGAACCCCCTCTCTGCCTGCCCCCAACCCCAGCCCGAACAAAGGCTGGGCCCCACACACGCCTTCCATTAGCCCACCATGGCCTTCATCTGGATGGCCCACCGCAGGCAGTCAGCTAATAATACTTTGCCCGATTTGATTTACAACAGAGCTCAGCAACCCAGGGGTGAAAGGCAAAGGATAGCAAGGCCCTGGACTCCCTAGTGCTGAGCTAAAAGTGGAAAGTACAGTCACAGCCATGGAGTCTTGGCCTTCTTCCTTGTCTTGCCATCTGCTCTTTGAGGATAAGAGCAGAGTGCAGCCTGCTCAATGGCTGGAATCACAGGGGAGGTAACCAGCTTTCAGGCCTTCAGTGATGCAGCTGATTCTGGCTCCAAACAAAGATCATTCCTGGCCTTCCCCTCACTCTATTGCTTTGGGAAAGGGGTATGGCAAGATCTTCCTGCAACAAACCCACCCACCCCTATTTCTCCCCCATGAAGCTGCCTGGGTCTAAATTGCCTTCTCCATGCCTCTGGATTCTAGACAGCTCCGTGTTCATTCCCTGAATATACTTCAGCCAGTCCGACACTGCCAGTACGGAAGCTCTCCCTCTCATCCGTACACTTCTAAAGAGTCCCTGCAGTCTCCCTGATAAACTCCAGCTTTCTTGCATTGCCTCCCTGCTTCCTGGCTCTAGAGGCCCATCTTCCAATGTCATCTTTGCACCCTGAACTGTGGCCACACTGGGGCTTCCCACACTTCTGGCCCCTTTCCACCCACTCCTCCCTTTTTGCATAGGTCTTTCTTCTCAGAGTCACCCTTTCTGTCTGCAATGCTGCTCATCACCTCCACATCAGGAGCTCACTTGCTGGCGCCTTCATTTGAAGAACTGAATGATTGGTGGTTGTGATGCTCTCTCTAGATTAGACAACACTAAGCTCAGGAAGAAATTTGAACCTCTAGACTGCATGGAAAGGGGCAGATCTCAAAGTAGATGGCTCATCCTCACCCCCACCTGACTTCCTTGCAGACTACTCTGAGACTCAGGCAGACCAGAATGAACCACAATGATACCTCACGGAAGTCAGAGCTCTGGCCTTCAAAAAGGTCAGGGCTATCACTTAAAAGAGTGTCCTTGTGAATGGGGCCCCTGAGTGGCTGGTACATTGCTTTTGTGCTTTTGTGGTTATGACCATGTGGGCACTCATCTTGTGAAAGTTACATCTAAAAAGTGTGAGAGGGAGGAGATGTTGGCAAGGGAAAGGAAGGTGCATCTACTTGGGGGCCTGAAATGCAGTTTCTTAGAAGACAAAAGGAATTTCTAAGAGGACAATGGAGGGAGTGTCTGGGAGGAAGTGAAGACCAGCTTTCTGTCCTGCAGCTGTGGATCCTAAATCCTAAATGGCCAATGAGAAATATAATAACAAGATCTAGTGCCCGTCCTCTGGATAACTCCCCTGTTCTTCCACCCTGGCCTGTGACATTCCCACCTGTGTCCCACACCATGGCCCATGTGGTGGGTGGGGTGGAGGCTGGTCCAGGAATGTGGGAACAAGGTCCTGGCACCTAGAAGGTTACTTTTCAAAGAAAGAGGAGGAGAAGGAGGAAGGGAAGAAGGGGGGTGGGGGGAGGCAGTGCTGCCTCTGGCTATGCTTCTCATTTGGAGATCCTGGCAACACGCTCAGCCAGCGTGGCTGGTGATGGGAACAGTAACCTGGAGCCAGAGCCACTCTGTCTCAGCCTCGGGATCTGTCACCGCCTCCCTCTGCCTCCGTGTCACCTCTGCACACAAAGGGGGGCCTGGGGAGAGCACCCCCAGCCTGGCTCCCGCCTGGCCTGCACAGCAAGTCTGCGATTCTATTTAAGAGCAGCAGCCCATCTGGTTCCCATTGAGGAGGCTGCATTTTCTCAAGTGCCCCCACCCCACCCCCCTGCAATCCAGATTCCCACCATGTGACCCCAACTTCTCCCAATGGTGCTCTGTTTTATGGCTTGTTGTTCTATGTGCGTGATTTGAGTTTGGGGACTTTTTTTATTCCCCACCACCACCGCCACACACACATTCCCCTCCCTCTTCCAGAAAACGTGGAGCCTGAACTTTTGACTGCCTGCAAGTCCTCAGGAGGACAGCGTGAGGACAGAGGGCAGGAGGAGATGGATGGCTCCACCCGGCTCCTGCTGCCCACAGCCCAGCTTCTTCATTTGTTCTTTCTCTGTTTGAGGCGCTGCTCCTGATGAACTCTCACATGAATCAGTCGAGAACTGAGGCCAGAGAGAAGGAATTGGTTCAGTTCAACAGTTCACATTTATTGAGCTGCCTGGGCTTGTGTGTGCTGGCTCTGGAGAATGAGAGGCTGGGCTCAGGGCTGGAGGAGGCTACATGCTGGAGGGAGAGGGACAGGCAGCAGGATGTAAATACCCCAGCTCCAGGCTCCCAGTTCCCAGCTCCTGGCTCCCAGAATCCACCTGATGACTCCCAACTCTAGGCTGAGCACTCCCATTAGGGCATACTCCCATACAAGGCATCTCTGGAAAAGAAGCAAAACTATAAACAGTGCCCTGGCAAGGAGGGCACTTGATTCCTGGAAGACATGGAACCCTGTAATGGTAATTCAACAGTTATGAAGCCCCTCAGCCTTTCACAATTGCCAGGCCCACACTAGGGATTGCAATATGCACAGACTAGGGAACCAAACAAATTATCCCCCCCCAATACATTGGGTGTCTAGCCTCTTGGGACATCCTCCTAACAGATCAAACCGATCTGAATTAATGTAGAGCTATCCTTGTGTCAATGCTAAAAGTAGTAAAATGAATTATCTTTAAGGTGTTTTGTGGCATTCGTGAACTGGAGGGAGTTGTGCTAAACAAAATAAGTCAGAAAGACCAGTCTGTGGTCGGAGGCTTAAAAATATAGCAGGAGATGCAATTAGAACCGAGAAAGGACCACTATGGCAATGATGGTCAGAAAGGATCATTCTGGGCACGATCTGGAAGCTAAGTGTCTATGTTACCCTGCAGTAACAATATTGCTAACCACAGTCTCTAAAAGGAAAAGAGAAAAAGAGAGGGACAAAGAGAGACAGAGATAAAATGGGAGAGAGAGAGAAAGAGAGAGAGAGAGAGAGAGAGAGAGAGAGAGAGAGAGAGAGAGAGCATAGAGGCACGTAGGGAAAAGAAAAAAGTAGGCAGGAGGGAAGGAGGGAAACTGAAAACATTGGTGGTGGGAAATGTGCACTGGTGAAAGATATTGGACATTGTATGACTGAACCTCAATCATGAATAACTTATAACTGTATCTCACAGTAATTCAATTAAAATGTTATTTTAATAAAATGGATATTATAAAAAATTTAAAATTGTAAAATGAAAGAAAGAAAATAAAGCATAAGCATAACTGTATTTACTCATAGGTGGGATCAAAAGATACAAGTTGAGAAAGCAGAGTCCAAAGCTCTGTAAATGCTTTGAATAAGCCATAGGTGAAAAACAGTCCATGGGCTGTGGGGGAGAAACTTGGATGTTGGTAGGAGATGCAGGTATGGCATGCTAACATGTTTTAGAGACATAAAACTGATTTGGGGTCACACCTAATGGAGATCAGGAATACTCCTGACTTTAGGAAGGCAGGTTGGTGAGAGGTTGGTTGCTCCATATTGCTGGGGATCTAACCCAAGCTCCAAATGAGCCATTTCTCCAGTCCAAAGAGCAGTGAAATTTCATCCTTTAAATAGACAGTCTGGGGACTGAAGAGGTAGTACAAGCAAATCTCATTTCAACCTCCAGCACCACCAGGGTAAAGCCTTTTCCCATAAATAGTCTTGTAAACCAACAACAAGTTATTTTTTTGTTGTAATCAACAAGAAGATAATGAGTGAAAGGTGTAAAAATAAGTGAAATAAGTGTAACAATTTATTAGCTGCTTAAGGAAGTGAGAGTCTTGCAAGACTGAAAGAAAGAAATTAGTAGAGCAAGCATGCTCCTCCTTGTGGGGCTTGAAAGTAGGGCGACATACCAGCAATATGGGGGGTGGTATGTGTCAAAGATGATCTAGGAAAGACAGACAAGGGACAGATCATTTGGTCTATGATGAGTCTAGAAATCAGCCTGAGGTTAGGGTTAGGAGAGAGCTGAGGTCAAGTTGAGAGGTCAGTCTGAGGCTGGACTTCATGCTCAGGCACCAGAATGAGAGGCTGGGCTCAAATTGTGGCCAGGGTTAAGTCTTTGATGCCAAAATTAGGGTTTGGTCTGCAGCCAGCATTAGATTCCATCTGAATCCAGGGCCAGAGTCATTCTGAGGTCAAGTTTAAGGGGTCACTCTGAGGACAGGGTTATAATCAGTTGTATATCAAACAGTCTCTGAGCATCTCATTGGCTTAGAGTTCAGAGATAAGCCTGAGAACTGAATCAAATAGGCAGACATTAAAGAATGGACTAAATCACTTGTCCATTCATTACTCCTGTGGTGAACATGTTGGAGGTGAATGCAAAGTACCCCAAGATCTCTGAGAAAAGAATCCTTTCTGTTCCTCTGGCCAAGTAGCAAAAAGCTTCTTTTATTATTCTTTATTTATTTTTTAAAAATAATTTTTATTGTGACAAAAAGTGAATAACAAACCTTTTACAGTAATATTTAAAGGTACATAGTGACAAAAAGTTTCTTAGCCTTGCAGCTGAAAACAGCCATGTGCAATGCTCATAGAATGGAGTGTGTGTGTGTGTGTGTGTGTGTGTGTGTGTGTGTGTGTGTGTGTGTGTGTGTGTGTAATTGCAAAGAATGGGTAGAGATAATATGTCTCTGTATCTCTGTGGCCCAGGCTGTTTGGCCTCTCGTTGGATGCAGCTGATGACTGGCCATGACTTGAAAACTGAGAAGGAGAATCATCTAAGAACTCATGACCTACCAGCAAGCCTTCATGGGGTCATGGCTCAACTATCTCACAAGGTAGTCTCCTGGTGTCTGAATTCCAAGGCACATGCCCTTGTTCCCACTGTGCTCTGTTGTTCAAGCACTGATTGTCCACCAAAAAACAAGACAGCAGATATAGGTGTAGTTCCATCCCTGCAGCAGTGAGTTATCATACCACACAGATTATTTTCAAAACTCTGGAAAAATGCAGCCTACCCCAGTTCCCTGTAGAGGATGGGTGAGATAGAGTTGTAGTAAGGACCCAACCCTGAACAGTTTGAAGTTTCTTCCTCCTCATGGAGAGACTTTCTTCTGGAATATACAGATCATTGGCACCATGGCTGGGGGTGGGACTTAACACTTAGCCAGGCAACCCCAAGTCGCAGGACATGGTGGTTGGGGCATCACAAGAGAAGAAGGGCTCACACACTGGTCTCTACACGGCTGAGATGGCTGACACTGTCCCAGCTCAGCACTCTAACTCTTCACTGAAGCAACAATTTTCCTTGATGAAAGGGGCCTCTCTTCAGGCCTGTGCAGACTAGAGATTGAAGGAGTCCCAAATGATTTGTGGTCCCCTGAAACTATTGAGGAACTTACAAGAAGACCTAACTTGAATTGAATACCATATTCAATTCATATTCAAAACCTTTGGGTCCTGAACTATAATGACCGTTAACCACATTTTGCTGAATAACTGAAATATTGTGAAGCCAACTCCAACTGAAATAAGCCAGGGAATTCCTTGTCTTTGTGGAAACCTATTCCAAAGACTTCTCTAAGGTGAAGAGTATTTTTGTAAAGTTAAATAATCCCACTTACGCTGCCAGTTTGCTTAAGAGGCAGAGTATAATTTTTGTACATGGGAACCCTGCATTCGATCCTAGCACCATCTGCTCCCCAGAACACTTCCAGGAGCCAAAGCAAGCATCAAACCATGAGAAGACCCTGAACACTGCTGCATGTATCCTCATTAATTTTTCTTTTTGAAAAAGGTAAGAGACTTCTTTCCTTTGGGAGAGGTTTGCTTTTTCTGATGTTTTTATCTCCAAGCAAAGATAAAACATTTCCTTTGCTCCTGTTGATCTTACTTTGCCATCTGGAATGCTGTCGTCTGTCTGAAATGGATTTCAGCAGCAAGGAAGGATGTAAAGCAGGGTGAATGGGACCTAAGTTATGCAGATCTCTAGGAAAAATCAAACCAGCTAGAGTCAGCACCAACCTAGAAATGGTGAAGATGCGATGCAGTTGGGCCTCTGATCCAATTTTCTATGGGAGAGCAAGTGGCCTTGCACAATCTTGGGGGCTATTCCCAGTTCATCTTCCAGTACCCAAAGTGGCATCCTTGAGCTGAGTCAATTATGAGGTCCCTTAGGCCTTATTGTCAGCAGTGCTTCCACTTCTCTCACTTGCTTTGCCATAGATTGAACTCTGTAGCCACTGGGGCATGACCCCCATCCTCACTGACCTCGGGGAAACTCCCTAAAATTGGACCCAAGACTGAGGTCAGGTGGGAGTGTGATTGGATGACCTCATGCTAGGGCTGACCTGCCATTGTGCCCCAGGCATGCCGCTGACTCACCTCAGGGGGAAAAGCCAAGGCCCTTTGAAAACTGAAAGTCCTACAGCCCTTCCCTTGAGAGGGCTTTGAAAACCGAGCTCTGGCAGCTCCTAGCTCTACCCTTTCTAAAGTCCTCACCTGTGAGCCTAGTTGCTTCCTCCCCAGGGCCATGCAGAGGGTGGAACGTCTTCAGTCTTCTCTTGGAGCCAGGCTCAGTGCACTAACCTCACCCAACAGAGAGTAATTTGCTGTAACGTCCCTTCCTGCCCTCTCTACATGGCCTTTCTCTGTATCTCCAGTCACAGTTCATTCCAACCTTGCCCTGCCTTTCCAACCATACCATCTTCACCTGTACCTCCCTCCCCACTCAATCTCAGACAGGCCTAACTGCACTTAAAGGAGTTAAGTGTGGCACAGCCATTTCTGGTGATCTGTGTGTGCTCCCTCACCTTTTCCAGTTATTTTGCAGTTTGACCGATGATTATTTCTTGGCCTCAGAGAGATTGAATCATGATTGACTCAATCACAAGTAACTTATAATTGTGTATCTCATGATGATTTGGTTAAAAATGTATTAAAATTTAAAATGCTATATCTGAGTAATATGTGATAGTTCTATATAGTATAGAACTACAGGGTATAAAATTTATAGTAGTTCTATTCTTAATGTTTTTCTATTCTTAATTTTTGCATAGATCTCCATATTGCTTTTCCTAAAAGCTTAACCAGATGACATTTCCACTAACAGCAGATGACGGTTCCTTTCTCACCACAACCCCACCAATACTGGTTATTTCCAAATTTTTGATACATGCCATTCTCACAGGCATGATGTGATACCTCATTGTTGTTTTGATTTGCATTTTTCTAACTATGAGTGATGGTGAGCACTTTATTTTGGTGCCTCTTAGCCATGTCTTTTGGGGGAACATTAATTGCAAAGGATATATACACATTAAATGTTCAGCATCATACTTAGCACAGTAGCGAAGATACTGAAACAACCCAAATACCCAACTATGGATAAATATATCAAGAAATTATGGCGTATAAATACACCATAGATACTATTATAGCTTTAAGAAAGAACAAAATTATAGAATCTGCAGCAACATGGATGGACCTAATGGATATTTGCTGAGTAAAGTCAGTCAGAAGAAAATAAATGGTTGCAACAATAAAGGCCAATGGCATCGCAATATGAAGAGTTGAGAGAGAAGAGCATTGAGGCCATTGGGGGAGGGAGAGGGTCTACTGATGATGGGTGTTGTGCTCAAATTGTGCCTGAGAAATTATCATAAACAATATTATAAACCACAAAATCTCAATCAATAGAAACTTTTAAAAATATATAAATAAAATGCTGTTCCTGTAGTAGGAAAAATAGTACAGTAGGTAAGGTAACATTAAGCTACTTTACAGGCAGTTGACCCAACTTCAATCCCTAGCACCAAATATAATTAATTCCCTGTGGTTTGGGAGTGGTTCTTGAGCACAGAACCAGGAGTAATTCCTGAGCACAACCAGCTGCAGCTCCAAAACATAAACAAGTCAATAAAATGCTATTCTTTAGTGGCATATATCCTATTCCAAATTCCCTAGAGCACTGGGGCCAGTGAAAAGCAGCAGTGTATGACAGGTTTCAGACATTTCCATCCTGTAGAAGAGTTACAGACACTGTCTTTCTGGGTGGAGCTGCTCCATGGTGCCAGGTCACTTTCAGCCTGATTCTCAAGCAGGAAAGGGGCTGCCCTACCCCATCTCCCTGTAGGAGACTCATAGTATGATCACAAACTGAACTTGCATTATACAAAGTCACAGAGGTTTTAGGGTGGAGTCATTGCACCCATGAACCCATGCTCCCTAACAAGCAAAGGCTTCCTGTAAGCAAGAAACAGAGAATAGGTAGAACAAATGACCAGGGACCATGTTCTCACTGATGGGCAGGTGCCATTAACAAGCTGAGCAATCTGTATAATCGAGATCATAGCTGGCTGGCTTCATGGAGGAGCTGACTGAAGCACAGGGGAGCTCCTGGTAAAGATAATCTATTGAGGCCTTGAAAAATGGGAGAGGCATTTGCATAGGCATGTGGTTCTCAAGTTTGGAGAAGTTTGGGGTCACCACTTGGGAAAGCAGAGATAGACCCACGAGAAGAGTGAGCTTTCCAGGAGTACCAGGATGGGCAAAACACTCAAGCCAGTGTGGGGCCCTAGGTTCTGAGAGAGGGGAGGGGACACCATTTTGTAAAGGGCCACATGTTGTAGACATCTTATGCTTCTCTTTCTCAGGCCTAAGTTTTCATTAACACCCTCCCCCAAGATACCAGATAGTCCTACCAGGTAGCCTATCTGAAAAGGACATGACAGAGTGGTAGAAAGGTACCCTATGCAACAGCCAATTGTCTTAAAGTTCATCAGAAGATAGAACTTCCTCATCCCTTCCCTTTATAAACTGGCTTGTGACCTTAGCTGGGTTGCCTCCTCTGGGAGACGGCCCTGGCTAGCCAGTTTGGGGTTTGTGGCTGATGGAATAAAGTCTTGCTTTGCTTTATTTCAATTGTGCAATCTCATCCTTTGACTCCGGACCCTTATACTAAAGTACTTTTGAGAGTCTGAGGGCATGAAGGCGCTGGGCCATGCCGTGTTCCTTGGGACTATTCAGGAACCTGCGTGAAAGCTCAGGACAAAAGCCTGAGAAGCATTAAGAGTTGCCATTCCCTCTGTCTCCTCCCAGGGTTTTCCAAGAGCAGGGGGGTAGGATGTGAAGAAGAGGGTGATGACTCATTTCATCATTCTTGATAGTCAGGGTGGGGTGGACCTTGGGAATGGTGTGCTCAAATTCGATATCTGGGGTTACTGGGTTTGATTGGGAAGTGTGGGAACTCACAGAGGCAGCGTTTTTTGTTTATGGAATCATTGGTGAATGGGTGATTAATTTGCACCAGACGCTAGTTAACTCCAAAGCTCCTCCCTTCTGAGTTGCAGGTTCAACTTCCCAAGGCTTCTGTCCTTGGCTTCTCGGCTTCTTCGGCAACTCAGCCTTAGTCTGGACAAACTCCTCCACTCCTCCATGACAACCAGACTCTCAGGACAGTAATACAAGCACCACTCCCCACCATGACACTCACACACTCTTCTCTATAAAAATTAGCAATAAATCTACCTCCCCCCAATATTCCTGCCCTCTCCTCTCTGTCTCCCCCATGATCATGTATGATTGCTCCTCCCAGACTACATTCCTCTCAGGACTGCTGGCTCTGTCTCTTGCTTTGTCTCTCCCTCCTCCAACCCTACATTCTCACCTGCAATAAGATTGTCAATATTTACCTGGATCACACCTACTCTACTCAAAACAATAATAACAATAGCAATAATAATAATAGATCACACCTTCAGGGCATTCAAACTTCCATTATTTTTTTTGGCTCCAATGCATCCCTGGTCTAATTTCTTACCGTTCCCTCTGCACAAACATCCCCTGTGTCAAACTGATTCCCTCATTTCTGCCCCCCAACCCGACTGAGCTCTCAGACTCTTGTGAATATAGAGATATGCAGAGAGACAGGTATGGGAGATGGGGGTTGGAACCAGCTTCTCCACTTGCTAGCTGTGTGGCCTTAGGCAAGTCAATTGACCTCTCTGAACCTCAGTCTTGTCATCTCATATAGAAAAGCATGCACACCTTACAAATGAGCTGAAGCAGAGGAATGAAAGCAATAACCTAAGGGACAGGTCTCCTCCCCCTTCTGACTCTCCATGAACTCACTAGCCACTTATTTCCCTCCATTAGCATGTTTTCAGCCAGCACCTTTTGAACTTCTCCTTGGATACTCTCTACAAGTCTGGCAGGCTGGAGGCACTTGAGGCCTCTGGGCTGAAGTGTTTCTGGGGTGAAATTTTCTGCATGAGCTGTGGACTCATGTCTTGCTCCTGCCTCTGTCAGCACATCCACAAATTGGGAAGCCTGGACCCAGGCCTCAGAGACCTCCTATAAGAATAGTTTTGTTTTTGTTTTGTTAGTTTTTGTGATACTGGACTTGTTTCCACCTTCAGATATGGCTGCAGGGATGAGGGAGAAGCCCAATATCCCACCCTATTCTACTGCTCCCTGGAAAATGTCTTTAAGTGAAAAGAAATCAAGTGCCACGAGGAAATCTAATGGAAGTGACATCCCCTATTGGCTTGTCATGACTGGATGGGATGGTAGCCTTATGATTGCTAATAGGGGACCTCTGCTATTCCCTATGTGAAGGTCATCATGTCCTGACCTTGGGCGTCTAACCCCTTTCCTGCCACCAACCCTTCCTCATCCACTCATCTCCCTGGCCTCTTTGGCAACACTGGCTCTGTTTCCTGAAACAGCAGCTCCTGCTCTCAAGAGCCATTTCAACTACAATTCCCTAGTCTAGAATTCTACAAAATCCTGGCTAATGTCCACCTGAGCTTTGGGATGTCAACCCCAATCATTGTTTCCCCTAAATTTCAGGGTACCTGTTATGTCACAGCACATTGCCTTTCATCTGGAGCACTTCTAAAGTTCTGTCTGCCCCCTTCTCCAAAGAGAAACTCTCTAGGGGGCTAGAGAGATAGCATGGAGGTAGGATGTTTGCCTTGTATGCAGAAGGATGATGGTTCGAATCCCGGCATCCCACATGATCCATCGAGCCTGCCAGGAGTGAGTTCTGAGCTTAGAGCCAGGAGTAACCCATGAACACTGCTGGGTGTGGCCCAAATTCATAAAACAAACAAAAAAGAAAAACTCTGCTAGGACTGGTCTAAGTCTAGTTTACTGGTGGTTTAATCCTGAGGAATGATACTGATTTGTAGCAGGTGCTTAATACAGATTTTTTTATTGCTTATCTGGGATAACACCCAGAGATGCTCAGAACTTATTCATAACCCTGTGCTAAGGGTCACTCCTGGAGGTGCTGGAGGGAGGGATTCAAACCTGTGTTGGCCATTCAAAACACCTTAACCTTCGTGTTCTCTTTCTAGTCCCTCAATATAGATTTATGAATGAAATTAGAGAGGAGATATCAAGGATGGATGGAACAAGTATTTGATCATGCAGAGGTTCACCTATTACCCTGAAGGTTTTCCCAAACCTCTCTTTATCTTCTGCTCACACCTGCCCATCTTTACTGACTGTGGAAAAGGGTACCGACTGGCTCTCCTCTGGGCCAGCTTCACACTGAGCCTGAGTACAGAATAACTCACTCTTGTAAAGAAGATCTCTTTTCCACAGGACCTGGGGAATTCTGTGGTTCTGATTTCCCCTGGCCTCAGACCTGTCCCCCAACAGTAGCTCCTGATCCCCAACCACTCTCTCTAGGACAGGAGCCAAAACTCGCTACACTGCTCTTGTGGTCCTTTGCTTCTATAGTAATCAGGACCCCCAGTTTATAATCCCTCCTCCCAGATGTAAAAATACATTTGTAACTAGGAATCCCACTCCTTCAAGAACAATCTTCTGGCATATTCTTTCATTGGCACCGGTTTAAAAAAAAAAAGCCAGTCTTCCTGTCCAGGGGCTCCTGGGAGCTGCCCCTTTGAGAGTAGTGCCCTCTGCAGGCACTGAGCTGTGCTGTGTGGGGCAGGGCAAGCACCTTTAGGCCGCTCTCCCAGGAAGGTCTGGAGCTGAAGAACTGGTCTATTCCTAGAGAGGGAATAGACCTGTTCAGACTCTGAATGACCATTAACAACTTTAGTGCCTATCTGAGGGGCCCACAGTTCTGGCCTTTGCAGCTATCTCACTGGGAGATATCTCATTGGGAGGAAACAGAGGAACCAAGACCCAAACTTTTATCCCTCTGTCCTCCAGCTCTGTGGTTTTGCCTCCCAAATCCCTATAAGGAAAAAGAGCTTCTGTGCCCAGATGTGTGGAACTCCTGGAGCATGCCCCATTCTGACCTCAGTTCCTCCCTCCTGGATAACATGCGGAACTGTCCACTCCATACTTCTGACATACTCTGTGCCCTTTCCTCAGTGGGAGTGACTGTGGTGTGTCCTTCTGCTTCTCAGAAACATCTATCTTGCAATAGCAACCCCTGATTGGCCTCCCCATTGGCCCTTCTCCCCCTCACTAGGATGTGCATATCTGCCTTGTTAAAATTGCTCCTGCTCCATCCACAAAAGCCTTTTCATTTTCCACTCCCCACATTTCCAACCAGCCCAATTTGACTGCTTTTCCTTCCTTGCCTTCACTGTGCCCTGCATCCTTAATTCTTTCCTGAAGCACCTGTCTACAGGGGTCCTACAGGCCACCAACTTTTATTATAGCAGCATCTGACCCTACCTGTCTATGAGGAGATGCTGTTTTTCCTCAGCTTTTTGGGCACAAAGCACCTGAGCAGGCCCTTACCTTTAACTGCACTTTCTTTTTCACTGTGGGCCTGCATCAGAATTTGGTTTTCGAACTGAGGAGATAGTTTAAAGGACTGGTGTGTGTGTGTCTTGCATGCATGAAGCCCAGATTTATTCCTTACTATCACCAGGAGCAAGTCTTAAGCCTATGGGAGGTTGGGAAAAGAACAGAATTCTATCTTTGGTTCTCCTCCTTTGTTCTCACTCCACACTCTTGTTTTAGTAGTTCTAGATTCTTCCTATATGCTATAGAGTCCTCTCCTGAGCATTGAATAGATATCTCCATTTGTCTATGTAATCATCAGTACACTCATGTATACATCTACCTATTTATCTTCCCATTTATCCACTCATCTATCCTTTCATGCATGATGCATCTAGTCATCCATTCATCATCCATTCATCTATCCATCTATTCATCCACCTATCCATTCTTCATCATCTATCCATTCCTCTCCCTCTTCATATATTCTTGCCTCATCCACTTGGCAGATTGAATTGGCAGATTGGCAGGTTCTCTCTATGAGATACTGTTCTCAAAACTTAAGAAGATCAAGCTCCTAATTTTTTGAGGAGCTTGTAGAATCATCAGGTGGTAGAGACCAACAGTATATACAAGGCAAGAAAGAACAAGTTACATTATAAGAAAGTTATCACTAGGACCCAGGAGCAATACCTGTTGGGCTTGCCAGAAGCAGAGATATGTAGCACAGTGGTAGGGCATTTGCCTTGCATGCAGCTGACCCAGAACTAACCCAGGTTCTATCCCCAGCATCCCATATGGTCCCCCAAGCCTATCAGGAGTGATATCAGGAGTGAGCATAGAGTTAGAAGTAACCCCTAAACACTGCTGGGTGTGGCCTAAAATCCCCCCAAAATGAAAAGAGGCATTTATGGGATAGGACATTATTCTGGCTGAGTCTGGGAAAGGGTGCTTTCTCTCACTATATGGTGAGTGGGGCTAGGGGTAGGGAAGAGTACTCAGGAAACATCAGCTCTCAGGATCGCTGCCTCAGTGCCCATGTCCTCATCAGGCCCTGTGCACTGTGCTTGACTCTCTTCAGCATCCTTCACAGCAGGCCTTCAACCTTCTTTCTAAACCAGCCCTGATCTGAGTCTCATTGCTTTTCATGAAGCCCTGTCTCACTTCCAATGTTCCAACTCTCTTCCAATGTTCAGAACCTTAAAAGCTAAGCGTCTCCCTTTCTCCTTTCAAGACCATTGGCATCTTCCCCTGGGAGCCTACACAGCTTTTCACTCTCTTTAACCCTTTAGATCAGTGGTTTTTATCGCAGGTCCATGAACTAAGATCGGGTTGCTGAAAATTCTGCCTATCCACAAAAATGTGATTGCCACTTACACAGAATTCTCCTGGGTCACATAGTGATCCTTGACAATATTGACAAATAAATGTGATTTATATATAAAATAAATAATCTTATTATAAATCATGAGGGTTTTTTCCTGCCATAGCAGCTGGCAAAGTATTCTCAATTTTCAGTGACCCACAGGTATGAAAATGATGGAAACCTTTGCTTTGGATTATCCAGATTATCATTGTATTATTAGATACAGCTTCCTGTAGCTTCCCAGTCTTTCCTTTCTAACTCTCCTGTCACTTTGTTTCCTGGTTAGTTGTTCCCTGCCCAAAAGGACCTAACAAATATACTTCCTCTTCCAGGAAGCTTCTGGATGCTCACCCCACAGATATCCAGGCCCATCCTATGTGCTCACCCAGATTTTTATTTATTTTTTTTTTTGGCTTCTTTGTCTTGTCTGGTGATGCACCAGAAATCTTGTTTTTCCTAAGCACCCTGCCTTAACATTGCACTTTCTAAATAATTAGAAGAAAAACGTGGGCACTATTTAAGTAAGAGACAGGCACCATTTGAAAGACATAAAATGTTTACTTCTGACTGGTTTCTAGTGAGTTCCTTATCAGTTTCACCCTCAAGATTTTTGTTGAACATTATCCCTCCCCCAAAATGACCGTTAAGTATTTTGCAGGAGCAATAACTTGCTCTCTTATCACCTGCTTCTATTTTTATATTCAATTTCCTTCCTAACCACTTTTGTCCTAGACTTTAGAAAACAAAGATCTCTGTCTTAGACTGAGGAAGCCAATTTTTTTCTCTCCGTAGGAGTCGACTGACCTTCCTTCTCACTGTCATCTGTTCCCAGATACCATCTGCCAGAAAACATGTTACATGCCTTCCTTATTCTTCTTGTTGCATGTGACAAAAAGTAATCAGGAGAATTGTAACTTGTATCCTAATGGCATTCTAATGGATATTTATGACCATTTAAGTTGCCTTAAACTTAAGTAGCCTTAAATTTAGATTTAAGTGACCTTTCCATGGGCTACCAAATAGGATTTCAAGTAGGACTTGCCCAGGACGTCAAAAGGAAAGTAAGTATGAAAGACAAAATAAGGGAAAGGAGCCCTTTGCTTTCAGGTGAGATTTTGCCACAACTCTCATGGCCGAGCTCAGAGGTCTTCTCTTCAGTAAGACCATCTCAGATCCTGGCACTCTGGTCATGGGGAAGAGGAACATGTAATCTAGCATTATCAGCCTGAGAATAATGATGATCCAGATCAGTCTCCCCAATGAAACAACCACTGGGTTTACCCCACTTGCCAACTCAGTGAAATAAGTAACCAAGGATCCAAAAGAGGAAGTGGACCCCACCTCTAGCATAGTGAATCAATCTTTGATCCAGAGCATCCTCATTACAGGAGGGAGAAAGGAGGAGAAAATCAGATAAGAGCTAGATCCTCTTACTAAAGACCCATACTTAAGTGGCTTTTCACATTGTCTTCCAAGCTGGAGTTCATTGTGAAATCTGATTTTGTGTTGATGCACCACTCCACATCTTTGCTAATGTCTTCTTTTATCTGTGTTCCTGAGAAGATTCCCTTGGGAACTTTATATGAAAGCAGTTGGAATATTTTCTAAACATTTTCCTCCTAAAAATAAATTTTGCTATTGCAAACAGTATTAATATATTTGAGAGTGAGTCTTGAGAGTTGCCAAGCATTTGAGGAACTCACTTGGTTAGTACCCTGAAAAGGACATGATATGAACAAAAGGAATGGAAATAGTGGCAGGGATTGTTATTAAGACCAGGTGAGGCAGTCGAGTGAGGGAACAAAAGCCAAAGTAAAGTAATTTGAGACGAGGAGTGCAAGAGGGTAGGGTAGGTAGTGCAAAGCTAAGAACCACTTTTTAGGTAGAACTAATGGGATTATGGAGGTAGTTAAAACTATATTCAAGGTTAAAAATTTAGATACCCCAATATAGAGACTATTCAGGATAAATAACACAGATGGATCAATTAAGCATTTGAGGCAAAACAAAAAGAGTTTGAGATGTATGTATAAGACACACACAGGTAAAAATTGTCAATATAGATGAGAAGAGATAAACGTGGAGTTTCAATAGAAATGGAAGGTATAGCTGATGTGGACACAAATATTGACGGAGATTTTATGGATTCTATGAGATGCCTAGTTAGCAACTGAGAAAGATCTGGAACTATCTTAACAAATGTCAGTAAGAATTTTTCAAGGAAAAAATAATGATTCTGGGTGACCTCTTTGGTTTATGTGCTTAAAGCAAATGATTCCAAATATGTAAGCTTTGGATTCTGAAAGAAGAGTGGCCTGACTGGCAGAAACATAAAAGGCCAGGTTCTAGAGAAGAATGAGGACTATTTGAAGAGCTGTTGAGTGAGAGATGAAGGTGGATTGATGCCAAAGGGGCAGATTTAGAACCTGAATTTGTTTTTGTTTTTAGTTTTATTTGTTTGTTCCTCTATGCCAACTCTCAGGATTTTTCTCCCAGATTGCTCCCAGCAGAACTTGGGGATGCTGGGGTGCTGGAGATCGACCCTGGACCTCTCACATACTTGCACTTGCATTAAAAGCACTTGCATTAGATCTAAAAAAAAATATCCTAGACCCCTCACAACAATTATTTGGAATCACAACATATAAGGTATTAAATATTAAAGAATCTTAGATTCGGTCTAATCCAACATCTTTTTACAGATGAAGTTAAAACCCACCTAAGTTAAAGGTTCTCCTTAAGCTCACACAAACCATAAGTAGAATCTGTGTTCCTCTATTACCAGTCCAGAACTTCTACCACCTGCAAAGAGAGAAATGTTTGGAGTATAAACATAGGTAAGACAGGGGCTAGAGATATAGCATGGTGGTAAGGCATTTGCCTTGCAGGCAGAAAGATGGTGATTTGAATCCCAGGATCCCATATGGTCCCCCGAGTCTGCCAGGAGCAATTTCTGAGCATAGAGCCAGGGGTAACCCCTGAGCACTGCCAGGTGTGACCCAAAAACAAACAAACAAACAAACAAAAAAAAAAACAAAAAGATAGGTGAGACAGTTATAGTGTGAGATCAAGGTAACTATGAAAGATAGAAAATGATTATACTTGAATACTTGATTGTAAGTGGAGAAAAATGTATGCAATCAATTCATGATAGAATAGAAATAGCCTTGGGCCCGGAGAGATAGCACAGCGGTGTTTGCCTTGCAAGCAGCCGATCTAGGACCAAAGGTGTTTGGTTCGAATCCTGGTGTCCCATATGGTCCCCCGCGCCTGCCAGGAGCAATTTCTGAGCAGACAGCCAGGAGTAACCCCTGAGCACTGCCGGGTATGACCCAAAAACCAAAAAAAAAAAAAAAAAAAAAAAGAATAGAAATAGCCGGGCCCGGAGAGATAGCACAGCGGCATTTGCCTTGCAAGCAGCCGATCCAGGACCAAAGGTGGTTGGTTCGAATCCCGGTGTCCCATATGGTCCCCCGTGCCTGCCAGGAGCTATTTCTGAGCAGACAGCCAGGAGTAACCCCTGAGCACCGCCGGGTGTGGCCCAAAAACCAAAAAAAAAAAAAAAAAAAAAAAAAGAATAGAAATAGCCTTGATCTTCAGGGGCAACTGAATCAAGGTACCAAATACCATTTAGACTGTTCCTTTCACATATCTTTCTTGTCTGTGCGTAAGTTTGATTCTCAAACTCATTTTCCCTGGGGAACAAAAGAAGAGCTTTGATTGGCCCATTGTCATCCCTTCCCACATCTAATCCAAATGCTCTGGTTTCTATGGCATCACATGAAAATTGAATGGGAGAGAAAAAAAATTCTGGAAGAAAAAAAATTCCAGTCTCTCAAAGATACTCAACAATGCTCTAGCAACTTCTCCTGCTGCGTCTCACTCTCCCTCTTCCCTTTCTCCAAATCCTTAGAGCTCTGCCATCCTCCTTCCTTTTCCTCTGGTGCTTTTTCTTGATGGTTTTCCTTGGCAGCTAAAGTGCTCCACCTAATTGGGCTTATATAAAGCTCAGAATCCCTCTGGGTTGAGAAGAGTACTACTTTCCCAGATGAAATCTGGGTGGAGAGGTAGAGAACAGAGGGTGTCTCTACCCCAGGATCATTTGAGCTCCAGAAATACTGCATAGTTTTATGGAAATGACTAACTTCTTCCCCCACACCACCTCTTCTCTTTCTGTTGTTGCAATGACCGTGGGTCACACACCTGGTTGGTTTTTGTGCTCATGACTTGGCTGTGGTCCCCACTGGGATTCACATACTTTTGGGTGAGGTGACATGAGTTCCTGAGGGGATGCACTTGGAAATAGCTTATTTCTCAGGCAGCTTGGGTCTTTCAGAGAGTTGCTTCTCTTTGAAAGTAAATCTGTGTAAAACACCTAATACTCAGAAGACTGAGATGCAGAATTCTACTCATGACTCATATATATGCTGTTAAATTTTTTCTATGCACACATTTTATTAAGAACAAACTTGATGGTTTTATTAATATTATTTTTGAAATATTGTCCTGTTTCATTAACATTTTAGAACTCATTTGAATATCTGTTTCTTTATCTAGGGATCTCCATTTGTAACAAAGGTTGATTATCTAAACTATTTCTACCTGGCTTTTATAAACAATAAATATTGGGTTTTTTTGCTTCCCTAAATATGGGTGGGAGGGACAAAGGAAAGGACCAAAGTGGTCAACAGCAGGGTACAGAAAAATAAAAGCTAAATATTTGGTGATGATCATAATGCAAACATAAAATCACAATGTTGCACATCTAAAACAGATTGGTGGGGCAGGAGAGATAGCACAGCGGTAGAGTGGTAGAGCTTTTGCCTTGCACGCAGCTGACCCAGAACAAATAGTGGTTCAAATCCCAGCATCCCATATGGACCCCCAGGCCTGCCAGGAACGATTTCTGAGTGCAGAGCCAGGAATAACCCCTGAGCACTGCTGGGTGTGATCCAAAAACCAAAATAATAATAATAATAATAATAATAATAATAATGATGATGATGATGATGATAATGATAATAAAATAAAACAAATTGGTGTCATACATGTAATGTTATCTTCATAAAATGTATTAGTGATCAAATCATATAAATCGTTATTTTTTAGTAATAAACCCTTAAAAGTGGAATTACTGACTCAAGAAAAAGAAATTTTAATGAAGCTCTAAGTATACAGAGGCCAAATTCTTTCTAGAAAAATTTTATCAGTTCATACTTACACCAGCTGTTAATAACAGTGTCATATCACACTCTTGCAAATATATTTCTTCAATCTTTGTTAATTTGACAGACTAAAATGTTACTTTAATTTACATATTTTGATTACCAGCTAAGTTCAATTTTTAATGCATTTATTAACCCTTCATAACTTTGTTTTAAAGCTCTCTGTATGGAGATAGCATTGCCTTTTTTGCAATATTTGTTGGGGACACTGCCCACTGCTCTAAATTGTCCTCAGATATTTAAAAAATATATCATTTTCTCTTTTTTCTATCAAGAAGCTTAACCTGATTAGAAAGCTAGTAGTAAGCCAAAAATGTTTCAAGAAAAAAAAATTTTTTATGAATCCTCCCTACAATTCTAATACATTTTGCTTTGTGTCTTTCACAAAAGAGCATTAAGCTTCCATGAGTCCCCTAAGAAATGAAGGTATTCAATGAAAAGTATTGGTCTGATTCAGAGAAAGCCCAAAGAATAATGAACTCTAAGGCTATAAGAAAAGGGGCACAGCATCTTGTTTAAACCATATGGGGAAGGTGAGAGCAGATGTGGGAACCTAGAAACAAAGAGGAC
Source organism: Suncus etruscus (assembly GCF_024139225.1). NCBI lineage: Eukaryota > Metazoa > Chordata > Mammalia > Eulipotyphla > Soricidae > Suncus > Suncus etruscus. Next base: position 23,031,494 of record NC_064859.1, on the reverse strand, counting down.
CACATGGAAAGAATTCCATTCTAGACTCAAGTAATCTTGTATAGGGCTCCTGGGGAACTAAGCTCTAGCACCATGCTTATTTCATCAACCTCATGCTGGTGCTTTGCCATATTCTAGAGCAAGGAATAGGCAGGAAAAATTGTGTATGTGTACCTATATATCAAGCCCAGCCAGAGCAGTGAAGTGTTGGAAGAAGACGGAGAGGAAAATAAAATATTCAGCATAGACCCCTTCCTGTTCAAATGTTCCCATACATTTTAACTCTTGTCAATTAATAAATGACCTTTTGTGATCATTTTGGTCTTTAATTCAGTTTTTTAATTGTCTTTTATTTTCATATTTTCTAATGCCATTAGCCTATGCCTTTTCTTTGTATTTTACCTATCAAAAAGTGATTATTTGTACATATTAATTTGATTTAGATATTGTGACTTACAGAGTTGTTTACAGACATACAATCTTCCCACCGCTACTTTCATCACTCTCTGTCATTTCTCTGCCACTGACCCCTCCTTCCCCTCAACCTGACAACTTGACAGTTAGATACTTTAAAAGTTTATTTGCAGGGCCCGGAGAGATAGTACAGAGGCGTTTGCCTTGCAAGCAGCCGATCCAGGACCAAAGGTGGTTGGTTCGAATCCCGGTGTCCCATATGGTCCCCCTTGCCTGCCAGGAGCTATTTCTGAGCAGACAACCAGGAGTAACCCCTGAGCAATGCCGGGTGTGGCCCAAAAACCAAAAAAAAAAAAAAAAAAAAAAAAAAGTTTATTTGCAGCCAATGCCTTTTCTAATCATGCAATTTACTTAATTTGAACTTACTTGTTATATATATATAGCTTACACATAGGCCTCATAATTCTACTATGAACTAAGAGTTGGGGGAAAAGTATTGACATGGGACAGAGACTAGAAACTATCCTTAGATGTTCATTCTCTCTCTCTCCTCTCCTCTTCTCCTTTTCTCCTCTCTCTCTTCTCTCTCTTCTCTCTCTCCCCTCTCTCTCTCTCTCTCTCTCTCTCTCTCTCTCTCTCTCTCTCTCTCTCTCTCTCTCTCTCTCTCTCTCTCTCTCTCTCTCTCTCTCTCTCTCTCTCTCTCTCTCTCTCTCTCTCTCTCTCTCTCTCTCCAGCTCCACCCTGTGGCACTCAGGGGTTACTCCTGGTTCTGTGCTCAGAAATTAGTCTTGGCAGGCTCGGGGGACCATGTGGGGTACTGGGGATAGAACTAGGGTCAGCCATGCGCAAAGCAATGCCTACCTACTGTGCTATCTCTCGGACCCCATTTTTCTTTTTTCTACAGGAATAAATTCCTCAATTATCACCTGAACATACAGCTATTTAGAATAAAAGCTATTTTCCCAATCTACTGTGTGATTGGGGTAACCATGGAACCAAGATCTAGCAAAAAGATAAAAGCGTTCAGGGAAGTGACATAGACAATGCTGGTCATTCCCTCAAAAAATGGGGCAAGAGAGGCTGGAGCAATAGCACAGTGGTAGGGTGTTTGCCTTGCACGTGGCTGACTCGGGACAGACCACAGTTCAATCCCCCAATGTCCCATATAGTTCCCCAAGCCAAGAGTGATTTCTGAGCACATAGCTAGGAGTAATCCCTGAGCATCACTGGATGTGGCCCCAAAAATTAAAAAAAATGAGGCAAGAGTCTTCTTTCCCTTTTCCCCTTACCTTGCTATATAGATCATGGGTGAGGTGAAGTCATGCTATATGAGTGGATGCTGGATCAAAGGGGTCCCTAGTGCCCCATGATTGCTAATTGCCAGACACTAGATGAAAAAGATATAGAAATAAATTCTTCTGAAATTGAAGTCACTTTTTCTTTGGATGTGGGGCCAAGTCAAGCCTGATTCCAAACTACTACAGATACCTAAGAATAGAATGCCAGTCATGCATCAAAAGAGAAAAGAGAATAGAGATGAACATTTTCTAAGTGCCCACTATATTCTTTCACCTGTGTCATTTGTATTTAATCCTCCAAATAATCCTGCAAAATGGGTGCTATTATTCCCACTGTTACTCATAAGGAAATGAATTAGTTTAATTTAGTTTACAAAGCTTACTCATATTCACAACTAAAACCCCGACTATCTGACCCCAAAACCCAGATCAATGGTGATTGATCTTCTGAAGAGAAGTGAACAAAAAAGAAGGTTTCAGTTTGTCAAAAATAAACTTCAGAACTGGCCTTACTCATTTCATATTCTCTTTGAGAAACAAATAGATAAACTACAACCCTTTGCCATACAGCATGTGTGACATGTAACTTGAATTTATACATCAGCTTTGTGAAGCAGTCATGAACCCTTTGCTCTGGGGATTTATGAGTAATAGAAAAAAATGTAAAAACTCTAGGCTCCCATTAAGAGAGACCTGAAAGGCAAAGATACCTGGTGAACAAATTCATACATTTATAGTTATGGCCCACACCATCCTAACATTTTTGTTTGTAAAAAAATTAAATTCTTCTATGGAATTTCGATTTCTATATTTTGCATACTGATGACAGGAACAGGGGAAAGAATCACAGATACTTTGTCATCTTTTTGCACTTTTCAGGATAATAAAAAAACTGAACTGGGTTAGTAAATGTGTATAGGAGCCAGAGAGATAGTACATGGGTTAAAAAATTTTCCTTGCATGCAACCATTTTTGGTTTGATTCCTGGCACCACCAAGAGTGACTCTTGAGCACAGAGTCATCAGGAATATCCTCTTAGAATTGCCAAGTGTGGTCAACCATTCCACCTTCTCCTAAATAGAAATGTGTCTAGTTCCTGGGTATACTTGTTTATCTTTATACGCAATGGATTTTTCCACACTTGACTCTCATCAGCTCTCCAGCTCATCTCTGAAACAAATTGCTATCACTCTCCTCCAGCATGAGTCTTTGATATCTATGTCGAAGTACATATTGCATGTGCTGCGGAAACTTCCAGCTATTTGTGCAACAATCCTTACCTGGGATTGGTTCTATGTAAAAGATGAGGGAGCACACCTCTATCTTTGTTATTTGACCCCAAAACAATTCTGGGTACTGGAGTTCTCTCCAAGTTTCTCTTTAAACTAATTTATGCACTTTCCTCTTCTAAGGTGTAGATGAAAAGTGTCAATTGTGGTTCCTTTTGCATATAAATGTAAAATTATTTTAAGGCCTTTAGTTGAAAAACTTTATTTGCTTTTCTCTTCAAGATGCTTTCAAACTTTTATCAAAAACCAACCTATATATCAATATCAAATACAAATACTAACTCAAAGTGAACCACAGAACTACATAAAAATATAAGGGCTGCATTTAAGTAGAAAATGTATGCAAATGTACATGGCCTTGGCTTTTTAGATATGACAACAAAAAGAAAAATTTAACTGCAACAATATTAAAAACTTATATGTATCAAAATATACTGTCAATAAAATAGAGACAAATGGTAAAATATGGTAAAAAAAAATAATTGCACGTTGTAGATATGATAAGGGTCTTGTATCCAAAGTATATAAACTCTCTTGCAACTCAACAACAAAGGAAGAAATATCAGACTGGGAAGAAAACAAAGAAATTATCTGACTAAACATTGCTCTAAGGAAGACATACAAAAGACAGAAACACATCTAAAGATGCTTAATAGCAGCACTCATTAAGTATAGACAAGGCAAAAGCCCAAGGATGACTAACTTCATATATACTAGGATGCTTTTAATAAACCAAAACAAATTTAGGCAAAACTATCAAACCATGCATTAATTAATCAAGAACTTGTGATATATAAATATAATAGAGTTAATATAGATTTGAATATATATGGATATATACTGAGATAGATATAAATATGAATCTCACATTAGAGTACTATGTAGCTGCCAGAAAAATAAATGAGCAATTTGAAAAATATAAAAATTTGAAAGAAAAATTGAGCAATTTTCTAAAACAGGGATAGAAATATAGGGGCTGGTGAGGTGGCACTAGAGGTAAGGTGTCTGCCTTGCAAGCATTAGCCAAGGAAGGACCTCGGTTCGATCCCCCGGTGTCCCATATGATCCTCCCAAGCCAGGGGCAATTTCTTAGCGCTTAGCCAGGAGTAACCCCTGAGCATCAAACGAATGTGACCGAAAAAACAAAAAACAAAACAAAACAAAACAAAAAAAAAAGAAATAGAGGCTAGCATGCTGAGTGAAGTCAGTCAGAAACAAAGGAAAAGGAACAGAATGGTCTTTGTCATAGTGGGGTATAAAAGATGCACAGTAAGGAAAACAACAATGCTAAGGCCAATAACGTAGAGAGCTGATCCCTGAAACTGAGATTGTGGTGGTGAAGGGAACCAATGTTTGAATAGGAGGACCTGTAGGATCTTGGTAGAGGAAAGTGGATAGTCTGGTGGTGAGTGGATTTTAGAATAGCAATGATGTATGCATGAAACCAGCATTAACCACACTGTAAATTACAGTGCCTCAATAAAGATGTTTAAAAATTGTAAAATAACAAATATTGCCAAAGATGTGGAGAAATTGTACTCCTCACTGATTGTTGGAAGATAATGCAAAGGTACCTCCTATAGAAAATAGCCGAATCCTCAAGTTAAACATAGGATCATCATATGACTTAGTGGCTCCCTTTTTAGGTATATACCTCAAAGACTTAGAGCAGGTATACAGACAAAAACTTGTACACAAAGGTTCATGGCAGTTTACAGTGTCAAAAGACAGTAATTACTAAAATACCCAGTAAACAAAATGTAGTTTATTCAAAAATGTCTTATCATTCATATATAAAAAGAAATGAAGTATTGATATATGCTATAACATGGAGAAACCTTGATAAGATTATACTCAGTATAATAGGCCAGACACAAAAGTCACATATTGTATGATTCCATTTAAAAGCATTTATCTGAAACAGGACAATCCGGAGAGAAAGAGATAAGATTAGCAATTTCCAGGGGGCCTGAAGAGGAGAATAGGGGAGCAGATATCTATAAGGGACTGTGTTTCAAGTATTGAAGATATTCTGGAACCAGATCATTTTGATAGTTGAGTATGCTAATTGCCAATGAATTTTCCCTTTAAGATAATTACAATGGTAAATTTAATGGTATATAAATTTTACCACAAAAACTAGTAGTAATTTTTGTGGTGGTTTTGGGGGACTTAATGTGCTATTGTTGTCTGTCTGTTCCTTCACTCATATCACAATCTTATTACTAAAATAAATGTTTAAAGTTAGCATGATATTTCCAACCTTATTATTTTCAAATATTTTATAGACTTTAACTAGTTTTCTTTTTACTTTGACATACTTTTTAGAAGACTGAGATAAAAATCCTTTTCCACTTAAATCTAACATTTCAACATATTTATTTTAATCTTATAGAAACCACTACAAAGATTGGATAAAATGGTATAGTCAAAGCTGGAGTGATAGCACAACATGTAAGGTGCTTGCTTGGCATGAAGCTGACCTGGAATCAATCCCTCATAATACATAAAGTCCTTTTAACCCTATTAGGAGAGATCCCTGAGTAAAGAGCCAGGAGTAAGCCTGCTTTTTGAGGCCCCAAAACAAAACAAAAGATATATCCAAAACACAATAGATATATTAAAATGGATACTGAAAAATGTTCAAATAACATATAGGTTAAAGTTAGCATATGGGTTGAAGTATGGGAATCAGAGAAATAGCGCTAAATAAGGGCTGAGAGCATTATTACATGCAGATTTGATCCCCAGAGCCTGTGGTCTCCTGAATAACACCAGAAACGATCCCAGAGCTCAGAACCTCAAGTAGTTCCAAACACTATAAATGGCAATTGCTAATTTTTACCCCAAAAAGGCACTAAAAAGAGTAGGACTATGAAAGTGCTAATGCCTGGACAACACAAATTAAAAGGAGTGATCCTTGAGTTAAGAGCCAGGAGTAAGCCCTGAACACCAGGTATGGCCCAAACAAACAAACAAACAATAAATAAATAAATAAATAAATAAATAAATAAAGGGGAATGGGATAATGGTAATGAAAGACTGCTGAAGTCTGTGAAGTGGTAATATTTCAACTGTTTATTATTGAAAACAATACTGCCACAAATTTAGTGGCTTAAAGCAATGTTTTTATGTACTACAGTTTTTGCAGCATCAGGTGTCTTTGCATGGCTAGTGGTTCCCCAAGCAAACTACAATTGCTAGGTCTGGATCACCTGAAAATTTGAACCAAAAAAAAAAATCCATTCCTAGGCTCATCCAGTGGTTGGCAGTTTTTAACAGATTACAGGCTTTGAGATTGAAAACTTAATTTCTTTTTCTAGCTATCATATAGAGATTACCCTCAATTCCAGGCTATATAACTCTTCATGAAAAGTCTGGAATATGGATATGTACTTGTTCAAATCCAGCAATGAACATTGTCCTGCCAAAGGAAAAGGTCCCCTAGCATTATACCAGCTGTTATAATCTTGTATAGCATAATGAAGTAACAGACTGTCACCTGTGCTTTATTCAATTAGTTAAAAGCAAGTCACAGCCTACGTTTAAGGGGAAGAGATTATTCAAGAACATACATGCCAAGAAGTGGAACCTTTTAGTGTCTGTTCATCAAAGACGATAATGAGAGAAGAGCTGAAAAACATGATACTGAAGTATAGCTACAGAAAGTTGTTTTCATGATCTTAAAAAGTAATTCACTAAAAGTACGAAGATGTATTAAGTGGAGAAATGATGTATTAAGGTGGAGGAATGATAAACTCACACTACATTAATATTCAAAACTTATATTTATCAAAAATATCTTTAAGAGAAAAGATAAGCAGCAAATTGGAGGAGTTGTTTAAGGTTCAAATATATCTGACAAAGGTAAAAAAGAACATCTGGAGCTTTGCAAAAATGCTTATTATTTGACTCTAATAAACTATAAAAGACATAACTCACTGGGATATGAGCATTGCACTTGACAAAGCATATCACAAAAGCAGATATCTAAATAGTCAATAAATACTATCACTGAATACTAGAAAAATGCAAACTAAAGGCATGCTAAACTTATAACCAAAACCACTTGCAAGAATATGGAGTAACTAGAAATGGTAAATTCTGCTGGGGTGCTATAAATTGTTAAATTTTTTTTTTTTTTGGCTAAGGATCTCGGTCTTTACTGAAAGGGAATTCCTTGTTACCCAAAGGCCCAGCAGTATTATTACTAGATGTATACTCAACCAAAATGACATATATCAGAATGCTCAAAGTAGCATGATTTATAATAATCAAAACTGGGAATCACCCAAATGTGTATCAACAAATAGAAAAAAATGGTGGCTAGTTTATATAATATAAAGAGCAACAAAAGTAAAGGAATTACTGCTTTGTGCAATATAGTTGAATTTCAGAAAGTAATATTCGACAAAAGTACAGATGGCATGGATCACTTATATAAACTTTAAAAATAGACAGATAGAAGTCAGAACAGTGAGAATGCCTTGGAAGCAAATGAGCTATAGTCTGGTAAGTTCTAGAAGGAGCTTCCAAGAAGCCAGTATATGTTTCTTGATCTGGAGGCTGCTTATAGGGCTTTCTTCATTGATCTAAACACTTGGCACTCGCACAGTTTTCTGAGTACTTGCTAATAAAATCTTTTACTTTAAAATCATATTCATTTGAATTACTAAAACACAAACAGAAACTAAATCACCAGTAGACCGAGGAATACAGATTAAAGTAATAATCAAATGTCACTTCATTCAACGACTATTCTTGGAGGCCATGTGGGGGATAAGAATGTCTAACATATTGTTCATGGCAATATGAAATGCCACAGCTGTTATGAAAAGCAACTAAAGTAACTTGCAAATACCTATAAAATTAAACTATATATAGCTATAGCCTATTAATTTCACTGCTGGGAATCCAGCCATAACATGAAAGCACTAGTATATAAGGACATATATTCAAGGACATTTATTGCAGCATTGTTATTATGGGAAAATAACTGGAACAAAATTAATGCCTTTAAGTGGAGGGTGGCTAAGGAAATATAATTTAGTCTTACCCTGGAATACTAGGCAGCTGGGACTAGAAATAGTGACAAGAAATATATTTTTGGCCTAAAGGGATTTGCATGATGTTTGTTGAGTAAAGAGTAGAAAAGACTACATAATATTTTCTCTAGACTTTTTGTTTAAAAATTATAGAAACTCTTAGTGTATATATAAATGTGTGCTTTATACACATATGCAGATTTTCACATTAGCATCAAGAAAATTATGAAAGTTTACATACAAGGCCACTTTCACAGTTGGTGTTTGCTATAATGTATGGTGAGGAGGGAACTGAGAAGGGAAAAAGAAATATCAAAATAGCTAAGAAAACCAAAAGCAACACATTTGTGTTTTTATCGAAAATCCATGAGTTAAAATATTAACATTAAAAGACAAAGACCAAATAAGAATTTTGTAATCACATTATGAATGGTTCAGTACTTCAGTTTATTTGTGTCTTCCATCTTTCTTTTTTTTTTTTTCCATCTTTCTAATCATGTCATTTTATGCAAGGTTCAGAATTTTTTTTTTTTTTTTTGGTTTTTGGGCCACACCCGGCGGTGCCAGGGGTTACTCCTGGCTGTCTGCTCAGAAATAGCTCCTGGCAGGACGGGGGACCATATGGGCCACCGGGATTCGAACCAACCACCTTTGGTCCTGGATCGGCTGCTTGCAAGGCAAATGCCGCTGTGCTATCTTTCCGGGCCCAAGGTTCAGAATTTTTAACCCCATTATTTAATGTATATGTAAGTCACTTCTATCTTGTATTTTTATATAAATTATTATAAATATTTACAACATTTTATGCAACATTTTGGCTTATGCTGGAAAAAGCAATTATGGTTAACTCTACCTTTCCTATTTGCTTTTTAGTAGACACATTGCCACATGAGAAGAAGATGTTCTAGAAGACTGTGGGTGATGAGTCTATAAATAAGTCACTTATCCATTTGACTTCCTATTTCTGAGTTTATTTCACTTACTCTATATTTACTTAGCACTCATTAAAGCAATACCCAATTTGCTAGATGAAGAAACAAAGGGAAAGACAACATGGCTCACATTTCCATAACAGCAACCTTCCTGGGGGGGGGGGGGGGAGCAGGAATCAGAAAGTCTCAATGGGAATAAAGAACTATATGATAGAAGCAAGTTTAAGGTAGAAACAGAGTGCTAAGGAAAAGTATTTTACTCCTTGGTTGTATACAGGTATATGAAAGCTTCTAGAAAAAGCCTCTGAGGTAAGGCTTCCAGTCTAAGGAAACAGTTCAAGCAATGATAACCAAGGTCCTCTAGGCAAAACCAATGAGAGCTACTGTAAAGAGAGGGCAGCAAGAATGACCTGGAAAAAGTCAGCATTCACCTTTGAATCATCTCTCAATCCCTGCAAGTGAATCTCTGCCAAGGAGACAGTGCTCCTCTGGGAAGAGGAGGGAAAATCAGTACCTTCAGATGCTATTGTGGGACCCAGCGAGGCTGGTTTGCAGAAAAGAGGGAACATAACAGCCCATCAACACATCAGACTCCTGTTTAGGATTTTTTTCTTATCGTTTAGTCTGTGAGGACTTAAGATACCTTCTCTACACAACATTCTAGTATTGCTTCTTGTTGACTTCTGGAAATTAACACAGTGGTTTTTGCATAACATACCAGCTCCCTTTTTAGGCTTACAGAGTTAGCAAATTACCACGAATTGGGTGATTATTATGACTCACTTAATCTTCACCAAAAAAATATGTAGTAGGCACTATTATTACCTCCATTTGCTTGATGAAGAAACTTAGACTTGGAAGGATATATAACTTGCCCAAAGCCATACAGCCAGAAGGTGACACAGTTACAGACCCAGACATCTCAAGTCTTTTCCAGATCAGGAAACTATACTTGCCATGCTTCCCTTCCATCCTTAAAATGGAAGTCTGAGCTCCTGGACCAGAGAGATAGTACAGCAGGTAAGGAGCCTGCCTTGCACATGAACCTGGATTCAAACCCTTGCATCCCATATGATTACCTGAGCACCACCACGTGTGATTCCTGAGTGTAGGAAGTTCTAAGTATCACTGGGTATGCCCCCAAACAAAACTAAACAAAAGAGGAACAAGCTAGGATGTCTTGCTTTCTCTAACTTCAATAGCTTCTGCAGGGATTACATTTCCAGAGTAGATGGTATGAGTCTGAGCACAGTTACCATCCACTTGTGTTGTGCTCCAGGCATTGTGCCAAACCTGCTCTCTCAAGAAAAGGGAAACTCCGGGCTGAAGGGGGTTGCCCAATGTTCTGTAGCTAATAACTGGGAGAGTCATTATTTGATCCAAACTGTATGTCTCTAGTCTTCTGAACTAACCTACACTGCCAGGAGTTAGGATGAGAGCCCAGCTCATGGAGGGGAATCCCTGCAAACATGTTCTCGTCTCACAGAAAACCATGGCTACTGCAACTTTCTCCCCTGCAGCAGACAGAAGTCTGTGTCACTCCATGGTGCATTTCTAGCTCCACAATGCAACCTCCATTTTCCTGCCATCGAAGAGAGCTGTTGAGTGTGGTGGCACTGATAACTCCTCTCTGCAATATTCTTGGTAAAGGCGCTGTCCCAGGTGATGGGCCAGTACCTGCAGGAGATGTTCATTCCAAAAGTTCACTGGGCTCTGCTGTCCCTCTGCTTCTTTCTCAATAAGGCTTCTCTGGTTTGACATTAAAGGAGTAAAGGGGTGGGGTGGGCACAGCTGAGGCTGGGGAGCAGAAAAGCGTGAAACTCAATCTAACTCAGGAAGTGGCCCACATCATTCATTTTTCTCTTGTTTTTCTTTCTCAGCATCCTTCTTCCCTTCACAGGCCTAGGGGACTCTCCAAGGGGTGTCTCTCTCTCTCTCTCTCTCTCTCTCTCTCTCTCTCTCTCTCTCTCTCTCTCTCTCTCCCTCTCTCTCTCTCTCCCTCTCTCTCTTTCCCTCCTTCCTTTGGGTGCAGAGGAGGATCCTGACAGATCTTTATGGTGTTCCTTAATCAGATCCATCCCTGCTGTGTTTAGTAGACAATGCCTTGCATTTGTGGGATTAGGTTGAATAAGTGGATAAGCGCCTTTATTTAAATTATTTTACAGAGGAGGCTTTGAGTTTATGTCTTGGATGAATTGAGTCTCAGAGTTCCAACCATCATCATAAATATGATCACTGTTGATAAAGTTTGAGACTCCATAGAGACCCAGAGCTGGGCCATAAAATAGTAGACTGACAAGTGTGGGTTAGTTTTTATGTGGCTAGGTGTCTGCCACGTGAGAATCACTGACTGATGAGTGTGACCCTTACCTTTCCACATCAAAACACTGGAATAGACTAATAAGCAGGCGCTTTCTGCACACATAACACTAATCACAAACATAAGTTTTCAAGAAATAGCTCAGACCATGTGACCTAGCATATTTCCACTTGGTTATTTGACTTGTGAGTCAGGAACCACCACAGGCATGGCCCCTTCTGGCTTTAGCAAGTCATTTGTCAAAGCCTCTCTGGAAATCTTAGTAGACAAGATAAATGTGAGTAGGCTGTTGACAAATTAGAAGAATTTGTAACTGGCTGAACAACTATACCTAAAGGAGGTTGGTAAGATATATTTTAATCAGCAACCCAGACACGAGTGTTTGCGATATGCTTATGACATTTACAAACACCACCAAACTGGGAGGTATAACTAATAGTTTGGATGGCAAAGTTGGAATTATAATATCTTTTGAAAGACCAGAACTTGGCCTAAAGCTTATAAGAACAAAGAAAATGGAGACAAGGACATTTTTTTTAATTTAGGAAAATATTAAGTTTTTAAAAAATCACCAAAAGGGAAAAAATGTAAATAAGCACAGAAATTTTTATATTGAGATGATCTGAGCTAAAAATAATAAAAAAAATAGCTAGTTCAAGTGGGCTAAGATGATTTGCTATTTGTCTTGTAACAATGAAGCAGAAGAAAAAGAGAAAAAGTGCCCACAAATGTGAAAGTTGTACCTCTGAGACTCAAGTTAGTGGTTTTCAATCCTGGGAAGGGGGCGGGGGGGGGGAGGGGTAAGGTAGATGGGGTTTTCCTGGGGATATTTAGTAATGTCAGGAGATGTTTGGTTTGACATATAGTGTGGAGGAGGAGGAGGTCATGGGTGCTACTAAACACCCTGCAAATTAATAGATAAATTCAATGACCAAGAATTATCCAGTTACAGGGCCAACGCTAAGAAAATTCCCAATTCAGAGTAAACCATATCAGTTTTAATATTGTTTTCCTAAGTTAGATGGAGTGGTGCTGATTAATATCTGAACAAAACTAGGGAGTTGGAGAAGATAAATATTGGAAAGTTGACCCTAAAGACAATATTCTGATAATAAAACATAATCTTTGTTTTAGTTGACTATGAACAAGGATCATTGCTAGTCCATAGGTCTTTATATAAATTAGAAAAGATACCCCCTTCCTCAGACACTTTACTGCCACCTGCTGGAAAAGTATAATAAGAAATACATAGATATGTATTTGTTGTAAATAGAGCCCCCTAGAGTTGTGCAGTACATAACCTTAGCATGCAGCATGCTTCTTGAGAATCTCCTCTGATTGAGTTATATAAATTGAAAATTAAAAAGCACCATAGGGCTTTACAAATAGAATCTATATATCCCAAATAAGGAAAACCAAAAATCTCACTATATTCTGTATTGTCAGATCACAATTGGAATTCTTGATTAAATTTTTTGATCCATAGATAAGAGAAAGTTGGATAAAGAAAAATGAGTAAATGATAAAAAATTAGGTTTTATGGATGTATAGAAGAAGATAGTGAAAAATAAATCATTAGAAGTGACCAAGAGCTCTCTACAAACATCTAAAAGACGTTAAGGAGAAACAACAGGTTTTTATGCAAACTTGCATGTCTGTCTTCAAAGGGCAAAACTGAATCATAAATTCATGCAATCTCAAGACAGGAAGCAGCCTTGTTGACCAGTTAACCAATCCCCTCCAGTAATGTTCCCCTTCCTCTCACAGTACTTCCCAGCTGTTATTCTGCCCTGGTTTTTGGTTTTTCATTACATTACACTGAAATCTGTCTCCCTAGACTGTGTCATTATTAAAAGTCTACTAAGCTGGTCCTTGATAACATGTAGTAGGATCCTGGGAGTCAGAACTACTTCACTTAAGGAAGAAGGCTTTACAATCTTTGTAACCAGGACTTCTGCTCAAGGGTTTCACACAGAAACATAGATAGGCATATTTCAAGATTAGATTTTTCATCTAAAAATGTAAAAAACGAGAATTAAAGTTCTATGAGGAAGTTCTTTTCTGATATGGCATCTGGGTTAGATGTGTGATGCTCAAACAGAGATTTGCCAGGATTCTACCCCTGGCCCCAGTTTGTCTGTGACTCTCCTTGAACAACATTGGCATGATTCAGTGCTGGAATTTATCAAAATTAACTGAATCAGTCCCCAACTGATGAATCTTCAGGTTGTTTCCAGCTTTTCAGTATTGCATCAACCACATAGCAATATGTATCCTTACATATAACTTATGGCACTTACACAAATACTTTTACAGGTTAAATTCACAGGAATGAAATTACAAATAAAAAGAATGAACAATTTAAATGTAGTTCCTCTAGACAATTTGAATTAATTTATATTTTCACCCCATATCAGTGCTAAACCACTCAGAATAATTTCCAGTAAACTAATTTAAATAGGTTTTCATTTTTGTTTCTAGGCATAACTGGTGGTGTTCAGGGCTTATTCTAGACTCTGAACTCAGGATTCATTCCTGGCAGTGTTCAGAAACCAAATGGGTGCCAGGAATCAAACCTGAATCTGTGTGTGTGCCTGGAAAGAGTCCAACCCACTGTACTATCACTCAGAACCTAAATTTTAATTTGAAATTCTTTTTACTAGCAAGGTTGACCATCCTTTTAATTAACTTATTAATAAATTTATTATTTATAAAATTTTGTTTTATGAATTTTATTGTTTGTGGATTAAGCAATTTATTAATGAATTTATTAATGTTTTCAAATTTTAATCTATTTTTCTTTTAATTACTAGTATTTTATGAAAGTTCTTTATTGTGGTTGCTAGTGATTTGTTCTGGAATATATTTTGTATTTACATTATTTTAAGATCTTCATTTATCTTTTTTTTTTTTTTTTTTTTGGTTTTTGGGTCACACCTGGCAGCGCTTAGGGGTTACTTCTGGCTCTATGCTCAGAAATCGTTCCTGCCAGGCTCAGGGGACCATATGGGATGCCGGGATGGGATGCCGGGATTCGAACCACAGTCCTTCTGCATGCAAGGCAAATGCCCTGCCTTTATGCTATCTCTCCGGCCCCTTCATTTATCTTTTTAAGGTTATTTAGGCTTTCCACTGGAAGGAAATCATTTACAGAATAAGATTTATAATATGACATTTTATAAATTTAGGTTTTAAGTTATACCTGGAAAAATATTTCAAATAGAAAGATTATGTAAGGATCCTCCAAAATGGCTCTCTGCTTCCTCTTTCCAACTCATGTTTGCTCTTGAACATGTATTTATTTCCTTCACCCCATCCTCCATCATTCTAAGTAAATTTTGTTCAAGTCGAAACTATCTTTTTTTTTTTTTTTTTTTTTTTTTTTTGGTTTTTGGGCCACACCCGGTGACGCTCAGGGGTTACTCCTGGCTATGCGCTCAGAAGTCGCTCCTGGCTTGGGGGACCATATGGGACGCCGGGGGATCAAACCATGGTAGGGTAGCGCAGGCACCTTACCTTTAGCGCCACCGCCCGGCCCCAAGTCGAAACTATCTTACTTCACTAAAAAAATATTAAGTAACATTCTGGCAACTATTGAGTAACCATATTTACTCTTCAAATTTTTATATAAATTAAATTGAATTGTCTATTTTTAAATTAGCATTGACTTTTTGGAATGTATAATCATAATAATAGTCTTTTTAATACATTGCTATGTTAAAATGTCCAGTGATTTATTTAGGAATTTAACAATTCCATAAACTGGTTCTTATGTTGATGTTATCTTTCCTCAGATTATAATGTCAGAGCTAAGTGGGTATCATAAAATTATTCTGGAAGAACTTTATCGCTAAGAATAGATAAGAAATATTTACCCAGAGATTTGATTAAATTCACTTGTAAAATCATCTGGCCTGAGGTCTTGTGTGTGTTAAGTGTTTTATTGTATTTACACTTTGTTCTGTGGTTATTGATTTGCAGGATCTCTATCTTCTCTTTTGCACATTTGTTATGAAAGTAGCTATTTCATCTAAATTTCAAGTTTTCATTATATTTACTTTTTATTGATAAAAATCGCATATTATGTAATTTCACTTCTCTTTTTTTTGCCAGTTTGGAAAAAAAAAGCTCGTCTTTATAAAACTTTTCAACCATATTAATTTAAGAAAATATAAAAATATAAGATAGGTATCCACAACAATAGCACAGCAGCGAGTAGGGTATTTGCCTTGCACATGGTCAACCGGGTCTGATCACCGGCATCCCACATGTTCACCTGAGCCTGCCAGGAGCAATTTCTGAGTGCAGAGTCAGGAGTAACCCCTGAGCACTACCAAGTGTGGTCCCAAAATAAACAAACAAACAATAAAAATAATATTCACAGGCACAAAGAAAAGTACAATTCCACTTATGATTAAAAAAAAAACCTTCCAATATAATGGAATTAGAAGAAATTTACTTCAAAATAATAAAGGCTAGGGGCCGGGCGGTGGCGCTGAAGGTAAGGTGCCTGCCTTGCCTGCGCTAGCCTTGGACGGACTGCGGTTCGATCCCCCGGTGTCCCATATGGTCCCCCAAGCCAGGAGCAACTTCTGAGCACATAGCCAGGAGTAACCCCTGAGCGTTACTGGGTGTGGCCCAAAAAAACCCCCCCCCAAAAATAATAAATAATAAAGGCTACATATCAAATCAACTCAATGGTCTGAGACAAGACATAGAACAAGGCAATAGAAAGTTGTATTACAGGGATTTAAACTGGATAAAATGTCAAACAATCACTAATAACAGATGGCATAATACTATACATAGAAAATTCTAAATTCCACAAAAAGATCTTCTAAAAAGAAGATATTATAAGATAATATGTTAGGTTTGCATTTTTATATACAAAGAAGTTGAACAGATAAAGAAAAACAATTCTATCCCATTTACAACTGTGCTCGCAGTTGAATTGGGATCCAATTCTAACAAAAGATATGGAAGTTTTTCTTTATTCAGAGAAAATTGTAAATAACTGCTAAGATAATTAGAAGACAGAGAAAATGTAAACATATTCCTTAGTCATGAATTGAAGTTAACATTGTTAAAAGAACCACTCTACCTACAGAGTCAATGCAGACACCATCAATATTCCCATAGAATTAGAAACTGCTAAAATTTATATGTAATAATAAAATTTCCCAAATACCCAAAGCTGTAATTGAGAAAGGAAAATGGGAAGCTTCTCTCCCTGACTTTAAATCCTGCTAAGAAATTATAGTAATCATATAATACTGAAATAAAGGTAAGATCCTACAATCAATAAACTAGATTTGAGAACCCAGAGACAAACCTTCAGATCAATTTATCTTTGTAAATTAATCTTTGACAATGGAGCAAGGTGCAGGAAGTGGATCAAGGAAATTGTTTTTCAACAAAACTTTTTGATATCCAAACACAAAAACAAAATTTTGACTTCTATATAATAGTATATGCAAAAGTTAATTCAAAATGTATTAAGACCTTGATATTGGATCAGAGTCAAAAAATATGTCAAGGAAAAAAGACAGAACTTTTCAGGGTATTAGCTTTGAGGGCATCATTAGTTTTAGAGGCATCTTCAATGCCATTGCTGAAGAAAACAGAAGTAAAAACAAATAGGACTACATAAAATTAAAGGTTTTGTGCTGTGAAAGAAATGATGATAAGAATAAGAGACCTGATGAATGGGAGAAAATATTTATTCATTATACTATGACAAAGGACTGATATCCAAGATTTAAAAACCACTTCAAAACTTGACAGAAAAATACTAGCTACCCTATCAAAAATGGGACAGGAACCAAACTTGCTGAAAAAATTAAAATTATATAGTCAATAGCTATATAAAAACATGCTTTCCAGGAAAACGCAGAGTAAAATGATGTTGAAATATGACCTCACAACAGTGATAATGGTACTTACCAAAAAAAGTAGAAACAACCAGAACTGATGAGGATGTGGTTTAAAAAAAAAAAAAAAGGAACCATTAGTCACTATTGGCAGGAATGCTTTCTAGTTCAGCCTCTATAGGAAACAGTATAGGTAATGGATCAAAATATTAAGAAACAAGTTGCATAAGACCCACAATTCTACTTCGTAGCATTTATCCCAAGAGCATAAAAACAATTCAAAAAGACATGTGTCCTTCTCTGGTCATGCAACCCTATTCATAATAGTTAAGATCTGAAAAACAATCTAAGAACTCAATAAATAATAGATGAATGGATAAAGAGCCTGTGCTATGTATACACAATGGGATACTACTCAGCTATAAGAAAAGATGAAGTCCTGTAATTGGCTGAAACTTGGATGGAAGCGAAGAACATCATACTGAGGAAAGTGTGTCAAAGGAAGAAAAAAATTAACTGCAAATGATCTATCTCAAATGTAGATCATAAAGAAACATAGTAAGGTAATAAACAATAGAATAAACAGAACCGATTTCAGTGAATAAGATGAGAAGGCATGTAAATCAGTGTACAGACAGTGGTGAAGGGAAGCTGACACTCTGGTGATATGTGTGTTGTATCAACATTGTATTCCTAAAACATTAACATTAGCAGAATTATAAACCAAAATGATTAAAGATATCTTAAAGGAATAGAGCAATAATAAGGCATGTAGGGCATTTGCCTTGCATGTGACCAACCTGGGTTCAATCACCGGCATCCCATATGGATAAGTCTGCCAGGAGTAATTTGTGCATAGAGCAAGAAGTAACCCTTGCACCCTGGGTGTAGCTCAAACTCCTCCTGTCCCACAAAAAAAATTTTTTTAAAGAAATAACTTTAAATTTTTTGAAAGTGCCTCTATAAAAAGAGGAGACGTGACATACTTTGCTCAATGCCAAAACCAAATCACTAACTACAGAAGACTGACCTTGACAAATATAGACTGGGCAGAACCTATCAAGAGTCCATGGAGAAACATCCTGGCTGAGGCTGAGGCCTAGGATTTATACAAAAACCAAGATCTATAATTCCAGCCAAAGTTATACCCCACCTCCACTTGATTCTTTGTGTTAGACTAGCTCAGAAGCACATAGTAAGAACCTACCTCTCACATTGTGGATAAGTGACAATTTACCAACTGAGACTGTCTACTCACAATCCTGTTGCCTATATATCTAACTGTGATACTGAGTTCTTTGAGTTCTGTAGAAAGGATTTCAGCCCCCCTTTCAAGGGCTTGCAAGCTTTCTTCTCTACTGGCCAGCTGTCACTTCCATTTGAATTTTACCTGGTTCTTTTCAGAAATTATTACAACTATCTCTTCTTTGCATAGTACTCTTTCTGTTTGTCAGAAAAGCTAGGGACTTTCTCTAATTTTTATTTTATCATTTTAGTAGATTTGGGGGAAGTAGTATACTCAATTGGTCATCTTAGAGCTGCATCATGAGTGTCTAGAAGCTGCACAGCTGTTGGGAGGGGGAACCACAAGAATGGACACTGCACTAGAATAGGGTGGGCATAGGCAAACATTAAGGAGAACTGAACCGTTAATATCTTATGAAGGTTGGAGGAGAGACCCTGAGATGAAAAGGCCATATGCCATCTAATGCTAACGAGTCTGAATTTTGTTCTGAAGGTTCTGAGAGTAGAATAAAGTGGGGGTAAGTTAATAGAGTTTTGTATTTTAGAAATATCACTATGGATACAGGGTGGAGGAAGGTGATTGGTTGCTAGGAAACAAGAAGCAGAAGAGACAACTGTTCCAATGGAAGCACAAGGAAAAAAACACGTGAACTAGGGCAGCAACTGGGACATGGAAAGATGATCCCAGAGATAATACAGAACTATAATCACTGGAACCTGGGGATCTAATGGATATGGGGGATAAGGCATAGAAGAGTCAGGTATGACTCAGAGGTTTCTGGTTTGGGCAACACAGAGGATTAGTTGCTATTCATCAAGATAGAGAATACATGAAGAGAAGCCGGTTTGGGGGGAGGGAGATAAAGAGTTTAATCTTGAACTTACTTCTAAGTTGCCTATGAAACGATAAGGTATTGATGTCAATATACTGAACCAACAGGTGGGTGTGAGGTTCAAGAAATAAGGTAGGGAGCTGTCAGCATGTATGTTAGTTATTGGAAACTTATAGAGACCATGTCTGTGGCCACATAAGAATATCTTCTCAGAAGGGCCCCATGCTTGGTTGAATACTTTTCCTGTAATCATCTTGAATTTCTTATCCATTTTTCAATTAGGAACATCACATTTTCATTTCACTCTGGGTTTCACAAAGTATGCCAAAGTTTTGAAGGGCAAGCAGGGCAAAACACCTGGGAACACCAATGAAAAGGGTGGAGAGAACAAGAGAAGCCCAGTAAAGCTGACAGAGCCTTGGGTTAGGCTGAGAGAGAGGAAAGGTCATGGAGAAGAGAAAGATTACAGGACCTATGAAATAATGTTATGTGATGAGATTGTAGAAGACTTGAGAAGGGGATAGTAGCAATAGCCAATTTATACTGTATGTGTCATGGAAAGGACAGGCAGGGCAAGCAGAAAGAATAGACAAAACAGACTTTTATTATGGGCCAGCTGAATCTGAGCTCATCTTCCTTCTCTACTGCCTTTATTGGAGTACAAACTCTTGTAAGTTCTCATCCAGTGCATCCTCCTAACTCATCTTATTGTTCAGTCTTCATCCTTGATAGTCACCTGATCGTGGTGACACTTTAATTTGATCATGCCACCAAATCTATCAAAAGCTTCTCAGTGGACCAAGTCCTCACCCTACTGAAGCCATGCTTGCTGCTTCCATCACCCAGAATTACCATTTTTCCCTATGGTACTGCCTCATCACTAACCCTCTATGATTCCTTGCAAGGACACCAATCTGACCACACTTCAGGTACGCCAGTTTGAGGGTTTTTTGGAGCAAGTGTTGGCACTCTCTCTCTGTATCTTCCTTCTACCAGGAGGCCTGCCTGGAACCTGCCTGCTGAATATATGCCTCTAAAAGTTGTAGTATTAGTAGTAGTGCTTTGCATTTCTAGACAACTTCATTTGCTTGATGCTGTTATCCCTAACAGAACACCCTTTTTTTTTGTTTTGTTTTTGGATCACATCTAGTGATGTTCAGGGTTTACTCCTGGTTATGTGCTCAGAAATCATTCCCAGCTTGGGGGACCACATGGGACGGGACGCCTGGGGATAAAACTGCAGTCTGTCTGAGGCTGGCGCATGCAAGGCAGATTCCTTACACCTTGTGCCACCACTCTGGCCTCACAGAACACCATTATTTTGTTTGTTTGTTTTTTGTGTCACACCGACAGCACTCAGGGGTTACTCCTGGCTCTACACTCAGAAATTACTCCTGGCAGACTTGGGAGACCATATAGGATGCCAGGATTCAAACCACTGTCCTGCATGCAAGGCAAACGCTCTACCTCCATGCGATCTCTCCAGTCCAGAACACCCATTTTAACTGAATGGACAGCTAACAAAAGTTTACTAAACTTTCTGCCACTGTATTAATTGACTTTATTAGAGATACAATAATTTTTACAAATGTGCTTGCTTGCTACTCTATTTTTTCTTCCTATTTTTCTTCTCTTCCATTTTTTCTTTCTACTTTTTTTAATCACTGCTTTCACTTACCTAGAAATAAATGTATTATGATCAACTGTGATGCATTTCTTTAAATTAATAAAAAAAAATCCTAAAAAAGCAAAGCTTCTTCTCTATGAACAGCACCTCTCCCCAATGACCTGAAAGACCTTCCTGAATTGAGCCTTAGCTCCTCAGCCCCAACCACGGTCCTCCTCACTCTCTGCTCCAGCAACCCCAGCTAAGTTCATCCAACATTCTCACCTGCCACCCAGCCTAGCTGAAATCTCTTCCTCCAAAGGCATTCCAATAACCTTCCTTTTTCCTCAGTCTTAACAATCTCCTCTCAGTGACTTTGCCTTAGCCAGGCTGTCTGTACCCCTTACCCCCACACCTGCTTTGTCTATGTTGCAGCCCAGGCGTCAACTGGCTTTTACTCATAGCTCTCCACTCCCAAGAGAGTGCATGCTTGGTTTTGTTCACAGTTCATCAGTCTGCCTGCTCTTGTGAAAGAATGGATGTCCAGACAGGCTGAGCTCTATGGTCCCAATTTCCCAAATCCCCAAATTATCGTCTGTTTTCTAGCCATAAGATAGAATATCCATTTGTTTGTTTGTTTGTGTATACACCCCTATCCCACCAAAGGCAGCTTGAAAAGCCACATAAAATGTAGCGAGATGCCATAAATTAAAAACAGGTGAGAAAGAAAAAGAAAAACTGTAAGAGCAAGGGTAAAGCCATAAACTGGAGCCAAGGATGGGACTAATACAAAATAAACATACCATAAACTTTGATCCATTTGCTAGGGTGGGCCACAAATTTGGCCCTAAAGCATCTAATAGACCATGCTAAGAAGAAACATGATCAGCTGTGCAATCCCCAAGACCCTCAAGAAGAAAGCAAACCCTTGGCCTCGAAGAAATATCAGCATTCCTGCTGTCCCAGAGAAAAGAAATTGAAGCTTCCTCCCAAAGGATGGCAGAGAAGACCATGCACAAGACCTCACGTGCTCCAACTCAACCAGGAGCTGTGCTTCCTCTGTTCATCCTGGGCAGCTGCAGGGAATTGCCCTGATGAAAAGTGCGGTTTTCTGGGGAACTAGGGACATGAGGTTCAGTGCAGCTATTTGAATTTTGTTGCTCTAACTTGGGCTAGAGGGAGACATTAGAGCAATCAGTGGGAGGGTCTGGGGGCTATAGCGTGCAGGTCTCTAAAACTTCCCCCAAAAGACTGTCTCTGAGGCATGCTTAAGACAGGCAGCAAGAGATAAAGAGAATGTTTTGCTTAAGATCCAGATCTCAAATTGTGGAAAGGATCCTTAAAATCAAAGATGCCTGGCAAGTAGTTGACCCACCACTTCCAGAGATGATCAAACAATATGATCCTTTGAGACCATTGTGAAATTAATGCAATATTTTGCAAGTGACTGGAGGCTGAGAAACAGTAGAGCTAGACAAATACTAGCCCACTTCTTTATAGTGTTAGTGAAGTTCCCAGAGAAGCCTAGATTTGAGTCATCTTCCTGCTTTATCTTCCAAGACAAACTTTGAGACATGCAACTTCAGGTAGCTGAGAAGACCCAGGAAAGATCACCAACTGCTTCTAAAAGCTGGGAACAGGACATGGGGCCAGAGAGTAGTACAGGTGGTGAGGCATTCACTTTGCAGTTGGCTGTGGCCCTGATTTGAATCCCTGATACTGCATATGGATCTCTGTACATCACCATGAGTCAGTCCTGGGCAGACTATGCTCCTGAGCTTTGATAGGTGCATTGCCCAACTCATCCCCCACACCCTCAAAAATAGTTAAAAGCCAAGGGATAGCTTATCAAGCTAATGATTTTGCATATAGAATATTGAACCTACCATTTTCTTTTCCTGACAATAATTACATAGCAGAATTGACCATCTCTATGGGCCAGAGGTGGAAATCAAACTGCCCCAGAAAATCTAGACTGTAGGCTAACAGGAAGCAAAGCAGAAATGGGGTAGCTCCACCCCTGATAAGGATCCTTGTCACCTCCCCGCCTCCCCTGGGTGTTGCAAGACTCCCAGATTAAAAAAACAAAAGTCCCACCCCTGGGAAGGAAGGTATTAGGTAAATATCAAACATAGCAAAGAGCAGAAAGAAGACCTGCATATACTGCAAATACTGCATGTCCCTCATAACCCTATGCCACAAACCAAGTGAGAGAAAGGCTGGTGTTTGCCTGGTTATCTCTCTCCCTCCCTCTCCCCAGACTAAAAGACTAAATAAAAGATCTGCTCAATCTACCAATCTACTAATATTGCATATGTTCAGCAATCTAATGGCTATAGTCAAATCCTAAGAAGTATTGGTCTTGTTTTGGGCTGTGTTTCAGCTCTCTATCTCTGCCAGAGCTGCTCCTTGACAACCCTCCCCCCCAACACACACACACCTACTCCATTCACTCAGTTACTCAATTCCCATTTGCAACTCTACACGATTGCCCCTCCAAAAGTCCAGTTCTGTCTCTTTTAGGTCACCACTAAGCTGAGTGAGGCCTTGATACTTTCTCTCCTCTCCTGAGGCTCCTGAAGGCTACTCATAACCCCTCACTTGAGCTGGCTTAAAGATCTCCTTAGAGCACCAAAAGGTGTTAGTTATATTCACAGATTTACAAGTTTAGATATAAACAACAAGGCTCAAATGTGTTCAATGGTTTTCCCACAACTGGACCACAAGTTCAGAATTTGAGAGCAGAGCTCAGAATTCTAGACTCCCCTCCTGTCATTCACATTGCCCAGGCCCGCCCACCCAAAGCCAGGCAAGCCTCTCCACTGAACATCTGAGGAAATGACATGGTATCGGATGTTTGAGGGAGGTGTGAGACCTGGAGGAAGGGGCCACTCCAGAATGGTCTTCACATCACTGTGCTTTTTGCTTTGGTTTTTGTTTTGTTTTTGGACCACACTTGGTGATATTCAGGGGTTACTCCTGGCTATACGCTCAGAAATTGCTCCTGGCTTGGGGGACCATATGGAACATGGGGGATCGAACCACAGTCCATCCTGGGTCAGCCACATGCAAGGCAAACACTCTACCGCTGTGCCATTGCTCCGGTACTCAGATTTGCTTTATGATACCAGTGACAACCCAGTTAGAGGCAACCCAATACACTCCCCCATTGTATCCCTTCAGTTTACAAATGGGGAAACTGAGATTTTGGGAGAGGGAGGGGAATAGAGTTCAGAAGTCCAGAGTTACTTGAAGACTCAGTTAAGATCAGGGGGTGACTGAATCCTGGGTGAGGGCTAGGGGTTAGAATTTTACCCACATTCCCAAACCCTATCCCACCCTCATCTAGTCCTGCCACTCTCATGATTCTGGCCACTATGTCTTCTAAGAGGAGCATGGGATTGATCATGAGTAGCAATCCTTTTCTGGCCCAGTTGACCTTCTAGGTCCCCTTGGATCTATCCTTTAACCATGAGGGCCTGTCCTCAGCCTTTCCCACAAAAGAGCAGACCTGCTCTTTCCCTTTTCAGTGTCCACTCTAAGATTCCAGAACTTCTTTGAGGAAATATATTATGGTTGAGTGACACCAAAGGGCCAAAGTAGAGCTGAAGAGAGAGTACATTGGAGAAGACTCTTACTTTGCACACAGTCTGACCTGGTTGACTCCCCAACACTGTCCCCTGAGCACTTCCAGGAATCACTACTGAGCCAGGTGTGGCCCCCAAACATATCTAAAAACAAATATTAGTCTAGATGGGGTCACTGCAGAAGGGCACATAAAAGGCTGCCTGGAAACTGCAAAGGGACAGGCACTCTCCCATCCCAGCAAACTAGGGTAGGAAAAAGTGACTTGCTTGGGGTTCCTTGAGGCAGTGATGAAAATAAGGGTTCAGCCCAGCTCAGAGACCTAAAGTCCCAGCAAATTCTTCCTCCCGATGCCAATTGTGAGCTTCAGTCAACTCAGAGTGGCTCACATAGACATGCCTCTGGGCACTCTCTGGCCGCCATCTTTCATCCTCACCTTTTCTTCATAGCAAGGAAAGAGATGCCCAATTTGCAGACCAGAAACCTGAGGCATGAAAAGTGAGGGCAGAATTGGACTGTGACAGTGACAGGGACATCCCACCATCACCCTGGTTCATTTCAAACCACTTCCCAGCCAGCTTCCTATTTTTCAGAATCGAAGGCAAAAGCTATGTCAGAGGAGAAAAGCTCAGGATTTCAGCTGCTTCCAGGGAGAAAATTAGAGGTGTCTTGCCCCCAACTCCGTATTTTGTGTCCAATACTCAACTTACCCATTCACTAGTCTTTAAAAAAAATTTATTTTAGCACCATGGTTACAAACATGTTTATAATTGAGTTTCAGTGATAAAATACACACATCCCCTTCACAAGTGCAACTCCCTCCATTAATGTCCCCATTTCCCTCCTTCCCCCATCCCCTGCCTGTCTTTGAGACAGGCATTCTATTTCTCTCTCACACTATCATTATCATGATAGCTTTTTGTACTGCAACTCTATTTAGTGTTGTTATTTCTCTACCTGCACTCATCACTTTTTGTGGTAAGATTTTTTTTTTGTTTTGTCTTGTTTTGTTTTGTTTTGGGGCCACACCCGGCGGTGCTCATGGCTTACTCCTGGCTGCCTGCTCGGAAATAGCTCCTGGCAGGCATGGGGGACCATATGGGACACCGGGATTTGAACCAACCACCTTTGGTCCTGGATCGGCTGCTTGCAAGGCAAACGCCGCTGTGCTATTTCTCCGGGCCCTTTGTGGTAAGTTTTATATCACAAGCTGGTCCTTCTGGCCCTCATATCTATTGTCTCTGGGTATTATTAACATACTATCTTATTTTTCTCAAACCCCAAGGATGAGTGACATTCTTCTATGGCTAGCTCTCTTCCTCTGGCTTATTTCACTCAGCATGATTGTCTTCATGTCCATTTATGGATAGGAAAATCTCATGACTTTTTTTCCTGACAGCTGCATAGTATTCCAATGTGTATA
Organism: Suncus etruscus; assembly: GCF_024139225.1. Classification (NCBI taxonomy): domain Eukaryota; kingdom Metazoa; phylum Chordata; class Mammalia; order Eulipotyphla; family Soricidae; genus Suncus; species Suncus etruscus. The sequence goes on along the minus strand of NC_064859.1, from coordinate 23,005,655 downwards.
TGTACCACAGTTTCTTTAGCCACTCATCTGTTGTCAGACACCTGAGTTAGTTCCAGATTCTGGCTGCAATGAACATAAAAGTAAAGAGGGCATTTTGTATTGTGTTTTTGTATTCCTAGGGTATATCCCTTGAAGTGGTATTGCTGGATCATATGGGAGCTCAAGTTCCAATTTTTTGGAGAAATATCCATATTGTTTTCCCTAAAGGTTGGACTAGAAGGCATTCCCATCAGCAGCAGTGAATGAGAGTTCCTATCTCCCAAAATTCATGCCAGCACTGGTTGTTCTTGTTTTTATGTGATGTGTGCCAGTCTCTGTGGAGTACTCACTAATCTCTTCTATTTTTATTTATTTATTTACTTATTTTGAGGGGAGAAGGCATATCTGGCAGTGATTAGGGATCATTCAGGCTCTCTGCTCAGGAGACCTATGTGGTACCTGGGATCAAACCTCAGTCAGCCACGTGCAAGACAAATGCCTTTAACTCCTGGACTGTCTCTCCAGTCTCCCAACTGCAACTGCAACTCTAGCCAAATTACACCCCAAATTAGCGCTTGCTGAGTCTCTCTGCCTGCTGATTGTTCTCACTTGTCACACTCAGAACCTCGCCTGTCTTTTAGGAGTTTGCTGCCCTTGAGCATGGCTGGAATGTTGGGGTACAGACCCTGCTTGAATTGCTGAGTCTTCTGGACAAGTTGCATCCCCAATCATTCCTCCCTCTGGGAGAGGGCCAGAGAGTGTGGGAGCCGAGGAGGAGGGAGCAGGCAAGAGCCTGAGAGCTCTGTAAAAGTGAGGTGTAATCGCTGGAGAAATTCTCTCCATCATTAAGAGGATCTTAATTAAGGTCCCTGAAATAGATACTGACAACAAGCAACTGCTGTGGGAACCAGATCAGGAGGGATAGTGTGGCAGCTCAGAGAAGCTGGGTGTTACTGGCCAGCTCCTCACCTGTCATTAGGGAGTGGGAAATTGCCCCACATCAAAGCCAGTCAGGAAGGAATGTGACAAATGCCACTCACCTTCAAAACAGTGATGAAAATAAATGCCAAAGTCTGCCAACCATTGTGTGTGAAAGTCAATCCTCAGAGAAGAGGTGGGGTGTGTCAGTCCAAAGGAGGAGGGGGTGCCCAGATTTGGGGAGCAACTCCTCCCTCTACCCTGCTGAGACCCACCTTTCTTGATCTTTGGCCTCCAGATCACTCAAGTTGACACACTATGGTCCTGGAAGACAAAGTGGATAGGTCCATCTACCCTCTTGGCCTGTCCTGTCCTACCTGATACCTACTAGCTCCTTTTCCTCCCTGCCAGCCTTCTGCCAGGCCAGGTTGGAGTCTCAGTGGGAAAAGAAAGGTCAGAGGGCACCTGGCTGGGCTCTGCCACTTCTGAGGGTGACCGTGGTTCATGGTCATATGGTATCTCCTTCTGTGGGGAGCTCTGGTGCTATCTTCATTTGTTATGTAGCTAATGCTGATCAACACCACCAGAGTGTCAGGGTTCCCTATAGTACACCCAGAAATGTAAGGCATAGGGTAGGTGGGCATTTCAAAATCAGGTTACAAATGATCTCAGCAGAATTTTGGGAAACAGACATCTGGGATCCATAGGCCAGTCTCTTGCCCTGATGGCTAAGATCTCAGATGGGGGCTGGAGATGTGAGAGGCTCAAGGCTGAGGAGGTGGGTTGGCATCCAGATAGGCTACTGTAAGCAGAAAGCAGAAACCAGATTTAGAAGCAACTTTCAAGAGATAGCTCAAGAACTGGAACATACACCAAGTATTAGGAGGCCCCAACTTTCTTCCCTGCGTGTTCCCCAGCAGCACCAAGCATAACCCTCTGACCCAAAGCACTGCAGGCTAGCACTGACCATAGCGAGTTGATTCATAGATACTTAGAGTTGGGAAGGTGGAGGGAACACACATTTGCAGGGCTGTTCTTAGGAGCCACTGGCATCTTCCAATCCAAGAGAAGGTGCTTGACCTCCAAATCCAACCCTGAAAAACACTGCTCACCTGCTTGAATCCCTATCATTAGAAGGAGTCCTTGTAAACATCTCATGCAGGTTATCAGTGGTGCTCAAGGACTCTCCTCTCCCCCTAGAAGCAAGAGTTATCGGGTGTCACATGCCTAAGGCCTCCAAGGCAGAGACATTACACTGGTTTCTTAGTCACATTCCATCACCTTCTTTTGGCCATCAGCAGGAAAGAGGGTCGGAGGGTAGATGAGGCTTTATACTCATGCCAGCAGTCAAAAGAATCTAGAAAACCAAAGTGCAGTATGGGCTTTAGGAGTTAAGGTGGCTTCCTGGTGGCATATGAGCTAAGCCACGAAGGCTCATGGGCACCCCAGTGGGCTTCTGAGGACTGCCTTTCTTCTGAGGCCTGGAACTGTCGTCTGGTGTGACCATGAGCTCAGGTTTGCACACTGAAGTCTGGAAAGTCAAATGTCTCTGCACAATGCATGAGGGAGGCTAGAGAAGCTACTGGCTACAGCAAGCAGGCTGAAAGTCTGACTCAATAAGTCCTTCCTGACAGGGCCACTGATTTTTCTGAGAGTCCAGAATGGTATTTAAATGCTTTGCCCTGAAGAATTCTCACCAGATCCAGGTCTGCCAAAGGCTGGGTTCCCGTTCTGCCTCTGTGACTCATGGATTCCCAGGTCTAGGGACTGGAACTTGGAAAGGTTGGGGTTTAGCCACTTTCACAGTCATAAAAATCATTATGACTACAGCAGCTGACACTTGGCTCCAGGTGCTGCTTGAGATGGTCTTGGGGCATTAACTCTTTTCTTCCCTGTAGAGTCCTGAGAGGTTTCTTGCTTTGGGAATCGAAAAGGCTAAGCAGCAAAGCTCAATCATTTGCCCAGATGTAGCTCAGTGCTGGGCAGAAACTTGAACCCATGTTCCAAAGTTCTCCATGGGCCAGCTCAGCTCCATACCCTCCTCTTCCATTCTCAGCACCCTTTCCCCTAGCCTTGTGTATATATCCAGACCTGTTTTGATGGGCCTCTAAAGTGCATGGAGGTTTAGAGAGGAATAAAAGCAAGGATTCATTTTTCCAGATGCTATATGTGGTAGTGCTAAAAGCTTCAGTACACACCAAGTTCTCCTGGATAGCCAGGGCATACTGCTTTCCTGAGGCCCAGTAGCTCTGCATGATCAGAGATTTCCAGAGAAACCTTTGTCAATGGAGAACACAGCTGAGAAGATCCTTAATATAGCCTGGTTGCTTGAAAGCAGAGCCATGGCAGAAGTGAAAGAGAGTGGAGGCGAACACCATTTTCCCCATACTTGGCCCTGGCTGCGGCCACCTCCACAGAAGAATTAGTGGGGGGAAGACCTCAGTATTAGGTTGTCAGGATGAATTGCTAGCCAGCACATCATGATCTCCCCTAGAAGAAAGAATGCAATTCAATAAATGCACCATCAAGATGAAAACACAGGCCTGGGGTGGGCACCCAGTTGCCAGAGCTTTTCCAGATTTGTGTACTCTCTCATGGTCAAGACAGGAAGGTGACCTCTTCCAGCCTCTGGTCACGACTTTCTTCTCTGCAGGTGCCCACACACTTGACACATATCAAATGGTCATGCATACGGGCTCATTCACGAAGCCCATAAAGCGTTAACCATCTCACACACCCTCAGTCTGAACATGGGGAATCAGAGGAAACTGGGCTGGTATCATGGAACAGGCTTCCTGGCAGAGGACTCGAGAACCAACTTGACAAGTGGAATTTCCACTCGCTTCATCCTGGGAGAATGGCACACACACACACAGGCCTCATTAGCTCACCTGGTTTTAACAATCTTTAAGTTTCCCCAGCTCAGAAATAACAGCTGGGCAAATTCCCAGCTGAGTGAGCACCGGAGAGGGTATTTGTGGTGGGTGGAGGCCCTGTCCTTTCTCCACTGGAGAAAGCCATTTATGACCTCACAGGATGAAAGGAACCAACCCTGGCCGGCTGAGCTGTTATTATAACAATTATCAAGACCTATCACCTCCCTTTGGGAAATGTTCCCTTTCAAGTTGCAGTGCCCTCGTGTACCCTGGCTCACAACTGCTCACGATCATTACTGGGTGCCCAGGGCAAGTTATTAATAATGCTTTCTGGGCCCGGAGAGATAGCACAGCGGTGTTTGCCTTGCAAGCAGCCAATCCAGGACCAAAGGTGGTTGGTTCGAATCCCGGTGTCCCATATGGTCCCCCGTGCCTGCCAGGAGCTATTTCTGAGCAGACAGCCAGGAGTAACCCCTGAGCATCGCCGGGTGTGACCCAAAAACCAAAAAAAAAAAAAAAAAAAAAAAAAAAAAAAAAAAAAAAAAAAAAAAAATAATGCTTTCTTTCCAAAGTGGATGAACACACTGTGTTTAAGGCTCATGGCTTTGCAAGAGACTCATTCATGCCACTACCCGGAGGTGTGTGTGTGTGTGTGTGTGTGTGTGTGTGTGTGTGTGTGTGTGTGTGTGTGTATGTGTGTGTATGTATGTGTATGTGTGTTTGGGGGGGCATTACATGCTTCTGATTACATCCCAGGAGACCCCCACCTTTCCAGCTCACCCAGGTGACTAAACATGCCAAGCTCTGGGGAGGAGTATATGGCTTTGATCCCACTCGCCTGGGGCGTATCAGGAGGAAGGGAAGAGGAGAAGGGGAATGTTTTCCTAATTTTTTTTCCTCATGGGATGACTCATCCCTACCTCATCCCAGCTGCAGCAGCCTCCAAATATTTGGGCTTAGGACTCCAGGGCAGGTACAGACCCTATTTCCTTCTAAAACTTCATTCAAGGCACATGCTTGCATCTGGGTTGTCCATTTTTGGATCCAGGCTCTCAGGAAAGGGAAGCTTTCCTCAGCTCTAGTCTCAAACCCCAACCCCACTTAACTGTCCCCATAACTGTGGACCAGTGACAAAAAGTGATCCTGGGACCTAGAGGCAGGAGCAGCCTCCCTAAAAAACTGTGAGGAACTCTGTCTACACTGCTGCCTCTCAAAAGGGAGCCCATGATAGCCACAAGGCCCAGAGAGTGGTCACAAAAGATGCCTGGACACCTAAGACCTGCATTATAAGGTGAAATTTGCACTTCATTTTAAAAAAGGTTTTTACAGTGAATATTTGTTCAGAAATGATATTTTTGTGAGGGATAACATCAAGGGACTTCCAAGCTATGCTTCATAATATGTTGGCTTCACAGTTTGTTGTTTGAGCCAGGCCCTGTGGTGCTGAGAACTGCCAGGGCCACATCTGCCAGTGCTTAGGAGTTGGGGTTGGGGGCTGAAGAGACATTTAGTGCCTGGGATTGAACTCAGGACCTTATGAATGCAAGGCACATACTCCAGACCTCCGAGCTAGTTTGTTGGCTTCAGAAATTACTTTATGGGTTTGGGGCCTCAACCAGTGGTGCTTGGGGCTACCCCTGGTGATGCTCAGGGAAACAGCAATGCCAAGGATCAAACCTGAGGCTTCTCACATGCAAAGTATATGCACTAGCCTTTGAGCTGTTTCTTCAGCCCTTATCAGAGATGGATAAAAAATCAAAAGGATCTTGGTTTTTTGGGGATTTGGCCTTTAAGCCTCATATAATATTATGAGATTAACACGACCATTGATCCAGGTCTAAGCAGAAGGTGACAAAGCCCCAGAGGTTCCAATGCTCAAATTTACACAGCCAGGAAGTGATGACACTTGAGCATGACCCCATGGGCAGAGACCTGCCTTAGAGCTGCAAAGCTGCATACTGCCAATCCTTCAAGGCTCAGCAGGAAACCTCTTTTTGCCTTTCAAGATGACTATTGACTCTACGCAAGAGGGAAGTGAATTTTCTGCTTGGGACCCTGAGTCCTGGAGACAAGCAATGTGACCCTGGCTCTTTGATCGGTGCCTCTGACACTGTGCCATCTACCTAGTAGATTCTGGATCCCTCATGGCCCTACCATTCCCACCAGTAGCTGTCTTTACCTGCTACCTTGAACACAACTTGGAACCTTCTCAAAGAATCAATTCTGTCAGCAAAGAGGAGCTGGGAGATTGAGGAACATCCACCACTGAGAGCTGGTATTTTGGGACACATTTGTCTCTTCTTCTGGGCTCCCAGTCTTCACTGAACAGACAAGATCAACAACTGAGTCCCTGGGCTTCCATCTGCTATAGAAACATAGGCTTTCCTGTCCAACTCTGGAGATTAGGGCAATGGGTTTCAAGGAAAGGAGTGGGAGGAGAAGAAGCAGTGAGTATGGAGAGAAGGGAGGGGCAGTACATAGAGGGGCAGTATATGGACAGGATGTGGGGGCCACTGGGAATGGGGAGAAATGGAGGATACTACAACTAAGGGTGATGAAGAGAGAGGAAAGGGCAGAGAGGCCATGGGTGGAGTAGACTGGGGTCACCAGAGGGCACAGTGCTGAGTCAACTATCTGAGGCAAGTTATAATGGGGACTCCCCTGGCTGCCCCAAAATCAGAGCCCACAGCAAGGCAGCCCAGCTGCAGGCCAGAAGAACCACCAGAGTCTTAGTGAGGAGAGATGAGTGACAACTCAGGAAGATGAAGAAGGGCAAAGCAGAGGGACGAGGGGTCTGAAAGACAGACACTTCACATCTATATTGGCCATGCGGCCCACTGGATCTCCCTCATGCAAGGAACTTTCCTTCTTCCACTCAGCTCTGTTCACTCACATAGACAGCCTGGAGGATGCTGGCAGACATGGCTTTTCTGTCCCTCCACATCTGGGAGCAACCCAGAGGGTCCCACAGAGCCAGCACCAGTAATGACAGCACCTCCATCATCCCAGAGAGCACTTGTGCCCCACCACAGATTTTCTACCCATTCTACCCAGATTGGGAGACAGCCTGCCAGGAAGCAAGAAGCATACACAAGGCCTTGGTGCCTGCTCCCTGGAAGAAGCATCAGGGAAGACCCACTGGGCACCAGGCGGACAGGCAGGAATGTAGTTGGTAGTCTATATCCACCCTAATCAGAGTCTGATGAGAAGCTCTGTTGACTCCAGGAGTGGGGGGTATAGGTGGTCACAGAGGGGCATCTTCTACCCAGACCCCAGAATCTACTTATCTCAAGACTCTTAGAGCTCAGCCACCTCCACAGGTAAGCTGGGGTTTCTGGAACAGAGGAAAATCACAGCAGCGGAAGAGACCCAGGCCCTTGATTTGAGGAGACTCATACCCTTTCCTTCAGAAAGGAGGGCTGCGATACCAGAAACTGCTCCACTGATCCCCAGGGAGCTAAAGATGGACAATGTTGGGTAAGGGCCCATCCCCTACTTCTTGGAAAGAAAGATGCAATGAAGTGGACATGGCAGGGGCTCAGCTGTAGATCGCACCAATACTCTGTGCTATACAAGTTCAATCAGTTGTTTAATGTTGCTTCAGTTTCATCATCTGCAAGGTGCTGATACGTTTTCTAGAGGAATTAAAGAAGCTCTCAGAGATCTATAAATCCTGGTAGTTGGGCCCGGAGAGATAGCACAGCGGCGTTTGCCTTGCAAGCAGCCGATCCAGGACCAAAGGTGGTTGGTTCGAATCCCGGTGTCCCATATGGTCCCCCGTGCCTGCCAGGAGCTATTTCTGAGCAGACAGCCAGGAGTAACCCCAGAGCATCACCGGGTGTGGCCCCAAAACAAAAAAAAAAAAATCCTGGTAGTTGCTCCATGCTGGGAAACATTGGGTTACTCCTGTGGTCCAATTAACAGTGGGTATGTTCATCAATGGTGCCCCAAAGAGCTGTGATGAGAAAAGACACTGGGTTAGCTGTGCTGGCACCCAAGGTGTCTGAGACCTGCTGTCATGGGCTCTGTCATGGTCACTGCCTACACTCCAGCCATGAGGACAAGGACTGTCCAGGGAAAAGCATGAGCTTCCAATCAAGGATCGTCAGACTTGTCAAGTTTTCCCATGTTCTCTGACCTGCAGCACAGGGCCCAGGCTGGAGAGGTCAGCCTAGAGAGCCCTCCAGGCTGGGGAGGACAAGGATTTGATCACGGGCCTCCCTTGCAATGCACATTGTGAAATGTCAGCACAATTATGAAAATGCAGGCACAGGAACATTAGCTTATGGGAACTAATGTTTTTTAATGAAGGTAATCAGCTTAGTTAAATCAAATTGTTAACTTTGACAATAGATGTGTAAACAGGATCTTAATGAATTCGTTGATTGCCCTTACCTGCAAAATAGAAAACGTCTTAGGAGATCAAGACGGCTCTATGTAGTGGGGTTTCCCTCCCCGCGTAGGCCTCTTCTCCACTCCCACCTCAAACATGCACACACAAACATGCAGGAGGGAGCTACCCAGGCTGGCAGCTTCTTATCTAGTCCATCAGCTCAGAGGATCCCAAAGGGTGAGGCTCTCTCACTCCTTACGTCTCATTTACGTCTTGTGTTTTTGTTTCTCCTCAGATCTACACCATACTCACTTTCTGCTGGGAGCGGGGGTGGAACAATGTCAGAAGAGGAAGACCACTAGACCCCCAAGCTTCTGACCCCCTGGAGTCACACCCATTTCACAGTTTAGGAAGCAAAAGCACAGTATTGTGGCTCAAGTAGCCCATGGTAGAGAAGAAGCACTTTGCCACTAAGATCTGTTCATGATATTGTCCTGACACTTCTCTTTCCACTCAAGGGGTCATGCAGAAGTCCTTGCTCCCTGGAGAGAGAAGAGATCTCCCAGAAGGAGGGAGCAATATTCAGGAGATGGTTTGAGGGGTCATTAAGGAATAAGAAAAGAAGGCTTCAGGGCTCATTTCTGAAATTCTCTATGAGCCAGAGTACAGAAATAGGGTCTACCTATCTACAAAGACAGCTAGCTAGTAGCAACAATGTCCTTGTAGCCTCTGCTTAGGGGCATCACACACACACACACACACACACACACACACACACATCAGGCAATGCTGCAGGCAGGCAGTGCTACTCCAATACTTTTCTGAACAATGGAACATGCTCAGGCCTAGACTGGGGTGGGGGCCAGTGGGGACTGAAGCAAACAAGAGACAGACACTCCCAAGAGACAGCTCACCCAAACCACCTCTGAGATACCATCAGGCGTTACACCGCAAACACAGACACTTGTTAGGGGAGCATTGGAAGAAGCTGCATCTCTCATCTGGGGTTCACAGAGGAATATTAGTCAGAGAGACGGAGGGAAAGAGAGCTGAAACCACCTCAGGCCCTGTTCGGACTCTCCCACGAATAGGCCAGTCAGAGAGACTCCTGAGCCTCTTCCTGGAAGTTGGGAAGAGTTGGAAGATGAGTTGGAAGATGAGACCCCAGTCCTTCTCTAGACAAGCTAGTATAAACATGCCCCATGTTTATACCCATGAGTTTGTGCCCATGGGTCAAAAGCAAACAGCCCCACCCTAGAGAATTTGGTCTTATTTGGAAGAATCATATCCTGCACTCTGCTTACAACTAGTTAGATGCAAAAATGATCTGCAATAGGAGTCCTGAGATTAGGAACTGTTAAGTCCCCAATTGGCAGGATGGTAGCACTCGGTAAAGCTTAAGTCAGGAATTCTTTATTAACCATACGACGAAGATACTTCATGCAAGGGAAGGCAAAGTGCAAGCTGAACACAGTTCTTCCAGCTCTTTTAAAGTGTGGTATACATCCTTCTTATTGTAATACAGTGTCACAATGGTGGGAATTAAGGTCATAATCATGAGCTTATCTTAGCTATCAATAATCAGAAAAAGGCCCTGTCTTCTGTCTTAGTCAATAAGGATTATTTTCAGACTCTCTGGGAAGTGTCTGCCACTGGTCACAACACAGGATATCTGCAAGGGATGCAGATCTATGGAGATTATTATAAGAGAAACAACAACAAAATGATGGTCTGATAAACATGCAAATAAGCAAGCAATTTTTATAAAAGCTAATATCTGCAGTTATCAGGTAGGGTCTTGATCTAAGATTAGCTAGGTGTGTGTGTGTGTGTGTGTGGGAGTCTCTGTAAAAAAAAAAGTCACCAATGAGCCTGAGTGATAGCACATTGGGTAGGGAGTTTGCTTTGTACCAGGGTTAGATCCCTGGCATCTCATATGGTCTCCCAAGCCTGCCAGGAGTAGGTTGTGAGCACAGAGCCAGGAGTAACTCCTGAGTGCCTCTGTGTGTGGCCCCAAACCAAACCAAAACAAACAACAACAAAAAGAAGCCAAAACTCTGTAACTCTGGGTTAGCAATAATGTTCATATTTCTGGCCAAGGTTTCACAGGAACCATTATTAAGAGACCTGAACCAAGGACTCATAGGTAGGGCAAGAATGAGGGATAGCAGAGTGGAATGGTACAGGAGAGAGTTCTGGTCCATTTCCCCAAGTAAGGATGAATGGAAATGGCTTTCAAATGAGCACAGACATGGTATTACTATATTCATAATCTTGTCACTCCAGTGGATGACACTTGTCCACACAATCACTGGCCACAGTGACTATGTCACTGTCAGTATCCCCTCCTAAGGGAGTCTTCATGAGAACAAGAGCCCATGGGCAAGAAATTTGGCCATATCCACATGGTACCTGGGTAGGCAGGCTAGAGCAATTTGGTTCCTCCCAAATTGCTTCTCAGAAGGAACAGGCCTCAGATTGAACTCAGTGATTTAGAACTAGGAAGCTGGAAAAATTCACCTGCCATTTGACCCAGCCCAACTACAGGGGTTGAGACCAGGGCAGAAGAATCAGACCCAAGGAAGGAAGAGGCCTCCGTTCTAGCCCCAGTCATAAATAGTTCCAGCCCCTCCAGAACTCACATCACATAGTGTACATTCCTCCACCAGCACAGAGTGTGGCAATTAAATCCACACCTCCTTCGCTCAATAATGAGCACAGGGATGGCATGTCTGACTCAGAGTAGGTGCTCAGTATTTGTTGTGGTGATGGATGGATGGATGGATGGATGGATGGATGGATGGATGGATGGATGGATGGATGGATGGATGGATGAATCAATGAATAAGTATATTGATGGATGGATGGATAGAAGAATTGGTGAATGGATGGAAGAATTAGTGAATAGATGAATGGATGGAAGAATTGGGGGATAGATGGATGGATAGAAGAATTGGTGGATGAATGAGTGGACAAATATATGGAAGTAGAAAGGAAGGCAGGGAGGAAAGCAGAGAAGGGAGGGAGAGAAGGAGTAAAGTATGGAGGTAAGAAGGGAGAAAGAGGGGCCGGTGAGGTGGCGCTACAGGTAAGGTGTCTGCCTTGCAAGCGCTAGCCAAGGAAAGGACCACGGTTCGATCCCCCGGCGTCCCATATGGTCCCCCCAAGCCAGGGGCAATTTCTGAGCGCGTAGCCAGGAGTAACCCCTGAGCATCTAACGGGTGTGGCCCAAAAAACCAAAAAAAAAAAAAAAAAAAAGAAGGGAGAAAGAAAGGAAGTAAAATGAATGTTGGATGGATTGTTAAATGGATGTCAGATGAGTGGATAAATTTATGACTGTCAGGTGTTCGAACAGGTGAGTGAAAACTACATCTACATCCAGAACTCCTGTGACAAGCATATGATTTGCCTTTTACTTTGGTCAGAATTGTATCCTCTATACTCCATTTAAATGCTATTGAAACTAATCCAAATGTTCACACAGGTATATTCGGCCTGCAAAATTTCCTTCTTAGACACGAGTTGAAAGCAAAGTCCATTTCTCCTAGACTTCTGAAATTCCACTCAGAATTTTGTTTGCTTGATTTTTGCTTTTGTCTTACACACTATAGTTTTTAGGCTATTACTAACTCTGCTCAGGAGTGATCCATGACAGTGCTTGGGGCATTAAGTGTGATGCTATGGTTTCAAACTAGAGTCATGGTTGATGCAGCTGAATATAGGGGAAAAAAAACACCTTACTTTGTGTACTATCCCTCCAGCCCCTCTGAAACACCAGTTATGATTATGGTTCTATCAGATAAATTGCACAGCTCTATTAACCAATTGGCAAGGGAAAAGATCAGCCTTAGAATTGGTTTCAAGAGAAAGTGAGACCAAGCTCCACCTGCTCTCCTTCAATGCTAGCCTGCTCTTCAGAGAGGGAACAAAAAGGTCAACCCAAGGGAGGGGTGATCTACATACTCCCTACTTCCAGCTTCTTCTGATCATGAGGTGGAGCAGAGGGTGGAATCATGAACTATAGTCACCTTTACTCCCAAACTAACCCAGTCCCAACCCCCATCTAACCCCAATAACACTCAAATAGCACACACATAGCAATTATCATGTGCCAGGCATAGATCCAACTGCTTTCCATATATTAACTCATCTAAACCTCTCAACAACCCTATGAGGCAAGTATTTTTGGTATCCTCATTTTACAAATGAGGAAACATACACAGAGATTACCTAACTTGTTCGAGATCGGTCATTCCAAACCAGACGATCATCCACCAAATGCAACTCTTACCTGTGTGTAAGAATTTTGTTTGCTTATTTTTGTTTTTGTGTTACACTCGAAGGTGTTAAGCAATGACTAGCTCGTTGTTCAGGAGTGATCCATAACAGTGCTTGGGACGCTGTATATGGTGATAAAGTTTCAAATCAGGGTCATGGTTGATGCGGATGAATGCAAGGCATTTAGAATGCTTGTAAAGCCCAATCGAACCCAACCCTAATCTCAACCTTCTCAATCTATCCCTAATTCAATCCCACTCTCACCCTCATCCTCCCATTGCACTTTGACTCCATCAGTAATAGAATCATCTAGAAATAAATTCTGCTTACCCAAAACACACACAAACACACACACACACACACACACACACACACAAAATAAATGGTATTAAAAGGAGGCAAACAGACTAAGGTCAGAGTGTAGGATGTTGTAAAGGGAAATTCATCTGTTTCTGTGAAAAGTCAATGACATTAAAATCCAATTAGAATACAAAGAACAGGAAAGTACAGGGTAAAGTATTGACTAGCTTATGGCTGATTCTTAGTCAAATCCCATATACCACATATGATCCTCTGAGTCCCACTAAGAATAATCCCTGAGAAAAATATAAAAATAAACCCTTAGAAACATCAGTTGCGACTCCCCAAAAAGGTGAGATAAATAGTCTAAATTCAGAGTTTAATAATTATAGCAAAAGTATTAATTTTTTGTATGTGAATTAAGATGCATTTTATTGAATTAAACTTGTTTTAAAAGATGTGAGAGGACAAAGAGGAAGTGCACATTCAAGAAACAACACAGGGGCCAGAGAGATAGCATGGAGGTAAGGCGTTTGCCTTTCATGCAGAAGGTCATCGGTTCAAATCCCGGCATCCCATATGGTCCCCCGTGCCTGCCAGGAGCAATTTCTGAGCATGAAGCCAGGAGTAACCCCTGAGCACTGCCGGGTGTGACCCAAAAACCACAAAAAAAAAAAAAAAAAAAGAAAAGAAAAGAAAAAAGAAACAACACAGGCTTCTCTAGAGAGGTAAGAATTATAGCAAGAAAATAAGACATGTGACTATTTTTTAGGTCCTTACCTAAATAAATCAACTACAAAAATATATTTCAAAATAGTTTTGAGAAAGGGTCTAATATTATGAGACCAAAGGTGTTATGTTGGCACTGAGGCTCAGTAGAAAAATATGACCCCAGTTGGATCTCCAGCAGCCTATATGGTCCTTGATGAAACTCTAAGAGTAATCCTTGAGCAGACTCAGGAGTAAGCCCTAAGGATTACCAGGTATGACCCCACAATAACAACAACAACAAAAAACAAATCAAAGGAAGTCCATTTTTATGACATTAAATAGCATTTTAATCACAGAAGCTCTCAATTAGTGAGTTTCTGTTGTTCTCAGGGAAATTCAGAATCAGGTCCTGGTGAGCTTCTGATCACTTTGTCACCAACTGAACAGCATGTAACCTTGTTTTATGTGGCTTCCTGTTTTAGGACACCTTATTTAATATTACTTCTTATTAATTAATAAGAAATTTGGGCATCAACACTATAATTCATGAAGTAAAACAATTCCTGTTTATCCTGAAAACACTCTTTTTTTTTCTTCATAAAGCCCCTTATCACCTTCTTACTGTCATCACTGAGAGAACTAAGACAGAAGTCTAGAAACACTTGGGAGCTATTGAACAAAAACTCATAAACAGAAAACACAAAAATGCAGCCCCAAGGGCCTGGAGAGATAGCACAGCGGCATTTGCCTTCAAGCACCCGATCCAGGACCAAAGGTGGTTGGTTCGAATCCCGGTGTCCCATATGGTCCCCCGTGCCTGCCAGGAGCTATTTCTGAGCAGACAGCTAGGAGTAACCCCTGAGCAACACTGGGTGTGGCCCAAAAACCAAAAGAAAAAAAAAGAAAAAAAATGCAGCCCCAAAGTGGTACTAAACTGATCAATAAAAGGATGTTTGTTTTAACATAAGAGTCAACACAAAAAAGGGCAGAGAGCAAAGTTAGTAAGAGGCTAGACCTGAGATGTTCTCCCCACAAGAAAGAAATGATAATTATGTGCCACAACAGGCATGTTAGCTAACCGCTAAGGTGGTAATCATTTTGCAATACATAAGTGTATCAAATCAACAGGTGTGCCTTAAACTTACACAATGTGCTATGCCAATTACATCTCAATAAAGCAGGAAAAAAAAAGATAGAAGGGGACCTACTTGGATGTCAGCTCAGGAACTGAGCATCCATCAGACCCCTCAATTTTTCAGCAGGTTGTCCAAGTCTATGATGATTTATGAGAGGAATCCAGTTTTAATCTTAGAACTTTAAGCAGTAGGAGAACTTGCAAATACAGAATTCAAGAGGATAAACTGTTTTAAGAGTAAAATGTCATGGTATCCAGGATTTGATTTAAATAATACACACCAATTGGGGGATGAAATCAATGTTGGTAACTGTTGCCTATGGAAGGTGGGTGTCTACAATATAGGAAATAGGGCTGATTTTCTATGTCCTCTATGAAGCAGACCTCAAGAGAGGAATTAAAATTTATCTTAGTACCGAAATGCCTGTGAAAAAGGAAATGAGAAGGAGCCAGGATGATCAGAAGAGGCATTGTTCTAAATGCAAGTCTTTCCTGAGAGCAGGAGGAAAATAGGCAGGTCAAAACTGAGAACTCCATGTTTTTTGGAGGCTGAAGCACGAAGACTTTGAGTGAAAAGCAGTGTTTTCAACCTTTTTGATTTTTTTTATTCTTTTTTTTGGGGGGGAGGGGTAACACCCGGCTGCGCTCAGGGGTTACTCCTGGCTCTATGCTCAGAAATCGCTCCTGGCAGGCTCTGGGGACCATATGGGATGCTGGGTTTCGAACCACCATCCTTCTACATGCAAGGCAAACATCCTGCCTCCATGCTATCTCTCCAGCCCCCAACCTTTTTTATTTTTTTTATTTATTTATTTATTTATTTATTTTGGTTTTTGGGCCACACCCTGTGACGCTCAGGGGTTACTCCTGGCTATGCGCTCAGAAGTTGCTCCTGGCTTCTTGGGGGACCATATGGGACGCCGGGGGATCGAACCGCGGTCCGTCCTAGGCTAGCGCAGGCAAGGCAGGCACCTTACCTCCAGCGCCACCGCCCGGCCCCCCTTTTTTATTTTTTAAGGCATCAAGATTTATAAAGTTATTCATGATTGAGTTCCAGTTGTGTATGTTCAAGAAAAGTCCTTGAGTTAAAGTCCCAGACCTGGTTGCCCTCATCTTTGGGATGGGGCAGTATCTGAGGATGTAGCCCAGCATCCAGAGCAGGGCTTGTCTGCTATGGAAAACCCCTGGGGCAACTCTCTACAGCATGCTCTTCACCACCTCCTTAATAGTTCATATTTTTTAATAAATAATTTAATTGAGTCACCATGAGATACATGATTACACAGTTGTTCATGATGGAGTTTCCGTCATACAACAGTTCATTAAAGCACCATTCTTCTTTTGACTATATTTGAAATTTAGCCAGATGCATTTTTTTTCAAGAATAAAAAATTTTAGAGGAAAATATGGCCAAGAGACATTGGCAGAGCAGTGGACAGGGTAGCAGAGGGCAAGTTTCCAGGCAGGAGATCTTCTCAATTTAGTACTGTAGGTTTGTAACCTAATTCTAGTCTTATCTATTCTAGTCTTCCTCTCCTTCCCATTGAACCTTCACATCTACTTTGAGAGCATACAAGGGCAGCTATTTGGGGAACATTATACCCATTGGAATGATGAGTAAGTCTTAGTGTCCAAACATCAGGCAGTGAACCTAAAGTCATCTAGTTGAGAGGGACCTGGATAAAAAGACTGGGTGGGCACTATTAGTTCTCAAATGAGTGACCTTTCACACTGCTCCCATGACCCATGTCCCAGGCAGTAAGACTTGGTCTATGACTGGGTTCCTGTGACCTGTTGATCAGCTACCCATAGTGCTATGACTTTAGAATAAAGAATGTTTGCTTTGGGGTCAGATAGTACAGGAGGGAAGGCACTTGTTCTGCAAGCAGCAATGTTTTTTCCATCTTTTTTATTTTTTAATATTTTTGTCCAACTTCTTGTATGCCCTATTTGTTTTTATTTCTAATAATGTATT
The DNA here is from genome assembly GCF_024139225.1 of Suncus etruscus. Lineage (NCBI taxonomy): Eukaryota > Metazoa > Chordata > Mammalia > Eulipotyphla > Soricidae > Suncus > Suncus etruscus. The sequence goes on along the minus strand of NC_064859.1, from coordinate 22,989,150 downwards.
TATTTAAGCACCCATAGTTACAAACATGTTTGTAATTGGGTTTCAGTCATAAAAAGTACACCCCACCTTCACTAGTGCAACCTTCTCACCACCAATGCCCCCCATCTCCCTCTTGATTTACAAAGTTATTCATGATTAACTTCCAGGCATATAATGCTTCATCACTAAGCCTGTCTTCAACCTTTTCACTCTTGGATGGACACTGGTTCGCACAGGGGTCCTCAAATCAGCAATGATCACCAAGGCAGTACAACAGTGGCCTTCAACCTCTCTATACTGTGAAAGGTTGAAGATTCCCTGTCTAGAACAAGTAACTCAGAGGCCTATAAGGTAGGGAGAAGGGGAATAGCAATGAGTTAACTGTCCTCAATCCAAGCTGATATGCTTGTATGGGCTAAGCCACTACCCGGACTGACCCACCACTGACCATGCCTTGCTTGGCTCTTCTGAAGCAAGGCATGAGAGATGGAAGGTGCCTTGTGCATGTCCCTCCAGTCCATTGTCTCTGTTGCAACTCATTTCACTTTGGATGAGTTCTCAGGAGTATTTCGTAAGTCAACTGCCTACCTAGAAGCTCCTTGACAGCGAGAACAGCTTTGGGGCGAGATCTGTCCTATTCCTCCACCCCTTGCTACAGACTTAATTACAGAGCCCGCTCAAGCAGGCAACCACGTCCACCCCCACATGGGGCAGAAGAGGGGGCCAGTGCATGTTCTGGGGACTATCAGTGAGAGGAATCAGTTTGCTTTCCCAATAGTGTGCTATCCTAGGTCGACACTGTGGCCGTTGAGGTGTCTTTTCTCAGACTGTCTCATTCCTGCTTGGTGCTCCTCCCTGTTCTTAGCAGCATTTTTCCCACATCTACCCGGGCCTTTGAAAACCATCCGGGGCTGTGGGGTCTTCCTAGTATCTCCCCAGAAGCAAAGTCCCACAGAACTTTGCAGGCACAACCCTGACTGTCCTGTGTAACCCATCATGCCCACCACCCTACACCCAGTCTCCACTTCCCCACACTTCTCACCACCCCTAAAAGCCCATCCTTCCAAGTCTAAGAAATCTACACTGCCTCTTGGCCCACACTACCATATCCTCCAAAGACCTCTGCATCTCTCCTGAGACTATCAATCAATCTTCTCTTCCAGCCTCACAATCCAACTGCCTCATTCTCTGTGTTGCAGCAAAGGGGCTGCACTAGGAGTGGGCCAGCATAGAAGATTAAATCCAGAGAAAGGGAATCTCTACAGATGAACATTTGCTTATTTAGTTTATCCCAGGGGTCTCAAACTCGCGGCCAGCTGGCAATTTGCGGCCCTCCGTACAACATTTTGTGGCCCGCAGCTGGCCTTCAAATATCGTAGCATTCGCGATTATTCGCTTACCGAATAATCGCAATAAAAATATCGCATTAGTAAGAAAAAAAAATCGCATTAAACATTCGCATACCCCGAGCAGTTCTGTTCGGGGTATGCTAATGTTTAATGCGATTTTTTTCTTACTAATGCGATTTTTTATTGCGAATATTCGGTAAGCGAAATTCCTTATGCAGCCCTGCCTCACCCCGACTTTGCCTCCTGAGGCCCCCAGGTAAATTGAGTTTGAGACCCCTGGTTTATCCAGATCAATAATGTGGGGCAGGGTACTTATCGACTAATTTTATTTATTTATTTTATTTTTTTGGTTTTTGGTTTTTGGTCCACACCCGGCAGCGCTCAGGGGTAACTCCTGGCTCTATGCTCAGAAATCGCTCCTAGCAGGCTCAGGGGACCATATGGGATGCCGGGGTTCGAACCACTGTCCTTCTGCATGCAAGGCAAACACCTTACCTCCATGCTATCTCTCTGGCCCTATTGATTAATTTTTAATGTTGTTTTCTCCTCCCCAGATTTATATTTCTTCCCGCAATCTCTATTTCTCTGGTGTCCTTAGTTGAATTATTACTGTCTACTGTTTTTGTCATTATTTATCAATTGTATTATCTATTTTACTTATTATTACTTTATTTATATATTTTATTGTCTATGTATCAGTTTCATTCCTTTTATTACACAACAGCTAAATATTGTTCCATCACTTTTCCTACAGACTTATTTATCTTTGCATGATTCCACAAAGCTCTTTTCATTTTGTTGGAATTAAAAATTTGCATTCTTCCCTAGCTTACTACCAACCCCTGGTATACCATCTTCTTTGTCCAGTCTTTTATTCACTGGTACCTCAGTTGCTTGCACATTTGAGCCATGTCAGAAATATCTTGCAATGATTTCTGGAGCAAATACAATGTTTTGTGTTCAGTTTTTCCTGTTCTTCAGATACACTCCTGAAAGTTGGGTTTCTGGATCACAGGGTAGATCATCTTATGTCTCTTAAGATAGCTCCATAGTATTTTCCAAAATGATTGCTTCAATTAGTTTATTTTTTTCCTTTCTTTTTTTTTGGGGGGGGGGGGAAGCTTTTTTGGATGGCATACACTACAGTCCTGGCTCTCCACTCAGAAATTATTCCTGGCAGACTTGTGGGACCATATAGAATGCAGGGGATAAACTTGGTCGGTTGCATGCAAGGCAAATTTTCTACCTGCTGTACTATTACTCTGGCCCCGTAGTTTCTTTTCATCTTCTATACTCAACACTTGCTGGTTTTGCTACTTATAATAAGTCATTCTTAGAGGTGTGAAGTAGTATCTAATTATGGTATAAATTTGCATTTCCTTAATGATCAAAGTCAATGAACGTTTTCCTTCTCTATCAGTCATCTGTCCTCTTTGAAGAAGTGTCTCTTGAAATCTTAATTTTTTTGTTGTTTTTGTTTGTTTGTTTGTTTGTTTTGGGGTTCACACCTGATAGCACTCAGGGGTTACTCCTGGCTCTACACTCAGAAATCATTCCTGGCAGGCTCATGGGACCATATGGGGTGCCAGGATTCGAACCACCGACCTGCATGCAAGGCAAATGCCTTACCTCCATGCTATCTCTCCAGCCCCCAAATCTTAATTTTTTAAAATTGGGTTGTGTTTGTTATTGTTGTGCCTGCCTTGACTATAGGTAGGGAGTGGGGGAGGAGGGAGATGGAGAGCATGGTGATCAGAATGTTGCACTGGTGAGGGGTATATTCTTTTACCCCAACTACAAACATGTTTGTAATCATGGTACTTAAGTAAAGATATAAAAAAATAAAATAAGGAAATAAATAAAATTTTAAAAAGTTTCACAAGTTCCTTATATACTGTAGATGTAAAGTCTTTATCAGAAGATTCACTCTCTATTTTCCTTAGTTGCAAAAAAAAAAAAAAACTTTCCAATTTGAAGTCATCCTAATTTTTATTTTGTTTTGATTTTTCTTACTATTAGGACAAAGTTCCCAAAGCAGACTACTAATTTTTAAACCCCAGTTATGCAAGATGTAATTTTTCTTTCCCCTAAATTCTATTATTGACATTAGTAGAACTGCATTATTTTAATTGTATTATTATTACCAATATATTTTGGATTTTACAAAAAAGATCAAAGAGATTTGTTTTCTCTTACTCTCTTTTTTTTTTTTTTAGGTGTATTCCTGACTATATTCAGGTTTACTTCTTCTCTGCTCAAAGCTCACTCTGGTGGAGTTCGGGACACCATATGCCATGCCAGGGATTAAACTTGACATTGTTTTTTTTCTTTATATAAGTATCTATTATAGCTTCAATTTTTCCTTTTAGCCTGTGAAGATTAGAATATTTATTTTCCTGTGTTTTATTGGAAAAACTCTGGAAAAGCAGCTGACTTAAATCGTTCCTTTGGGGTTGGAGAGATAGCACAGCAGTATGATATTTGCTATGCATACGCTGATCCGGATTAGAACACCAATACCCGATTTAGTCCTCTAAGCTTTGCCATGAGTGATCCCTGAGCAAAGATTGAGAAATAATCCCAGAGTACATCTCCAGTCCCCAAACAAAACAAAACAAAAAATTATTTCCTTTGAACACTCCAAGTCTTTTAGCTCATATGTACTTATGCTTTCCTCCATACAACCTACAGTCTTTGGGTCCAAATTCTGACATTTCTATGTATCATGTTGGTTAAGTTACTTATATTCTTTGTGCTTCCACTTTCTTAATTATAAAAAAGGTAATCCTAAAAGTATAATAATAATTCAGTAGACTATCATGAGCTTTGAATTATTTAATATGAAATATTATAAAAATATATGAAAAGGCATTAAAACAGTGTTGGGCACATAATGAGCTTTAGAGACCTGGTAGGTGAATGAATGAATAAATAAATAAATAAATAAATAAATAAATAAATAAGAATCTCTCAGCCCAGTGCAGTCCAGTACTCCAAGTCCTATCTCCTTCTGACAGCTTCCTTCTTTCACAAAACCTCTATCTGCATATTTCATCTGAGTGCACATTGTGAACAATGAGAAAAGAGATAACCAGGCTGCTTCTGTTCTATCTCCTACAAGTTCCTTGAGGGCAGGGATTATGTCTCCTCTCTTTTATTACCCCAAAGAGGTCAGAGTTGATGTGAAATTAAGTCACACACAAGCTTAAACAGCAAGAAAACCTGAAACAGTACTTAATATCTAGAATAGGTAAAAGCATTTGGACAGGAGACTGGTATTTGGGCTATACCTGATGATACTCAGGACTTTATTCCTGGTTCTGAAATCCATCCTGGCTCTGTACAGAGCATCACTTCTTGTAGTGTTTAGTGCACCATATATGGTGCTTGGGATTGAACTGGGATCAGCTGTGTACAGGGCAAGCACTATAACCCCTCTACTATGTTCTGGACCCAGCAAGAACATTTTTTTGTTTGTTTGTTTGTTTGTTTGTTTTGGTTTGGGGGTCACACCCAGTGACACTTACAGGTTATTATGCACTCAGAAATCTCCCCTGGCTTGCTCAGGGGACCATATGGGATGCTGGGATCAGTCCTGGGTCGTCTGCATGTAAGGCAAACATCATACTGCTGTATTATCTCTCCAGTCCCTTAGTAAGAACATTTTTAATCTAAAAGCTAATGAAGCAGGTGCTGGAGTGGTGGCACAGTAGGGCATTTGTTTTGCACGTGGCTTACCTAGGATGGACTGTAATTTGATCCCCCTGTGTCCCATATGGTCCCCCAAGCCAGGAGTGATTTCTGAGCACATAGCCAGGAGTAGCCCCTGAGCATCACCGGGTGTGGCCCCAAAACAAAAACAAACCAACAAAAAAAGAATCTTTTATTTTTTTAAAGCAGAATATAAAATCAAATAGGAAGCATAGAAATAATACTTTAAATACATATACTGGTAGTCATTTAAAAGAAAATTCATGTCCTTAATATACAAGGAATTCTTATAAAGCCATGTATTTTATGAGGCACCATAATCAATTCATGCATTTTTTTCTTTAAATTTTTATTAAAATGCTGTGATTTACAAAGTTGTTTGTGATAGAGTTGTTTTGGGCGTACAATGTTCTAACATCAATTCCACCACAGTGGCTCTTTCCTTCCATCAATATCTGAAGGTTTTTCTTTCACCCCCAGCTTGCCCCCTTGGCAGATTTATTTCATATTACTTGCTCCAGCAAAACTTAAAGAAATGGCAAATGAAATTATTAGAAAATAAGTCAATAAAAATCAATTTGTGATGATTGATTAAAATATAATTTTGAGGGGCCAGAGCAATGGCTCAGTAGCGATGGGTATTTGCCTTGCATGCAACTGACCCAGGATGCACTGCGGTTTGATCCCCCAGCATCCCTTATAGTCCCCCAAGCTAGGAGCAATTTCTGAGCACTTCTGAGTTACTTCTGAAGTAACCCCTAAGCGTCACTGGGTGTGGTCAAAATATATATATATATGATTTTGACCTATGTTGTCTACTGCCATACCACCCTGAACGCTCCCAATCTCATCTGATCTCGGAAGCTAGGCAGGGCCGGGCCTGGTTAGTACTTGGATGGGAGATTTTGACCTATGTAAATAAATAAAAAACATTGAATACAATATAGTAACTGCCTATTTTCATTTTTCTAACAAGTTCTTCACTCTAGCATCTAATATACAAAGATAGGACCAACATATAAATGATAAAAGGATAGATTTAAAAGATTTACATTTGGGGTCGGAGAGATAGCATGGAGGTAAGGCGTTTGCCTTCATGCAGGTCGGTGGCTTGAATCCCAGCACCCCATATGCTCCCCTGAGCCTGCCAGGAGTGATTTCTGAGCATAAAGCCAGGAGTAACTCCTGAGAACCGCCGGGTGTGGACCCCCCCAAAAAAAATAAATAAAATAAAAGATTTACATTTAAAGTAACATTATTTTTTAAGTAAGAGGGTCTAAGTTTGACCAAAAAAACTAGAAAAATATGGTACTGCTATGGTTCCATAAACTAATTGCCTCAATAAATTTGCATTATTTATCAAAGACCTTTTAAAAAAGTCTTACTCTGTCCATAAATGTCCTCAGTTCCCTCCCATCCAATCTACTTGTTTTGATAGGAATGTTCTAAGTTTGGAGCTGGTGTTTTCAGTGTTTTTTACTCCATGGTTCAAATCTATACCACTCCTCTCCACCACTAATATTCTCTGGACCCTTGTTTCCTGCCTCTTGTTATTTCCTTTCCACTTCCTCTTCCTACTCCCTTCAGTTTCTTTCTCTCTATGCCCTTCTATATTCTGGAGTCAAGGATGATGAAACTACGCCCTCTCCTTTAATACTTTGCATTCTTCATCCAATTATACCTCAGAAGAGTGAGTTAATTCTGTGTTTGTCCTTATTCTTATGGCTTACTTCACTTAGCATGATAGCCTCCATTTTTATCCATGTTGCAGCAATTTGCATGGTTTATTATTCCTTGCAGCTACATAGTATTCCATCATGTATATTTACCAAATCGTAATAAGCTACTCATTTGTCACTGAACATCTAGGATGATCCCATATCTTAACTATTGTACTCAATGCTTCAATGAATAATTTTGTGCCTATGTCCTCTTGAAGGAATGTTTTCGAAACTTAACTGTGAATAACAATGTGAATCATGGTGCCTTAATAATATTTTTAGTTTTTAAAAAAGTCTTACTCTTTGATATGCCAGTTGTATCTCAATTTTAAAGGGGAGGAAAGTCTTACCCTTTGACTATTTGGAATCTAGCCCAAAGGAACTCATTAATTAGGGGGATAAAGATGTATGCAAGTCTTGGAAAAGCAATAAAGAACTTAAATGTTCAATAACTTGGACTGGTTACATACATGATACTCCTCCCATATGACAGTAATTATGTAAGGGTCTCCAAAAAAGGTTTATGACAGGAGATTCTCTACTGTATAAACAGCCTGAAGGATGACTTCTCTGTGCATGAATGAGAGTGGGGGTATAGGAAAACTGCCCTCACTCCTGAGCAAGACTGGGGCATGGACCCGACCCAAGAATAGGTCTCTACTCCTGGACTGAGGAGCATGTGTCTGTTTTACCTGGAGTATCTATCCCTCAAGTAGGAAAGACTGGTTTCCCTGAAGTCATTTATTTGTGTCTTTATTTGTGGGCATTGCAGAAAGGTGTGCATGTGGTGTCTTTGTGCCACCATTTGTGTTGAGCAAGTTTATTATCAGCAATAGGGACATGCTTCAGCCTGAACACCCTGACCATAAGGAACCAATGGCTTGAGAGTTAGAGCCTTCAGCCCTGTTTTGGTCCTGGCCAAGGGCATGTCATGCCTTGTTGGGGGCCAAGTAGAACTCAGTAGACCATGACTCATGAAAAAGTTCAGAGACCATGCCTGGAAGGTCACCAGCTAACTCTGGGCCAGTCATCTGATCCAGTACTGCTCCCCTGAGGGGCCCACTGGAGGACCCTTTACCTCCAGTGACAAGGAGGACCTTAATGCTGCTGTAACCTCTATGGGCCCCACAAACCCACACAATGGGGCCTCCAGCACCTTCTTTGCTTTCATTGCAGGGTGGGAGGTGAATTTCCACTGAGGAGTGCCTGCCTGATTGTCATCGCCCCAGAGCGGGACGGCTCCTCCTGCTGCCCTGGTTGACGATAGCTGGGCCCCACCTGCTGCCCCAGCCCCACATGCAGGTGGGGGCATGCCCCCAGGGGGTGTGCCTGGATCCTATCTGGAGCACCCAACCCAGAAGATGGGGTGTGGAATGCTCCGGAACACCAGACCTTTCCCTGGGCCTGGCCCCACCACCTCACCCCAGGTTGAACCCTGACCTCAGCCACCTGGCCTGTCTGTTCCCGCCTCCAAGGGCCCACCCTTCTCCAAACAGGTCACCTGGGCCAGCCCTCTGCCTCCAATCTTGGCATGCTTTTGTTGAGCACCTACTTTGGGGAGCTCCCTCCGTCAGGCCCAGCCACCTTGCGGCTGAGTCACAGGCACATCTCCTGCAAAATGGGCTGTGATTGGGAAATTTCCAGGAAGATGCAGACTCTCAAGAACCCAGGAGAGATGAAGAAAGGAAACACAGATCCTTCCTGACCATCAGGAAGCAAGAATTCTTGACCCCCTCCCCATAAAAGCCATTGAACTGCCACTGCATACTGGGCGAGGTCCTAAGTAATCACCCCATCTGTAAAAATTAGTCAAGGAAGAATAAAATGGCTTGAAACCCGAAGTTCTGGGGAGCAGGAGAGCCCTCATAAGCATCGTGTACCCCAGGGGGAGGATAACTGCTGGCACACTACACCACTGGCCTCTGGGAATTGCCTCAGTGTCAGAAGTCAGTACAAGCTGGAGCCAGACTCTTCAAGGGCATATCATGCTTCCAGTGGTTAGTACTTGGTCCACCTGCCCCCTTCCCAGCACTGCAGGTCCTCTTCCCGTACTTTCTACAATGTGTGAGATGAAATAATAAGCCAGCATGAGCAGAGCAGTCAGCATGAAATAGAGGTGCTGCAGAGTGGAAAAGGGCCCAGAGAAAGTCACATCCAGGAAGGAGATGAGGGGAGCATCCAGCTAGAGAGACCAGTAAGCCAAATATGGTTATATGGTCAGAGCTGGCAAGTGAATGGTGGGTTGGATGTGGCACAAGAGATTGGTGCTTGGAATAAGGGAGAGGCACAGTTGTGCCAGACCCTGGGGCCCAGGTGTGCCTTTTGCGCCCATCTTAAGACTAGTTGGAAGTCTCTCAGGGATTTGAAGCAAAACAAAAGGATGGGCTTTTCATCTTACTGACACTGATGTAGAGAAGACTAACCAACAGAAGTACTTTTGCTGTTGCTATTATTTGTTTATTTTGTTTTTAGTTTGCTTTTTTGTTTTTGTTTTGTGGCTACACCCAGTGGCCCTCAGATTCTGCTCAGGGACTCCTGGCAGCTGTGGGGGGACCATACAGGATGCCAGAGACAGAACCCATATCAGATATGTACCTTACCCACTGTATTACTGCTCCTGCCTCCAGTATTTATATTTTATAAAGTCCATGGAAGGTGAGGGAGATATCTCAAAGGGCACTAGTACATGCCTTACATACTAAAAGCCCATATTTGATCTCCAATACCACATGTACCCCCAAGCACTGTGAACAAAGAGCTGGAAATATCCAAAAATAGCCCCTAGCACTTCTGGGTGTGATCCAAAATACCAAAAGAAAAATTTTTGCTTTGTTATTGAGCCACACCCAGCAGTGCTCAGGGCTTATACTTAGGGCTTACATGCAGGGATCACTCCTTGGAGAACCATATGGGGTACCAGCGATTGAGCCCTGATTAGCTGCATGCAAGGCAAATGCCCTACTTCTGTGCTATTGCTCTAGTCCCTAAATTTTTTTAAATTAAAAAATAAGCAAAACATATATCTATGAAGTAAAGTACTTTTATTTCTTCCAATTCTCATTAAATGTTGTGCAGAGGTTACAAATCAAAGAAGGGTAGAAAAGTATCTGTGACTTGGTCACTAAAGAAATCAGATTTGTTTTGTTTTGTTTTGGGACTTCACCCATCAGTGTTCAGGGTATACTCTGGCACCACACTCAGGAATCACTCGTGGTGGGCTCAGAAGACCATATTGGACTAAGGATTGAACTGGAATCAGCAGCATGCAAGATAAGCACCTGCTGTATTATTACTCCAGCCCCAGATTTTCACGCAATCTAGATTCCGTTCATGTTTTCCTTCAGATCCAGATAAGGAGCCAGCTTCTGGCATTCAATTCATGCAATGATGAGCATCAGCTAGAATTGGCTTAGCCCCGGTACTGTGGGAGATAAGGCATTGCAGGCATATCAAGTAAATAAAAAAAAAAAGCCCACCAGTCTGTAGGGATGACCTCTAAGCTTCTATGTGGAGAAAGTCTGGGTTTCTGGACACTTTCTAGTCCTAGTCAATCATGGAGCTATTCTGGAAGTCACCCCAGCAGCCTGCTCCTCGGGAGAGAGGACAAGACTCAGGAAGTCTTGCACTTTCCTTCTGAAGTACAACTGGGCCAGGGAACCAAGGAGAGCCTGCTGGGGCTAAGGAACATGCAGAGTTAGCACAGAAAGACTTCCTTTGGGGAGAGGTACCTCAGTTCCTCAGCAGAACATTTTATTGGCATTCTGGACTTTGCCAATCTGACCTTTTCTTCTACCCCATATACACACCCCTGTTCCTGGTCTCTGAATACAGGTTCATTTTATTCCTCTGGCTATTCTTCTGCCCACAGCCCAGCTAATACTAATTTTCTTCTCATGTTTCCACTCAGCTGCTTCTAAGATCTCAGCTTAGACTTCCCTCACAGCTCCACTCTGGCCCCTGCTGTCCAACTATACATGGAAAGGATTCACCATGAAACATCCCCACCTTCTCCCATTGTACACCCAGGGGAACCCACACATTCCGCGTAGTTTAGAGCAGAGAACTGTATCAAGTTGGAAAATGCTCGGCCAGACTTGGGGACAGAAGTTCTTGATAGCTGTTGTACTTGCAGAACCAAACCAACTGCCCTTCAGGCTGCCTCTCCTTTCTCAATAGGGCACTCTCAGCCTATGCCTTTCTCTGAGCTTCCACCTTTTCTTATGCAGAGTCATATTATTTGATAGTGAGTTGTCACTGGCACAGTTCTAAGCCCCTGAGCACTCAGGATGATTGGTTGGAGAGACAAATGAGATGAATCCTAGACTGGCTCATGATCTAGGCAGTTGTGGGTGGCCATATACCTCTTCTGTGGTCAGAACATGGGCTCCAGCTCCCCAGCAACCCTAGGATTCAGGGATTTGCCTAGTAGGCAGCTCTCACCTGAAAAGTGACTCAGACCTCCAGGATAACTGGAATGAATCAGGGAATGCAGGGATTGAGCATGGGCCCCCACCCAAGGGTCCAGACCTCTCCCAACCAGAAAAGCATGAGCTGGTCCCCAAACACTCACTGAGTGAGAGGGCAATCCTGCTGAAATACACCCCCAGGCAGCCAAAGGGGCCCAGCAATAATCACTGCCACTTATCCCCACATTCCAGGCTTGTCAGGGCACTCATCCCCCTCCCAGCTATCTTGTCAGTACCACTCTCTGAATCTGCATCCTTCAGAACATGTGTCAGAAAGCCATGCAGGGGAAAGAAGGAAAAAGCCCAGCTCTTGGCTGCCAGGAGATGTCCAAAAGGCCTTATTTCCCTCTACTGCCTGTCCCTGCTGGCCCAAGCAAACCAATTGGGTCTTAGTTTCCTTTCCTGTAAGAGAGGACAGTAGACTCAGCTCTTCTCTTTGGCATAACCTTTAGAAGAGACTCAGCATCCCATCATCCTTATTCCAACTGTCACAGAGGCAGTGAGCATCAAGTGACACAGGACCTGAGGGCTCCTGTCCTTAGGAGCAGTGTCAGCCCCAGCTCTGCCTTTTTCCTCCAGCAAGGCCTGACTGCCCACTGCTTCTTCTTCCCGACAACCTTTTGGGGCCTGTCCTAGAACTCTGATGGGCAGTGGGTTAAGTGGGATAAGCCTTCTGCCTATTTCTAAGTCAGCAGCTTGCCCTCTGCATGTCCAGCCCTGAACTCTGAGCACATCCTGAGCAGCTTCTCACCCACAACTGCAAGGACGGGAGTGCATGTTGCCAGTGTTCTGGAACAAGGTTTTAGTCTTTCCCACTCTGCAGTCAATCCAGAAGGCCACCTTTTGGCTCAACCTTTAACATAGAGCTCTATATCTACCTTTGTCGCCCTATAATAGGTCACATGATCTCTCCTAGACTCCTAAAGAAACTTCACACTGCCCTCCTAACTAGTGGTACATTTAAAATAGAAGCAAGTAGTCCACATCCCACAGTTACCTCATGGAAGCTCATTAGCTCAGCTTCACAGATACATGACTATACTCGGATGAGATGCAACATTTATGGCTGTAAAATTTATGGCTGTAAACTCTGGGGCGCCCTCTGGGGTGCCTTGGCAACTGCATCCACATCCCAAAGCCACTTCCATGCCAAGGGTGCAACTTCATTGCTTCATGTTTATTTACTGAAGCATTTTTCCATAAATCCATTATTATTTTGTGTTGACAAGCAATATATAATAATGATTTTATTCCTGTTCAGGCTACAGGCTTGGGGATGAATAGAAAACTGGAGACACTGGTGGAGGAAATGCAACACTGGTGAAATTGGTGTCAGAACATTGAATGTCAGAAAAAAATGGCACTAGGTACTTTGCAAACCATGATGTTTAAATAAAATTTTTAAATTTTTTAAAATAAAGTTATAAAGGTAATCAATAAATGAATTTTTAAATTTATTTTCAAATAAAGTTAAATGAAGGTAATCAATAAATAAATTAAAACTAAATAAATAAATAAACAAAAGACAACTATGAGGTTCCTCTGTGCTCAGAACTCAGCAAAAATTTTCCATTGGATTCAGTAGCAAAGCCAGACCTTCAATAAAACTCCATCCTCCTGTTTGAATAACCATAATAGAGGCCCTAGAGATAGGATAGTCATTAGGACACTTGCCTTACACATGACAACCTAGGAGTAAGCCCTTAGCACAGCCAAGTGTAGCCCAACCACACACACCCAAAAAAGACCAGATAAGTAAACCAACTCAGTTTGGGAAATAATAAAGAAGCAAACAGATAAATAGAAGGGCAGTGTATTGGCCTGTCTCTGTCTCTGTCTCTTTATCCATGTGCCCTTCAACAACTCTCTTCCTCTGTCCACTCAAGTACCCTCATTCACTGCAGACCTGAGGGGCAGGCTCTAGCCTCTTAAAAGCTTATGCATATCTTTCTCCCAGAGAGTCACACGACTCCCTTCCTCATTCCCTTTCTGACCCATAAGACAGTACAGAGGTTAATGTGCATGTCTTGCATGGGAACAACCCTGGTCCAATTGCCAGTATAACATAGTCACTCAATACCCATGGGTGGCCCAGGTAACCCCCAGCACCATAGGGCCCCAAAAAGTACTGCAGTCTAAGGCCTTTATACTAAATGCCAGCTCAGTTGGCAGAAAGTTACCAGGTTAAACCCCTGGAACCCCTTGAGTACCACTTGGTTACTCCCCCAACAAAAATAAATAAGTAAAACTAAGCCTTCCTTGGCCATCACACTAAATTGCAATATCCTTTTGCTCTGCCACAAACCAGCCTCTCCAACCCATTTACCTCTCTTTGATTTTGTGCCCAGGCAAAACCACTATAATTTCTATTGTGGGTGCCTCTCCTGAGAGCCAGTAAGGGTCTCAGGGATGAAATCTGTGTGAAGCTTCCCTGGTCATCCCATACATGAAGCAGAAAGAGCAGAGGGCAAAACAGCCCTACTCAGAGACAGCAATAAAACCTACTCGCTGACTTGAGGACCTTGGGGAGCCTGGGGAAAGGCCAGGGCAGACCCTAGACAAAGATGCTGGGACAAGAGAACCTAGCCAGGGTCCCTCTGTCAAAGAAAAAGTGGTACTGAATCCACAAGTAAGGCCTGGGGCTCTTTGATGCATGCCCTCTCCTCTCCACAGAGCTGCAGGCTAGGATAAGAACCTACTCCTGCTTTAGCCTAGACAGAGATGGCACTTGCAATTTGTTCCTGAGATTTTAAGCTCCAGAAAAACTCCTTTCTACTTGTTGAGATTAGAGTGCTTTCTCTTAGAAAACTATTTTCTTGGGGCTGGGAGTGTTATACGGTGGGTAAGATGCTTGCCTTGCACACAGCCAACTGGGTTTGATCTCTAGCAACACATATATTCCCCTTGAGCACAGCCAGGAGTGATTCCTGAGCAAAGAGCCAGAAGTAGAACCTGAGCTGGGTGTGGTCCAAAAAGACAAAGAAAGCCACATGCTTGAAGCTTCTTTCCTTGAGTCTCACTGTTGATCACTGAATAATGTAGCTTACAATCAATACATAAATATTTGTTTATTTGTTTATTTATAAATTTCTTTTTCTATTTTATAAAAATGAGATAAAACTTTTTAATATCTTTATTTAAACACCTTGATTACAAATATGATTGTAGTTGGGTTTCAGTCATATAAAGGACACCCACGTCCACCAGTGCAACATTTCCATCACCAATGTCCCAAATCTTTCTCCTCCTCACCCCCTGCCTGTATTTGAAACAGGCTTTTTACTTTCCTCATTTATTCACATTGTTATGATAGTTGTCAGTATAGTTATTTTTCTAACTGCAGTCACCACTCTTTGGAGTGAGCTTCATATCGTGAGCTGGACCTTCTAGCCCTATTTATATATTTCTATAGCTTGAGAAATAGTGAAACAAATAGTACACTTGCCAAGTTCCATCCCCAGCACTGTATGTAGTACCCTGAGTACTACTAAGTGTGGTACAACATCCCCAAAAGTAAAATATATCATTAATGAGAAACTCATGTATAATGTTGCTAGTAAAAATAAAAGAAATAGCAACAAATAAAATTTCAGGAGAAAGAAGGCATAATAAAGAGGCTGACAGATCGTGGTGATTAAAGCTAAATTTTATCTGATTCCCCAAGAGCCAAGATAAAAGGAGAATCTCCAGAATCCCTTAAAAAAAATCATTCAGCCCGCCTCCCCTGAACCTGGCATCTGGGAGGAATGTTGTGGCTCAGGTAATTGAAAGCCAGGGCTGCCTCAGTCCCTAAGGAGCTGGAATTCACACCTGCTTTAGCCCCATGACCACATGGGGCTTCTTCCTCCTATTTTTCTCAATCCTTCCCCTCAGGGAAAGTTCTAGAACATGCTAGACCATCCCTTCCTTGTCCCCCTTCTCCTGAACCTGGGGCCCCCATCAGCCTGCCCACATCAGGTATGAGATTTCCAGTTTGTAAAGTCATGCTGATTTTGATATTACCTTTCCTCTTGTTCTCAAGAATCAGGCCTCACTAAGAGGAAAGTCAAAAGTTGTCAACTACCACTAATCACCCCCAAGACAAATGATTTGAAATGACTTTAGAGATTTAATTCACTAAAAAAAAAGAGAGTGAAAGACAGTCCCACTTGGGTGGGATTATGCTCATGGACCTGACCCTCAAGAGTCTAAAGAGGGAGAGGCAAATGGCCCTAAACCCTCAGTGTCCCTGAGACCCAGTTAACTGAGGATCACAGAAAGATCACCAGTAGTAAAGAATCACCCTGGCTTTTGTGACAACCTGAAAGATCAGGGCTTGACATTAATCCAGCAGGCTTTTGGAGGGGAGTATAGGAGCAGACAGAGGAAGGATGGATAGAGGCAGGGAGAGGATGCCAGGAAGGAGAGGTTTCCTTGGGTGAAGAACAGAAGGGAACTCTGTGAAGAGGCAGACCACATAGCCAGTTTCCATGACCCCCCAAAAAAACAAAGAAGAGCAGATGACAGGGTAGGTGAGTTTAAACTCTGCATCTGACCCTCTCCCATGAGGAGAACCCAGTTCTGCAGTCTCATTCACAGCATCATTTTGCCTTATCAGGATAGAAAGGAGGGTCCTTGACCTCTGAGCATTGCTGAGTACCTGCAAGAACCAGGCAGTACACCCAGTGCTTCCTGCAGTTCATCCCTTTTAATCCCCACAACTTGATGCAGTAAGTCATGTCATAACCCCATTTTGCAGATGAGGAAACTCAGAGACATTAAGAAACTTGCCCCAGGATACACAGCTAAACAACAAAGGAATCTAGATTGAAATTCAAAGTTGTCCAACTCCAGCATCATGATGCTCCTTATCCCCTCCTTATGCACTAGCTCATGTGACTGAAGCCCAACTTCGATTCTTGGGGCTACACCTGTCTTCTGTCTGTAAAATACCTAGTTCAATTGGTGGAGTCTGTTGCTGCTCTTGAGGAGCCCCTGAGTTAATAGATGGAGCTCAATTCCTTCTACCTGGAAGTTTTCCTCAGAAGGGGCAGGGGAAAGACTTTCCTCAGCAGGATTATTGAGGAGTGGATAAAGGAACAATTCCAGCATCCTCTCCTGAAGGCATCCTCTCCTAGAGGCTACTTCTTGGAGGGAGGATGATGCAACACTCTAGCCCTGAGCCCAGGGCTAGATCAGAAAAAAGAGAAGATGGGGGCCTTCCTTTCTCAAGTCCCTGAGCATCTTCTATGTCTTCAAGATAAGGAAGTTTTCAGTGAGCACCAAAATATAGATAGAAGCCAGTAGTAGAGGTGGTCTGTGGCCAGGGTCAGCGATCAGGCAAAGGTCAGGACCACATATCAGTAAGAGTTCAGCTTAAAATCTGAACTGAGGAGTCAGGTAAAGGATAAGGGTAAAGGAGCCTGGGGGTAGAAATCATCTGGCAGTCATGGACTAAGAAGGAGGAGGGTTGAAAAGGAAGGAGGTGCCGTGCACTAAGTCTGGGTCTAGAGACCATGAGTCATGGGGGTAACCCCTGGACTCCTATGACCTACAGGCCACCTGCTAGAGAGCAGTGTAAGGTGGGGCCAGGAGGGCCCCAGGGGTAAGCAGGGGCCTACACCCAGCCTCTAGACTCCGCGCCCCTCATTCCTTCTGGTTGAAGTCATTACAGGGATCTGGGAGGGAAACAGAGGTTCTGAGGCGGTTCCCCCAAAGTGCCTATGAGTCACAATTCTTAGGTCTAAGCCATAGGTCCAACAAAGAATGGAGAACTTCTGCAGGTACCAACTTCAGAGCCTCATGTATCAGAAGAGAAGACTCACATAATGGCTAAAGCACAGATCCTGTGTGTCTGCACTCTGAAAAAGTCAAAGAGACAGAGGGAATTAAAGGTGGGGGGCATAGATTCCCTCAATCCAATTGGGTGTCCATACCCCCTTAGTGATGAGAAAACTGGCTCAGAGCTGTGAAGCAGCTTTTCCAACACTTTGATCCAGGCACAAGGATATCCTGGCTCTAAACCACTCTCCAAGTAAGAACCAGACTGGCACCTCAACCCCACACAGCTGTACCCTTCACCTTACCTCCACCCTCTACTTCCTCCTGGAAGAAATATGAAAATAGCAGCTGATTCATCTGAGTGTTGATGCTGTACAGGGTGCTCGGTTATGGCATCTCTAGTTCGAGGCCATGAGCTAGAAGAATTTGGGGCTAAAGGACAGGACAATAAGACTATGAGAACTATAACTCTTACAGGACTTTAAGAGCATGATGCTGCGAGCATCAGCAGTAAACAATGAAGACAGCTCAAGGGGACAAGTCTTCAGTGGCATTGATCCAAAGTTGACACTCCCCCTCTCTGCCCCACATAGTACTGGCACCTTTGCTATCCCTGAGACTTCTGGGAGAAACAGCAACTGAGATAATACATCTGTTTAACAGCTGTGCAAATGGGACCCCTGGGTGAGAGGATGGAAGATGACTTTCGACTGACATTCTATCCATCCCTCTTCCTTAAAGAAAATCCCCCCTCCTTCCTGCTGTCTTGAACTTTATCCCTCCCACAGTTCTGTTAGCTCCCAGTACACTCACACCATTCCTCTCTTTGAATACCAGGTGATCTAAAGTGGAAGAAAAAAAGAAAGAAAAGAAAAGGAAGGAAAGAAAGAAGGAAAGAAGAAAGAAGGAAAGAAAGAAGAAAGAAAGAAGAAAGAAAGAAAGAAAGAGAAAGAAAGAGAAAGAAAGAAAGAAAGAAAGAAAGAAAGAGAAAGAAAGAAAAGAAAGAAAGAAAGAAAAAGAAAGAAAGAAAAAGAAAGAAAGAAAGAAAGAAAGAAAGAAAGAAAGAAAGAAAGAAAGAAGAAGAAAGAAAGAAAGAAGAAAGAAAGAAAGAAAGAAGAAAGAAAGAAGAAAGAAAGAAAGAAAGAAAGAAAGAAAAAAGAAAGAAAGAAAGAAAGAGAAAGAAAGAAGAGAAGAGAGAAAGAAAGAAAGAAAGAAAGAAAGAGAAAGAGAAAGAAAGAAGGAAAAGAAAGAAATAAAGAAAAGAAGGAAAAGAAAGAAAGAAGAAAGAAAGAAAGAAAGAAAGAAAAAGAAAGAAAGAAAAAGAAAGAAAGAAAGAGAAAGAGAAAGAAAGAAGGAAAGAAAGAAATAAAGAAAGAAGGAAAAGAAAGAAAGAAGAAAGAAAGAAAGAGAAAGAAAGAAAGAAAAGAAAGAAAGAAGAAAGAAGAAAGAAAGAAAGAAAGAAGAAAGAAAGAAAGAAAAAGAAAGAAAAAAAAGAAAGAAAGAAGAAAGAAAGAAGAAAGAAAGAAAGAAGAAAGAAAGAAGAAAGAAAGAAGAAGAAGAGAAAGAAAAAAGAAAAAGAAAGAGAAAGAGAAAGAAATAAGGAAAATAAAGAAATAATAAAAAATAGGAAGGAAAAGAAAGAAAGAAGAAAGGAAAGAAAGAAAGAAAGAAAGAAAGAAAGAAAGAAGAGTGAAAGAAAGAAGAGAGAAAGAAAAGAAAGAGAAAGAGAAAGAAAGAAGGAAAAGAAAAGAAATAAAGGAAAAAGAAGGAAAACGAAAGAAAGAAGAAAGAAAGAAAGAAAAATAAGAAAGAAATAAAATGAAAGAAAGAAAGAAGAAAGATGGAAAGAAAGAAGAAAGAAAGAAGAAAGAAAGAGAGGAGAGACAGAGGAAAGAGAAAAAAGAAAGAAAGAGAAAAAGGGAGGGAGGGAGGGAGGAAGAAAGGAGGATGAAGGGAGGGAGGGAAGAAAAAGGGGAGAAAGAAAGGAAGAAGGGAATGAGGAAGAAGGGAGGGAAGGAGGAAGGAAGGAAAGAAGACAGGAAAAGAGAATAGAAAGAATGGAGAGATTCCTCCCAGTTAGAGAGGGGGAATAAGGGAGGCACCAAGACCAAGACTACTAAGTAGTAAGCTAGGTACAGAGGGGACCACATATTCTCGCAGCCCCGAGGGTGAGGATATGGGAGGTAGAACGAACACGGAGGTGTAGGGAGGACAAATCGGTGATGGGAACCCCCCTGATTTTATGTATATATGTACCTATAATATTATTGTCAACAATATATAAACCACTACGATCAAAATAAAAATTATATTAAGAAAAGAAAGGAGAGAAAGGAAGGAAGAAAGAGAGAAAAGGGAAGGCAGGAAAGAAGAAAGAAAAGAAGGAAAAAAGGAAGGAAGGAAGGTCTTCTGTAGCATCATGGAGTACAGAGGAGTCTTTACCCAGATCATTGTTTCTCTTTCTGTGGCCCAAAGAACTGTCTATACAATGTCAATTCAAAAAGACCTACCATGCTGTGGTTACTCATAACTCATGGCCCAGGTTAGGGAGCTTAGAAAGAGCCAGAGAAACAGCTCAGAGCACTGGAGCTGTTCTTCATATGCAGAAGGTCTAAGTTTGATCCTGGCAACACATAATCCCCTGAGCACTAAAAGTAGCCCTTCAATAACTTGGTCCAAGAGCAGATTGTCTTACCTCACCACCTAATGATAAGATGAAATCAGAAGACATGTTATCTTTTGATCGGTGCAAAAGCCAAGATCCCTATCTACAGAAGACTGACTGTGACATACATGACTGGGCAGAACTTATTCTGGGACCAATAAAAAAAGACCCTAATCTAGGCTTTGGCCTACAATCTGTACAACAACCAAGATCTTTAATTCCAGAGGTCTGACTGAGACAACTGCAACTGAACAGAAGTTCTAGAAACACAATGAAAGACTCTATCCTAGGCTTTGCCCTAGGATTGGTGCAAAATCCAAGACCACCAACTACAGAAGACTGATTAAAACAATAGTGATGAAACATAACTTCTAGAACTGTAAGGAAAGACTCCATCCTAGGTTCCATCCTATGACCTGTGCAAAAAGCAAGATCTCTAGTTAAAGAGGCCTGATTTATCATCCACGACTGAGCGGAAAGTTTTCAGACATCACAAAAGGACCTAGGAGAGAAAAATAAGAGCATGTACAGAGCCTGTAGCTATTTCCATGACAGTATACATCAAGGATGGAGAAACCCTGTATCTCTTAGGCCAAGGGAATTCCCTCTCTAATCTCCCCAATATTTACTGTGCCTATGTAAAAATAAAAAAGCAGAAATTAATTTTATTTTTTTTTTGGTTTTTGGGCCACACCCGGCATTGCTCAGGGGTTACTCCTGGATGTCTGCTCAGAAATAGCTCCTGGCAGGCACGGGGGACCATATGGGGCACCGGGATTCGAACCCACCACCTTTGGTCCTGGATCGGCTGCTTGCAAGGCAAACGCCGCTGTGCTATCTCTCCGGGCCCAGAAATTAATTTTTTATTGTTGTTGTTGCTTGTTTTTGTTTATTTTGGGGGGGGGTTGTGCTTTGTTTTGTTTTTATCTTGGGACAGTGGTTATTGGTTGGTTGTTATTTTTATTGCTGTGGTGTTTATTGCTGTGATGCTTTTCGGGTTTTTTGTTTGTTTGTTTGTTTGATGTTCTTTTTTGTATCCTTGTGATTTTTTCTTCCCTTTTCCCTTCTTTCTCTTAAATTGATATTTATAGCCCCTATAACTCCTCCTGGTTTGCGTGCGTGCGTGTGTGTGTGTGTGTGTGTGTGTGTGTGTGTGTGTGTGTGTGTTTGCTCATTTGATTTTTGCTCCCCCCCCCCCACTCCTTTTTTCCTTTCCTTCTAACAGGACCACATAACTTGAACTTTTTGTTCTGCCTCACAAATTGAGGGAGAAATAATGGTGGGTACCTAGACCAAACAGTCATATGAACATCGAGTAGAAATAAAAAATGATCAGACTTAAACCTTAAACACCAAAGCCAAAGCTAACAACAACAGAATCAATACCCAATCTACAACAAGCTAGACACAGAAGAGACCACTTATACTAGCAGCCTGGGGGGGGGCAAAGAAGGCGAATATGGGATGCATGCTGGGAGCAGAAGTGGAGGGAGGACAATGTTGGTGGTGGGAATGCCCCTGACTCAATGTCATTTTGTACCTAAAATATTACTGTGAAAGATTTATAATCTACTTTGGTAATAAGAAAAAAAAAAGAGTAGCTCTTGAGCACCATCAGCTGTGGCCCCCAAAGAAAATTAACAACAACAACAACAACAACAACAACAACAAAATGGTCAGTGACTCTAAAATCATGGTGAATTTTCCCTCCAAATTTACCTGATGTCTTGGTCAGGAACACTTTTAAAAGGTCAGGAGAATAACAAAAAATAGATAAAAAAAAAAAAATAAAGCAGATGTTTTCACCTTTCTGATTGCTAGTCAAAGGTGAATGTGTTCTGTGCACTGCAGGTCACCCAGTCCCAGCCCTGTAGATGCCACAGCACTCTTAAGGTAGAGCAGTGTTTTCCTCTGGAGGCCAGCTAATGACAGGGTCTGAATTTTACAGAGTCTGAGTTTGTCACCCTATCTTGGTGATTGGGACTTAGGAAACAAGAGGGGACACTTTCTCCCAGAAAGTGTCGGAACGCGAAGTCTCTGCAGGAAGGAAGCCAAACTGGAAGGCAGTCGAAGGCCAGATGCTGGGGAGGAGTGGCCCAGGAGGGATAAAGTACATTTGCCCTTTTCCTTCAGATGCTGCTGTGTGCTTTTCAATTCTAGGGAGACTGCCAGTAGCCTGCATAGGCAGAAGAAGGGAGGCAGGACTTGGGAGGGACCAGTTGAGGGCTGGTGGCTGGCTAGTTCAGTGGGGACTCCCTGTTTTCTCCTTTCCTGTCTGGTTTGAGAAAATCAAGGTGGAGCTTCAGTTTCCTGGGGAAAGAGCAGTACAGATACAGGTTATTTTTCCCTGTCCTTCGAGAAATTTGCCCTCCTATGAATCGTCTCTGCTCTTAGACAGACAGATGACAGATAGGCAGACAGACAGATTGACAGATTGGGGCACTACTTAGTGGTTGCTTCTGGGAAAAGGGGTCTACTGCGAAGAGGAGAGGCTGAAGAGGGGAATCCCTATCTCTCTGTTGTCCCTCCCCAGTTCTCCTTTGAGTCAAGAGACACTGCTATTAGAAGCTGCATTTTTTTCACCAGTGTTATCCTTTATGGTCTCAAGTGCTTTGCAGTTGTCAATTAGCAACCCTGAAGGTACCAATACCTGAACTCACCCACAGCAAATAGGGAGGGTTCTGGGGAGAAATTCCCAAGCGTAGCCACCCCAGGGAACAGAAGGAGTGTGTGGGATTTTCTGCAGGATGTAGGCAGATATACAGACCTCAGCACAGTGTCCAAGCTTTCTCCTGGCACATGTGGAGCCACAGAAGAGCTACATACTGGGGCATGCCCCTGTCTTGTCCTGCTGGGATCTGGGGCCCCCAGGTGCTCATCCCCCATTGCAGACAGGATTGTGCCCTGGAGTTGGGTGCTCACAATGGCACAGTGTAGTGCAACTATCCTATGAACATGAACAGATGCCCTTGGCCCAAGTCTCAGAGGAAGCCATGTACCATTCCCTGGACTTGCTCTCAACTCATTTGTTCTTCGAGTTCAATCAGTCAAATAAGTTCAAGTCCACTATCTGAGCTCAAGTAGCTTCTCAACTTCTCACAACAACATGTTCATAGGCTGTGTTCCTAATCCTCACACCTGTGTTCATGCTTAATGGTTGACCACATGGGCAAATTCCACCTGAAGAAGCAGTTGCTTCTTCCATGGGGATTCCAAGGATCATTTGAAACAGTAACTTCCTCCCATAGTGAGCCCTCCCTTGAGCTCTCCACAGTCCTCCACTCCATCATTATGACTTAGGAGATGGAGTCAAGCCCATCCCAGCAACAAATGGGATGACATTTGCTGGCTAGGAGCTCACAGAAGCTAGTTTAATGGTTTTTGAAATGCCTTTAAAATCAGAAATGCCCACAGAAGGAACTTCCTATCCAGGACAAGTTGAGTAAGGTCAGATTGAGGGACTGATGTCTCCTTCATTCTTATGAAATCATTAACAGGGATTTGTCTGACGTCTTAGTGGCCAAGTAACTGAGCCAAAGATAGGTTCCTCTTCCCATATGTGACCAGGGAGTACACATCCTGTTAGCAAGAGATTCAGAAAGAAAAAGCAAGGAAGATGGAGCCAGGCAGGGACAGTTTGAGAAATGGGACAGCATTAGCCAAACAGAAGCAAGGTCAGGGAAAAGAAAAGGACGGAGCAAGTGGAGACAGGAAGAGGTCAGGGGCTGGGCGGGGCACAGACCCAGAGGGAGGAAACCCAGAAGGACAACAACAAAAGCCTAGCAAGGCAGCAAGGCAGCAAAGCAGCAGGAAAGGGGCCCTCCCTCCCTGGCCTCCTGGCCCAGACTGTGCGCCCTCAAAGCCACTCCTGAAACTCCTGCTTGTCAGAGCACGAAGTCTCTGCAGGAAGGAAGCCAAACTGGAAGGTAGTCGAAGGCCAGATGCTGGGGAGGAGTGGCCCAGGAGGGACAAAGTACATTGCCCTGTTTTGTGGCCCCCACCAGCATCCCCACCCCAACCTGGACCAGCCAAGGAGGCTCCTCACCCAGCAGGCTAAGCCAGGCTGCACAGGGAGTCTTCTAGAAGATTCAACTAGAGAGCTAGGGACAGGGAAAGGGAGTGGCCCACTGAGTCCATGGCAGTTGGGGGAGTCAAGAGGGAAAGGAAAGCTGGGATTAAAGTTTCAGTTACCTGCCTTAAAAGCACCAAGGCATTATGTAGACAAAGATTCCTGCGCCCTGAGTAAGGCAGTCATCTCCACAAGGATGAGGAGAAAAGCACTGGCCATTGGTGAGTGTACAATAGGCAGTAGTGCCAGAACCTCCTGTCATCTTGCTGTGAGCCTCCCTCACAACACAGGCCTGGACACACTGCCTAAGGCTTCTGAGAAGAATGGATCAAGAATTGGATTGAGACTAAGAAAGAGCTGAGCCTGGAAGTTTGAGGATGATGTTCCTTCGTGTGGTGTGGTAAGAGAAAGAGAGAAAGCCAAGGGCAGGAAAGAAAGACCCAAAGGAATGGAACACATAATATATATGTAGGAGACCTGGGTTTGATTCCTCACAATGCATGATTTTCCAGGCCCCTGGAAGTGACTCCTAAACTCTGAAGTAGAAACAGTCCTTGAGTATGTCAGGTGTAATCTAAAAACAGAAAGCTAGAGAGTGGAAAAACCAGAGACATGGGTACAGCAAGTAGGGTGCTTGCTTTGCATGTGGCCAACCTGGGTTCAATCCCCAGATCCCCACATGAACTCCCATAACCCCGCCAGGAGTGATTGTTGAGTACAAAACCAAGGGTAAGCCCTGACACTGCTGGGTGTGGCCCCCAAACCAAAAAAATTGAAGTAAATAAATTAGAAACAAAGAGAAATAGAGAGATATGCAGAGAGAAAGAAAGATGAGAAAAAAAGAGGTATTGAGAAGTCAAGACCAAAGGATTTAAGAAAAAAAAGCCAGCCAAAATGTGTAAGTCATCCGTTCACTTAAGCAACAATTTATTGACACAGAATAAACTGCGATCCAATCAGAAATAAGAAGCTACTGACAAACCCTAATTCTGATCGCAGACTGAACCCTAAACTTGGCCTCAGACTGAACTTTAACCCCTGGCTTCAGACTCAATGCTAAACCTGTCCTCAGACTAAGCCTAATCCCAACTCTTCCAGCTTCACTGAGCCTCATCTTGGCTACTGGCCACCTCCGAATGGCATGTTTTGATCTCAAAAGATTTAAGAAAAGAACACGTTGATGTTTCTGGAGCAACCATACAAAGTACACAGCTGCAGGGTTCAGCGGAAGTGACATCTGACTATTTCAACCATTCCCAATCCTTGTGCTCCAGTTTGGCCCTAAACACTCATCACCACCATTGGCACTGTCCTTCTCTCCTGTCAGGCAAGTATACCCATTCTTTCTTGGCTCTTCAGGGGTCCTGGTGAAACTCTTTCCCAAGCTTCAGAGCCCCTTAATTCCATCTTGCCAGTTAAGCATAGCCTTCATCTTCTCCAAGACAATCCCAACCAGAAGATTCTCTCTCTCCCTTCGTTGAACTGCAGGAAAGTGACTAAATCATTCATCTGATCACTAATCACAAACATTCCTGCTATTGTCTTCTCAACTATAAACCTGCTTATTTCCTTGGCAAAAATGAGTGTAAGATATTAAAATTATCGCCCCCAAGTAATTAGTAATTTTCCACTATCAAAGCAATAATGATTTAGTATCTTAAAACAAATTTCTTTCAATCAGAGTAATCTTCAACTATAATTTTAAAAAGCAAACCCAAAAACACTCATGATAAAAATCTGGCAATGTCCTCTCTCTCTTTCTCTTCTTCCTCCTCTGATACCATCACAGTTTCTGGAGCATTTTGTTCCTAATATTTAGCAGCATGCATCTAAATTGTGTATTTAACCCAGCTTTCTTGATTAATCAAATTTAAGCATCATATATGAACTTCCTACTATGGAAGATGAAAAGAAGTCACTCATACAGCAAGCAGAAACATTTCTCCTCTCCTTGAACTTCTAATAAACTGAAATTACATTTCCAAATCTGAGCCATGTAGTATACTATGATTATATTTTCTTCCCATAAAATTTTAATCCTTCCTGGAGTTAATAACTGCTTCACTTTTTATATGCCTTATTTTTTCAACACTCATTGCTAATTTTTTTCCAAGTTTTTTTCTTTTCTTTTTGGGCCACACCTATGATGCTCAGTGGTTACTCCTGGCTATGAGTTCAGAAATAGCTCCTAGCTTGGGGGACCATATAAGATGCCGGAGAATCAAATTGTGGTCCATCCCAGGTTTGCTCGTGCAAGGCAAACATCTTACCACTTGTGCCACTGCGCAGCCCTTTTTAAAGTTTCTAACAGAAGCATGAAATCTTTCCAAAGAGAGATGTGCCCCTCAAGTTATCTTACATTGTTTTCCAGAAATGTGCCCTTTCAACTTTCAACTGTGGCATGGCTCTAAAGAACTGATCTTCTAAGATTTATTTTGTTATCTTGAGAATCACTTTGCTTATTTCTGTGTTGGCATTCCTATTTCCTGGAACTTCTCTTTTTATTTCCTTTGTTTTAATCTCATATTTTTGGAACATAGCTTTTTGTATTTCTTGGAAAAGAACTGAAGATACAGTTTTTTTAGAAACTAGGTATAAATAAAATAACTATTAGTCTAACTTAAGGTGGTTTGGTTGGGTATAAAACTATAAAATGGGGGCCGGGCGGTGGCGCTGGAGGTAAGGTGCCTGCCTTGCCTGCGCTAGCCTAGGACGGACCGCGGTTCGATCTCCCGGTGTCCCATATGGTCCCCCAAGAAGCCAGGAGCAACTTCTGAGCGCATAGCCAGGAGTAACCCCTGAGCGTCACAGGGTGTGGCCCAAAAACCAAAAAAAAAAAAAAAACTATAAAATGAACTTTAAAGTTTCCTTTCACTAAAATATAACTAGGTTCTCAAAATATACCAAGACACAAATTATTTTTATATGTGCCAGAGAAGTGGCACAAGTGGTAGGGCATTTGCCTTGTGTGTGCTGACCTAAGACAATCCGCAGTTTGATCCCCTGACATCCCATATGGTCCCCCAAGCCAGAAGTGATTTCTGAGCACATAGCCAGGAGTAACCCCTGAGTATCACCGGGTGTGGCTCAAAAACCAAAAAAAAATTATTTTTATCATTATGCCCATAAAGCAACTAAAATAAAAATAAATACGCAAAGTTTCATCTCATTGCATATCTACTCCACATTTTGGGGAAGTCAAACCAGCTATGTTCTGAAGTTTATTCCTGGCTCTGTGCTGAAGGAACACTATTGATGGTGCTCTGGGAACCAAATGTGGTACCAAGATATTGAATCTGGGTCAGCTGCATGCAAGGCAAGATCTTACCCATTGTATTATCTCTTGGGCCCCATTTTTTTCTATTATATTTATATATTTTCCCAAGTATTTTGGATGAATGATAGCAACATCAATAGGTTGGCTACTATTATAATGATACTAAAAACATGGCTATATCTATTTGAGTTCAACCCAGTTTCAACATAGTTTCAATTTGGGGGGTCATACATCCCAAAGTAGAACTGCTAAAATATGAAATAATTCTATGCATAATTTTTTGAGGAACCAACAATCATACTCTTTTCCATAGCAGTTACACCATTATACATTCCCATCCACGAGGCATATGGATTTTAATTTCTCCCCATCACTGGTTATTTTCTAATTTTTTTTGGCATTTTTATTAGTATTTGTCTTACTGAGTATGCATTACTATCTCACATATATTTGGATTTTCTTCCTCTAATAATTACTGGTATTGAGCACCTTTTCTTGTGTTTAAAGTTTTTTTTAAAGAAATTAAGTTTGTGTTGTTGTTGCTGTTTTGTTTTGTTTTTGGGTCACCCCATGGCGCTCAGGTATTACTCCTGGTTCTGTTCTCAGAAGTCACTTCTGCCAGGATTCTAATCACCTTTGGTCCTGAGTCTGCTGCTTGCGAGATAAAACGCCTTACCGCTGTGCTATCTCTCTGGCCCCAAGAAATTAGATTCTTAAATGT
This sequence comes from Suncus etruscus, assembly GCF_024139225.1. NCBI lineage: Eukaryota > Metazoa > Chordata > Mammalia > Eulipotyphla > Soricidae > Suncus > Suncus etruscus. Next base: position 22,961,432 of record NC_064859.1, on the reverse strand, counting down.
GTTATATTGTCTCATTTTCTGTCCTTTTAAAATATTTTACAGAAACGTTAGGTTTACAACAAAATTGAGGGCTATTTATAGATATTTTCTACATACTTCACACTCATGCAAGTTGCCCCCATTGTATTATTATTATTATAATTCATGATATACATCGATGCATCACTAACACCAAAAGGCCACAACTTACATTAGGTTTAATTCTTAGTGTTTTATAATCCATGAGGTGACGATGTATAATGACATACATCATCACTGTGGTAGACTACAGCATATTTTCATGATCTAAAATTCCTTCATGCTCTAACTATTCACACCTCCAATTCCCAGAAACCTCTGATCTTTTTTTTTTGTTTTGTTTTTGGGCCACACCCGGCGGTGCTCAGGGGTTACTCCTGGCTGTCTGCTCAGAAATCGCTCCTGGCAGGCACGGGGGACCATATGGGACACCGGGATTCGAACCAACCACGTTTGGTCCTGGATCGGCTGCTTGCAAGGCAAACGCCGCTGTGCTATCTCTCCGGGCCCACCTCTGATCTTTTTTATTGTCTTTTCCAGATTGTCATACAGTTGGAATTGGCTTCTCTCAACTAATCAAATGCTTTTAGGGCTCTTCAATGTATTTTCCTGGCTTAATAGCTCGTTTCTATTTAGTGCATTAAAATATGCAATAGTTCGGATGTACACAATTTGTTAATTCAGTCACCTACTAAACGGCAATTTGTTTGCTTTGAAGTTTTGGCAATTATGAATAAGTTGTAATCAATATTCATCTGCAGGTTTTTGTGTAAACATAAGTTTTCATTCCTTTGAGTAGAGACCAGTAAGTCTGATTTCTGGGTTATAGGTTAAGAGTATGTTTAGTTTAGTTTTACAAGAAACTACTATGCTGGCTTCCAAACTTGGCTGTACCATTTTATGTTCCCACCAGCAATGAGTCAGTGTCCTATTACTCCATATTCTCATCAGTATTTGGTGTTATCAGTATCTGGATATGGGCCAGATTACTAATAGGTGTGTAGAAGTATCTCATTGTTTAAATTTGCATTTTTCTATTAGCGTAGGATATGGAGCTTCATTTGTTTTTTCCATCTATATTTCTTCTTTGTTTCATTTCTTAATTGCTTTGTGTGTTATGGTCTTCTTTTAAACTAATCTGTTTTTGCTCTTATTGTTAAGTTTTAAAAATGCATAATAAATTTTGGATGATCGCTTCTTAGTCTTTTGGCTAAGATCAAGTGTAATGCATTTTAGATTATACCTTTATCAGATGTTTATTTTACAAATATTCTCCTTCAGTCTTTCCATTTTTGTGTGATTGTCTTAATGATGCAGAATTTTAATAATTTCAGTGAAATTTAGCAATTTATATTATTGTCATGGAGAGTAATATTGGAATTATATTTCAAGTCATTGGCATATTCAGGATCATGCTGGTTTTCACATCTATCATCTCCTAAAAGTTGTTTAGCTTTAATGTTTACATTTAGCTAAGTGTTTGAAGGTTTTATGTAAAAGTCTATGTCTCAGTTTATTATTTGGGGCAATAAGGGTGGGGAATTGGAGATTTAGATGTCCCAGCACTATGTACTTTATTTTATTTCCTTTCATGATCTTAATTTTAACTCAGACAAATATACCAGTCCTACTAGTTGACATCTTTTGGTTCTTGTTAAAGACATTATTTTTTTACTACTACCAGCTTTTAATTTTGGATATGAATGAAGAAGTCCTCAATTCAGAGTTGGTTTCTGTACATAATTGGCATGATTCAAGTTTCGTTTTCTTCCATGTGTATATCAATGTTTTCTAGCTACATTCTCTTCTTTGTTGATGTGATGTGTCACTTCTTTCTTGTACTGACGTTCCTCACATGTCTGGTGATGGGGTTAGGCACTCTGACATGTACTCTTAGAATCTCCTAATAGCAGAATAACAAAGTACTAATTGCTATAGTTCCATGATTCACCCTTATAATTGATAGAGCTACTATTCCCAGCTCTGCTCTTATTTTTTTAGAAGAAAAAGAACCTGCCTATTCCTGACCTTTTACTCTGACACATCAAGTTTAGTGTCTATTAATTTCCATGAAAATAAATGTGGGATTTTTAAGTTGGAATCTGCAACTTTTCTTGGTGGAGAATGAACAGTTTCACTATATTGTTTTATTTTTATTTTCTTTTGTGTGTATGCAAGTGTGTGTATTTGAACATTCAATTCCTGAAACTACTAGATTATGAGCATATAGTTTTTCTTATATTTGAGAAGTGTTTCACAGTATTTTTTATCTTTTAAAGTTCTCTTCATATTTTTATTTTCCTTATACAAGACTTAAATACTATAATTATATTTTACCTAAATATTTGCCCTGAACTCATAATGTAAGTTATTATTTAATTATTTGTGATGCATAATTTAAAATGCAACTAACTTATGTCTGTTTTAGTTATATTCACTCACCTTGCTAGAATCTATTAGACTAAAAACATGTCTGGGGCTGGAGCAATAGCACAATGGTAAAAGTATTTGCTTTGCAGATGGCCAATCTAAGATCAATACCCAGCATCCCAGATGGTCTCCAGAGCTTGCTAGAGTAATTTCTGGCTCAGAGTCAGGTGTAACCCCTGAGTACCACAGGGTGTGGTCCAAAAACAAAAAAAATATGACTATAGATGTAGGGAAGTATTTCTATGTGACTATATGATGTTCTTTCAATCTTCACACCTCTAATTTCTTTTATTCCCTCTTTCCATTTCCCTTGGTTGTTAAGGTTGTGTGATCACCAAGGTCACAGAACACCAGAGTAGCCAAGCTCAAAGAGCAGAGCTTCCAGGATTGCAATCTGGCTGAATTTAGCAGCAATATGGACTGAATACAGGACTTTGAGCTTATAAGGCAAGCATTATAGGCTGAGCTATTCCCTAAGTCACTTTAACCTCTAATTCTGTTTCTTATTTTATTAAGAACTGATGGGGCAGGAGAGATAGTACAACACGCAGTTGACCTAGGTTTTATACCCTATGTTCCATTTTGTTCCCAAGCCCCACTAAGAATGATTTCTGAGTGCAAAGCTAGAGTAAGACTTGAGCACAGCCAGTGTATCCTTTCAAAAAGAACTGAATAGGACATCCAATAAAATGAGTACTGGTATCATTGCTAACTTCTTTGTCTTGACCCTGATAATTACTAAACAGTTTCTCCTTCTGCATATCATTTGCTCCAGACTTTTCATAGATTTTGACACTTACATATGTCCATCTTAACACTAATTTATGAGTAATTTTATTAAATGACTTATTTTGCAACTTTTTTATTTTATTTATTTATTTTTATTTTTGGGTCACTCAGGGGTTACTCCTGGCTCTATGCTCAGAAATCGCTTCTGGCAGGCTCAGGGGACCATATGGTATGCTGGGATTCGAACCACCAACCTTAAACGCCTTACCTCCATGCTATCTCTCTGACCCTATTTTGCAACTTTTGGAATGATTTGCAAACTTTTTAATATTCATTTTTAAATTAATTGTGAATTAAAATAACTTTTACTTAAGTTAATTTTAATTATACAATTAAATCATCTTTGTTCTTATTTCTATTATTCTGTCTTTTCTAATGTGATTGGATTCTATTAGACTCTACTAGAAATTGCATTTGGGGGGGGGCATACCTGGCAGCGCTCAGGGGTTACTCCTGGCTAGAGCTCAGAAATTGCCCCTGGCAGGCACAGGGGACCATATGGGATGCTAGGATTCAAACCACCGTTTTGCTGCATGAAAGGCAAACGCCTTACCTCCATGCTATCTCTCCGCTCCTAGAAATTGCATTTTTTAGAACATCAGCATCCATTACCTTTGAGTAAAATGTACCTATACTTTTTCTTTCCTTTACTCCCCCCTTTCTTTTCTTCCCTTTCCCCACTTTTTCTTTCTACTTATATATCCTGATTTGTAATGGCATCAAAATAAGCTCTGATTTCAGAGACTAAGTTACATTCTCCCTTTTCCTACTAAGTTATATTCTCCCTTTTTCTAGAAGACTTATGTAAAATGAAGTTATGAGTTGTCAAGCATTGTAGAACTCATCTCTAAAACTGTTTGGGACAGATGCTTTCTTTGTTGGTGAGACTGAACTACTATTTCATTCTTTTCAGTCATTTCTTTCAGGTTTAGTATTCTAGGAATTTGCCCATTTTGTATACACTTTTTACATTGTTGGCAAATGGTTGCTGATAGCTGATTGTATTCTCCTATCTTTAAATCTCTATGAACTTTCTTCTTTCCTTTATATTCATAATATATTTTACATGTATTTTGCTTATTCTTTCTTTCTTCCTTTCCTTTTTGCTTCATCTTACCAAATACTAGCCTTTCAGTTCCCCTTTTTGCCTCCGTTTGTATTGTTGTACAGTTGGTTGAGGTACTTGTGCACCAAGTTACACTGTGCAGTGAGGATCCCTATGTTTAGTAGTGGAATCACAAATGACAGTACAATGGGTATGGTTCTTCTAAAATATGGAGTGGTGCCAAGCATCTAACTGAACCAGGGGTCCAACTTTAAACTGCAGCTTTAATTTTTTTTCTATTTTGTAAATTTTCTTTTCTGTGTTTATGTGCCTTCTTTCTTTTGTTTTATTTACTTTCTAGACACACATGATCTTGTTAACATTGAAACTATCTGGTTTTTGTTTTGTTTTGTTTTGTTTTGTTTTGGGACCACACTTGGTGGTGCTTAGGGGTTACTCCTGGCTTTTCACTCAAATATCGCTTCTGGCAGGCTCAGGAGATCATATGAGATACCAGGGATCAAACCCAGGTTGGCCACATTTGCAAAGCAAATGTCCTACCCACTATGCTATCATCTGGCCCCAACAGCTGTCTAGCTTTCACATAAAGATATAATTCCTCAAGTTTGGATACGTAATATCTTCATAATCATTCTGATTAGTTTTGTTTTCTTTTTAACATTATCATGTTCCCTTGATCCCTGAGCTGATTGACAGCATATTTTTTTTAAGTTTCAAAAAATAGAAGACTTCTGCTTTATATTTTAATTTCTAACTTCTAAATTAAATGTGTGTATTGTAGTTGTGGGTATGATCCATGTTACATTCCTGGAATAATTGAGAAAAATATGTGCTTTCTAATCTTTTGTATTCACAAATTCATAAGTTCATTAGACTATGCTTATAATTAGTATATTGGAATATAATATTTTATTGTCAATATATTTAATGTCTGATAAGTGAGTTCTTCCACTCTGGTGGAGATTCATCTCCCTCATGTTGTTTATAATGTATCATTTTATATCTTTTGATACTCTATTGTTAGATAATACGTTTGATTTGGAGGGCTCACACCAGGAAGTGCTCAGAACTTACTCTTGGCTCTACACTTAGGGATCACTCCTGGCTTTGCTTAGGAAAACATATGTAGTACCAGGGATCTATTATACAGATCAACTACAGTGGTAAGCACCCTGATCATTCTACTGCCCTAGTCTTCTATATTTAAAATTGCTACATATCCGTGACAAAAATGTATATTTATCATTACATTAGATAGCACTCTATACATCCTTAATCATGTCTTTGCCTTGAGGTCCTTTTTATTTGATATTAGTAATTATACCAAGTTACTATTTGCTGATACACCTATTTCTTTTTTTTATTACTAAACCTGTGTTTGTACTGAGCTTTAAGTATACCTTGTAAATAATACATATCTTGATTGTTTTATTTTGTCTGTCAATCTTTGTCTTTCAACTTGTGAGTTAATTTCATTCACATTTATGATCTTTTATTTACATTTGGATTAGTTTCTACTATCTTAGCTTTTTAGTTTGTTTAACTTTTTTTTTCCAATCATTTACCCTCTAATTAGGGGTGGGGACCAGTCAGCCAGCAGGCAATGTAAGGCCAATGAAATCATGTGGTCTGGCTCTGTTCCATGATAGAAGACATGACTGCTTCCCGTTGTCTGTCCACAGCCTGTCTGCCTTTATTGCAAGGATCCACAAATGACGTGATACACATCCAAAGGGCCTTTAGCAGAAAATAAGTTTCCCTCTGCTGCTAGTACATTTCTTTAGTCTTCTTCTGTCACAAGATCAATCTTGTTGATGTATCTAGACCAATGCTTCTCAAACCTCAAAGCACCTAGGACTCTTGGTAAAGTCAGTCTCTGATTCTATAGGTTTAAGTTGGGGCCTGGAGTTTTCTATTTCTAACAAGTTTCAGGGGATGAGAATTCTATTTCCAATACCACATTTTGATGAGCATTAGTCTAGATCTGAATGTCCAACAGGATGTCCAAAATTTCAGTCTGCATTTCCTCTTTGTCTACATCCTACAAAACAGTTTTTAATGTGGGGAATTTTGCTACAATCCTTCTGAAAATTTCTGGAACTAAGAAGATATTTTAAAACATTCTCATATTTTAATTTAATTAACTTTGTATTAATTAAATTTGTTAATTTAAATGAATTAAATATTTAAAGAAATTAAGTCTGCTATATATAAAATTCAAGTCTGTATTTTTCCTTTAACTATTTACTACTTATTTTTATTTACTATTTTTTATTTACTACTAAGTCAATTTGAGTCTTGTTCCTTTATATGCAAACACTCTTTCTCTTCAATAACCTGGAATTTTCTCTCAGACTTTACTGTTTTCTAATTAGCTCTTCTATTTATGTCTTCCAAGTGTATACTCTTATTTTCATATTAACAGTTTATTTGCCTTTTTCTCTTTCCTAAAGGAGATGTTCTCAATCTGGTTTTCCATATTACTATATCATCCAAGTAAATTCTACATATTCTATTTTACTATCTTTTCTATTAATGAGTCTTTATTATATATAAGAAGTTTGGCTGCCAATATCATTCTTTTTTATCACTTTTATTCATCTACAATTTGGCTTTTCTTTTTTCTTTGTGTGTGTGTGTGTGTGTGTGTGTGTGTGTGTGTGTGTGTGTGTGCCTGCAACCATATCTATCTCTGTTATATGTTAGAGAAGATAGCAATGGAAACAAGCTTATTCACAAACTTCTTGATCTATTCCATATTTGTTTCTCTGTCTAAACTTTCTCTTTTTGACTCTGTTTTTAATTATATCTTTCTTAAGAATAATCAATTTACTTGATTTTCAATTATATTAACCTTCTAAGTTTTTATTGGTCTTTTCCTTTTTTTATATCAACTTCACTAAAAGACATTAATATTTTTAAGAATTCACTTATTGACAAGGAGTCCCAAAAAGATAGTGGTGTGTTTGACACTTTGGTTGTATTGTTAGTGCAGTAAATGTGTATACCAAAAACATAAACATCAATATGATTGTAAAACATGGTATCTGAATAACAATAAAAAAATCACCCATCTAGTCATCAGTTGATAAAAATTTGTATTATGTACAATTTGTATAGGATTGTTTACAATGTATCACCTACTATATATAGAAATGATTCTAGGTTAAAAATAATATAGTATCCTTGAACATATTCACTTGCTAATTCCCAGCACCTGTAAATTACTTTTTGTGATGAAGTAATCTTTGCAAATGAGTTTTAGTAAAGTATCTTGAGATGGAAGTATTACTCTGAATGAACAGGTGGACCTTAAATGCAATCATACATATTCTCAGAAAAGGAAGGCAGAGACAATTCTACATACAACAAGGAGAAGGAAGTGGAAGTCTGAGCATCGGAAAGTGTGAAAGTGCTAGAGTGATGGAGGCAGACACAGTTAAGGGAAGCCAGTAGCAGGTATTCTAGCCAAGTGTCTTCAGGAAAGACTTTACCTGTGCTTTGGTTTTACTCACTGAAATTGTTTGCATATTTTATTTTCAGAACTGAGAGACTTGTATGTTACTTTATATGACTTTAAGTCACTAACCTTGTTATTATTTGCTATAGCAGTCTCACGAAATTAGTTCAGTGACTATTATCAGTAATAGTGCTACATAAACTACTGTATATGAAATATGCATGGAATTAATGTGTATCTTAGATATGTGGGAGTGCAATTGCTAGACTATATGTTTTATGTTTAAATTATAATAAATACATTATTCTCCAATGTGGCTAAACCTTTTTGCATTCCCATAAGCAATGTATTAAAGTTCCTACTACTTCATCATCTTGTTAATAGTTGGTATAAGTTTTATTTTTGAATGTATGTGGTTTTTTAATTTTATTTTGTTTTATTTTTTGAGACAGAGGGTTTTGGGACCACATTAAGTGGTGCTCAGGGAATCATTTGTCATGCTCAAAATTGAACCACTGCAGACCTGCACGCAATGTAAGAGCTTTACCCACTATACTATCTCTCTAGACCAATATGATGAGTCTTTTTCATGTTAACTGTTCCAGTGTGTATATGGTGATATATATATGTATGTATATATATATATATCACTCAATGTGGTTTTAATTCTTATATCAGATGACTCATGGTGTCAAGCATCTTTCTCTGTGTGCATTTTTTTCCTTTTTTGTTTTTGTTTTTTTTAGTTTGGGGGGTTTGGGCGGTTTGTTTTGTTTAGTTTTGTTATTATATAATAGATATCCTCTTCTCTGGTGAAGTGTTTATTCAAATATTTTATCCACTTTTGACTTATAATAATTTCGGCACACATGTGTTGCCTGGGTACATGATGCCTGACCACATTTTACCCACATCTCCCCTCATGAGATGTGAACTTTATATTTTAAAACTTTAACACTTTATTTTTAAATTTTTACTTTAACACAATACATACACTGAGACTATCGCTGCTTTTGGAGAAGCCTGTGTTACTTTTTGAGCATATTACTCTTTCTCTCTTCCTTCCTTCTTTCCTTCCTTCCTTTCTTCCTTCCTTCCTTCCTTCCTTCCTCTTTCTTTCTTCCTTTCTTCCTTTCTTTCTTTTTCTTTCTTTCTTTCTCTCTTTCTTTCTTTCTTTCTTCCTTCCTTCCTTCCTTCCTTTCTTCCTTTCTTTCTTTCTTTCTTTCTTTCTTTCTTTCTTTCTTTCTTTCTTTCTTTCTTTCTTTCTTTCTTTCTTTCTTTCTTTCATTTTCTTTCTTCCTTCCTTTCTTTCTTTCTCCCTTTCCCTCTCACTCCCCTTCCTCAGAATTTCTAAATAAAATCTGATTTTACTTAAAAATTAATTTTCTATAACAATAATTTATAAATGTTTTCTCCAGGAACATGGCTTTAATCTCCTAAGAAGTCTGCTCTAAACCTAATATCATAACTTCCCTTCTACTTTTTCTTTTAGATTTATTATTTTAGCCATTTTGTTTTAAATATTTTACTTGTATAAAAAGAAAGCTCCACCTTTTAAAATATGGATATATATTATTTCAATTTAATATATTAGAATAAGTATACTAATTTTATGACCTTGACACCATTATAGAAAATCAACTGACCATGTATGACTTATTGTTTTGTGTTTAGCTTCATACTAATACTATGTTGTCATGATTACTGCTAATTTGCACTCATAAAATCATTTATCATGTAATTTTCTCCTCTTTTACAAAATTGTTCTTTGTAATTGATATATTGTTTTAGTAATTGATATATTTTGTATTCCTACATATACACATATACATATAGACTCCCTATAGATTTTATTATCAATTTTAATAACTAGTACTTTTCCACCCCCTAACTATCCTCTCCTAAAAAACCTCAGAGATTTTTATTTGTATTTTTTAATATATAAATTATTGAGAGACGATTTAAATCTTAGAAATAATAATAAGTCTGGGACAGAAGAGATAGCATGGAGTTAAGGCAAAGTTTGCCTTTCATGCAGAAGGTCATTGGTTCGAATCCCAGCATCCCTTATGGTCCCCTGAGCCTGCCAGGAGCGATTTCGAAGCGTGGAGCCAGGAGTAACCCCTGAACACTGCCGGGTGTGAATCAAACACCAAATATATATATATATATATATATATATATATATATATATATATATATATATATATATATATATATATATATATGTACTTGCCTTGCACACAGCCAATCCAGGTTCAATATCAGGTATTCCAAATGGTCACCTGAGCACTTCCAGGAATGAATCCTGAGTGAAGAACCAGGAGTAATATTGCCAGATGTGGCCCCCCCCCAAAAAAAAAAACAAAAAGAAATTTATAAATAATCTAATTCATGAATATGGTATACCTCTTCTGTATCTAAACTCTCAGCAAGGTGCAGTATATGTCAGTGCATGTACATTTAACATCATTTTCTATACTTATCCTTGATTAAAATGAGATTTTTATATTTTCACAACTGGTGTTTGGAACTTCCAATTGTGTGTGACTCTTATTTATTTTTTTAAAGCAATCACTCTTTAGGTTTTTGTATTGTTTCTCACTCCTAACATTTGTTATCCTCTTTTTCATTAGCACTGCTGAATGAAACACAAATAAAATGAATGAACCACTGCTTGATTTATTAACCTTTAGGCAAATAAACACTTTGCTTGACTTAATAAGTCTATTGAGTCTTCATTTCCGAATTCATTAGGCTTGCTTTTGTCTATTAATATTTTCCTTTTACTTTCATTAGGTTTGGCTTATTACGCTTATATTTTAAAACAACTGTTGAACGCATTTTGTTTTCATTTTCTCTTATTTAATTATTGTTCTGACTTTGTACTATGACCACTTAACTAGTTGGAATGACTGGAAAGACAGAATTCCCTTCCCTGTGTAGCTGTGGGTTAGAATGCACTCCAAGAGGCATTTAACAAGGATTTAAAAGACAGGAATCAAGGACTGGGCTTCTTTCTTTTTCTTCTCTTTCTTTCTTCTCTTTCTTTCTTTCTTCTTTCTTTCTTTTTCTTTCTTCTTTCTTTTTCTTTCTTTCTTTCTTTCTTCTTTCTTCCTTTATTTCTTCTTTCTTTCTTTCTTTCTTTCTTTCTTTCTTTCTTTCTTTCTCTCTCTTTCTTTCTTCTTCCTTTCTTCTTTCTTTTCTTTCTTTCTTTTTATACCAAATATCAGAGTAGGGCCAGACAGACACTATGATTTTCACAAAGTCTAAAGATTTTGACCCACAACCAAGACCCCAGTTCCACAGTATCTTCTGCTTCTTAAAATTCTAGCCCTCTCTCTGGTGTGTGTTGTTGCTGCTGCTTCTTGAATTAGTAAGAGACAAAACTGCTTCCTACTAAGAAATGTAGGAGTATTTTTCCCAGAAATGTAATAAGTATTTTTGTCGAAGAATCTGATTTTTGATATTTGTATTGCTATCTTTAGTAGTAACTATACTACTACTTTATTTTCATTTTTAATGACTCTTAAGAATTTTATCACTCTGAGGCCAGAGCAGTGAGGCAAGCCATAAGGCGTCATAAGCCATAAGGTGGTTAGAATCCCAGCGTCCCACATGGTCCCCCAAGCCAGGAGCGATTTCTGAGTCCATAGCCAGGAGTAACCCTGAGCATCACCAGGTGTGCCCCCCCCCAAAAAAAAAAGAATCTTATCACTTTGGGCTGGAGAAATAGTACAGGGGTTTGGGTGCTTGCCCTGCAGGTGGCTGACTCTTGCTCAGTTCCCAGGATATAAGGACTTGAGTTGATGGTGACTTCCTGTTGCCCAGAAGACTGGGAAGGAAGAAACTAAGTGATGCAAATGTAAATACAGAGACATTTGTTCCTGTGATTTGGGTGGCAGTCTAAGATTAATGGGTCATTGCATTCCTTGTTTACCTGAAACATGACATCAAAGATACATCAAAGATACTTTCACAAAATGTAGCCTGGGCTTCAAATCTTGGGAAATTTCTCTTCATTCTAGTAACTGCAATATCTCCCAAAATCATTCGTGTAGTTGAAATGCCTACCTCCTTGCCGTCTCCTGCCACCTGACTACTCAGTTGTCACAGATTGTTTCAATAATCCCTGGCCTCTGTGTAGTTTGAAGCTCAGGCTTTCCAATAGGTCTTCTGAGTAATCAGTCCATTCATTTCCCAAGCACAACATCTTGCTGCAACTTCTTCAATCCCAGGAGTTCTCAAAGACCAACCAATTCATCTCCTAAGGGAATGAAGGGGGAGGGGGGAGTAGGGGAAGGGGGAACTCATCTCCTAAGCACAAGTAGGGGGGAAAGTACTGAATGGAAGATACAAACAATGCGAATGGAATTTTCCATATCAAATCTGTATCAAATTGAAAGTGAAGCTTCACAAAATCCTCTTGATTGGTGGTACACAAAGGCTAGAATGAGAAGATTTTGCAGAGGTAGTAATAATGAAAAACACAACATCTCATTTTACTTGTCATTTCTGGTTGACTGCTGGCTTCCTTCATCTGGGGTAAGAGCTAACACAGTTACAGAATGGTGGGTAGGTAGACAGTTTAGAGACGTGACATCTTAAAAAACTCCTCAAAAATATGAAACACATCCAGTGGGACCCTTGGTCTTTTTAGATTCCTTCCAACCTCCACCTCCTGAGCTTTCTGAGGAAGAAAGGATAGGCAAGACTTGTAACTTGAAAAATCCAAGGCTCAGAGGAAAAAAAAAAAAAAAAAGACTGCCCAGGGGCATACAACCAGTCAAAGGGTGGAGCTGGCTTCAAGGTTTTTGGATTCCTGGTCTTGTTCTTTCCAGCAGATTGCACCTGAGTAACCATTTCAGAGAAAGTGAGAGGAGGAGAGAAGAGGGGAGGTGAACTCATTGGAATGCCAGCTCAGAGCTAGCTTCCCAGCAGTATCATGATTCTGGTTTTCACAATATGCTAGCTTGCGTGTGAGTGCATGCAGAAAGCATGCACACAAGCACACGCATAAACACACACACACACACACACACACACACACATGCGCGCACCAGACTGAAAGGTGCTATGATTCACACACCAGGTTCTGCTCTGTGGAAATGCAGGCCCTGAACAGTCTTCCTGCAACATCTGAGGACTGAGACACAGGCAGTGGACTTGGCACTCAGTCTACTGCCCATCCTTCCGAATCAACACTGATGCCAGTCCAGACAGGAAGAGTCAGGAAGGATTTCTGGCAAAAAGAGTGCGCCCCTAGAGTCATCCTACCGCCTAGATCACCCCTTAGGCAAAGCAGCTGCAGATACTGGAGTAGGTGAAGTAAGGTTATGCCAGGATCTGGGCAGGACAGTTCTTGGCTACCCACTGTGGTCACTTTGCATGTAAAACACACCCGGAAGCCTTCCCTAATCTTATATTTGCCTTGTGTATTTCTGAGGTTGACGGGTCTTTTCGGTGACCCGCAAACTCAAGTGACTCAGAACTTTGAATTTCCAGATCTCCCTCCTGGAGCTCAGATGCCTCTGTTAAGTAATCAGAGGAATTTCGGGATCAGAGCCATCAATTCCTCCTACCCATGGATTACTCTCTGGAGCACAGGAGACCCGGATCACAAGGTCAGTATCTTTCTTCCCAGCCCATTTCTGACAGTGTCACAGGTTCCTTCTCTGCAGATCTCTTTGTCCCACCTCTATTTCTGCACCACCATGATTCTGGGTCTCCATTTTGGCAAGCTGGTCTGCCCCCACCCATTTAGAATTCTGGGAAAAGCAACAGGAGGAATGGAACAGTGGCCTAAAATTAGACCCCACAACAGAAGCATGGAACTCTGAGTCATGCATTGTTCTTTTTTCTGCCACTCAGAGTGCTGTAACCGCGGCAGCTCTGGCCCTGATGGAGTGCTGACAAGAGGATTAGAGCTAGCCAGGCCTCAGGGGAGCAGGCTGTGGGAGTGATGGCCTAAGAGGTCTGGGTTTCCGGATGTCAGAGAATGGCCAGATGGCCTCATGTCAACCCCCTGGGAGCAGAGCAGAAACCACAGGCACCCCCACCTCCTTCTATCTGCCTGGATTGTGGCTGCAGGGCAAGTTTCCCTAGTCTTCCAGCAGGGGCTTCAGGACTGTGTGGTGTCACAAAGTAACAGCTAGGACTGGGTGGTGGGTGGTAGTGGGGAATCAGAAGTGTTCATAGTTTCCAGAAAGCTGATGAGCAGCTACCCTTATACCCCTGGAAGTCATGTGTCAACTTCTCTGAAATGAGAGATTCAGGGCACATTCCCCAGATTCCCCAGTCTCACCTCCTAGAAGGGCCTGTGTACTCTGCTGTTGCATTGGGGCCAGTCCCATATTGGGGCTCCCACATCTGTCTTCAAGTCTCTCTTCTCTCTTCCTTTAGTGGGGGAAACTATGTTCTGAGGTTTTCTCCTGTGGGCAGATCCTCCATAAGCACCTCCACCTGGCACAAATCTTCTTTTCTGAGGCTCTAAGCGTTTGTCTGTGCTGGGCTTAGCAGGAAATGTAGACGTAGCCCCTCTTCACCCTCCAGTGATCCCTGATGTTCCTCAAGACTTCTCAAGAGTTACCAAGAGGCATAACCACCCCTGGAGGCTGCTTTCAGGATTCACTCCCATTCCCACAGGGCTCAAGGAGCCCCATGTCTCCCAGACACTGGCACTGCTGGAGTGGCTACCCCTGGAGACACTTGTTAGGTTGAGGGTGAAGCACAGGCCCAAAACTCAGCAGCAGGAGCCTGGGGTCTGAGGTAGATGCATTCTGAGCTCAGAAATGGTATCCTAAAGGAAGACAAGGTGTCAGTCAGACTTAGCCAGAACTTGGTACAGAGCAGTGACAAACTCTAAGCTATCAGACTCCATAAGTGGTGCCTGAACAACAAGGACAGGAGGCACTGTGAGGAGGAATTAGGCTTTCCTAGGAACTGCCTGATGCCCTCTGTCTGCAGTTGAGGTACCTGAGAGAAAGTTCCAAGGGGGGCAGGGGCAAGTCTGAGAATAGCCCTGAGGATGGAACACTTAGCTTCCTGGGGAGATTTTGAGCAAGGAGGAGTGGAGCCTGGAGGGAGAGAAGAGCCAAGACTTGAGGAATTCAGGAACTTGTGTCCAGCTGCTCTTCTAGGATGACCCAGGCCTCCAAGATGGAGTGGACAAGGAAGCTCTATATAGGTGGACACATGCCACCTATATAGAGCCTATCTGCTTCCCAGGGTCCTCTTTGTGGTCTTTGAAGCCTTTCTCAGCCCTCATATCTACCCATAGGCTGGGGAGACAAGAAGTCCCTGAATCTCTTTCACCCCCAAAGGGGGAACAACCTCATGCACCTCCTCCTTAGCAGTGGGCACTGAGGAAGCCACTGGCCACATTGCCTGCAGCTGGGCCGACCGGGCACGTGGGACTGCCGCTGTGGGAGAAGGGGGTGCAGACGTCCACAGATTCCAAGCCTGGAGGGAAATCAGGCCCTAGGAGGAGGGGTGGGGACGCAGGGAGTTTCTGTTTAGATAGAAAATTGTCAGGAAACTCAAAGCTTTTGTTCCAGTTCAGATCGGTGCACTGGTTTGTTCTCCTTTTAAGCGCCTGTCTTTGTTTATGAAGAGCATGTGTATTTGTTTCCACTTGGGATTCAGCAGATGAGCATAGTAAATTCCAGGGTCGGCTTCACGGATCAGCTCCCCTCCAACACACGCACATTCCACTCTGATACTGTGCTGTCTCTTGCCTGCTCCCACCCCGGTAACAGCCCCAAGATGACTGCGTTCCCCTGAGCAGGGATTGGTGGACAGTCCCTGACAGGAGCATACCTACCCCTGACTCCCACAGCTACCCCTGCAGTGAGTCTTCCTTTTGGGGTAAGACTTCTGGAGTGTCTTAAGGAAGTCTACAAGGAGACAATGGGGTAGTTCCTGGCCCTGTTCACAAATGGAAATGGAAGTGCAAAGGTTCAAGGACATACCCAGAAAGGCTTTGACAACGCATCACATGAAGCAGGATTAGAGCCATGGCCCCCTAGTAGAGTGGCTCTGGGACCTTCCCTGGATCACCTGGTCATATTTGTCCAGAACAGAGGAACATGGACACCCACCCCCTTTAAAGAAGACAGAGGTGCAGGGGAGCAGCTAGCACTGTATGCCCCACCCAAGAGGTAGAATGCTCTCACACAGGTAGAATGCAGACAGGCTGCTCCCAAGCAGCAGGCAGCCCCCCACCACCTTTCTTCCCCATGCTCATGCAATGGTTATGACCCTGGGTCATACTCACTTGGTTGTGTTGTCCACACACTTGTTGGAGGTGCTTACTGGGGGCTTATATCAAGTTAAAGTGGCCATGGAGTTGGAGGACTTGCCAGGGAGAGTCCTCTTCAACTTCGGTGCTCACTCATGTTCTCTTTGCGATGCTCTCTGGAGATTCCTGTGAGGATCGCATGCATGTTTGCCAGGACCCACCCTCCTGACCATCACTGCACACTCTTTTTAGTTATTTGTTTAGTTAAGATGCTTGCTGAGGGCCTGGAGAGATAGCAGAGCGGCGTTTGCCTTGCAAGCAGCCGATCCAGGACCAAAGGTGGTTGGTTCGAATCCCCGTGTCCCATATGGTCCCCCGTGCCTGCCAGGAGCTATTTCTGAGCAGACAGCCAGGAGTAACCCCTGAGCACCGCCGGGTGTGACCCAAAAACCAAAAAAAAAAAAAAAGATGCTTGCTGAGTTACCCCCTGCAGTTGTGGTGCATGTACCCCACTGTAGAAGGTGAGGATTTGGCAATTTGGTGATTTTGGCAGCACTAGAGACCAAACTCATGGTCTCAAGTTTGCCAGGCTCTCAACTTGCTTCATGTCTGCAGACCCCTCTCAACACCTCTCAGGAGATCCAGAAAAATCCCTGGAAGACTGCACCGTCTATTATCTACTAAATTCACCTTCCCTTCATGTGCCTCCATAGGATGGAAGACCCAGACTAGGTAACGGAGATTATCTTCACAACTGCCTGCTCCAGAAATAAGGTCAAAACAAAGATCAAAGCATGGAAAAACACAAACTGACCAGGCCAATTCTAGGATGCAAAACTTATGAGAAAACAGCAGTCTATTTAAACATCAAGCAGTTCCCTACCAATTTCAGAAGGTTGTCTGGTAAAAGCTGCATTTTGAACCCAGAACTGCCAGACTCCATTCCCAGAGGCCCTTGGCTGGTTCCCCCAAGTCACTGAAGCTCACACTAGGATAAGGCTGAAAGAGAAAGAAGAGGAAAGAAGGTACAGAGCTGGGAAGAGGGCTAAGGATGTGTCTCAGAAAAGACCCAAATTCCATTACTACCATACACGTCTGTGATTTTTTTTTTTTTTTTTTGCCTCAGTAGCAAAGCATGCACCTCACATATGCTCATTTCAAGAATTGAGCTCAATTTTGGGACTGACAAAAGAACAAAGTATACCACTTCCAACTGTCAATTCTACAATCCCCTTCTAGAACACAGCCTCTTTCCCACACAGCTGGCCACACAGAGGCTGAGGCAGAGAGAGACAGGGCATAAGGCCCCTCGGCCCAGTCCCTGCATCCTGGATGTAGGCAACCCTACAGCCATGCCTGTGCTTCAGGATACCCTATAACTTGAGCTGCCATAGACACATCTCTACTTCTCCTTCAGCCTCACCACTGCTTACACCTGCACCCACAGCCTGCAAACACACTCAAGGCTCCTCCTGAGAGAGCCTCTTCTACCCAAGACGCTTCTACCTAAATTCTTCTCTTCTTTCACATATCTTGGTCAACACATAGTGCCAGCTGATTATTGCCACCAGCATTCCTTCACCTCCTCATCTGCCCTCACTGAGAAAACTCCAGTGGCCTCAGAGTTGCCTGAACACTTCTATCCAGCAAAGCTTTCTCTTCAGATCCTATCTGGACATCTCCTTGGTCCTGATCTCTAATTTCTCTAATTTTGTACATGTTAAAGGGAGGAGATTTGAATCATACTCAGTGGTTCTTCTGAGCTATTCAGTGGTGCTGATCAGTGGTGCTTATGAGCTATTCCTGACTTTGTACTGAGGAGTAACCACTGACAATCCTGCAGGGTCTCATGTGGTGCTGGGATCTAACCAGGGCCAGTCATATGCAAGGAATGCACCTTAACCCCTGATCTAACTCTCCAGTCCCAGTTCCTTGCTCTTGAATACTGGTTATTTCCTAGGGTCCTCTTGTGGATCCTCCAAGCTCTTCCTCCTAAACAGCCCCTTGAGCAGGGCTTTCTGTCTGTCAATAGCTCCCAAAACTGCAGCACCAGCCTTCCTCTTATAATAGTTTACAAGGGCCTACCTGAAAACTTCAAAGGAACAACTCTACTCCCAAACTAATCACATCTTTCTAATACCTGCTTTTCCCCATCATTTTCACCATGTCACCACTCTCCTAGGGACTGTCCTTCATTCTTCCCTCTCTTCTTCCCTCCACCAACAGCGGATCCAGACTGACCAAGACTACCTTCAGAATCTCCCCCTCACCCTTCTCTTCTTTCTGCCCCAGGCCCAATACCCAAGTCAGATCTAATCATTTCATTACAAGCAACAACCTTGTCTCTCAGTCACAAATAAAAACATAATTCAGTGGCCTTCTCCAACTTTCTCTTCACTGTGCTGACATGGTCCTACTCTTGTCAGCCTTCAAATTGCCATCTCCTCCTGATTAAACATCATGCCTTCTATTAAATTGCAGGGTACTGATGGAGAGATATTTGAAGTCGATGTAGAAATTACCAGTCTGAAGACCTCTAGATTTAGAGGTCTGTTTTTATCATCCAGATCGGAGCAGAAATCTTCCATACAGCACAAAAACACCAAGGGGAGAGTAAATGAACGTGAAAGGAATCTATAGATAATCCCATGACAATATATTCCAAGGGTAGAGAAACCCTGTATCTCTTAGGCCAAGGGGATTCCCGTCTCTGATGACCCCAATATTTACTGTGCCTATGCGGGGGGTGGGGGGAGAAAAAAACACTAAATAATCCTTCTTTTTTAATTTTGTATTATTTTTTAATCTAGTTTTTGTCGATTTCTTTGTTTTGGGGTAGATATTGAAGTAGTTTACTTTTTTAATTTATAGATTTACTTTTTCTTTCTTCTTTTCTCTTCTTTCTCTTTGCGCCTTGTCATATTTCCTACCTCAAGACCATGGCAACTATGTGGTGCATTTTTTTATTGCTGCAGTGCTCACTGGATATCTTATTTGATTTCTCTTTTGAACTGTTATGGTGTTTCACCTTCTTCTTTTCCCCTTTGTCCCTCAAACCAAGGATGAGAGCCTCTAGAATGACTCTCCTCATAGTCAGGGTAGTCGATTTTTACCCCATTATATTACTTTTCTCTTCCTCAAACAAAACCACATAACTTGAACTTTCTAGTCCCACCTCCCAATTAGAGGGGACAGTAATGGAGGCACCAAGACCAAACAGTCATAAGACCACTAAGTAATAAACTAGACACAGAAGGGACCACACATTCTAGCAGCCCCTGGGAGGAGGGGGGAGGAAATGGGAGGCAGGATGGGAGCTGATGTGGGAGGACAATTCGGTGGTGGGAATTCCCCTGATTCAATGTAAATATGTACCTGGAATATTACTAAGAACAATATGTAAGCCACTATAATTAAAATAAAAATTATATTAAAAAAAGAAATTACCAGTCTGTAACTATCAAAACCATGTTGGAAGAGTGGGGAATAGATGATGAAGGAGATAATGACTTAATTCCTCTCCCAAATGTTAAACCAGCGTCACTAAACCAGGGCACTCAGTGGTGCTTCTTTCACAAGAATGACACCCACCCCTCCTCTTGAGGATAATGAGAATAAAGAAAAGCAAACAGATGCTACAGGACCAAGAATTCCTGAAATGGACCAAGGAACCATTATTAACGTATTCTGGCTGCAAACTACCTAGGAATCAAAGGTTTGCTTGATTTTAGATGCAAGATTGTGATCAATATGATCAAAGGGAAAACACCCGAGGAGATTCATAAGACCTTCAATATCAAAAATTATTTTACTGAAACAGGTATGCCAAAGAACCAGTAGTGTGAAGAGGAGTGAAATGCTGGGCTTGACCCTGTAAGGATGAGTCCAACTACTAGTTGTACTGCTCTGTTTATAATTGTTAATATTAGATAATATATAGCAGCAAATCAATTGTATTATCAGATTATTGTTCTCATTGCATGAGTAGCTTGAGTACAGATTCCAGACCTATCGCTTGATTTTTTTTCTCATATAAACAAAGGTTTCATTTTTTTTCTTTTTTCTTTTTTTCTTTTTTTTTTTTTCACTCTGAATAAAACCAAACTGTGAGTTCTCTAGAGAATGTGGCATTTTGGGCTTTCCTTTCTTTAGTAATCTATTAAAAAGTTGGTGTGGTAAATAAAAGCAACTTGCAAAAAGTTGTCTGAAAATAAATAAATAAAGATATTGACTCTCAGTTGGCCAGTTGTATTGACCTGGATATTTCCTAGGTTCATATTACTGTGATCCCCTATACATTCATTTCTTCACTTTCAATGTATTTTTAGCCTATGTGTATGCATGTTTTGGTAATAGTGCATGCATTAATTCTTTTATTTTTAAATAATCATTACATGTAAAGTTTTGGGAATACAACTCAATAAATGTTGGTCATTATGCTAAGCAGGGAGCTCAGCCACCTCCTGGTGTCACAGCTCACTTTCGTTCCATAAATTTTCCCCTGATGTGTATAAGACAGCTGCCAAGAATCCCAACATCAGACTTTACCAAGGCAAAATCAAAAGACAAATAAAAAAATATTTTCTCCTATTTTTATTTTTAACCAAGAAAGAGTATTTTTTATGGAAACACCTGACCTAAGGGGACTCCCTTGGATTCCATTGTTCAGTTTTGGTCACAGGCCCATAATCTAGGAATATGAGAAAGCATCTGATATGTTCAGCATTTGTGGGGAGGGTGGTTTCTATGGCATGGAGAAGAGGTTACCATTCTAATTAATGGTGCTACCTGTCATTAAACTTTTTCCTCTCTAGTAACATTTTCCTTTCTACAACCACAGTAATCTAATATCAGATTTTATTGTCCTGACCTCTGCTTCAAAATGTTTAATACTTGACCTCAAGATTAAGTCCTTGGCAATAGAATATCATATTCTCTACTATGTGATCACAATTTTTCTTTCTGCCTTTTCCTGGTCTTTGTCATTTCAAATGTGTTCACTGTTCTCTCAAACTGATGCTTTTTCTTCACTACTCCTAACAAAATTAAATTATTGTTCATCCCACAAGACAGAAGCTTATCTGTTAAACTTTTCTGAATTTCTTGTATAGGCCCAATACTTAGCCAATGGTGTTCAGTTACTGTGTGAAGGAGGAAGGAAGGGAGGGAGGAAGGGAGGGAGGGAGGAAGGAAGGAAGGAAGGAAGGAAGGAAGGAAGGAAGGAAGGAAGGAAGGAAGGAAGGAAGGAAGGAAGGAAGGAAGGAAGGAAGGAAGGAAGGAAGGAAGGAAGGAAGGAAGGAAGGAAGGAAGGAAGGAAGGAAGGGAGGGAGGGAGGGAGGGAGGGAGGGAGGGAGGGAGAGAGGGAGGGAGAGAGAGAAGGAGGGAGAAAGGGAAGGAGGAGGGTGGGAGGGAGGGAAGGAAAAGGGAGGGAGGGAGGAAAGGAGGGAGGGAAGGGGAGAGGGGAGGAAAACAATTCAAGATGATGCCACCAATCATCAATCCTTTTATTTCTTTAATTGTCATATAAATCTGTACCCACTACTAGAGTAGCCCCATGAGGCCTCCAGGCACAGGACGTTTTGTGGTAGAAATTAAACTATAGTCATCATTTCCCTTTGGGGTCTCTGCAGATATAGAATCTTTTCCTGGGGCCCACAAAATATGCTAAGTATTTTTTCAAAAGCACAAGACTGGATAGAGTCAACATATCCTATTTACCCTTGGATTTGATCCTCTTCTACAGCTTCATAAAAGATCCACTTGACTTGTGCCCTGACTGACCCCCTGATCTACTCATCTACTCATCTACTTATCTATGCACTCTTCTCTCTCTCTCTCTCTCTCTCTCTCTCTCTCTCTCTCTCTCTCTCTCTCTCTCTCTCTTTCTCTTTCTCTCTCTCTCTCTCTCTCATGCAAACCTGGTGAGGTCATGACTTTCTTTGGTAAGCTTGTCATCGATGTCTACATCTCCTTGACTACTAGAACCATTAAACAGGCCAAGACATTCTTCTGAATTCTGCCTCCATCTGAATCCTCCCTCCATCTGACCTCAATATTTTCCTCAATCCCCACCTGCTGGGTGTAACCATTCAGACTTGGAGAGGTTAGAAAAGAACAAAGTCTAGCTCAGGTAACCTGGGAGAGAGGGAAATGTCTAGCTCAGGTAACCTGGGAGAGAGGGAAATGAAGCCAAAAGTGTCCCTGCAGAATTTCAGTCAAGCTTAGGGGTGAAGAGTAGGAGAAACTAAGTGACATTTAGATACCCAGAAAGCTGCAGAGTTGTCTTCCCTTTCCCAGAAATGAGCATTCTTCCCACTGAGGCTCTGCTTTGTTCCTCCTTCACTGACTGATATCACTGATAACACTCCTATCACTTCCAACATTCTGAATAGAGAAATGCTGACTTGGACCACTAATCATTGTCCAAGATGGAACATCTCTGAAGAGGAAAATCTTACAGATGGCTTATAGGTAGCTCCTCTTTCTATTTAATCAGTAAATGACTTTCCTCCTTAGACTCAAGTCTTGATTCCTAGACTAATGGTCTATCTCAGAAAGAAGATAACTTTCACAGCACCACAATAAGCATTCATTTGCAAGGAACAACTCAAGGCCCTTTTTTTTTTCTTTTTTCTTTTTTTTTTTGTTTTGTTTTGTTTCTTGTTTTTGGGCCACACCCGGCATTGCTCAGGGGTTACTCCTGGCTGTCTGCTCAGAAATAGCTCCTGGCAGGCACGGGGGACCATATGGGACACCGGGATTCGAACCAACCACCTTTGGTCCTGGATCGGCTGCTTGCAAGGCAAACGCTGCTGTGCAATCTCTCCGGGCCCAGCCCTTTTCTTTACCAGGGGTCAATAATATTCAGACACTTGGAGTTCCATAGTCTAGCCTAGTGCTTTTTGGCTACAGATATGGGAAAAGGTTTGTAGGCCATGTGGAATCTGGAAAGACACTTGATTCTGCAGCAGCAATTTGCAGGAATACTGCTGTCATCATGACCAGGCAGTACAGATTGGCCAGTGCTAAGGGAGCAGATGGCAGTGGTCAATATTCAGGCAGAGCCAGCCTTGGAGAGGCCCAGCAAGAGGGGACTCTGAAAACAAGACAAGAAAAAATCAGCGATCATGTCTGAGTGCTTCTGCAGGCTAGAGTACAGGGCATAAGGCATGAGGGGCAGTTGACTGATAAGAACAGGCCAGAGAACCTATTTAGGATCTGCTGAAGTTCCTGAAAGGGATCATCATCAGGGAAGATTCTAGATTAGACTAGGCAATCCCTAGTCCAAGAGTTCACAAACTATGGCCTGTGGGCCACATCGGCCTGCTGAGGACATTTAGACTACTCACCAGGGGGTTTTGCCACTGCTGCCTCATCTGCTTAGCAGTGCACAGTTATGGGATGTACGCCACATTCTTCAATTCCCCTCCTCTCTGTCTCTAAACTCCTCCTCTCAGTCTCAGGTAAGGGTCCTACAGCCCACAGGTCATTACATTTTTTTTTTGTTTTTTGTTTTTTGTTTTTTGGCCACACCTGGTGGTGCTCAGGGCTTACTCCTGGCTGTCTGCTCAGAAATAGCTCCTGGCAGGCACGGGGGACCATATGGGACACCGGGATTCGAACCAACCACCTTTGGTCCTGGATCGGCTGTTAGCAAAGCAAACACTGCTGTGCTATCTCTCCGGGCCCAGGTCATTACTTTTTATAGATTAAAAAAAAACCAACTATAGGGTCCAGGGAGATAGCATGGAGGTAGGGTGTTTGCCTTGCATGCAGAAAGATGGTGGTTTGAATCCTAGCATCCCATATGGTTCCCCCCCCCAGCCTGCCAGGAGCGATTTCTGAGTGTAGAGCCAAGAGTAACCCTTTAGTGCTGCCTGATGTGACCTAAAAACCAAAAACAAACAAACAAACAAACTATTGTCCAGCCCTTCAAAGGTCTGACGGACAGTGAACTGGCCCCCTGTTTCAAAATTTTGAGGATCACTGCCCTAGTCTCTGGATCTGGAGCATCAGGTTAGAGCAAGTCCAAACGTCAAAAGTTAACTAGTTGTTACTTTAAAAAAAAAAGTCAAAGGAACATCTGGAGAGGAAAAAAAGATTTTTCTTTTGCAAGGGGTGGGGAGGTGGCACAAGGAAAGAATGTAAAAGTTGGTAAGCAAATCTGGTTGGCACAGGCTATAGAGTAAGCTTTGGAAAGGTGGTAAATGTGGTCTGACTTAATGCCAGAGTCAAGTTAAGGTGACATAATAGTATATACATATTTAGACTTTTTCCAGGGAAAATTATGTATGTAAGAGAGAGCCAATAAGCATGTGCAATTGCAGAACTTGCAATGAACATAACATATGATAACATACATGATAACACCATATTTGTATAGGAGATGGTAGAGATATGGCATCAGGGACTTTTTTTTTTTTTCAGTATAATAATGAGGAAAAAGATGACTGCAGGCCAAGAAGACTTTTAGAGCATTTTGGGTATTGGGGGAGGGATGAATGGATGAGCAGTTATGTGCAATGATTCACTGTGAAAATTATAGGTATAAGAAAAGTTTATTCAGGAAATAGAATGCTGGCAAAGAAATGGCAAGTGGGTAGGCTTTTACCCTGGAGCAAAGGACACACAGTAAAGACCAAGTCTTGAGTTTTATCTGGCTTTAATATACCCCTTACTTGAATGTAAAGTGAGAGCTGTCAACGTTTCTTGTGCCAAGAAGTTGGGCCTGATGTCAGAGCAAGACAGACTGGAGTGGTGAATGACATTGCTGACATATATCCCTCCTTCCCCCCCACCCCCAGTCTGTGCCCTACTGATAAGGAATCTGCTTAGTTGCTGTGTGTTGGCACTTGGCCTGTCTCACAGGAATAAAAACTGGTTAACTTCCTGGTCAGACAGATGCAGTAATTCTCTCCCTATTATGATGGCCTGTGAGATTTAAGCTTTGTGTCTCCTAGTGGATCCCATACTGGATTCCTATATCCTTATTTTGTGCATGCGAGTAATCTGTTGAGGAATCTGTCAAGGAGTGGCTTTTTATAACTATGTTAACCCTTTCTCCTGGAAATGGAAGGTGTTGCTAATACTCACCAATGTTGTTGACTACTTCTGTCTGCCAAGTACAAAGGTATGTGTAAGATTTTGTCATGGTTCTGTCAGGCTTAAAAAGGCAAAGCAATGTAGCTTCCCTCAGGAATGGTTTGTCACATCATCTGAACAATAAGCTTCTTGCAGAGTGTTTCTGTTTCCTGAATCCTAGAGAGTCTGGCTCAATTTTAACCATAAAAAGGGGGAGCAATATTTTACTTAATTATCTAGTTACATCTGATTAGGATTTATTTCTGAATCAGTCATCTAGGCAGCTGGACAATATACACCTGGTCTCAACAGTAAGGAAGAAAATAGGTAGAGACAGGGCAGAAGCACAGCTATAGGGCATTTGCCTTGCTTGTGACCAACCCGGGACAGATCCAGGTTTGATCTCCGGCATCCCATATGGTCCTATGAGCCTTCCAGGAGCGATTTCTGCATGCAGGGTTAAGCCCTGAGCACCTCTGGGTGCATCCCAATCCCTGCTCTCCCTCAAAAAAAAATCAAATAGGTAAAAGTCAGGGAAAGGACCAATGATTCTGTACCAAGTCTTGACTGGGCCTCATAGTGACTTGAGAGATTCTGGGTGAGGGTGAGAGCTAATATAGAAAGCACAAGCATAGCACTTGGGAAGTCCTGGGCACAATCCCTTGCAATGCGTGTCCTCCACCCCTGGACCTCAAGGTAAGAATCAAAGAGAGAGGGGCTGGAGCAGTGGCACAGGCAGTAGGGCGTTTGCCTTGCACGTGCTAACCCAGGACAGACCCCAGTTTGATTCCCCAGCTTCCCATATGTTCCCCCAAGCCAGGGGTGATTTCTTAGCACATATCCAGGAGTAACCCCCGAGCATCACCAGTTGTGGCCCCAAAACAAACAAAAAGTATCAAAGAGAGAGAGAAAGGTATATGGGGAGAAAGAGAAACACACACACACACATACACACAACCACACAGGCACACATACAGAGTGAGATTTGGGATAAACTAGAAATACTTGTCACTTCCACCTCTGAATTCACAACATATCAAAAATGCACGTGAAGGGATTTCATAGGTCTTTCCAGTGGAGCTAGATCGGTTCTTTGTGCTGCTCACTTTTCTTTTTACATATTCACAAATCATTTTTCACCCATCCAGTCAAAGAGTCTTCTTGAGCATGATATATTCCTCAGCCATAATCTATCATCTTTCAGTTTTTAAATTCACAGTGACATTTGCCCAGGTTTCCTGATGCTCGCTCAGCTTCCAACATGATGATATTGTGTAACTGCTGGCTTCTCCAGGTCTGCCGGTCATGACCCATACTTACCGACAGAATATCAGAACATCAATTGATCACCCTGAGGCAGTCTTTGGGTATTCCCTGAGTAATCAGGTTCAAAGAGCCATGTTAGAATTGAACAACTGTCTTGGTTTTGGATCATTCTATGTAAGCGGAAATTCAGGCCAGGGGCAACAGGAGGAGACCTGCTTATACTGGGGGCGGTGGGGATTGGTTAATGTAGCCAATTTCTCACTCATTTTGTAAGATCAATTCTCAATTCCTCAGTCGCACATGAGGAAATGACTCTCCTATCAATTATCTGTGGTTTCTCAATGTATTGCTACTGCGCGTTTTGAAACTTGAATGTACGCTGTAAAGATAAGATTCTGGAAAAATTTATGATTTGAAAGATCAAAGGGAGGTTTGGGCATTGATGTCTAGTGACTTTAGCTGGCAAGGAATAGGTAGCTTATGTGTTGGCCTCTGTAGAGAAGCAAAATTTGCCACTCCAAAATGGGTCTCATAACACTTACTTTAGGTTTTTTGTTTGTTTGTTTTCAAGGAGAATAGCAAACCTAAGAGGATTTGAAAGTTGCCCTTTGTATAAAGAAAAATCTCCATTTGTAAGGGGATTTTCATCCCTATACAAGAAAGCAAAGGACAAAATTATTGAAGGCAACTTAAGCCTGGTCAACTATGATTTACTGTGCTTTTTCTGGTAACCGCCTATAAGATACCTTCTTTCTCCCCAACAACACCCTTTGTCTTTTGTTGAAGATTCTATTTCAGGCAGTGATTTGGGTCATTTTGGCAAGTTTTAACTCAGTCTTTCTCCATATCTATAGGAGGTAAACATCTTATAAAACTGGTTGGTTTTTTTTCTTCCTAGTAATATGTCTGATGTTAATTAATACAATCAACATAGGAGAACTAAGCAGGGAAGAACTATTCATTCCAAATATTTGGGAGATTATACATGTACTTGTGCTGGAAACAGGAGATATCAGATCTATGGGGCAACATCCACAAAGAAGAAGGCATCTCACACTCACTCCTGCTCCTACAGCATCTTCTCTCTTCCCTTTGCATAAAGGTTCCCCCACTTCCATCTTAAAAAAAAATAAAATAAAATAAAAATAGGGGCCGGAGTGATAGTTTAGCAGTAGGGCATTTGCCATGCACACTGCCAACTCAGGACAACTAGTCTTGATCCCCAGTATCCCACATGGTCCCTCAGCCTGCCAGGAGCAATTTCTGAGTGCAGAACCAGTAGTAACCCCTGAGCGCCACTGCATTGTAGCCCATAAACATAAAATAAAATAAAATAAAATAAAATAAAAATAAATTCACTCATAAAGAAATAAGTTACAAATGATGCAATGGTATAAGGAAAGTATTAAATTGCCTTTATCAAATTGTATTTTATATAAAGTAAAATAATTCTGCCCTGCTCTTAAAATGTAATGTATATTGCTTTTGTAAGAAAATGCTAAATAAAATCAGAAAATGTTGGTTTAAAATCATCACATTTTTAATGCTCAATTTTTTCCATTGAAATCCTTTCTTAATTTTAATGCTCATATTTTTCCTTTCATGGAAATCCTTTCTAGTTCACTGTTGTTACTTTTAAAAATTTATTATTAGGCTTTCAACTCAATTTAAGTAGCTTTCAGATTTTTTTAAATCTGATGTCTGTTATTCAAGCCTTTCTTCTGTTACTGAAGCATCATCAGCCTAAAGAAATTAAGGGTTGAATTCAATGTTAGAAACTAGAAAAATCTGTCCAGGTAGGATTGACTGAAAATGTTGAGAATGTTCTGCTTATTTTGTTCTAAGAATAATAAGAAGAAAACTTTCATCAGAAATAAATAAAATACATACATAAATATATATGTATTGGCTTGTGGGCCATACCTGTTCAAATGGGTTTGAAGATCATAGGGCATACAAGTGATTGAACCCAGGTCAGCCTTGTGCAAAGCAAGCAAGCTACCCACTGTATTCTATCTCTGGCCCCATCATCAAAACTCTTTATTTGAAGATAACAGGAGTTAGTTACAGAGGACCAACCCAGGAGAGGATCAATTGAAGATCCTGACACCCACACTGGCTTCTATAGCCCACCCTTCCTCAAAAATTGCTTCCCCTGTCTCTTCTATTGGAAAATGTTTCTTCCAAGTGACAACCACTTTTTTTTTTCTTTTTTTTTTTTTTTTTGGTTTTGGGGCCACACCCGGCGTTGCTCAGGGGTCACTCCTGGCTGTGTGCTCAGAAATAGCTCCTGGCAGGCACGGGGGACCATATGGGACACCGGGATTCGAACCAACCACCTTTGGTCTTGGATCGGCTGCTTGCAAGGCAAACACCGCTGAGCTATCTCTCCGGGCCCCACTTTTTTTTTTTAATATTTTTTATTTTGACCAAAGTGGAGTACAAATCATTCACAGTAATATTTTAGGTACATAGTGACATTGAATCAGGGGCATTCCCACCACCAATGTTGTCCTCCCTCCACCCCTGTTCCCAGTATGCATCCCATATCCCCATCCTTTGCCTCCCGGGATGCTAGTACTGTATAAGTGGTCCCCTCTGTGTCTAGCTTGTTGTAGATTGGGTATTGATTCTGTTGTAGTTATCTTTGGATTGGTGTTTAAGTCTGATTATTTTTTATTTATACTCAACGTTCATAGAACTGTTTGATCTTGGTACCCTCCATTGTTTTCCCCTCAATTTGAGAGGCAGAACAAGATGGTTCAAATTATGTGACAACCACTTTTTTTGAGCATGCAGGTTAATTTGAGGATTCAAATCTGCCATCTTTCAGCCTTTCAGTTTGTTGACTCTAAAGCTTTTTTCTCTTCCTGCCACCACGTCTCTTGGTTTATTGTCAAGTGTGGAGAAGGACCTTTGTAGCTTGATAACCTTCTCCTTTTGTTCCTTCCCAGTCAACTCTCTCTTTAGAGACATCCAGGACCACCACATCCAGGATATTCTCACTCATCCTATTCTCTTCCCAGTGTTTTGCAATATGACCTCCAGCTGTATCAGTGCAGAAAAATAGCCCCAATAGTACCTCCTGGTGCTAAGGTCACCAGGACTTCTGAGCCTTATCAAATAAGATTTCTCTGATAGTGTCTGATATTGACAAATCCATACTTCTATGGAAATTCTTTCTCTTTGCTCTCCTGTAGGATCCCTCTTCGGGTTGGTCTTTCCTTAAATGTAGACATTCCTCAAGTTCCCTGTCTTTTTTTTTTTTTTTATTTACTTTGAATTCCCCACTCACTATCTCTGTGCTATTGATTAGATAGTGACCCCCCTGAGCGCCAGATCCAAATCCCATCGTTCCTTAAACCCAACAGAGTCAAATCCTAATCTATTATCCTCACTCCCTCCTGTATGTTTGTTTGATTTATTTTGTGGTAACTCCATTATTTTAAAAAAATGTGTGTGTGTTGTTGTTGTTATTGTGGGGTTTTGTTTGCTGTGCTAGTATAAGGGAGGGGATTGAACATAGAGTCTCACATATCCAAGGCACATGCTCTACCACTGAGCCACATCCCCGGTCTAACTCTTGACTCCTTTCTTCCTCCCACACACCACACATTCCTGTTCGTCTCCAAGAATTAACTGCTTACTTCTCAGCCACTGCCCAACCCATTTTCTACATTCTAACTCTTTCTCAGTTCCAGGCACTACTGTAATGTAACCGGCAAGCCATCCCAATCTTGGCTCACCCCTCTGTCCACATCCGATTCATCCTCTACAAAGAATGATTTTTTTTTTTTGTTTTGGTTTTTGGGCCACACCCGGTAACGCTCAGGGGTTCCTCCTGGCTATGTGCTCAGAAGTTGCTCCTGGCTTGGGGGACCATATGGGACACCGGGGGATCAAACCGCGGTCCGTCCAAGGCTAGCGCAGGTAAGGCAGGTACCTTACCTTTAGCGCCACCGCCCGGCCCCTTAAAGAATGATTTTTTTTAAATGCACTTTTAATGGCATCTTTCCCGTTTCTAATATCTTTCAAGGAATTCTGATCATTGTTGGGTGGAGATGGCCATTCCTCTGCTAAAGTTATCCACCTTTACAGCTCCCGCCCTGAACTAGATCTCACCTTGATCAGTCCCTTGGCAAGTCCTCTTTAGCAACTCAAGTCCTTAATTGTGCCCAAGAATCCAGCTCTTATCCCAAAATCCTACAATTATGCAATCCAGGTTAGTCAATGCCTTAGCAGCTGCTGGGAACAAATGGGGCCACCCTAATAAAAATAGCTTTGATTTCTCTAGTATCTGTCATGCAAGAATTTAGCCTCTTACAATCTCCACTCCCAATACTACTGGCAATTCCAATGAGTGGTTAACCTGTGTCCACACTCAAATACAGTTTCCCCATAGCAATCTTCTGGGCATTTGTGAATGGTATCATCTGGTTTCACCAGCATCTATTTCATCTATCCTGCATACATAGCATTCAAGCAGTTTGGATGGTTCGGAATTTATTTCAACTTTAAATGGAACATCATATTAGCCTAAGCCATAATTTGTCAACCTCAGAACTATTTACATTTAGGTCAGATAATTCTTTGTCAGAGGTGGGGGTGAAATTGTTCTTTGCAAGAGTTGCACCATATTTAGCAACCTCTCTGGCCTTTGTCTACTAGGTGCCAGCCACAAACACATACCCCTTGTAATAAAATGTCTTCAGAACCATCATCAAATGTTCCCTGTGGAAGAATATCACCCCTAAATGAAAACCATCAGTCTAATCTAATTACATAGTGTTTCCCTCTACAGTTATTGATTTGTGTACATGACCTAAATGAATCCAATTAAAATGGTGTTAATTGTTCAGTGGATTTGTTTTCCTCACCAGTTTAAAATGTCAATCTAAGAATTGGAAAAAGCCATCTTAAAACACAGGAGGTGTTAGCAATAAAAAGTAAGCTGATCATGTAGAAAAAAAGCAAAAAGATGAGAAAAAATAATGTTTATTTATGGCATCCTTGAACCTCTAAATATAGCTGCCTGAAACTCACTGTATTGCCATATAGTTATATGTACTGTTTCTATAAATTTTCTTTATTGGGCATATCCTATTAATTGCAACTAACAACAGTAGGGATGCATCTTCTATTCAGGACAAATCCATATTCTAACATAGCATCCTGAACAAGCACTGGCTTCTACTGACATCTCTCACTAAACTCTAATTTTACCCCAGAACATGATTTCTATGTGGATCTTTTCCCACTGTGTAGTGCCACTAAAGTTGTGGAACCCTCTAGATGAAAAGCTATTAAAGGTTCAAGATAAAGTGAGATAGAATTTCTCCTCTTTATGTTCCACTCTGTAAAAGGGCTTGAAAGCTCATTGCCCTGGCCACAATATCACCCCAAGTGATTTTGCTTGCTGTGAAGCTCTTTCTCTCCAAGGACAAAATATGAGTTCACAGATATGTCCAAGAATATATTTAAATATAAATGTTCTAAATTCCATTGGCCTCTCTGAAGCCAGCCAGGATCTCTCTAATCCTTATCTAATCTCCAATAAAAACACATTCTTTCTCAGTCTTCTTAATCCTTCACTCAAAGAAAGTCATGCTTACTAGACCAATATTTTGTTGTTTATTTTTTTGTTTTGGAGCCACACCAAGCAATGCTTAGGAGTTAGTGATGACTCTATACGCTGAGATCACTCCTAATGGAACTCTAGTGACTATATATGGTACCAGGGATCAAATCAAGGTCAGCTGCATGCAAGGCAAGAACATTAGCCCTTGTACTAAACCACTCTTATTATATTAATTAGTTTTATATTTGCTTATCCTATGATAGAATCTCAGTGGCTTTCTTTCAACAAGATCCCAATATATATTCAATATTGTGTTTATGACATAAACATCACTGTTCTAAAAGTAAATGTATTGAAGATCTATCACTAGCCCTTTAAGATAATGGGTTTCTGTTCCAAAATTCTTTATTCAGATTCATCTCTTATTTAATTAGATTCTATCACCTGGTAGTTTTTCAAGAAACATTTCAGAGTGGGCAATAGTCCCAGTATATTTTCATGTTTATGGATGGCTAATACCTTCATATTTGAGTGACAGTTTGGCTTAGTTAAAGCTTTTTGGATAATCTCTCAAAATTATGCAGACAATACTTCAATGTTTTTTGCTACTGAATGTTTCTGGGAATAAGCCCGAGTGGCTCTTGCTTTGTCTCTGATCTTTCCCTGCATGATGCCCATATGATTTGTTACTCAGCTTTAATACTTGATTACTCGGGGCCGGAGAGATAGCATGGAGGTAAGGCGTTTGCCTTTCATGCAGGAGGTCATCGGTTTGAATCCCGGCGTCCCAGATGGTCCCCCATGCCTGCCAGGAGCAATTTCTGAGCCTGGAGCCAGGAATAACCCCTGAGCACTGCCGGGTGTGACCCAAAAACCACAAAAAAATAAATAAATAAACACCTTGATTACTCTACTAAAATGTATTCTTGGGTTGTTTTTTTGGTTTTTTTTGTTTGTTTGTTTGTTTTGGTTTTTGTTTTTGTTTTTTGTTATTGGGTCATACCCAGCAGCACTCAGGGGTTACTCCTGGCTCTACGCTCAGAAATCGCCTCTCGAAGGCATGGGGAACCATATAGGATGCCGGGATTCAAACCACCATTCTTATGCATGCAAGGCATGATAAGGCATGCCTTATCTCCATGCTATCTCTTCGACCCCTAAAATGTATTCTTTTTGTAACAGAGTGCACCTTTCTAGGCATACGTCTAGGTATTTTTTTTATTTTGAATTATTTTATCTCTGTTTATCATAATTCTACTTGAATAATATTTACATTTATGCTGACTTTTTGGGGCATCTGTCTTGAATAACTACCTATGCTTTTCTGGTTCTCCGTTATTTTCTTTTGAGATATTTTTTTATGTTTTATCCTGAATCTTCTTCTATTTTCAAAAAATCTGTTTCCAGTTTCTTTCTTTTTTTGATCTTTACAATTCCCTTCTTGTTTGTCTTCATTGACTTAATGTTGTTTCTTCAATTTCTTTCTTTTACTCCTGAAGAGTCGATAGTATAGTCTCACTTCCTTCTCTGAGAACATGGAGGATAAGGCAGTGTTCTGAAATGTGCCTATTTCCTTAGCTAATTCTTTTCTCATTTATGTACTTCATCTACTTTTAAGTTGAATGTATCTTTTCTTTCTCTGATTATTACTCTTGTTTGAATGGAGAGAGTTGTTTGAGTCTGCATTTTGTCAAGGATATATGGAGGAGTACACCAAGGCAATTGACAGTTTCAATTTAAGCATTTTTTCTAAGATCATTTTCTCACCAAAGACAGTGTAAGCATATAAGATTCCTTAGGTTTTGTGATTCACATCTTGAGGACGAACAGAAAGCTTTTCAAACAGCTCTCTCTTCTTAAATGCCCTTCCTAATACTTTCCTTCCTTTTAAATTTAGTCATACTGAGGTATAACATATTCATTATACATCATCTTCAGTATGCAGTTTGATGGACATAGGGAACTGCATATAGCCAGAAACTACTATCAATCATAACATAAAATATTTCTGATATTCTAGTTTCCCTGGGTCTCTTTTTTTTTTGTTTTGTTTTTGGGGCCACACCCGTTTGATGCTCAGGGGTTACTCCTGGCTAAGCACTCAGAAATTGCCCCTGGCTTGAGGGGACCATATGGGACACCGGGGGATCGAACCACAGTCCTTCCTTGGCTAGCGCTTGCAAGGCAGACACCTTACTTCTAGCGCCACCTCACTAGCCCCCCTGGGTCTCTTTATATCTATTATCTCCTCATTTAGCCTCTAGCCTTTGACAGCCACTGATCTATTTATCTACACTATGATTTTTCTTCTTTAAAACATTACATAGGGGCTGGAGAGATAGTACAGTGGATAAAGTTCTTGCTGTATATGCACCAACCCAGGTTCCATCTCTGGCATCCCATATGGTCCCTGGAACACTGGCATTAGTAATTTCTCTCTTTTTTTTTAATTTTTATTTTGATCATAATGGCTACATATCTTTCACAGTAGTATTTTAGGTACATATTAACATTGAATCAGGGGAATACCCATCACCAAATTTGTCCTTCCCCCATCCCAGTCCCCTTTCTGCAACCCATATACCCCACCATCACTCCCCGGGCTGCTAGAGTAGGTGGTCCCCTCTTTGTCTCACATGCACTAAGCGAATCCTAACAGCTCTGCTATTGGAGCCAGGCAGTTAATCTGTTATCTCCAAAGTCACACCACAGTTGATGTGTGTAAGCACCACAGGAAGAGAGTTCTGGGACAGGAGTGATAGTGGTTAGGCTACTTGCCTTGCACATGGCTGACCCAAGTTTGATCCCTGGCAACTCTTACGGTTTCCCTAGCACCACCAGGAGTGATTCCTGAGTACAGAGTCAAGAGTAACCCCATTGCCAAAAATAAAACCCCAAAAAGGAGTACAAATTCTAGCAATGCAAATTAAAAAATAAATAATTTTTAAAATGAATGCTTTTCTGAAACTAATACTGTTAAATAGGAATCCAAAGTCACGTATTTATGATAAAGAACTAATGGGGTAGGGAGGCAGTTACAGTGATTAAGGTTCTGGCTTTGCATGTAGCTGACTTGGGTTCAGTCCCTTAGTTCTGCATATTCCTAAGTAATTCCAGGAGTAACTTCTAAGCACTTACCCAACTGTAATCCCTAAGTACTTACAGATGTGCCTCTAAGCCCCACCAAAATCATAAGGATCCAAGGATGATTCAAATGGAAGAGCACATGCTTAGCATTAGCAAGACCTGAGTTCAATTCCTGGTCCCACATGGCTCTCAGCATTGTCAGGCAGGCCCAGGTACCACCAAAGCATCAATTTCACACAGAAGGTCTAGAACTGCTAGTGTAGACTCAATAAACTGAAAAAAGAAAAACAACTAAACAATAAGTAACTTAGGCCAATGGGCAAATTTGAAATATGTGCTTATGTAGCCAAAAAGAAATTTTCTGCTTTTCTCCACCCTGTAAAAGTTGCTGGGTCAGTGTGTACAATCAGTGCTTGCAGTTGATCACTGCAAACCTATGTGAGGGAAAAAAAAAAAGCAACCATCTCAGGAAATAGGGTGTGGTAAGAATAGACAAGAACCACTCTATGCGTAAGTTTTGCTCTCTGCCTCTATCACTATCAAAATCTATCAGTGTTTTTCTCTTCCAAGATATCCTGGACATCTAAATTAAGCAGGTGATTAGAGAGGAGTAAACATGCTGAATCACAGTGGGGAGAGGTTAATGAGAGTCTGATGTAGAAATAATGTGATGTGAGTAGACAAGTTGGTTGAAAAGTGTCTGGGATTCACAGTAAGGAAAGTGCTTAGTAAGAAGCACTTAGTAAGAAGGTGAACATACAAGAGTTCACAAGTGGAATCTAAAAAAAAAAGGTCTGTACTAGAGATTTGTTCCTCACCAGAATATAAAGAGTCCTTAAAGCCATGAATGAGATCAGTATGGAAGGAGTATGAACAGAAAAGAAAGAAATCTAAGGCATGAGACTTGGGAACTCTCAACATTTTCTTCATTATGGTGTCCTAGATAAGTTCTTAATTTTAAATATTGTTAAATGTACTTTTGGTTTTAACTTTGAAATATTAAAAAAGCTCTTCTTCACTCACAGATTAAAAAACTATTCATCTCAGGGCCTTTTATACTTAATTATTATATATAATTATTCCCATATATTCATTTCTTAATACCATTTCCTAATCAAAGGAACTCGAGTTCCTTAGAGAAATCACTGGTTCCAAATCTGGGGCAGAGAAAGTACAATATGAGCCTGGAACATCTTGTTATGCCAGAAAGTTAAGAATTGCTTTGAAATGATGGGAATAGATCAAAAGAGCAAAAAATCCACTGGCCAAATCTAGGACAATCATCAAAATAAGTAATGACAGTAGTAGATAATGATCCACTAAACAACTTAACAACCCTAAGTCTATACAGAAAGGCAAGAAGAGAGAAAGGGACAAAAGTGGAAAAGAAATCTCCTACATGAATATGCCAACCAACATAGAAAGAGAAATGGTAAAATTAGAAAATCGCCACTTTAGGGGCCAAAGTGGTGGCACAAGCAATTAAGGCATCTACCTTCCACTAGCCTAGGACAGACCATGGCTCGATCCCCCAGGGTCCCATATGGTCCCCCAAGACAGGAGCGATTTCTGAGTGCATAGCCAGGAGTAACCCCTGAGCATCACTGAGTATGGCTCCCCTCCCCCCAAAAAAGAAAGAAAAGAAAATCACCACTTTATAGCAAACATAGTTACAACGAATTCAGGCAAAAACAGGTAATATATTCACAAAGTTTCAAAGTTTCCCCAGATATATTTTATTAATCACAAATTGAAATACATGATTTCATAGTGGAAAATCTGTTCAATACTACTAAACTGATTATTCAAACTAAACACTAATAAGGGGGTTAATAAACTAGCATGCCTTGTCTCCTACAGGAAAGCCTCCATATGCTGTGTTCCTGCAAGAATACTCTGCCCTGACTGTATATGATAAAATAGATGAAGATCCTTCAAAATTACTGGTTTCTGTGTTTCAAAACATACCAGAGAAATTATTTCAGATTAAATTATTTCAGACTGAAGATTTGACAACTAAAGATTGAGAATGACCCTAAATTGGATCTTCAATAAATGAAGGGGAAAAGCATATGAAGGACAGTATGAGAAAATTAGTCGAAGTTTAAGATTGACTACTCATTCTAAATAGTGTGGCATAGATGTAATTTGAGCATTGTATTTTGATTATATAAGAAGTTAATGTATTTATTCTTTAGAGAATTTTGTTGGATATATTTAACAATAAAAGGTATACATTGCCTGAAAATTTCAATTTCTGGAAATTGAAAATTATTAGCTAAATATATACTTACATGCTTAAACAGATGTAAGAAAATCAGGGTTTAATTAGTTTCTGTTAAACAATTAATGAATTTTTATGAAGGATGTGATGAAATTTATTGGACTCTTTTTATATTTTTTCTGAAAAAATTTAAAATCTTTTCCAAGAAAAAATTCTAAGTAAATCACTTACATTATGAAAAAAAAACTGAGATTCATCTTTAGTTGCATTGTGAGGGGAAAAATATTTTGAATGTCTATTAAATACTTCCATAGTCATAATAAATTTTCACATACTTAAGTCTGTTCTTGCCTTCCTGATCTGTTCAATGAATCCATCTGTCTGTTTTTGTGCTTTCTCAAGTTTAGTTTAATTACTGGAATATTTCATTATATTTTATATCTGGTAGGCACGTTCATCACATGCTCATCTTCAGTACTCTACTTCCTATAAGTCCTCCCAAGAAATTTACAATTTGATTAAGATGTGATTGGAATGTATTCATTAGTAGATTAACTGAGATGACCAAAAACACTTTATTGCTTCTTCTTGCGTTTAAATCTTGTTTTGAGTTTTCTGTAAAGTCTCCATTGTCTGTACATAAACATTGCCAATTTCTTGTGAAATTCCATACATTTTGCTGCTGTTGTAAATACAATATATTTCCATACTGAGTTCCTACAGCTTACTCATTTACATAGGGAAGGTATTGATTTTTAGATCTATTTTTGTGACTGCACCCCTAAAATTCATTAA
The DNA here is from genome assembly GCF_024139225.1 of Suncus etruscus. Lineage (NCBI taxonomy): Eukaryota > Metazoa > Chordata > Mammalia > Eulipotyphla > Soricidae > Suncus > Suncus etruscus. The sequence continues at coordinate 22,923,399 of NC_064859.1, read as the reverse complement.
TTAGCTCTTTGACTTTCCTCAACTGATTATTTTCAAATGTCCTAATTATAAAATCCAGATCCTCTGAAGATGCTGTTGGTAATATTTCCAACTTGGGAATATTTATGGCTCTCATTTTATCTTCTTGTTTAATTCCTTTGCTTAAACTTTCATAGCATTAACAAGTAAAGTGGAAGAACAGAGGCATCCTTATCTTGTTCCTAGCTTAATTGGAATATCACGAATGTTTTCACAGTTAATTATGAGGCTGCCTTGATTTTAAAGAGTTTATTTTTATAATATTAAAGGAGCATCCTTCAAATTATTTTCACTTTACAGACCAAAAAAAAAATCACCAGGGACAAGTCACAATTTCTTAGAAGTTTTCTAAATGTATCGCAATTTCTTAGACGTTTTCTAAAGCTATCATTTACTGAGTTCTGATTATGTGCCTCACTTGGTTACAAGAAAAATTTGCTCATTTAATCTACATATGACCCTGATTTAGAAATTATTTTCCAATTTGGAGATAGGGAAACAGCCCAAGGGTGCACAGTTAGGAAGTTAAAAGAAAAAAAAAAGACAGAATTTGGCTCAGACTTTCTGACTTCAAAATCTAAACTCTTGATACAAAGATAATATTTTTCTTTAACCTTAATCTAGTAACATAATTCGTTGCCTAAATATATCTAATACTGGACACCATTTGTTTTGTTGGCATCAGCTAGGTTTGTATAGATTGCTTTATTCTTTTGCACATGTCTGTTTCAAATCTCCCAATATTTGCGTCTGTATTTGAGAAATTGAGCTGCAGTCTCGCCTTGGTCCATCTCCTAGTTGGCTTTTATGTTGGAGCAATACTGGCTTGGGAAACAGACAAATCTTTCCCCTGTACTGCCCCTAAGATGGCAGCCAGACACCTTACCTCTAGCACCACCTCGCCGGCCCCCCTAAGATTTTCTTGGTGATCTGTAAAATAAATCCCCATCAGGGGCCGGCGAGGTGGCGCTAGAGGTAAGGTGTCTGTCTTGCAAGCGCTAGCCAAGGAAGGACTTTTTTTAGGCTTTGTCTAAGATTATTTATCTATTCTTGTTCATTTATATTTCCCAGAGAATTATCTATTTTATTGAGATTTTCATATTTATTAGCAGAGAGTTATAAAACCTATTTCTATTTTTCATTTATTCCCTCTCATTTCGCATTCCCACATGCTTGTATTTTCTTTTCCTTATTTAGGCTTGCCAGTGGTTTCTCTACATCATTGGTCTTTTGAAAGAGCCGGGCTCCAGATTCATTTATCAATTTATGTTTCCCATTTTCTAATTCATTAATTTCTGGGGATTTTCAATATGAACTTCTTGTTTTCTTGGGTTGCTGTTGATGGTCATAGTGGTTTGCTTTACTCTTTTGAAAGAGAATCAGGAAATAAATGTTTGGCTCATTTACTGTTTTGTGTTGTCATCATTATTATTGTGTTCTGTGCAATCCATAACTGACATTTGTCTTGTTTTTTAGACCCAAGAATTACTTAGGAAAGTCATTATAATTTCTCAAGAACCTCAATAGTTTTGTTCCTTTTGTTCCCTACCTTCCTTCAGTTTAAAAAAAGTATTTTTAATATGGTGCCAGGAGGGATTTGGGGGCCACACCTAGCTCTGCTCAGGGTTTACTCCTGACTCTGTGTTCAGGGATCACTCCTAGTGAGGTTTGGTGGACAAACAGGTCAATACCAAACAGGTCGGTGATGTACAAGGCAGCGCTCAGGGGCTACTCCTGGCTCCATGCTCAGAAATCGCTCCTGGCAGGCTCAGGCAAAAAGCCTTACCTCCATGCTATCTCTCCGGCCCCTGGAGTTCTTGTTAAGGAGAGAAGAAGACAAAAGAGGAAGGAATTCTAGCAGGACAGATGTCCTAAGGGTTTTTAGAAACTCTGGTTGAACTCACCTTCAAGAGGAGATACATTTTCTGATCTTTTCCCACTTTTATGCTATCACAACAATATCTAGAGCACTTTCAGAAGGTTCTTAGGGCAGCATTATTCTTGGGGTAGGATAAAGGGAGGCTTACCCAACAATGCCTAGGAGCATGGGGGGGAGGGTAGGGAAGTAGATGGAATTCATGGAAATGCATTAACCAGCTGAGCCAGATTTAATAGTTAGGTGCAAGTGACCTGTGATATTGGGAGTCATCAAACCACAGCTGGTAGTGGTCCAGGGGATCGGGGCTACCAGAACTCACACCCAGGGATCCTCATAAACCAGGCTCCAATTCTTTGAGCTACAGTTCTAGATCTAGACAAAATTTTTAATAGCTCAAACCATTTGGTCTCTTCTCATTTTATGCAGGTCATTCTGGTCCATGAGAAATGGGGCTCTGACATCAGTCCTCAATGGGAGTAGCCATGTCTTCTCAGAATCTGTCTCTCTCCACCCTTCGACTCTAGCCTATTAAGTGCATCCTCTTCTCAGACACCTGTGTAGTGTCCCAAGATTCAACCTAGGGGCTATGCCATGCACAATTGGCACTCTCAAAGGAAACTAGATATATCATATATCAGTATATTACCAGATCACAAAACTATTTTTAGCTACATTTTTTATAATGTCCACATGTGGCCTCAAACAGTAGCTCACAGCTTTGATGTTAGGTTGAAGTTGCCTGAGATGTTTAAAACATGAGAAACTAGGTCCCACCACTATTTCCAGATTTTTTTTTTCAGGGTCTAACCTGAACTTTGGGCTTTTGCTTTAGTTTTTTAGTTTAAGTGGTGGTTTTTTGTTTTTGTTTCTGTTTTTGTTTTTTAACTCTGGTGATTCCAACAAATAGTCAAGAATGAGAGGCCATGGAAACCAGTAGACTTTACTTTTCAAAAGTGTCAGCTAGTATGAAAACTGTGTATAAGATTCAGGGGGGTTCCTAGGTCATCCAATGTCTCCATGATCAATATCCTGCACAATTAGTTTTCCCATAATTATCCACGGTTTACAGACATTGAGGTTACCACCTGTTGTTATATATCTTGTAGGGTGGCAATTGCATAATGGCACTGATTCATAATGTAGTTTCATATTAAATATTTCACTCTCCACAAACCCTCTGTGCTCTGCTTGTCCATCCCTTTCTGTCCTCCAAGTTCTCAAAATTACCAAAAGCTTTGATTTTATATTTATAGTTTTAATCCTGATTAGGCATCTTTCCTAAATGAAGACCATACCCTTTCCTACCTTCACTGTAATGTGGGGTCAATAATTCTTTATTGTGAGGAGTGGTTAGCAATGTCTCCAGTGGCTACCTCAGAGATCCTTAAATTATGGCCTGCAGGCCACATGTTGCCCACCGAGGACATTTATCCCTCCCACCAGGTGTTTTTGCCACTGCTACCTGATCTGCTTAGCAGCCACTTGTCCAAGGCTAACAATGCACATGTATGGGATGTGCTCCGCACTCTGATTCACCTCCTCCCTCTGTCTCTTGACTCCTCCTCTCAATCTCAGACTAGGATCCCCAAACTACAGAAGGCCACTATTGTTTATAGTATTTTTAGACTATAGTTGGGCCCTCCAGCAGTCTGAGGAACAGAGAACTGGCCCCTATTGAAAAAGTTTAAGGACCCCTGGTCTACCTGATAGCCGTATTCCCATGGACCACCCAAATGTCATGCACTCCAAAAATGACCCCAGGCACTGCCAATTATCCTGAAAGAGGTAAAATCACCCTTAGTGAGGAATCTTCAGCAAACAACATGTACAAACTTGCAATTGTTTAATATTCAAAATTTCATTCATTTATGAATTATAGTATTGCCAAGCAGAGTTCTGTTCTTAGGTATGCAAATGCGAACAAACCAAATGGGATGTAATCAGATAATTTACAATTGAGATAATTTTATGCAGAAAAAAAATACAGCAGTAGAAGGCAGCAGTGGTGGCCTGGGGCCAGCAAGGAAGTTCCAATTAGGAAGCAGTAGGAAGGCCTTTTGGAGTAGGTAACTTGGGGACATGAAATGAAGTGAAGTCATAAATGAACCTCATGACACTAAATGGGGGGAGTGCAGTTGAGGACAGTGATCAGGTGGTTCCATGCTGAATCAGAGCTGTGCAAAGGCCCCGGGGTGAGAATGGGATTTAATCCATGATCAAAATTCTAGCCTAGGCCAGGAGGAAATTTATGTGTACCTTCTCTCACAATGAGCTCTGAGAGGAACAGATGAGGCCCTCCTCAGGTCACATCTCAGGGAATCCACTTTCCCCCTTTTCCTGTTTTATTTATGTTATTTGAGTTCCCAATATCTTTTTATTTATTTGTTTGTTTCACCAGTCTGTTCAAAACAAGCAAGTCACAAATCTAAAATTCTCACTAATATGTGAACTTTTGTTTTTTGTTTTAAACTTGATTGATTGATTGATTGATTGGCTGTGGGCCACACCCAGTGGTGCTCAGGGGCCACTGCTGGCTCTGCATACAGAAATCACCCCTGTGGGGCCAGAGCGGTGGCACAAGTGGTAAGGAATCTGCCTTGTGCACTCTAGCTTAGGACAGACCGAGGTTCGATCCTCTGGTATCCCATTTGTTCCTGCAAGCCTGGAGCGATTTCTAAGAGCACAGCCAGGAGTAACCCCTGGGTGTCACCGGGTGTGGCCCATATGGGATACCAGGAATCAAACCAGGTTTCTCCCCGGTTGACCACTTGCAAGGCAAATGCCCCACCATTGTGCTATCTCTCTGGCCCCTGAACTTTTGTTTTTAATAGTTATTGCTTTCTGTTTTTTTCCATAGGTATTATTTGATTCATAAAAGTTTATGAAGGGGCCAGAGAGATAGCATGGAGATAGGGTGTTTGCCTTGCTTGCAGAAGGACGGTGGTTTGAATCCCGGCATCCCATATGGTCTGCCAAGACTGCCTGGAGCAATTTCTGAGTGTAGAGCTAGGAGTAACCCCTGAGCGCTGCCGGGTATGACCCAAAAACAAAAAAACAAAAAACGTTTATGCAGTGTTTTTACTGAAGCTTGTCATTTGGTTCAAGTTAAAATATTCCCTCCTCCCTCAGTTCTATCTCATTCACTTCTAATTGAGTTATTTATGCTTTGATGGTGTTTGAATGTTTAGGGTATGATTTCACACTTATCATTACTTGTTTCTAAGAAAAATAATACATTTCTTTCTTTTTATAATATCTTTATTTAAGCACCTTGATTACAAACATGTTTGTAGATGGATTTCATTTATAAAAAAGAATACTCCCTTCACCAGTGCAAGTTTTCCATCACCAATGCCCCCCATATTTTCCTCCTTCCCCACCCCCTGCCTGTGTTCAAGACAGGCATTCTATTTCTCTCACTCACTACCATTGTTATGATAGTTATTCGTGTAGTTATTTCTCTAACTGCACTCACCACTCTTTGTGGTAAGCTTCATATCATGGGCCGGCCCTTCCAGCCTTCATCTCTATTGTCTCTGAGTATTATTGACATACTGTCTTTTATTTTTATTAAATCCCACAGATGAGTGAGACTATACTGTGTCTGTCTCTCTCTCTGACTTATTTCACTCAGCATAATAGTTTCCATGTATAAGAAAATTTCATGATTTCATTTTTCCCCACAGCTACATAGTATTCTATTATGTATATGTACCACAGTTTCCTTAGCTATTCATCTATTGTTGGGCATCTGTGTTGTTTCCAGATTCTGGCTACTGTAAATAGTGCTGCAATGAATACAGGTGTGCAGAAGGCATATTTTCTGCACAGTCTCAAAAATTTTACCTTGATTGATGGTATTCATAAATCCTACTTATGAAACATGTTTGGTATTGCTTGTGGGTATTATTTTGTGCTTTGTGTTTCCTTTCTTTTTTAAATTTTTGCTTCTTTCATTCATTCATTTTTGTTAATTTTTTGTAATTTCTTCAAACTTATAGATAGACCTATAGAATAAAACAAACTGTTTCAATCAAAAATAAGTTATCCATTTTAAGACATTAATATCTATCACTACAATGAAATAATTAAGAAATGGAAGGGCCCAGAGAGATAGTACAGTGGCGTTTGCCTTGCAAGCAGCCGATCCAGGACCAAAGGTGGTTGGTTCGAATCCTGGTGTCCCATATGGTCCCCCGTGCCTGCCAGGAGCTATTTCTAAGCAGACAGCCAGGAGTAACCCCTGAGCACCACCGGGTGTGACCCAAAAACCAAAAACCAAAAACCAAAAAGAAAAAAAAAAAAAAAAAGAAATGAAGCCAACAGGGCTGGAGAGATTAGCACAGCAATAGGGCATTTGCCTTGCACACAGGAGACCCAGGACAAACTGTGGTTTGAATCCCGGCATTCCATAGGTCCCCTGAGATTGCCAGAATCGATTTCTGAGTGCAGAGACAGAAGTAACCCCTGAACACTGCCTGGTGTGACCACCCCACCCCACCCACCCCCCCAAAAACAAACAAACAAACAAACAAAAAAAACAGAAAATGAAGCCGGAGTGGTAGCACACAAGTAGGGTGTTTGCCTTGTATGTGGCTGACTCAGGATAGACCCAGGTCCATCCCCTGACATCCCATTTGGTCCCCCAAGCCTGCTAGGAGTGATTTCTGAACACAGAGCCAGAAATAATCCCTGAGTGCCACAAGGTGTGTGACCCAAAAACTAGAAAACTAAAAATAAAAATAAATATATAGGGTATGTTAATTTCTTCACTTTAATTTCTTAAGGTTAAATGTTTGGAATTTACGTTGCTTTTCCTTCAGGAATTATTTTGATATTTGTATTTGGTTTCACAACCATCTTCCAAACAATGATTTATACATTAGTTATTCTTTACTGTATTAATTACTCATGGTTGTTCCCTTTATATCTCTTCTTCCATTCTTGGGCTCTTTATTTGACTCATCAGTTCTCGGTTGATTGCTGGACCTTTTAGAGTATTGTTTTTTATGCAGATTTTATGAGTCCCTACATGTCTGAGAATGCTTTCTCTTGACCATATATGAATGACATTATAGCTATGTACAGAATTCATCTCCAGTGCTGATTCTCAAGGCCCTGCAGACATTGCTTCATTGTCTTCTAGAGGCTAGAGTTTCATAAGTGAAGTCTAGACCAAGCCAGTTTTTTCTCTCTCTTAGAATCTGTTTCTTTCCTATTTAAATACTGAAAATGATTTTCCTTTGCCCTTGAAACTTGAGAATTTGCCTCTTCACCATGATGACTCACTTTCCATCACATTGGAGGGAAAAGAATTGCTCCTACTAGTTTTTGATTATTGGCATAGTATATTACAGGAAGTAATTCTATAAAATAGTTAACTAGAACATTTTAATTAGCAAATAAAATTTCTACTAGTGGTTGGCTCAGTAAATATATATATATATATATTGGCACAATATATATGTTGCCTAAATGACAATTAAAAACGAACAAATCTTTCTCCTGTGCCTTTTATTTTTACATCTCTATTATACAAACATTGTATCACCTACATTGTCCATAATTCGTACATTTTTTACATCCTTCTATTTATCAATCATTGTGGAACCCACATCCAACTGTATTGGGGAGTGGGACACTTGATACCAGCCTAGAATCTAGCCTAGGACCTTGCACATCTAAAATATATGTGCTACCCTTTGAGCCATCTCCTTGGCCCTCTTACATCTCTTTAGCCTTATCTTCTAATACCCAATATAACTTTTCAAGATAATTCTCTCTCTTTATCTGATTTGCTGCTTTTGGTGCATTATATATGTAAGTTTTATAATAGTGATGTTTCATATAAAAGCAAACTTGCCCACTGAGAATATTCTGTTCTCCTAGAGGCAATGAAAACTATAAAGAGGGTTCATGTTCTATTTCATCTCACTTTGTTTAGTTTGCTCTTGTTTCTTGCAAGAACTCCATTCCACAGGGGACATTAGTTGCAGGTCTTTGGAAAAATCTTTATAGAAGCCAGATGTCTCCTCTGAAAGACCTTCAGAAAGAATCCTGTTCATATTTCCTAAGTTTCTGGGTGTCCCATCACAGCAACCTTGTGAGATGAGTGGACTTTCATTTCACCATGATATAGACGGGATGGCTTGTGAGTCAGGTCCAAGATGGCACTGTGGCTCCTTCCCTGTGCCCTGGGACCTTTAACCTGGGAGAAGCCCACCATCATTCTACAGCCCTGAAGCCAGGTCCCCGAAAAGGAGGAAATAAAGGCTCCTGGTAATTGTCAAAGACAACTTCCTAGAACTGAAGAGATACACCAACCTAGGTTCAAATTTTTTAGTACTGGAGTCTGCTAGGAGTCATTTCTGAGTATAGAGTCAGGAATAAGCCCTAAGCATTCTGAATGTTACACAAAACAAAACAAAGCAAAACAGGGGCAGCCAGAAATAAAGTGTGGCAGGTAGGGTTACTTACCTTCCATTCCATCTACTCAACTTTTATCCCCTCTGTTCCATATAGGGATAAACAAGCAGCACCAGGAATGATTCCTGAGTGCAGCAACCCAGTAACACTATCACTAGGTGTGGCCCCCAAACCCAAACAAACAAACAAAAGACAACACCCCCCAAAAAAAGACAACTGCCCCTCCTGTGTGCATGCTACATAGGTGATCTTCTTGACCTGTTAGACCTCCTGAAGTTAACAGCCCCGTATAGGCTAAAGGATCACTCTCAAGGGTACTGGGGAGAGAGTACAGCAGGTAAAATGCTTGCCTTGCATGCATCAGATATGAGTTTGATCCCTTGTATTGCATATAGTCCCATAAGCCTGCCAGAACTTATTTCTGAGGAGTCAGGATCATGCCATAAGCACTATTTGGTATTACTAAAATAAGTAAATAAAGTCACTCTCAGGAGGGCCCCCCGTCAGTTTTTTCCTGCTATTTCCCTCTTAAATTGCTGAGGTGCAGAAAGAGCAAATGAGTACACAGATTTTATTAATTTATCCACTGAGTACTAAGTAATTGGTGAGGTCAAAACATTTAACTGATCCAGCTCCCTTCTTGTGAATATCTAGGTATTCTTAAATAGATGCTATTTTCTTTATTGACCCAGAGCTTCTATTTGAGATTCTAGAGACTAACTAGGTAATCCTCCATTTAACTCTTTTATGAGAGAGACAGAGACAGACAGACAGACAGAGAGAGAGACAAAGAGAGAGAGATGTAAAAGGCAGAACTGGGATGGAACTGTATTTTTTTCATAAGGTCTATTTGTTGAGAAGCACAAAAGTTTTTATGGCATAGCAAACTTCTACCTGCTCTCACACATTAGAATCAACAAGCTATGAAGCTCTCCTTTCCATGATAAATGACAGCCATGGGCCACGTGTTGGTCTTGCTTACTTGCCTATGTCTCCCTGGCATCTACATGGTCTTTCCCCTCCCTGGGGGGGGGTACCACCCCCATCCAGTGATTGCAAATTACAGACAAATAGAGGTAATTCAAGAATCAAGTACCTCCACTCTTATCTATTGATCTTCATAAATTAACTCCCTAATCCACAAAGTATACACTATTTTCAATCTTAGAAGCAGAGCAATATCAGAAATGAAGGTATCAAAGAATCTCGGTAATATCAGGAAAGAAAAATTTCTGGAAATGATCTGACATGGATTTGCAAAGTGGAACATTCATAGGTTGAGTGCTCTCCAGCCTATCTGCAAGGAAACTGGAACTTGGTTGCTGACACAGAATGTGCACAGCAGGCTGAATGCAGGAGAAAAAACAAAAGAAAAAAATTAAGTGTCCTTTCTCTATCAAGTGGATGAGTAGAGGAACAATACAAGTGAGAAGAGGAAACTACAGACTGGAGATAGTATAGTAGGTAGGGCGTTTGCCTTGCATGTGGCCAGACCAGGTTCAATTCCGAAATGCCCTAAAGAATAAGACCGAAGCATGATCAGGTATAGCCCCCAAATTAATACATACACAAAGTAAGAAAGAATTGCTACTCAATTCCATATGGTTGTGTGGAATTTCAAAATTTATACCTTGGACATTATGGACAAAACAATAGTATAGTGGGTAGGGTGCTAACCATGCTGTAGCCAATTCAGGTTGAATCCCAAGTACTTCATATGTTCCCCCAAGTCTATCAGGACTGATTCCAGAGCTCAGAGCCAGGAGTAAATTCTGAGCACCTCTAGGTGTGGCCTAAAAAAACAACCAAAACAAATTATTCATACTGTGGAGCCAAAGAGCCAAATGAAAGACTATTTACAGTCCCCGATGGCAGGCAGCAGGAACTGTTCTTTGGCTGAGAGCTTCCCCCAAAGTGGGAAATGGTGAGACACTTCAAACTGAGGAGAAGCCTTAAAGTGAGCTCCGCTGGGTTGGTGCCAGCCCTCGAAAGTTCATTTTCTCCTTCTGACTGGGTGTTCCAGGGTATTTGCATGGTTATTCTTTTTTTTTTTTTTTTTTTTTGGTTTTTGGTTTTTGGTTTTTGGGTCACACCCGGTGGTGCTCAGGGGTTACTCCTGGCTGTCTGCTCAGAAATAGCTCCTGGCAGGCACGGGGGACCATATGGGACACCGGGATTCGAACCAACCACCTTTGGTCCTGGATCGGCTGCTTGCAAGGCAAACGCCGCTGTGCTATCTCTCTGAGCCTGCATGGTTATTCTTTAACATGTCCCCATTCCTATTGGTCAATATGTAGTAGATATAGTAGATAACAGGTAGATATATTAGATAACAAGGTGAAAGGGCTAAACAATTTTATGAGTCCGGAATCTACCAGCACTTATTCCAAAACTGAGTCCCCTTTCTCTCCAATCACGGGGCAGCCATCTCTCCCTACTTGTTTCCCCCTACCTCTCAATATTTGTTAACTGATTTCTGCAAGGTTCCAAGATTTAAAAAGCTCTGGGTCTAGCTAGATGGGCACTAGATTGATACCTCTTAGACCAAGGTTGTGTCTTCTCAGGCATGCTTGCTTCAAACATGAGACAGTGAATTCCTTCTCTGCATAAGCTAGTAAGAGTGGAGTTTCTGCCATTTGCAATGAAAGGAATTATGAATAGTATATAGGGTTTGTTTGTGAAGTGAGTTTCAAAAGCCATCGTTCTTGTTTTGTTTTGTTTTGTTTTGGGGGCCACACCTAATGGCACTCAGAAACTTTCTGGCTCTGGGCTCAAAAATCATTCCTGGCAAACTCAGGGAACCATATAGGATGCCAGGAATCGAGCCCAAGTCTGGCACATGCAAAGTAAATGCCCTTACCTGTTGTGCTATTACTCCAGCCCTCAAAAAGTTCCATTCTTACATGTGAAGAAAAAAAAAAAGAACTGAGAATTTTTATTTATTTATTTATTTATTTTTGGTTTTGTTTTTTGGGTCACACCCGGTGGTGCTCAGAGATTACTCCTGGCTGTCTGCTCAAAAGTAGCTCCTGGCAGGCACGGGGGACCATATGGGACACCGGGATTCAAACCAACCACCTTTGGTCCTGATCGGCTGCTTGCAAGGCAAATGCCGCTGTGCTATCTTTCCGGGCCCAGAACTGAGAATTTTTATCCAGATCATCTTGAGTGGTTCATGTTCTTGCAGGGTACTTGTTTGCTCACTTGGGACTCAGACAGCAGGGGCCAGTGAGGAGACACTAGTTTGAGAAGCAGAGTTCATGAAGAGTTCTGTCCTCTACAAGCTGGCTGACCATGAGCAGGTCACTATCCTCTAGGGCTCAGCCACGTCATCTGTCAAGTGGAAAGTTCAGGCCAAATGAAGCTCCCATCCATCTTACTGTCATGCTTGCTACTTGCTAAGCGTTCGGAGCGCAAAGGTCACTTAGATGTGGTCTGGAGCCTGTGGCCCCCTTGAGAAAACAAAGTGATGCAGCTCATGGTCAGGAATCAGTAGTGGGGATGCCAACTGGCTAGAGGAGTGAGAGTCACCATGCTCCCAGCCATGAATGTTTGCTTTGTGGGAAGACTTAAGGCTGTTGGGACAACTGGCTGCATTAGTCCGTGGATGAGAAAGTGGGCTGCTCTGCACCAACCATTCCTTTTCATCTAGCCACTGGCAGGGCGTTGATGAGCTGGTCAGTCCAGAAGCTGGTGGTTTGGGGCTGGGCTAGAAGAGGGGGTAGGAGAGTAAGAGTCAAAACTCTGATTATCCAAAACAGGTTCTCCATGGACTGGCCTCCCTATGAGGACATTGACCTCCTGCAGGACTCCCCAAAACTGTTCAGAGGAATCAGTCATAGTAAGAGAGCTACCTGATCCAGTGGAAGTGAATAGGTACCTCTGACCAGATACCCCAGAAATTTCACAGCACCAAGTCCCTCTCCTGAATGTCCCTCTGACCAACTGACCCCCTCTGGAACAGATGACAAAGACTTACATGCAGCTGTTGGCCTCTGGGCTAGAACTTCCTTGGAGTCAGCTGCCCCAGTAGGTCCAGCAGTGGGTGTGACCTGTCCCTCCTTCTGGTCTACTGGACACATGGGGAATACATTGTCTTTCCCTGCACTGGAATTCTCCTTGCTTGATAGTCCTGTGACAATTTCCCACTCACTCTCCTTTGAGATCCTACAGGTCTCATGTTCTGGAACCAGAACTTGAAGCCTCACAGCAGAAGGATTTGGTCACCTAGACAGGACAGAGCTGAATTCAAGCCAGCCAACATCATCTTAGAAGCTTCTCTCCCACGTGATATTCTCCCTGTGCCCCACAATCACCCATAGGGTAGACACAAGTGTAGGTCCCTGGCTACAGTCCCCACCTTCCTTGACATGGTCATATGAACCATGAGAGACAGTTTACCTTTTTCTGGGGCAACCCAAGACCAACATCCCTACCTCTTTCTCAGAGTCCAGAGGACATCTAAGACCAAAGGGCAAAGCCAAACAGGGCTTCTGGGGAATTTCAATGGAACCCCAGAAACCTTCAGTACCTAGAGCCAGAGCAATTCTGGACTCAGCTGCACTAGGAAGTGCAAGTGCTATTTCCTGTTCCTGATAAAGAAAAGTCTGTCCTGACACACTTGGTGCTCTGCTCTCCCAGCTGGCACTTTCACCTTTGGTCCTTCACCCTGACCTAAATAACACCTGTAACCTTGGCCTCAGACACATAGGATACCTGTTCTCAACATAGTCTGCAGCTCCAAAACAGGGGAAAAGCCAATCTCTCCATTACAGGGGACTTTGGAGGACCCTCAATCTCACCTGAGGAACTCAGCTCTCTCTGACCACACAGATGCCTTCCTACCCAGGTGTCTCATTGGATGAAAAGGCCAAACTTGCCTTTTTAGGCTTCATCTGGGCTTGAGATCACTATGTCTGCTGCACTTGAAAGTGTGTGATATTCTCCACAAAGTAAAACATAAAAAACAGAGGATCAGGCTTATTAGGGTTTGGGGTCTAGTGAACCCTGCCACATGGAAAACTAAGAATAGCTTTTTTCCATCCTATGACACTGAGACTGGGGTCTACTAACTCCAGAATGCCAAGAGGACTGGAGTGTAGTTTTCAGCTAAAGAGTGTAGTTTTCAGCTAAAGACATTGTCTGTCATAAGCCAAGCACATGCTCTGTTTTGTCAGGCTCCAAAGAAGTCCTGGCATCACTGACTTTTAGTTGCTAGGGTGATCACATCCAGGACAGAAGCACTTGCTTCAGGAAGGACCCCCCAGAAGAGATGTTCTGCCTGCTTCCCAGTCCTCACCCTTCAGCATGTCATGACAGGGACAAGAAGGCAGCAGGGTAACTAGTCATCCTCTCTGTGAGTCAGGTCTTTGGCAGACAGCCCCTAGCCCCAGGGCTTCTCTGACTCAGCTGACTGACAGACAGGCCATGGACAGATAGGAGGCAGTGAAAGTGCCCAGAAAGGGTGGCATCAAGAAACCCTTCGAGATCCAGCCCTGTGACCACTCCTCCATGGGGCAGGTTTTGCAACCTGCAGAATGCAAAAAAGTGCCTCATTCCCTGTCACAGAAGGAGGGCAAGTGGGGGTCCAGGGCCTCTTTACTCAACCCCAAGCAGAAGTCTTTCAGAGGAGAGGGCCCTCTTAGAGGGTGGGGCTGCTGAGGAAAGATCACTTCCTGGCCCTCAGCCCTTCCGCACCCTGTTGGCCACACCCTGTAGCCACTTCGATCTGCTCACTGACGACTTGGGGCCAGCCCTGACCCCCGGGTCGTTTTCTTAAGCCCGTGTATGTGCCTCATCCACGTCCCCAACCTGTTTGAACGCTGTCTGTCAGTTTGGCCCCTCAGGACACACCTTATGCTCATCTGCCCTGTGAGCCCACACATGCCCTGACATTTCATGTCACTCCTCCAATCGCTGCTGAGGAACCTACAGAATCACCTCAGCTTCTCCATCTTGAAAAAAGGCTGCCATTTGAGTCCTAAAAGAGCCCTTCTTGTCCCTTAGCAAGCCTCTTCTCTGCCACCCTACAGGAGAAAGAAAAGGAGGCTGAATTTATAGCTTCTGACCCTGTGCCCAGATTCATGGGACAGCCATCTCTCCTACTTCATCCTCTCATCCTCTGTGGTCTCTGCAAGAGGTAGGAGAGAGACATTTTGCTATGAGCCCCACACAAGCCTTCCCAGCTTCTCCTGAGACCAGGAGAAAGCCTCCTGAGAAAGCTAAGAAGCATCCTCTGGGTGAGGACTTGGACTTTTTCACTGAGGAAAACTGGACATATTGCTTCGAGCTTTGGGACCTGGAAGGCAGCAAAAATGAGCAAATCTTCGACTATCATTGACAAAAATGTAAGAGCATCAACTCCTGACCTTGACAAAGCTCTAGACTATTTTTCTTTTAAAGCTTTGGAAATTATGGATTCTCTCCTCACATGAATATGACAGAAATGGAGTAGTTGTGTGAAGAACCTATATCTAACCCTAGACCTAGGGCTTAGAGTGCTTTGGGCTAGGGCTTGGGGATTGGCCCACCTTCATGGCCCCTCTGTTCTGTAGTTGAACACTTTTCAGGTTCCATTGCCTACACATCATGAAACTGGACAGGGCACAAAGGAGTTTTGGTCTCTGCTAGCTAGACCCAGGGCCAGTAAGTAATTCCTCTAGAAGAGTTATGCTGCTCCCTCTTATCTCCCTAATGGAAGGGCCCCCAAAACGCCTGGCACTCCATAGCTCCTTGGCCCAGGCAATAACAGGTGGCATGGGGTATCCTCAGAGTGTACTGGGTTCAGGTCCTACTTCTCACTGACCTGGCATGTCTTGCCTGGGACCAATGTCATGTTCTGTGGTATTATATTTGTGTATGTGAACTACAACTAACCAACAAAAACACGTAAGGTAAAAAATATCAAATGCATAGAATGCACCCAACCTAAGTGTACAAATGAATGCAGAACAGACATATGTTGGGCTGGAGTGGAGGCACAAGCACTAAGGCTTCTGCCACGCCTGTGCTAGCCTAGGATGGACTGCAGTTTGATCCCCTAGCATCCCATATGGTCTCCAAAGCCAGGGGTGATTTCTGAGCTCACAGCCAGGAGTAAACCCTGAGTGTCACCGGGTGTGGCCCAAAAATGAAAACAAAACAAAACAAAACAAAACAAAAAGAACAGACATATATCTAAAAATATCTGTAAGTCAAACACAGCAGTAAGGGTTTCCTCTATTTAAATATGTGGCACAGGGAGCAGCAAAGTGAAGTGCCCACAGAGTATCCCCAGATTCTCAAGATTCTCTAGTTTGAATGCTGGGGTAGAGGGAACAGTTATATATGGCTTTGGTGGGGAAATTCCCATTTTTTCTGGCTATGCCCAAAAGCTTCCACAGCCAATATCCAACATTTCAATGGGCCCAGCTCCCAGCTCCTGAAGCATGCGGTCACATAGCAGTCTTGCCACAGTTCCTCCAAATTTCACACTGCTCACAGCATAGAAGGAACCTAGCAACACTTATGAGTATGATGTATAGAAAATCAATGAATGGGCCCGGAGAGATAGCACAGCGGCGTTTGCCTTGCAAGCAGCCGATCCAGAACCAAAGGTGGTTGGTTCGAATCCTGGTGTCCCATCTGGTCCCCCGTGCCTGCTAGGAGCTATTTCTGAGCAGACAGCCAGGAGTAATCCCTGAGCACCGCCGGGTGTGGCCCAAACACCAAAAAAAAAAAAAAAAAAAAAAAAAAATCAATGAATGAAAACAATAGCCCTTGGGTACTAAAGAGGTGCCTGGGCCTTCCCCAGACCCAGGATAACAGAGAGCATGGAGAGAGCATGGAATGAAGCCAGGGTATAAGTCAAGGCTGATCTTCCTTAACAATGGCTCCAGATGCCTCAAAGGGAAAAGAGAGGGGAGAGATACACACTGCCTGTCCTCAAGGTCTCCTGAACCCTCTACATGATCTACGTGAGGCCATCACAGTCATTCTGCCCCTCCTGCCTATGACTTCAGCACCACCCAGCAGGAAAGTTTAGGTGGACCTGGGGTGGGGGCAAGAAGCCCCACCATAGAGGCTGCTGCTCTTGTTTACACCATGAGCAAGCAGGAGAAGGCATCTGCATCTTCCACCCAGCCCACAGCCTGGAGGTTGAGTTGAACAGGGGCAGGACTAAGTGTTCAGGGTCAAGGCATGACTCTGTTTCCTGTTTTAGAGGCAATGATGGGACTTTCAACCATATACAATCTTCCTTTTTCCTTATGATGTCTCTGTTATCAAATCAGGAGCTCTAGAGTGGGCATTCAGAACTTTAGGGGATCATAAGGCATATTCAGGGCTACCTAGAAATCTCATATCCACTGAGTACCTTGGACATTAGGTTCTTGGAACACAGGCCTTAAACTGGTGAAGTCAGGAACCTTCTGGGTATGTGGGCAGGTGAGCACTTTACTCAGCAGCAAGGTCTGAGTGAGTCTCATTTGAAACCCTGTGCCTTTGAAATCATCCTAGCAAGGCAGGAGCACCCTTCCCTATGACAGCTAGATTGTTCGCCCAGCCTGCTGGAATCTGTGGGGGCAATGAGGAAGCAGGTAAGTTTGAACAGGGACATCAGAAAGAAAACAAGCAGAAGAAATATGTTTTTAAAAAAAATGTTCCACATCAATTTATGAGACTAATAAGTGCCCTAATACCCAAATCAGGCTCAGCAGAAAGAAAGAAAACTACTGATCATGTTCTCTTGACATTGGAGGCAGAAATCCCTGACAAGATATCAGCATAGGCAGCTCAAGTGATTCAATCACAAGTACCATGTTTCCCCTAAAACCCTGACAGTCTTCTACCAGCAGGCCTCACCTGGCCAAATCTTGTAGGGGATGGCCCTAGGCTGGAAGAGGCCCCTATCCACATTATATACATCCATACATATATATTCATAGATAACCCCCAACACAGGACACGCAGGACCACTTGACTTCATTAGTAAATGCTGCAACATGTTTAAAGAATTAATACCAACCCTCTTTAAATCTTTCCCCCAAAAAATTGAAGAGGAGGAGCCAGAGCTATAGCATGTAGGTAGGGCCTTTGCCTTGCATGCAGAAGGATGGTGGTTCAAATCCTGATATCCAATATGGTCCCTTGAGCCTGCCAGGAGCAATTTCTGAGCATAGAGCCAGAAGTAATCCCTGAGCCCTGCCAAAAAACAACAAACAAACAAACAAACAAAATTGAAGAGGAGGGAATACCGATAAACGCATCCACCCTGTTTTGGATTTTTTCTTTTCACACCCAGCCGCACTCAGGGGTTTCTCCTGGCTCTGCTCTCAGAAATCACTCCTGGTAGGCTCAGGGGACCAGACAGGATGCCAGGAATCAAACAGGGATCCATCTGGGGTTGGCCGCAGGCAAGGCAAATGACCTACCACTGTACTATCGCTCTGGTTACCACTCGACTGATACCAAAGTCTGACAGGAGAAAAGGACAGATTAGTATTCCTCATGAGTACCAAAACAATGAACCTTAATAAAATCCAAGCAAACAGAATACATCTGGACATTAAAAAAGTTCTATACTGTGATCAATAAATTAATTTTAAAACTGCAGCAAAGGATACCTAGGCATGTGGAAAAGTCAAACCATGAAAAGGGAGAAAAATGTCTTTAAATCCCACAATAAGGGCATATTATTCAGAAAATACAAAAACCTACTCAACAATAAAAATATGATTTTAGAAAATGGGGCCAATGTGGTCAGGGATATAAGTCAAAGGCTGCTTTGCTTTGCACCTGTTAATCTTCAAGTCCAATCCCTCATACTACTGGGTTCCTGAGCACTAGCAGAAATAGTCCGTGTGGTTTTCAGCATTCCTGGGCCCAAGCAAAAAATAGCAGGAGAGAGTATCATTGGCAATAGTCCCAGGACACCCCCTGACCAGTACTTGGGAGGCACAAAAAAGAAAATAATAGATGGGCAAAGAACCAGAAAAGGAAGTTTTTCAGAAAAGATAGACATATGGCCAATAAGCACATGAAAAGAAACCCTAGACATTCATCTATTTTTGTTTATCTTTCGGCCACACACAGCAGTGCTCAGGACTTACTCTTAGTTCTGTACTCAGGATCATTCATGGTGAGGCTAAAGAGAGTCAAATCAAAATAGGATGCCTGGAATCAACCTAGGGTCAGCTTCATGCCAGGCAAGTCTTACCCCCAGGGTTAGCTGGGCCAATAAGCACTTGAAAAGACAATCTAGAGTGGCACAGATTTGTAGAGAAATGCAAATTAAACTCCACTGAAAGACTACTTCACACTTATATACCATAAGAAATTTTTTTTAACTCCCAGGATAAGTAAACAAAAATTAAACTTGAGTGAAGGAGTAGAAAAATCAAAACTGTTAAGCACTGTAGCAGCATTGAAGTGCAAATTGGGGAAGCTGTTGTGGACAGCAGTCTGAGGACACCTCCAAAATTAAATATGCATTTAGCATATGGTGCAAATACTTTACTTGCCCAAAGATTTGGAAACAGAGACTCAAAGAGATATTTGCCTGACCATGTTCAAAGCATTATTTTCACAACATCTAAAGATAAAAGCAAACCAAATAACCATTAATAGATAAATGAGATTTTTCTAACCAGACTAGCTCCATAGAGTCTTTTCTCAGAAGAGATGTAAACTAAGCCATGAAATATCATGGGTACACAGGCCTACATAGCAGAAAGCTGGGCATCTCACGAGGAGAGGGTGGGCCAAGTCCTTGCCTGCTGAAGCCACTAGGCCTGCTGCCTCCATCACCCAAAATCACCATTTTCCTGATGGCCTTGTCTCATTACCTCTCTACAATTCCCTTCAGGAACAACAGTCTGACCAAGCTTTAGGTACATCACTTTGGGGGCAGATATCACCAAACCTTTTTGGAGCAAGTGTGAGCACACTCATCCCCCACTCCATTCTCTATCTTCCTTCTTCCAAGATGTCTGGCAGCTGAGTACATGCCCCTAAAAGTCACAGTATCAGTACTATTATTTTGAATTTCTGGACAACTTCACTTGTTTGATGTTGTCATCCCTATAGGAATACACCAATTTAACAAAACAAACATGAATAGCTAACAACAAAGCTTATGAAATCTTTTGCCACTATATTAATTGGAAATACAATAGTTTTCACAAATGTGCTTGCTAATGTACTTTTCTTTTTTCCTTACTTTTTTCTATTCCTTTTTCTTTTTTCTTTTTCCTTTTAATTTTTCACTTATGTTGCTTTCCCTTATCTGGAAACAAATGTATTATGGTAAACTATGTCTACTATATGATGCCTTTTCTTTAAATAAAGTAAAAAAATAGATAAATAGATAAACAAAATGTAATATATGCATGATGTAGTATCTCATTAGGCCTTAAAAAGAAATTTCTGGACCAAGATACAACATGGCTAAACCTAAACCAGTCACAGAAGAACAAATGCTGCACAATTCCATTTAAATGGGGCCTCCAGAGCAGTCAAATTTCTAGAAACAAATGAAAATGAAATGTTTTTTTCCAGAGGCTTGGGGGCAAAAGATGAATGATTAATTGGTTTTTAGTGGTTATTAAGTTTGGGTTTAGAAGAAGTAAGATTCCCATTGGGTAACAGTGATAGTGGCAATGTAAAGTATGTATATGTTTAAAGGCCATTTATGGTCAATTTTCTGTGATATATTATTTCAGGACAATTTAAATATATGTATTAGAAATGAAAACTAGGGTTTGGAGTACAAAGAAAAAACTCCACTTGCAAGATCCCTTGAGCTCTACCAAGAGTGGTCCATGAGCACAAAACAAGGGTAAGCCCTGACCATAGCCAGATATGGCCCCAAATCAAAAAGGAAGAAAAAAAAAAGGAAAGAAACTGGCCATTTATTTTTAATAGTTTAAACCATGACCAAGTAAAATTTATTCCTTAAATAGTTTAACATTCAAAAATAAGCCAATGAACTATTCCAGTTCAACAGACTGAAAAAAAATAAATAAAACCCTTAGACTCATTAGCTCTTACCATTTCAACAAAATAATTTCTAAAATCTAACACTTATCTCAGCATGGTGGGAATAAGGAAGCTATAGCCATTTAATAAAAATCTTCTCTAAAGTACTTATTAATAGCAGCACTCGTAACAGCAAAAGACTGACTGCTGCTCCTCTGGGAACCAGACCAAGGCAAGGTTGTTCACTCTCCACACTCTGATGCTAGGGGGCTAGAATATAAGAGCATGGCCGTGATAGAATAATTCTGGATCGCAATTGTAGTGGAGCTCACATGACTCTATTGTGTGATAAAATGCCAAGAAGCTTGACATACAGAGCTCCAGAGACATGGCTTAGCGTTGGAGCATACTCTGCCTACAGGAACCCCAGGACTTATCCTTCTGTGCCTCTGCTGAGCACCTTGCTGGGATAGTACATGAGCACCTAAAAGATGCTCCAAGAAACAAACCACATACACACACGCGCGCGCACACACACACACACACACACACACACACACACACGCACGCACGCACGCACACACACACAAACACACACACACTGCACCTATTTTCTGGTTTTGATACTTTATGATACTCATGTAAGACTGGAGGCAAATTGACAAGGCCTCTATTACACTATCTTTGAAACTACCAGTGACTCTATCAATGTTTCAAAAGTGCAGTGGCACAGAGCTCCTGAAGCATGACAAGGCAGTTCTGATCAGAAGTAAATAAGGCTACTTGAGGCAACCAGAGCCTCCACTCCTGTGAGATGGGGGTCTCTTTCCTGCACAACGACATCTCCCTCCAGCGGCTCTGGTCTTCTACCACCTTGCTAACCTTCCCTCCTCTCTCCTCTGCCTGGTTCTGGGATAACTTAGACTTTGGCGGGCCCCTCCAAACACTTCCCTTCCACCTCTACCTTGGGCTCCTGATCAGGTCAGAAAATTTCACCATGCTTTCCCCTGGGGCATGTGACCCAAATGGGTTCAATCAGAGTCCTAGGGAAGGTGTTCCCATTGCACATCCCCAGGGGGTACCACTGTCCATGTTTTTCAGAAGAAGTACTCACCAGGGCTATGAGGAATAAATTGTGGGAAGAACTTGCTAACATGTTCAATCTGTACGAAGCAAAGCGAGTAGGGCTCAGCAAGGTCAAGCAAGCCAAGATGGAGGAGAAAGATATGCGAAGTGCCTGGACATTGCCTCCAGAACTATCCCGTTTCCTTTCAGGTAAGCCTAATACTCTCAGGTACACTGGCAACCTGGCCTGATGGCTACTGCAGCCAAGAAACTCCAGACAGTCACCAGGACAGAGCCACACTTTCACGGAAGTCATTGTTGGACTCACCTACCTCTGCCTTCTATCTAGGATAGAAATCAGTTGGAGGAGGCTGGGCTGTATGCCAAGAGCTGAGATTGGGTGTGGGTGTGCTTCTCTGTGCAGCAGGAGACAAGGTTGAAGGGGCTGAAAACCATGTCTCCTGGGATCTGTCTCCCATGTGGAGAGATAGTTGAACAGAGATGAGCAGTCGCCTCTGTGCGTGCTCGTTTCTCCAGCCCTGAGAGCTGGAGCCCGGCTGGCTGGGCCCGGGACTCCCAGGCAGATCAGTTTGTTTTTCCTTTAGCCCCTGACACAGACACACACAGTCTCTCTCCCTCTCGCTCTCTTTCCCCTCCAAGTCACGTCAGAGCGGAGCCCTCTGGCTGGCACAGCATTGCCTCTGCCCTCACCTGGTCACCTCACCCTTCTGGCCCCCAGGCCCTGCTTTACCAGCCCTGTTCCTGGCTCCAGGCCCCCAGCCACCCTGGGGCAGTCAGGCCCCAGCCCTAGCCAGGCTGTTTTGGAAAAGTGCTGGGAGGTGGCAGAATGTGCGGTCTGCAAGTTCCTCCAAACTGGCGCCCCAGTCCCTGGACAAACAGCGGCGTGTTTGCCTGTCCACAAGGGTCTGTGTTCTCCTTCCAGACCAGGAGATCCCAGGGAGCAGGCGACTGTGGAGGACGTCACTGACCCAGCGAGTGCGCAGGGATGCTGGGAGGGTGGCAAAGACAAACTGGTGATGACGGGATCCCCCCATGGCAAGGGTCCCAGACTGAGGGCAGCACAGACCTCTATGTCCTTGTTCTGGAGAGGGGAATCGCAGGAAAGCCAACATCTGCAACAAGTTTTCCTACTGGAAGGTGAGGGACAAGAAGGGGTCCTTTTTTGCCTCCTTTTGATTGGTGGAGCCTCTAAGAGGTAATATGTAAGGAAGCAAGCAGCCCTCATTCTAGTGCATGGGCCACCCTCTTCCATCCTGTGGTCCCAGAAGCATGCTGCTATTTCTTGAGAAATATAGGTCTCCTCCCCCTGCTCTACACCACCGCTGGGCAGGGTGAGTTAGGACTGGAAGTCCTGGAGATCAAAGCTGGGGAGAGGCAGATCACCCAGAAAGAGAGCACATGGTAAAGATTGGCAGAGCAACTGCCCAGGGTGGTGCCCAGAAGTGTTGATTCTCTCTTGGGTGGCCAGGCTCCAAGACCCTGTGGGAACTAAGCAGTTCTGCATCCTGAGGGGTGTGTCTGAGCCAGCAACCAAGCAAGGGTTGGGTGGACTGACTAGTGGGCCTTTCCTTGGGTGACTCCAAGGGGTATCCCTTCCTTAGGCAGAGGGATGGGAGGGTTCTCCCCTTGGCTGACTTACGTTTCCTAGCACAGCTTTGGGACCTCTCATTGCTTTCTCCACACAGTCTGATCTCAGTTCTGCCATCCTGGGATCTGGCCAGGACCTTGTTTGAACACTAGCATTCATACCCTTTGCCACCCCTCTTCTAGCCTCAGGGACAGCCAGGCTTTGAAACTGCTTTGTCAGAATCAGCTAAGAGATAAGCTTTCAGGAGTCAGGCAGGAGCTCTGGACATCAGCTATCTAGGTAACCTGTGCAGGCCGAGCAGGACTCTCTTTCTCCAGAGGGGTCCTGTCACCACAGAACCAGCCTCACCCATGTTTAGTCAATGAGGTGATTGGTTTGTTTCTGTGAGAAGCAAGAAACTTCTTTGAAAAAGCTCAGAGAGGCCCAAGGTTGAGGAGAAAAGCCAGGTTCTTAGCAACATGGGCAAGCACCCAAGATGCACTAAGGAGGGGTCCTTGTCTCTGGGTGGCTGTGAGCTTTGAGCAGACATGGTCAAGGAGAGTTTCTCCCAGCTGCCTCATGACCAAGGGTCCTCTGGAAGTAGTGGCTGCATCCAGGTACATTCTCCCACCACCACCACCACCTCAGATTGGGGACCAATCTGAGGAAGGCAAGTAGATCTTTTAGGAAGGACTTTACTGAAGTGAAGAAATTGTGCTTCACTGAAGGCAAGGTGGCAGCCACGTGGGCCTTTCATGGCGGTAGGAAGTCAGAGACAGTCATAGGAGGTGAGTCCCCACAGTTTATTATGGAAGCCTAGAAAAGAGCCACATTGAGTATTTCCAAAATCACAAAATGCACAACATTCATTTTTAATATGTAACATCGAATATTATATACAGATTAAAACCACATGACAACAAAACACTCACACGGCAACAGTTTTCATATCAAAACCAAACACATAAGTGCTTTTTCAATATTAAAACAACTGTGATAAAAACATATTAATATTTTGAACCAGTTTACAATAGAGAAAATTCATATTTTACTAAATAACAAATATTTAACAGCAAAAACTTTATACTAAATATCTATTTTGAATTATAACAAAAATAGTACTTATAATAGTTTATAAAGACAGACACACACAATTATAACATTTATTGAAAAGAGTTTTGTGTATAAAATAATATTAGAGCAATCCGGGCAGGGTCAGGGTGGCATCCAGAACACAATCGCCAGCTCCTGACGTCGAAAGTGCTTCAATCTGCAAGCCCATGGCAGGGAGAGTTTTGCAGGGAAGGGGTGGGTTGTTTTTTTTTTTTTCTTAATGTCAAGTGACAATAGTTAGGAATGATATGTGAGAAAATGTCACCCAGCTAAAACTAGTTCTATAAAACTACACACAGACACAGAGACAGAAGGTCAGAGAACACAGACATAGCCCATTTCCCCATGGAACCCTTGTCAGCTGTCAAGAGCTTTCTTCAGTTCTCTTCTCATTGCCTTTGAGACTCAGCGAGGCAAATGCCACTTCCTTCTTCCTTTGCAGAAACCCCTATCCCATCTGCCTTCTGTGCCCCTCCCAAGGGAAGGTCTCCAAGGCTCAACAGTTCTGGGGAGTGAAGTGGGGGCTTCCCATCTGAAGGGGAAGCTACCTATGCTCCTTGATGCTCAGCCAGAAACTAGTGCAGGGCAAGTCAGGTCAGCTAGAAGGAGAAAGACCCCTTCAGACACCGGATCCCTCAATTTTGAGATCTCTGTGTGACCTTTGGTGAATCTTCACACAGTTTTGCCTGTTTTCCAGAAGGGCAGACAAGGAAGGCAGAGTGGAAGATTTTAAAGGTCTATTTTTTGTCAGTCATGTCTGTTCTGTGCTGCTTTGTAATCGTGAGAAAAGTAGGGACCACATGAAACCCAGAATTGGAGGTCCTAGAAATGGTCTGTAAGATCTGTACCAGACTGGTAAAGGCAGGTGTATGTGGAAGCAAGAGTGAGGTTCAGCCAGCCTCCACCTCCCAAGTTCACACCGAGTGGTGAGGCAGTCATGGGTAGACACCGTGCACTTCTTTCTGTGAATCTCTGCTAGAAGGAAATCACTAAACATTTGTATTCTGTGGAGGCAGGTGCTCTACAACTCAACTATTGCCCTAGTCCCAGGAAGCCTTGCTCTCATATCATTAAAACCCAATGGTAAAACACAGAAAAATCCAGAAACAGACAAAATTGCTGACTCACCAACAAACTCCAAATCATACCCAGGAGACACCCCAAATTGTCAACTTAAAAGCCAGTGGCAGAAGTTCCTTCCCTTGCCTCCTGGTTACTCCCCACATACGCCAGTCAGTTTTCAACAAAATCCCTTCTGACAAATCACATGTTCCTCCTCCTCCTCCTCCTCCTCCTCTTCCTCCTCATTTCTCCTGCAACCTCCCCACATCGACCTGATATCAGGCAGCAGCCTGGGGTGACCAGGTAGTTGGGGAGAGTCACACTTCCTGCACTCACCTTCCCTTGCTTTCATCTTGTCCCCACACCCTTGAGCTGGGCTCTGCTGTGTCAGAGAGGTGAGAAGGGGACTCCAAGACATCTTTCCAAGGTTTAAGGGCAAAAGGAGAGGGTTAAGAAAGGGAGGCCAGAGGCCCTGGCTCCGTGAGAAGAAAGAACCCGTATCCTCTCCCCTGCTTCCTTCCCTGCATCAGGAACCCTGAGCTGAACAGTGGTCAGACAGGAGACTTCGGTGGCTTCCTAACCCTCTTGGTGCCTGGGGTTTTCAACGGAGCAAGGAGGAAGGCAAAGCACCATGTCATGTTCCTCCTCCACCAGTGGTGTTGGCAAAGCTCCAAGGTTGAACCCACAGAAGGTCTAGTGCCTGGGGGAGCTGCTCATGGGACAGGGGTACTGGTGGAAATCCCCTCTGCACCCCCATAAAGGAGAGGGGGAGACAGACACTCGCTGCAGTCCATAGCAATGCCAAGGTTGGGTTTTTATCAGTGAATAAATATGGGGGAAGGGTGCAGGGGCAGCCCATGAACCAAGGCCTTGGTATGTAACAGGGGGAGCTCAAGGCCACCCAGCCGGATGTGGGGGTGTCAGTGCGCATGCCCAGGGCCACCAGGAGGATGCTGGGAGGACAGAGCCTAGGGGCCTTTTGCCCCAAGGTCAGAGGAGAGAAAAAGTAGCAGCAATAGATAATTTTGAAGGTCCAAACTGGCAAAGGGGTAGTGCCTTCCAGCCTGAAAGCTGCCCCCGTCCCTGCCAAGACTGACTCCTGCCATTCAGGACACTGGGACTTCACCCCCATCTGAGAGGAGGCAGGAGAGTCAGAGTTGTTGGAAAGAACATCAAAGGAGCATCTCATTCCCTCCTTCCCCATGCCCACCACCTGACATCAAACTAGAAGGGTTCAAGAGAAACAAGCGCAGGGGCATTAGTCTGGACCATCACAAGCAAAGGCTGCAGCACGGGATGGGCCATGAACATGTAACACTGAAACTGGCATGCAGAACCCCTGGCCATGCCCAGTCCCAGGGGCTAATTTGGGGAGGGGGACGAGGGGCAAAGAGACTGGAGAGAAGCCCAAGTCAGGACTCGGCCCCAATCCCCAGAAGGAAGTGGCCCTTTTGGCTTAGGGTAGGGTTCATCAGGGAGGGGATAGGAGGGCTGGGCCTGGGTGGGGGGCTTGTTCCCACCCCCATCCCATTTCCAGTCTCCTCCCACACACAGGTTTCTGCCCTTTCATCCACTCCCACCCCCTGGGTGGCTGGGTGGAGGCGAGGGGTGGGCCTGGATATTTAGACAGTGGCGCTTAGCATGGCCTCTGTCTCCGGCAGGATCTTGTTCTGGTTGGAGTCCAGGCCAAAGAACTTGACGCTGAGGCCGTCTACAGGGTGCAGGACAGGGACCAGGGTGATGCGGGGGAAGGTCCGCGTGGCCAGTTCGAAACGGCTGGTGCTGGCTAGCTCCACAGCCAGCACCTTCAGGAAGAGCTTGGCCAGGTGCTTGCCCAGGCAGGTCCTGACGCCGCCCCCGAAGGGCAAGTAGTGAAAGCGACCATCCTTGTCTTCACTTCGAGCCTGGCCGAAGCGGTCGGGATCGAACACGTTCACATCTTTGAAAACGGGCGCAGTGTCGTGCGTGTCTCGGATGCTGTACATGACACTCCAGCCTTTAGGGATCTGGAAACCCTGGACAAAAGAGGGGATGAGAGAGAGTAGGGATGGTTAGTCACTTGGGCTCAAGAAGTCTGAGAAGGACTGCCAGTCCCCATTCAGATGTTCCCAGTGACACTTTCCTGAGTCTCCCTGGGCCTAGTCTGCCCTGTTCCCAGACTCACATACATGTCTGAGTTCATCCATGCCTGCATGTAGCTTCAGACACACTCATTCCATCTAACTCCGAGTGGCAAAAAACTCTCAAAAAGTGAGCACCGTTGCTCCCAGAAGACTAAAAGATTTCCCCACGGGTGGCACTGCCCCCTGCATTACTTCCCCAGGACCCCGTCTCACATCAAGTTCGAAGGTCTGCAGCACGGTGCGGTAGCCACCGGAGATGGGCGTAAAGAGCCGCATCACCTCCTTGATGACGCAGTCCAGGTAGTGCAGGCTGCTGAGCGTGTCCAGGCGCAGTGTGCCCTCACAGGGGCAGCCGCCACTGCGCAGGATGCCCTGGGCCCGCAGCTCCTCACGCAGCTTCTCCAGCACGGCCGGGTGCTTCAGCAGCTGCATGATGAGGGAGGTGCTGGCACTGGCTGTGGTGGCGTAGGCTGCAAAGATCAGCTCCAGGGTTCCATCCTGCAGCCACACAGGGGAGAGGCACCGCTAGGGCTCTGGGAACAGCCAGACCCGGGGAACAGGAGGTGATGGGCGTGGGGAAGGGTGGCTCCCACAGGGTGTTGTTTTAGGCCCTGCCTGCTTCCTCTGAGCCTCATGCTGCTGGAACATGGGCCACAACAGAAGCAGGTCCCTGAGGTGGCTCAGTGAGAGATTCAGCCATTGCCACCCCAGAGAGCCTGCAAACCTCACACCAAGCCCCACTATGAAATCCATTCCAGCCAGCCCACCCTAGTGACAATCTTGCATGTGGATGGGCACACACACTCCAAGCAGGCAGACACTTTGGGGGTGCTTGGAATGCTAAGTCCCTGCCTTCTAGCATACAGCGCAGCTCCTTTCTTGATCTCCCAAGGCAGGCCCTTCAGTAGGTGGTAGGGCCAGCAGACTGGCCACTCTCATGAGAACTCAACAGTGTCCCGAAAGAACCAGACCCGAGACCAGAGGCACAGATGGAGCCCTGAGTGTAGGGCTCTTTCTGCTCATCTCCAGTGGCTATTGAATGTCACCTCATTCCTCCTTTGTCCTACATGGAAGGCCAACAGGATCCTCTGCCCTTATGTATCATGGTGAATGATACATGAATGAGATAGTCATTCCTGGCTAAGTAGAAGCCTGACCCAGAGGTGGAATGCACGGGCAAGTGGAGAGAGTGGAGGTGGGAAGGATACACTCAGAGTCAGGGGGTACCTGCCTGGGTATAGAATGAACTGGGCTCCTTCTCAGCAGAGCATCTAAGGTGAGACAAGCAGAAGGCCTGCTGGGCTTCATATGTACCATTCCAGGGGCCTATTTGACCTTCAGACAGTGTCAAGTGCCACCAAGCAAATATGGCAAGTGTGGGGAGGGGAGAGTACACCCAAAATTAAACCTCAAGCTTCCAGCATTCCATCAAGGGCTAAGAAGTCCTGAGTAAAGGGAATGTACTTCTGGAGGTGACCTCAGGGCCAGCAGTGCCATGAGGTCCTGAGCAGGGGTGAGTAGGGTGGTCAACAGGCAGCATAGATACCTCCTGTGTACAGAAAGTATGAGGGGTTGGGGGGAGAAGGGTGAGATGAGGAGGGATAGAGAGTGTGGGCCATGATCCTGGGCTCAACCTGGAGAGTGGCAGGGTGGCCCCATACCAGTGGGTGAGTACAGTACATCCTCTCTCCAAGGGAAGTGGGGATCTGGGCCTCACCTTCAGCTCCTGCATCGTCATCTCCTTCCCATGCTCCTTGCTGCTCTCGATGAGGATGTCCAGAGCATCCGAGTAATCCTTGCCCTGGGCGCACTGCAGCTTCTCTCGGATGGCCTTCTCCAGGCCCTTCTGCAGGATCTGCCGGGCCTGAATACCCTGTGGAGAGAAGGCGCAGCCCATCATCTCAGGGCCAGGACAAGCCCCTGGTAGGGTAAGGGACACAGAGGGGGAACCTCAAAAGCCCTGAGAAAGCTCCTACAGTACGGCCAGGGATGGGCTCAGAGGCCAACTCCCCCTACCCTGTTCCCAGCCTGCTGGTAGGTGAACTCTGGAGGACTTACCCGACGGTAGCCGCTGAAGGGCAGGTCAACAGGCAGAGAGAAGACATTCTCCACGAACTGCTGATAGACCTCGAAAAGGTGGCTGAGGTCCTCCTCGGGGATGCTGAAGCCCAGCAGCACGCGGATGGCCATGCGGAAGGTGAGCTTCTGTGCCTCCTGGTACACATTGATAGGCTCAGGATGGCTGCTCCAGGCACGCAGAGTGTCTTGGATCACCAGCTGGATCTTGGGCAAGTAACTCTCCAGCGCCTCATGGCTGAAGATCTTGGAGAAAACCTGGAGGACAGAGAGAAGGGCAGTGAGCTCTCAGAAGGCTTAGGGGGGGTCCACAAGAACTGCCCCTGCCCCATGCACACACACACACACACACACACACACACAACCACAACCACACAGTAGCCACCTGGATCCCTGGCTGCCAGAGTGAGCCCTTGTCTTCTTCCAGAAAAGATTTGCTCACAACCCTCCTCCCCTGCAGCCTATCCTGCCCAGGGCTGTGCGCAGGCCAGGCTGGGGTGTGTGGGGGTGAAGGCAGCTTCGGAAGCACTCCTGTTCTGCCCAGGCCTTCCTCATCACTCACTGGGCCGCCCAGCTGTCAGCTCCTCTTCTGACCCAGGGAAAAGCACGAGCCCCAAACAGCAGCAAATACGCTGCTGCCAGGACTCAGCCGACCAGCTGCCAGCAGGTCTGTGGGAGGTGCTGGGGGCTTTCCAGCCATGGGGGTAGGGAGCCCACAAGAGAGAAGTTTAGGTGAGTCTGAAGGGGAGGTTGGTAACCCCTCCATGGTGGGGGTGCATTCCATAGTTCCCAGGAGCAAGGGCAGGAACAAGGGGAAGAACAGTCTAGACCAGGGACAGAGGCAGGAAGCAGGAGGGGGCTGCTCATCTCCAAGGATGAGACTGCAAGCAGGACTTCCTGAGATGGTCCACAACCTGCTCTACCCACACTGGGGAAATACCAGGCACCTGTTCAAGCACATTGCCCCCCACCATCTCCAGTGTAGCAAAGGCAGGAGATTCACTCCCCAATCCAGACAGAAGCCCCTTGCCTGTCCTGAAGTCCCACTTCCCTGTGAGGCACACTGAGTCTGCTTCCACTGCCGCCCCTGCTTTCAGACTTTTGGGTTTCCCCCACCCATGTCCCTCCTCCTCATATGTGCTGCTGCCCACAAGTGTTCAAGAAGGATGGTCATCAATCTATGTGCTGACCGTCTTGCTTAGAACTTGAAGCCCCCATCCCATCAAGCTCCCTAATACAGAGCAGAAGGAAGGGTGCCCCATCAGCAAAGGGAAGGGTCAGGGAAGAGAAGGGACAGTGACATAGAGATAAAAGACAAATGCTCCCTCTCTCCCCACCATATCCACACACACCCTCCCTCCCTGCCTGCCCCCCAAACACAACCACCGCACAAACTGTAAATGTGAGAATTTCCCCTGCAGTCAGCTAGAGGAGGAAAAGGTAACATTTTCCTGGCCTAAGCCCTGCATGGCTAATGGGAGGGCTGGTTTGCAGAAATAACAGTGCTGGCCCTTCAGTGGCCCAGCCAGGTCTTCACAATAGCACTTTCATTCCGAAATTCCCGGTGGGCAGAGGGAGGGAGGTAAGGAAGCCAGTGAGGGGCCGAGACGCCAACCCTGTTTGGAGGTGCCCCTGTATCCAGGGGACAGCAAAAAGGTACCAGGACAAGGGTGGCCTCCAAGGGCAGCTGGACCTGGAGAGGTCATTCACACCTTGTACAGCTGCAGGGAGCCTAGGAAGGTCAGAGAGCAGCCAACCACCACAGCCCTCTGAAGGGAGGTTTCAGAAGGTTCCATTCCTCCTGGCTCCAGGTTCAGCTCTTGGTCAGAGTAGGGGAGGGGGGAGCCCTGTCCCTAGAGCCCAATGCAGCCAACCAAAGGGCCCTTATTAAGTAGTAAAGTATGCCAGGGGTGAGCAGGAAGCCATGCGTGAGGGCTGACATGGGGAGGTCGAGTGACAAGCCTGTGACTGCCTGGCCTCCTTGGGGGCGGGGTGTCAGGGACAGGGAGCAGAAGCCAGGTCAAGTTGAAGGCTCTTTCATAACAGGAATGGGCCTGGAACTGGCCTCCTGAAAACTGAGTCCAAAGGTGGAGGTCTGAGGGATCTTAGAGAAGGGGCTAGTGCTCCCCTGAGGACCAGGGCCTGCCAGTGTGTAAGACAGAGATGGGGAGAGAGTAAACAACGGATAGATCACCCAAGACCTGAGCTCTAACTCCTGAGCCTCCAGCAACCACGTGTGATTGCCCGATAAGTCATTCCCTCTCATGCCTCAGGTTCCCCCTCTGTACAATGCAGACAGGATGCTGCTAAGTCCATGGGCAGAGCCCCTAAGCACCAGTATACATAGGTGCCCAAGTAGGATGTTTTGCCCTAGGAAAGGCAGAAGTTCCTGGCAAGTGCCTGCCAGCCTGCACTTACACACACCACACCAGTTTCTGGGGCTCAGAAGGGACCTTTCCAGGGTGGCAAAGGGGAAGCCCCTGGCCTGCTCAAAAGGTTACATTCCCTGCGCCCTCTAGTGATGGTTGACTGAATCGCTCTGTCTGGCATCTTCCAGTAGGGGCAGAGAATGGAGAAAGGACCTAGGACAGGGAGATAGAACCTGCATACCCTGCATGGAGAAAGGCAGGGGCAGAGTGATGCCGGACGCCCACAACAACTCTGGACCTGCAAGTCTCCAGGATGAATCTTGTAAAAAGAGAATTGCAGCCAAGGTGAATGTTCTTGTCCTAAACTGCCCAGAGGACCATAGTAATGTGATGGGGTCCTTTCCCCGGCTGAGGCACATCCCTCCTTAGAGACACCCCTCTCAGAGGAGGAAATGCTCAGCAGAGCCTTGGGGGACTTACTCAGAGGTCACCAAGTGCAAGGACTCTGCCTCCAGCCCAGCCTTTCATGGCCTCCCAGGCACAGGGAAAACTCCAGGGCCTCATCCCTGGGTCTGTGCCCAGGGTTACCAACGTCAGCCACTTCCCGAAGCTGGGGCTGCCCAGAGAAAACCATCTACCACAAAGGCCAGGAGGAGGCGGAGGTGCTGGCCAGGACTTGGGCACCGGGGGAAGGTGCTGGGAGGAGCGGCTCGGTGTGAAGTAGGAAGGGCTCTGGGCCCCCAGAGCCAGCTGCCCTGACCACAGCTGTAACAGGAACCAGGCTGCTTTGTTTCCCTGTGTGGGCTTCCCTTGGAATGTCCAGAAGTGAGCCAAGAATTCAGGACAGAGGTGATGGAGCCCAGCACTGTGGAGACTGCCTTTGCCCAGTTAGGTGCCAGGGAGAGTCAGGGGGAAGGCTCTGGAGAGTGCTAGGTACTCCCCAACACTGAGGTGGGCACACACATTGGAGGATGTGCTCAGAAATCTTTCTTCCACCCCCTCCACTGAGCCTTCCTGATCCCATTCTTTGCTGGCTCTCTCTGTCCTATTTCCACTGCCAGGGTCCAGAGAAACAATTTCATGACTGCTCCTATACCTGCTGCCCCCTCCCCAGCACTCAGACACCCCCACCCTCACTCAGGCCCTGTGTGCTGACCCACTCCCACTCTTCCTCCTCCTTTGCTTCCTCCTCTTCTACAAGTGGACAAACAGATGGACAGGCTGATAGATGGGCAGCCAGGGAGCAGGGAAAGCTGAAGAGGGAACCCACAGCCTAGCCAGTGACTCAGCCAGGGAGGAATGGACGATGCGGCTGCCTGTGAGGAAGGGGGTGTGAGCAGGCCACCCTGCCAAGCCACGGGAGCCACGGCCTGCAGAGTGGAAAGAATAACAGAGGGTGGCTGTGGGGAGGAGGAGACCGTCTGCCCAGGGGTGACGCCAAGGTGTAAGCCCCAATTCTCCAAAAAGGGCAGAGGGCACAGTCCCTCCCCTGGGCTGCTTGCTATTGCATCCACATCACAGGATTGCCTCCAGGGCAGACCCAACCCCACACCCCTCACCCCACCCCTAACTTTAGCTTGGGATTTCCAGACTCTGGGAACCTAGTACCTGCCCCCCTCCCCAACACACACACACACACACACACACACACACACAAACACACACTTTGATTCCAGCTCTGATTTTCCCTTTCCCAGGTAGGACTGTTGCCAGTTCAGCGAAAGTATTGCAGGAACTGGGGGGACAGAAAGGACTTGCTGAGCCCAAATCTAAAAGGATTTGCCCAGACACTCATCATGCTTCCCCCCCAGACCAAAGCCCCTTAGAAGCTGCAGCCAGAAGGCCCACAAAGGCATGCTCCGGGGTGGATGGTGGCCCCATCCACCAGAGTCCTTGAGCCAGCCCCCTGCCTTCCACCATTCCCATATGGATCTCTGGGATAGGCAGACCAAGGAGATAGTGGGGGTGGGGGTGTTGGAATTACTAAAGAGCTGGGAAGAGAATCCACCTCAGGCATCCAAATTAATTCTAAAGGTTAAGCCCACTATGTGGACACCTCTGGTCATTTCACAGCACCTGCAGGTGTATCCCACCTCACCCTGGTCCTTCACCCCAGAGAGTCACTACTGGATACAGCAACTAGCAGAGAATAGTTGGGGCCAGCACCAACCGCAATCTGGCCTCTCTGCTCCTCCTCAAGGCCATGACTGTGTCCCAAGGTTGGGAGCACTTGCAAACACCAGCCCAGCCTGGAAGGACACACAGGGAGAGTAGGGGAGAGGGAGGCTACAGCCCCCCACCCACCGCGTGCAGCACACATGCCTGCTGTCTGGCACAAGGGCCTGCAGAGGAAGGGATGCAAGCAGCCTGCCAGCTGTCTGTGGACTGCTCCCCCGCCAACCTTCAGAGAAATCCGTTCTTCCAACCCTCTCAGCTCCCTGTGCCCACCAGTGTGTGCTACCATAGCTTTTGGGTTAAGGCCTTCTAATGCCCTTGCTTGGATGCATCTCACTGCCTTCTCAGCCAAACCAAGGAGAAACTTCTCTACCCAGGGGCATAAAACCCTGGCAGAGGCTATGTCTAGGCCTGAGGGCCACCAAGAAGTGATGTGAACTGGATTCTCCAGCACTCTGCAGGGTCGAGTCCTCCTGCAGGGACAGTTTCCCACACAAAACCCAGGTGACATGGTGTCTGAGAGGTGAGTGGAAGAATGAGTGTGGCCTCACCCCAGCCCAGGTGGGGACCAGTGGCCAGGTGAGTGGGCACAAGGCTTCTTGATCCCTCCATCTGCACAAAAGTCCCTGCTCACCCTAAAGTGTGGAAAGAGGGCCAAGGAGATAATTCCTGGGTATCCCCTGGAGAACTCACCAAGTCCTAGAAGGATAACACTTGCTGTGCCTAGAAGCTGCCAGAGCTTTAGTACCAACTTTATTCCCAGAGGAATAAAGGAGATTCCAGCTGCTGGTGTAAGACTGGGATTAAAGTGGCCAGATGGTCTCTTTCTCTTCTGTACCTCTGGCAAACCAACACCAATCTTCCTTCCTGTACCTCATTCACCCTTCCAGAGAAATACCTCCATCTCCCCAAACATCTGATGTTGTGGGGTGCCCCCCCCCTCTTCAATCCAGAAACCGGAGGCCTGGAGAGAGAAGGGGCCATCAAGACAAAGAAACATATCCTCAGGTCCACGGGCCTGCTCACCAGTCTGGCTCTAAATGAGAACCATCAGACCAGGTACCTCTACCCCTTTGGGTCCTGGACCTCAAGGGCAGCTGTACAAACCACTGCAAGCCTTAGCCCCAAAGCCTCTGGACCTAGAGACCAAGCTCCTTTATTTCTTCCAGGATCCTTCCCCTCTGTGTCCTGCCAACTTCCAGCAGGTCTAGGTGGGCAGGGCTCAGAGGACTGCTTGGTGGCCCAAAGCAGCTCTTCCCCCGAGGTTGCTGATTCTGCTTTCTACCTGCCCTGTCCTTTTTCGGGTCTAGGCTCTGATCAAACCTCTCCACTACTCCAAGCCTCCAGGTACCTGAAAGAAACCATGATTGCTCTCTGCACAAAGCCTTTGTGGCCATCAAATGAGGAAGTAGTGCCCTTTCTGCCTTACTCAGTCTCTGGTTCTCTCCTCACTTTGTGGAGAGCCACAATGAGGAAGAAAAAATGGAGTGCCTGAGGCTTTTTTTTAAAAAAAAAACTCAAACCTGGTTAGTTAGAGAAATAACTACATTTTGAACTGTTCTAATAATGAGAATGTACGAGGGAAATGGAGAGCCTGTTTAGAGTACAGGCGGGGATCGGGTGGGGAGGAGGGAGACTTGGGACATTGGTGATGGGAATGTTGCACTGGTGATGGGTGGTGTTCTTTACATGACTGAAACCCAAACACAATCATGTATGTAATCAAGGTGTTTAAATAAAAATAAAAATAAAAATAAACATTAAAAAAACCTCAAACCTGGAGCTAACAGCCCCCCTCCCAGCACCACTTCTCAGAACCCCTTCCATCAGCCTTCCACACTGCCCCAGCATTAGCTGCTTCTAGCACCAAAGAGCAGAAGGAAAGCCACTTTCCAAAGTCCCCGAAATGTATGTTTTTTTGGGGGGAGGGTGCGGTGCTGCACTTCATCTTGTTTCATCTTGCCTCCTTTTGTCTCTATGGAGGACTATACAGTTCTCAGGCAGTTCAGCGTCCTCAAGTACCCCCGGGGATGAATACCCCGGGTCCTCTAAGCCCACCTCACAGAGGGGCTACCCCCCTCAAGGGGGCACCGACCTCTTCCCGGGCTTTGCCACTCCTGCCGGGGATCACAGACGCCTCTCCCATCAGGTTTCAAACCTGGGCAAGTCCTGTGACCCAATGGCAAACATTAAAGGGAAAGGAGGTCGTGGAGTCTCCCCC
Source organism: Suncus etruscus (assembly GCF_024139225.1). Lineage (NCBI taxonomy): Eukaryota > Metazoa > Chordata > Mammalia > Eulipotyphla > Soricidae > Suncus > Suncus etruscus. The sequence goes on along the minus strand of NC_064859.1, from coordinate 22,887,329 downwards.
CCACAACCCCGCCGGCCTCCTACCACGCCCCCCTTCAACCCCCAGCATCTGGCCGCCTGAAGCCTGCGGCTGCGACCCGCCTGCCGGCGGCTCCACTTCGGGGTTACTGCAGTTCAAACTGCACGTGCCGCCCTCGCCCGGCTCAGCGCAGCCCCAAGAGGGGGTGGGGAACGCTCAGCTCTGCGCTGCCGGCATTGCTTCCTCCCTGGCTCTTCTAGGAGCTGGGGAAACCCGCAGGATAAACACCCACTTTCTTTTCCTCTTTATGGGGGTGTGTGTAGAGGGGTTGAGCCTCCACCGGCACCTCTTCTGCCCTCCCCACCGCGCCCTTCTCGCTCCCACCCTTCCCAATTGGCCCTCCCAGACTCGGCCGGGATGCTGCAGCTTGCCAAGGTGCCAGCCAGGTACCCCCAGACGACTACTACGCCAGCGTCTGCCCTCGAGGCCTTTCTGGCAAACTTTGGCCAGATGGCTCCGACAGACGGATTCTCCTGTCCTGGAGAAAGGGGTGGTTAGTCATACTGTCCACCTGCTCTTTTCCCCCCCCTCAATTTTGTGGAGTCCACTCGCACAGATTTTGGACCTCAGTTCCCCACATTTGCCCCCCAGTCTCTCACTGCACTGGCGGATGCCCGCTAGAAGGGCAGACTCCAAGGAGGCCTGTGCAAACCATCTAGATTCGAAGTCCCGCCCCGGCAAGGCACCGCGGGGATCCTTGGACCTGGTGTGCTAAGAGGGGCCAAGTGGGGACTCCTCCAGGAGCACGGAGAACCCCTTCGTCGTCGGCGGGAAGAGCTGGCAGAACAGCAGAAGAGTCTGCTGGTTCCCGGGAGGCTCTTACCTTGCGTTTGTTACGGTGGATGTCGCCGATGGAGTTGGCCACGGTGTTGGGACCCAGCAGCATGCGCGTGCTGCGAGGCCACTCGGTGCTCACCAGGTGGTGTTCCCCCATGAGGATCTTGCGCACGTTCTCCGCGCCCGTCACGCGGATCAGGGGCCGCCCCAGCAAGTGCGTCTTGAATACGTTGCCATACTTCTCTCTCCGCGAGGACTGGAAGCCAGAGCCCTGCGGGAGCCACACCAGAAACCGCTCTAAGGGTGCATGTACATCACCCAATGGGGTGACCCAAGAGACCAGCCTGGGGATGGGGGGAGCAGAAAGGACTGTGGGGAATGGACCCCGGCACCGTCCACTGCCCCATCCTACCCCACTCGCGCGCCACACACACACACACTCACACACACACACACACACACACACACACACACACACACACAAACATAAGCTTTATTTTTTTCCTAGCAAGCACAAGAGCAGGGAAGTCGGGACGAGGATGTAATAAATAACGCCCGGCAGCGGAGGCGCCCTCGGGGGCACCCTATGGGGCCGATGACTTAGGGGGAGAAAAAAAGGTATTCCGGGCGGATGGACAGACGGATGGACAGACGGATGGACAGACAGGCGGCGGGACACGCCCCCGCCCCGCCTCGCCTCGCCTCGCGCTGCGCTCGGAGCCTCTCGGAATAAATATTTCCAGGCTCCGGGCCACGGGCTGGCTGGCGAGACCCCGCGGGGTGGCCGCGAGCCAACGATTATTTATAGCGGCGAGCGGTCTGTGCCCGGAGGCAGCCCCGCAGCTGGGCTGGGCTGGGCTGGGCTGGGCCGGGCCGCCGAGGGATGCCGCGACCCCGCGAGGGCTCTGCTCGGCCCCCCAAGAAATCACTGTCCCGGGACTGGGCAGTTTGCAGCCTGGCTGGGGCGGGGCCGGGAGGGCGGTCCCCAGGCAGGTAACCGGATCCCCGGCGGCCTCGGGGCCGAGCCGAGGTGGGCTAGGCCTGACCGGGTAGCGGAAACCGGGGGGACCTCGGAGGGGCGGGGCAGGGGCGTCCCGCTCACCTTTGACGTCGGCCTGCGCCCCCCCCTGCCACCGCGGCCCGCGTTAACCCTTCGGCTGCCGGGCGGCGGCGAGGGTCCAGGGGAAGAGGGGGGCACCGCCACCTGTCCAGCGGAGCCTCCCAGACCCGGCCGGGCCGGACCTAGCCGAGCCGAGCCGAGAAGGCGCCTCCGCCGTGGGGAGCGCTCCGACTCCACCCCGCCAGGCATGTCCCCGCGGGGCGATCCGGCTTCCCTTTCTTTCTTCCATGGGAAAAAAAAAAAAAAAAAAAAAGTCTCCTCCGGCTCGAAGCGTCTACACCCCGGCACAGAAAAGCAGAAAAGTGACTCTGCAGAACTCAGGCGCTCTAATCGCTTTTCCACATGCGCCTCGGGTCGTGGCGCACGGCCGGCGGCGAACCTGGAGCGTCCGCGCGCGGCTACGGAATGTGGGGCTGCGCGGAGGGGGCGGGGGGCGTCTCCCCGAGAACCCCCACTTCACCCCGGCCCGCCTGGACCCTCCTGGACGGCGCCTGGCTCTTTAAGAGGCGTCGAGGAGGAGGCCCGAGTGTCGGGGTTTCCCTCCCTGCCGCCCTCCGTGGGCTCCCCGAATCTTCGCGTCTCCCTCGCTGCGCCCGACTCCGGCTCTCCGCGCCTCCTTTGCCTGTTTTTCTTTTCTTTCGGCACAAAAAAGTTGGGCTGTGAATTTTCCGAGGTCGCCGCCGCCTCGTTCCCGCCGTCCCCCCCCCCCCCTCCGCCTCTGATCTGCCTAACTATAATTAAAGTGCGTTTTTTTTTTTTTTTTGGTGGCATTAATAAAGAGTTATTTGTCCGCCGTTTCCACGGTCTTCACAAAGAGGACTTTCATCGGGGCGGCCGCTCGGGCCGCGAGTCCAATTTATACAAAAATGTTGTATTTTTAGCCCTGGGCTCTGTTTAGATGGCGCACAGTGGAAACGGAGAGCCCTTGGAGGGGGCTCCCCCACCCCGTAAAATCTGATAAATGACTCCGAAAAAATAAAGCTGGGATTCAGAAAGCCCCCGTTAACCCCTTCGGCTCTCTTCTATGCGCACCCCCTCTAGTTCCCTACCCCCCCATGGTGTGTGAAACCCCCCCCCGGGGCCCACGGAAGCGGGAGGCGCGGGAATCCTTAGGGCCCTCATGGGACTATAGTAAAGGTCGGGGGGACTTTGGGGGGAGGCGGAGAAAGTTCAGGAGGAAGGGGGGTAGCGTCAGGCCACGAATTCCCCAGATTGGCTTTAACAAGACACGACCCAGGAGATACCCTTGCGAGTTATTTTATTTCCTAAATTCTCCACCAAGCGCCGAGACCACCGCTGCAGCTAAGTCTTTAAATGTGGAGGACAAAAGTGACGCTGAGCAGATTTCTTCGCTGGGGGTATGGGGGGGAATTCTATTGGTTGACGTGAGCTCCGTCCGGTGGCACCAACCAACCCAAAAAAGCTGGGCTGACCCACCCCACTGGTGGGGACCGCGGGGGCAACGGAGCCGGAGCCACGCGCTCACCTCCGAGCCCCCCGCTCCCTCGACACTGGGGCTCAGGGCGGGGCCCGACGGGTGCGCAGAAGATTGCACGCGTCAGTTCCTGCCAAGCCAAGCTTCTGCACTTCTCAGCTCGCCCGACGGTCTCCGCGTCACTCCCCCGCCCCGGGTGTTTGTTTCAGAGCATCCTTCATCCTCCTCTTAACTGCCATCAGAATCCCCAGAACGAACACGCACACGCATGCAAACTCATACAAAACACAAACACACACACACACACACACACACACACACACACATAGACACAAACCCCGGGACGCACCCCCCCAAGGATAAACCTAGTGTGTATCAAATTGCAAAGCGACTGTCTAGCGCGTGATGAACTGATTTCAGCTTCATCTCCCCCAAAATACCTACCTGCATCTCAGTCCTGGACCTCCCGCCCCTGTGGCTCACTGCGTGGGTTTGTGCTGCGTCTACACCGCGTTCGGGAACACATCTCCCCGTTGGCTCTCACACACGCGCCTGCCTTCCCCAGTTGCTCGACCCCACCAGACTGTTTCCTACACGCAAGTAAGTCAATAAATAGACCCTTTCCCTGCAAGCCAAGAACTTTCGGGTCTCGGGCAACTCATTTCCCTCGAGCTGAAACGTCTCTCTACCCTCAATTCAAAACACACACACTTTCTCTCCGACCTGGGCCCGGGTGGTACCTGTCGTCGTCTCGGACCTGCCAGCAGAATTCAGTCCGTGGCTTCCAGGAAGGTTGGGGAAGGGTTGGGCATTCTAGCTGTCCCTTGACTCCTACCTAGCCCCGACTCCGTTTTTTGGGGGGGAGGGCAGGATGCCTCTAAAAAACCTGGCACACCGACGGACGGACGGAGACTCCGGGGCTGAAGCGCAAAGTGGGAGGCGAGGGCAGCTCGGGAACCGCTGCTCCATCCGAGCACGGGAAGCGACCCGGCCACCCCTGACCCTCACCAATGGGGTAAAAAAAAAAGCACCTTTGAGGGGCTTCTTGGGTCGGAGTCCGACCTTACCAGCTCCCCCCAAGACCCTCTTCTCCGAACCACGCCGCGGGCGGGCAGGGGAAGCCCGGGAGGAGGGAAGAAGGGGCGGGGCGGGGACCGCAGTCTCGGGGTTCCCGGCGCCCCGGGGACCCGGCCCGTGGCTCCGACGGCTGGCAGGGACCGCCGCGAAGAGCGTCTTACCTGCAGCAGCCAGTGGCCGGTTTCTCCGATGAGCGGGAAGCCCATGGATCCCTTGGGGATGGGCAGCTTGCAGCTTTTGTCGCGGGTAGCGGCCCAGCGCAGTTGCCACAGCTGCTGCGACACGGCCAGCAGCAGCGTCACCGACACCAGGCACGCGGCGAGGGTGGCCAGCGCCGACACCAGCTCCAAGCCCTCAAAGAGCATGTTGGCGGCCGCTCGGGGGATTGGCTGTGCCGGCCGCGGCGGGGGAGGGAGGGCCGGACGAGAAGGGACGGCAGCGGCGGGGGAGGGAGGGGAGCTGCGGACGAGGGTCCTGGCACCTCCAGCGGCACGGAGAAGGAGGAAGGGGGCCGGGGAAGGGGAGCAAAGGGAGGGAGGGATGGAGAGAGGGAGGGAAGGAGGGGCTGCCTGGAAGAAGGCAAGAAGGCACGCGCGGGAGGGCGCCCCCGGCCCGGAGTGCAACTTTGTTTGTTTGTTTGTTTGTTTTCCTGATAGCGGGCTCCGGGGCTGCTCAGTGGGGGACGAGAGAGATGGATGGAGCCGCGAGTTCAGCTCTCCCCGCCAACATCACACTCGGAAAACTTTAGAAAACTTTTTTTGGGGAAAAAAAAAAGCCTCTTCTTCTAGGGAAAAAAAAATGCAAAAGAGGGGATGGACAGAAGGCTAGCGGAAAGTGCGGTCGATTGGTTTAAGTTTCCCCCCCGACCCTCAAATTTCTAGGTGAAAAATGAAAAAGAAAAAAAAAAATCCTGGAGTCTCCAAATTCCAACAGACCCAGAAACTTTTAAGGGCAGGCGAGGGAGAGAGAGAAGGCGCCCCCGGGCTGGAGGTGAGCGGCGACGCCGGAGCCCCCAGAGTCTTGGGGAGGGGCTGCCCCGGGCGCTGAGCCCAAAGCTCAGCCAGACGCCGCTGCACACACACCCCCGAGACGGGCGCGGCGCGGTGCGCGCGACGGCGGCCGGAGCGCGGGTGCTGGTGCGGAGCGAGCGGAGCGCGGCCGGCCACGGAGTCCCGGGCGGGCGCTGGGGTGGCGGCACCGGCGGCGGGCGGGAGGGGTGAGGCCGGGTGGGGTTCGGGGGAGGAGGAGGAGGAGGTGAGAACCCGAGCTGGGCTATTGGATCCCGAGCTGGGTGATTGTATCAATTAAAGAAAAGGCAGTCCGTCCCGGGACGCGCGCGGTCTCTCTCGGCTCTGGAGTTGCTGCTGGGGATGGAAAAGAAAAGGGAAGAAGAAGGTAGGTGGCAGGACAGGATGGGAGAAAAGAAGGCAAAAAAATTTTTTTAAAAATAAAATGAAATCAAATCAAATCAAGGATTGCAAGAGGGGGGAAGCAGAGGCAGGATTTCAGGGCTGGTGGTTTTAAAAGCTGCTCTCCATGTGAATTGGAGTCCGAAGCCAGGCGGTGCGTGTGTTTATATAGAGGCGGGAAGGCTGCGCCGTGGGCGCCCCGCCAGCCCCCCGCCCCCCGCCCCCCGCGCGCGTACAAAGCGGGAGGCGTGGTGAGAGGCCGACGGCCGGCCGGGGAGCGTGTGAGAGCCCGCGGCCGCCCGCCCCGCCCCGGCCGCCCGCCCGCCCGGGACCCACTTGTAGCCGCCGAAGGATCAAACTCAGTTCACCGCTCGCCTCGCCTCCTCGTCCTTCTCGCCGGCGTCTCGCTGAGCCAGGCACCTACAGACGGACGAGATGAGACACAGGCGCGCGCGCACACACACAAAACACACCAGACACACAGGTCGCGCGCGCGCGCACACACACACACACACACACACACACACACATATATTCACACACGAGTGCGGTGCCGCTCCACTGTGGCTCCTTCCCTCCCTTTCCTCCCCCATCCCTCACCCCGGGGGTCCCCGCATCCCTGGAGGCCCCCCGCATCGCCCCTCGGCTCAGCCACTCTGCCCCACGATGGAGAGATGCCGAACTCCTGGGATGGTGCTCAGGGTCCCACGCTTCTATTCCACCGAACCCCTCCGTCTCCTGCCACCCGAGACGCCCCCAACTTTCCTTTATCTGCCATCCCCACCCTCTCCCCTACCTCCCCAAACCTCCCATCCCCACCTCTCCAAACCTCGAATGCCAAGGTCTCAGCCCTCCTCCACGGGTCTCTTACCCTACACGACCCCGCCGGGTCCCCTCTCTCTCTCTTTCTCTCTCTCCCAGTCCGCCTTTTCGAGCTGCTGGCCGTGCAAGCCCCTTCCCTCGGACAGGCCGAGACCCCCGAGCTTTAGAGAGATGTCCACGATCGCCTCCCGCAACGTGGGAGGAACTCCCCCATGCGGGTCCCCGGGAACTGAGCGCCTGGCGCCGAGAACAAACGCGGCGGCCCGGACACCGAGGCGGGGAGGAGGCTGGTACAAACGTTCATTGATATAAATGAATAAATAAACACTGCGGGCGAGCGTGGCACCTTCTCGGAGCCGGCCGCAGAGGGCCGGGCGCGCGTGCCTGCGCCAGAGTGCGTGTGGCCCGGGGCCGCACCTGTGTGTCCCCCTCTCCTCCGACGTCTGGGCCGTGTGGCGTGTCTGCGGAGTTGTGTGTGCGGTCTGGAGCTGTGTGCATGGCTGCTCCGTGCCTCGTCCGTCACCTGGCCGCTCCTCTAGTCCGCCTGCCATCCGCCGAGCTCCGCTCACACCCGCCCCGGGGAACTGAAGCTACCTGGTGCCTGGCTTGCTCCTCCGCGGTATGGTGCGGTGCGGTGCGTCCTGCTCTACCAAGCCCAGCCCGGCATCTCTCCGTCGTTTCCTTTCTGGGACTCCCAGAGCCCCAGACTCGCTCACCCTCTCCGTTCAGAATGGCGAGGTGTAAATAAAACTAGACTTCGCCCTTCTAACACTTCCCTGGCCCCAACGCGAGCTCTGTTTGGGAGTTCGCTAAAGGAGAATGCGTGTGCGCAGCTAAGGTGCGGGCTGGGGTGCTCTCTGCCTGCGAGCGTGAGCGCCTCCGAAGCTGCTGGCGGCGGGCGCAGATTTACGAACCCGGCTGTCGCTTCTAGCTCAGGGTCAACTCGGCTCACTTTCTGCCCTGGAACCCCACCTGGTGGACGGTTGCAGCACTACAGAGTCAAGGGGGGAAGTGATTGGCGGTTTAAAAACCCCTTCCAGGGTTAGTGTCCTCCCTCGGACGCTAGCGTCTCTCCCAGGCAATGTAAACTCAGACGCTCATGGAATGCCTGCAGAAACTACTGTGCGATCTCAGAAATAGAGATTCGGGTACAATCTGACCACAGAGAAGTTTCTGGTGACTGTCAACTCTAAACTGGCATACTCCACTCCCTATTCGGGTAGGGTAGGGTTGGTAGGGTCCTACTGCCTTTGAAAACCCGAAGGATCTATGCTGAGCCCCCCAAACCCAGTCCTGAACCGGAGACAGTGATGGATGCAATGACCATGGACGCATGCCCTGGAGACAGGATATGCTAGAGCTTCAGTCACGCTCTACCGTTCCTGCACGCAGGCAGGAAACAAACCCTCAGTGAGAGGCGCTTTCTCAGTCTTCCACCAGTCCTCCAGTCCCCTGGAAGTGTCTGCTTTGGGGGAAATCTCTCCCTCACCATTCCTTCCTGGGGAAGGCTTTTGTGCACTTTCATTCTCTCCTGTGAGGGTACAGAGTGGGAGCTGGGAGAAGATGCAGGGAAGTCATTCTGAGTTCTTCTTGCCCAGCCACCAGGTGGGTCCTGCGGGAATGTTGCCTGGAACAGCCCAGACTCATAACCCTCGGTACAGCACTTTGTAAATGGAATCATCTCAACTTAAAACCCCAAAGAATACTTAGGATGCAGTGAAGAAAGGTGGAAGAGATACTCTTTTCTGAGACTTGGGGGACGGGGGAGACAGGGGACAAGGTGCTGAGCAGTGGGCAAGCTCACTAGGATGAGAGGACATGAGGGAAAGTCAGCTGCTCCTTTGCTAGCTCCCTGTGCTCTGCCCACATGAACTTTCGGCCCTGGCCCCAGACTTAAGTACGACTCAACCTAAGCCTAACTCCACCGACCTTAACCCTAGTTGCAGACACATAGTCCTTGCTTTCAGACAACCCTGGTTCTATCAAGCACCGCTCACTTTGTCTAGAGGAGTGTGGCTGAACTCTTGTGTGCCCCCACACCCCCCCACCCCCGTAAAGATAGGGAGCACAGCTCTGCCAGCAGGGGTGGGCTCTGTGTCTGAACCTTGTTCTCACTTTAGCCTGTTCCTCAGTGTGTGTGTCTCTGGCTTTTTCTGGCCCTGCTGTAACTAATATCACAAGACTTCTAGAATTCCTTTCTAGTCATAGTCCTTTTCTCTGGCCCTGGTTGTTTCTGTAGACTGTGATGCTCTAAAGCTTTGTTTACCCTTTGGGCACTTCGAAATTAGGACAGGCCAGGGGATCCTAGGGTCTGGGTGTCATGCTGCCTGAATGAATTTGAAGGTGCTGGGCAGAAGGGGCTTGGAGGATGGGGGAAGGGATGGGAAATAGGCCATAACAGATAACAGGAAAAGCACAGTCTCTGCATTCCCCTCCCTAGGCTAAAAAGCACAACCACCCCATCAGGGCAAAGTGTCTTCCTGTTCCCCAGGATCTCTGGGGCACACTCTGCTGTGACTATGGCCTTAGCGCCCAACTCCCATCCCTTCGGAGCCCAAGTCCCTTATCAGCTCCTCCTTTCTCAGCACAGCAGTGCTGCCTGCTATTCAGGTTACTTGCTCCTTTCTGTGCTGATGAGAAAACTGAGGCCCTCTCAACGCCTCCTCCTTGGGCTTTGTCCTAACACCAGCAAGCATGCAGCAGCCCCCGGAGCCCCAGTCCTGCTCCCACATGGTAGCTACCCCCTTTGTTCCTGGTTGTGCTTCTCACCATTACCGCTGACAGCAGAGGGAGTCATCTCTGTTCCACTCAATTTCGCATCATTTGGATTCTGATTTTTCTCTCTCCTTTTGTAATTGATACTTTTTTTTATCAAGTGAAGCTTAAAACTGCCCGTGCTTCCTGCCACTAGAGCCAAAGGGAGAGGCGAAGAGAGCCCAAAACAAAGGGGTGGGGGCGTTGGAGATGGGTGAGAAGCAGGCAACAACTCAGGGTCTGTCTCCCCTATGCTGTGGTCTTTCCACTAGAGCCCCCCCCCCACACGTCCTGCTCTCTGCTCTGCCCGGCTAACTAGCCTGGAAACCCTCTAGATAGTTCTCACACTTCCTTGCCCACTTCACTCCCCAATGTCACATGCAGAAGGGTAGCAGGGGCTCTGTCCACTACCCCCAAGATTCCATGTCCACTAGGAAAGTGAAGGTCTGTTTCCCTCTGAGACTCTCTGTTTGGAGTCCCACCCTTGATACCAGCATTCCAGGAGGACAGCATGGCCTACCCCTTTACCCTCCCACTCAGCACCCTCCAAGCCCATCCCAGCACCCCTGGGGTTCTGGATCTCAACTTTGACCTCAGGCCCAGGTGCCTGCCCTCTCTTCTTTCTGCTCACAATGGCCCTGCAAGGCCGCCAGCACTCCTCTGGTGCCCAATCCTCAAGGACAGAGCAGAGGACGAATTTCTACTCTGCCCTGGTTCTCAGAGGGGCCAGAAGCCCTACTGGCCAGGTTCCTTGGGGTGGCGATTGAAGCGGGCTCACTTGGAAATCACCGCTGTGATCTGAAAGTGGCTTCTCTAGAACCCCAAGAAGTTGACCTTCCCTCACACATACACATACCTACTGGCTGAGGCAAGCATTTATTTGCTTGAAAACTCCCGGCTAACTGCTTCTCCCAAACTGCCACCACACTTTTTGGCTGTGGCCAGATTGTGGGTCTTGATTTTCTGTGGCCAGATTCCAGGTCCTGACTTTCTAACTATGGATTTTTACAATCACACCCCACCCTGCTCCCCCATCCCCAGGGATTTATTTCCTCATTCTCGGCTCTTCAGTTTTTGTTTTGTTTTTTTTTTTTAAGTTTTGTTTTCCAAATAACATCCTTTCTGCGTGGGGATACATGGCAGTGCCAGGCACAGCACAGTCTGAGTACTTACACCCCAGATGACCAGTTAGGACAATGCCCCCCACACCCTATGGAGGGTTCCTTTGGAAAGACAGCGGCTGCTCCTCTGCCTTATCCTAAGCCTCTCAGAACCCTTAAAGTCAAAGTTGGCCCTTGAGGACTTTGGGGTCCCAAATGACAATCCCCCACACTCCCCTAGCCAGTTCTGAGGCTTGTGCCCTCCTGCCCACACCCAGCACCCATCCGGAATAAAGAATTGCAGAAGACACTTGCCGATAGGGAGCACGGAGTGAGCACAGGCCCGCAGCAGACAGCTGTACGCGAGTTGGCACTACCCGGGAAAAAGTGGCCTGGCCTATGTGGCCCAGTGTCGGCAGAGCTGTGGTTGGCAGGACACCGCTGCAATGATGGCGTTCCCGAAGCTCAGGGAGCCCAGAGTCCTTTATAGCCAGGGACCTGCCCTGGCACCGCCCACTGGGCGGTTGCAGCTGGGTCTGCAACTAGGGGAGTCTCTAGGAGCTGGAAGGGCATTTGTCCAGAGACCCCAGGGCCAGGCCCCCAAACACAAGAATCTGGGATCCAACCTCCTCCCATCCCAGGCAACTCTAGGTCCTAGTATGTGGCTGAGACGGTGTGTGCGCTCCTGCTTAAACGTCTGTTCAAAGACCCCGTATCTCTTTCCCTCATCCTCTTTCTTTGGCAGTAACAGTTTTTGAAAGGATGGGGAGAGCAGTGTGTTTCTGCTCAGTTTATCAAATTACAGTCAATGACAAAGGACTGAAGTGCATTTTCTTGAAGGCTTGACAACTGGGATCCAGGAGGAAGAAAGAAAAGCATGACAGAGCCGGCGCTATTGTGGGAGGTGAAGCACTGAAGAGCGGCGGGGACGTGCTTGGGTGGCTCTGAGCGAATTTGCTGCTACTCCCTCCCCCAGCCTCCACTGAAAACCCCCCAATGAGTCCCATGGTTGATTATTCAAAGGAACCCTATTCACTTTCACAGGGCTGGGTTGGACAGATTGAGCATAGCTTTGGGGTGCCCTGCCCGGTACTTCTTGCCAGTGATGTGGTTCATAGTGATGTGGTTTAGGCCTCTGCAGCTGTTGGGGCAGGGTGGCTTCACCCTATACATCAAAGCTCAGGGCTGACCCTAAGTTCCTAGGATAGGAGATGGAGACACCTGTCATGGTAGTGGAGAGCCTGAATCCAAACCTCTGGGCTTGTTCTGGTAGTTTCCAGTCTTCTGAGACCAGCTCTCACGTGGAGACATGGGCTTGCCTGAGAGAGGCTACCTGTCCTGACCTGGAGTTTCCTGACAGGACTCTACTTGCTTCCTAGGCCCCCAGGCCTCGTCAAGTGATTGGAGTTCAGTCCCAGGACACCAAGAAAAAAAAGCACCAGACACCATCTGTCCTGGGGCAAGTCCAAACAACTCTTCCCTGAGGCCAAGGTTCCTGTGGACACTCTGAGAAGGTGAAGACCTCATGAGAGGCTGTGGGGTTTCCCTACTGTTTTCTTGCACCCCTAAGATGATCTGGGTCCAACTCTTCTCCCAAGGCTTGGTAGAATAGTGCAGGAAGAGCAATTCCTAGGAAGACAACCAAGGATAGATCTGATGGCCAGGGCTGTGTGGATACAGGTTTACAGTGCCTCCCTGGGTCCCAGGACTCAGCATGAAATTAGACTCCCCTATCCATCTCCCTACCAAACCTCTGCCTTCTCCAAACCAAGTACCAAGTGCCAAGAAAAGCCCACTACTGAAGCCCAGATCCTCCATCAAAGCCCTCTTTCCTGGAAACATTCTAAAGCCACTGTGACTCTCCGCTTGTGTGCCAGGGTCATTTTGTGCCTCACTGAGGTTGTTCTTTACCTACCTGTGCTTCAACCTTGCAAAGAGCAGAGCACTCTGAGACTAAGAAAGAACCAGCACTCAAGAGTCAGTTTGGTTCTCACCCCCAGATATCTTCAGCCCCTTCGGAACATTGCACTAACTTTCCCTTCCATATGCTGCATTTCAGTGCTTCTCTTATGGAGGGTGGGTTAGGAGATATATCAAGGGGAGAACTGTCCAGAGGCTTTGGGTTTCAGGTAACAATGGTAACAGGTGTGACAACAACATTGGATCAGCTTATAGGGCTCAGTGATAGAATACATGCCTCACATAGGTGAGGTCCAGGGTTCCATAACTGACACCACACACACACACACACACACACACACACACACACACACACACACAGGACAAACATGACTTCATACTGCTCTCCTGTAAAAATACTTCACCTGTATTATTTAAACCTCATAGCAATTCCAGGAGACACCATTCTCTCCACTTTTTGGAGAAAGTGTCTGAACCTCCTATTGGTTCTGCTACCAAATGGCTCCTGACGCATTTGGGGAACTGATACTTCTAAATAAATATCAAACCTCTTCTAGAATCGAAGCCCAGGAAACCTGGATGTGAGTCTGAGTGGTTGGCATAGAGATAACTAAACTATTTTAGTTTAAAGTAAAGAGGAGCATGAAGACAGAAATGTAGACAGATTCTAGAAGCACTTGAAGGTAGAAGCAAAAGGTAGATCAGTGTGGTGATTGTCTGGGCTCAGGATTTCAAGATGGATAACTAGGTTCCTGGTGGTGGTATTTATCAGGAGAGCTAACATCTGGGAGAGAGGGAATGCGTTTGACTCTGCCTTTGTAGTTTCTGGGTGATTAAAGGAACTACATGTTGGGGCTGGAGCATGGTACAGCAAGTAGGGCACTTGCCTCACACATGGCTGACCCAGGTTCAATCTCTGTCACTCCATATAGCAGGCAGGAGTGATTCCTTAGTGCAGTCAGGATTAAGCCCTGAGCATAGCCAGGTGTGCCCACACCCCAATCCAAAAACAAAGAGGAAGTAAAAACCACTGCATGTGTAGTTGTGTAGTTGTCTAGTATAGGCCAGTTGGGGGCACAAAAGAGATTTTGCTAATGTGATGGGGTTGGTGAGTTGAACACTTGCTGCATTGGGGTCGTAGATAGGGTCGAGAGGACTAACAGGAAGCAGACAAAGTTAGAATCTCAAGGAATGCAACATTTGAGCTAAAGGTAGTAGAAAGAGATCTGAGAAAGAGGTCATTCTCTGTCCAAACATAATCCTTGGTGACTTCCTGGAGACTATCTTTTATTTTGTTTCACTCAGTCCATTTCTGCTCACCCAATATCAGAAGACACATGGGCATACACATACATACGTGTGCACACACCTGCAAACTTTCCCCAGGAGCTTCTTTAGGAGTTAATTCTTCATTTTATAATTGTATGTGAAACCAGTTACATATAACTTCGAGCCTCGAGTGCCAGTTCTGGCAGGGGCTTCGTGCTCCATATGATGAAGTATGAGGGAAGCCAGTTCAAGGGCTGCCACAGGGGCTCAAGAAGGGCCTACAGGAAAACAAAAGCCACTTGGCTGGCTTCTCCATTAGCACCCGTTTCCCTGAGGAGAGTTACAGGGAGTGGGGACACAGGACCCCCCCCCATCCTCAATGTCTAGGAGATGGATGGGCCTGTTTTTTCCACAATTCCATGACATAAATCAGATTTGGCCCCTCATCTACCTAGGCTAGTCTTCATGGAGGTGTGTGGTCATGATGAATGAACAGCCTGGCTAATGTGACGGGATGGCAGCGACTTGGGGCGGAGCTCTGCGTTGATGGATGGTCCTCATGAGGGAAGATTGCATTAGACACCCCTAATGCAATCAGCAAGGCTATTACGATACCAATTTGTTGCTCTTCCTCGCCAAGGTGGAGTTGTGGGGCTAAAAGATTGAGGAGGGTGTCAGGAATTTGGAGACACCTGGGGGATTTCTGAGGGGACAAGATTTCCCTGTTGGAGCTATTACTAGGGAAATAATATGGAGCTAAAGAAAGTATAAGCTGGAAAAGGAGAAAAGCAGCCCAGAGAGATGATGTGACCTGTCCATGGTCATGTCTGGAAGCAGCAGAAAGAGCTGAATTTAATTCTGGAAGCTGCTTTTTGTGCAGAGGAAACAGGGATGTGAGGATGGTGAGGAGAGGAGTTGTCAGGGGCCTCTGCTATACTCAAAGACTCTACTGAAAAAGAAAGAGGGCAACTCTACATGCCCCACAGTGATGCAATTCCACATCCTCACCTATTCCTGACCTGTATTTCTCCTTAAGTAGTCACCTACACTTCTCTATTGCCCTCAGCGCAGGAATTGGGGGACACTCTACCTCCAGCCTGCCTCCTGTCTCTGAGGGGTCCCTTTGTTCACCTCCTTTATTTTTGTGGTTTTTGGGTCACACCTGGCAGTGCTCAGGGGTTATTCCTGGCTCCAGGCTCAGAAATTGCTCCTGGCAGGCACGGGGGACCATATGGGATGCTGGGATTCAAACCGATGACCTCCTGCATGAAAGGCAAATGCCTTACCTCCATGCTATCTCTCCGGCCCCTCACCTCCTTTCTTAACAAAAAACATAATCACACAATTTTCATACTTCTAGGTCATACTTTTATTTGGATGTGGGGCAAGACAACGAACCATTATGATTCTTGTTCCCAGATGTTTCTGTCAGTGTGAGCTCCATCCCAATTTCCTTTCCCCCTAGAACCCCCAGGCCCGCTCTCAGTCACTTGACCCCAACCCCAGGTAGGTTCCTGTGATGTAACTAGAAAGCTACATCTATTAAGATTAAAGGTATGCTTTTTGAAAACCAAAGAGGTAGTACAAGGGTTAAAGCAGTCATTTGGGAGGAAGCAACCCCATTTCCATCTCTGACATCATGTATAGGCTCCAAAAGCACTGCCAGAAGTGGCCCCTAAGCACAGTCAGGAGTAATCACTGACCACCACAATATTTGGCAACCCCACCCAAGATATATTTTGAAAAATTATTTTAAACATACACAAATAATCTTATCACAGAGTTCTCAATTTTTTTTCGGGGGGGGGCACACCCGGTGGTGCTCAGGGGTTACTCCTGGCTATCTGCTCAGAAATAGCTCCTGGCAGGCACGGGGGACCATATGGGACACCGGGATTCGAACCAACCACCTTTGATCCTGGATCGGCTGCTTGCAAGGCAAACGCTGCTGTGCTATCTCTCCGGGCCCAGAGTTCTCAATTTTTTAATTGAAAGTTTCTTAGATATACTGAGCTAGATTTGTTGTGAGAACTATGTTAACCATTTTACAACACTCTATGCCCAGGCTTATTCTTTCTTCAAACTTCTAAAAAGATATTGTTCTCCTATATCTTGAATTGAAGTGCTCGTTCTGTGGCTGTCCAAAAAAGATAAAGTATTTTACTTTGCTGTAACTTGAATGGAACTGGAAAGTATCATGTTAAAAAAAGCAAATCAGAGGGATAAAGACAAATATGAATGATCTCATCTGAGGGGCCAAGCAAGGGAAGTGATGACACAGGAACAATGACAAATGCTTGGTCTTGAAATACAAAGCTGAGATTACCAAGCAGCAAGGGGAAAGGGGAGAATGATGAAGAGGTGGACTATAAGCAGTATAAGGGCAGTAGAAGAAAGGGTATTGGGTGCTCTGGTGGTGGTGAAGTGTGGTGACATTAACTTTACTGTAATCATGCAACCTTAAATACAATAGTCATAATAAATGAATGAATGAATAAAAACTTAGGGCTGGAGCAGTAGCACAGTGAATAGGGTTTTTGCCTTGCACATGGCTGATCTGGGTTCCATTGCCGGCATCCTATATGGTCCCCAGAGCTGCCAGGAGTAATTTCTGAGTGCATAACCAGAAGTAGAAAGAAAAGAAACAACTTGCTGTAAAAATGGAATTTCTCATCTTCTCTTCTGAAACTTTTGTTTTCAGCAACCCTGTCATTTTCCAATGAATTCCGGGGACATTATCTTGACACCTGCCCCTAAAATATCTCCTGGTTTTATTCATTGACAAAGGTCTATTGATTCATTTTCCATGTTGCTTCCTTACTGTACTTCTCAGCTCCTTCATTTCCATTACTATTCAAGTACTCTTCAGGCCAGGCAAGAAACAATGGAAACAAAGTCTTTCCTTAGGTTTCTTTTCTCTCTGATTCTCCCTATTTATGTTTACCCAATGGTTTGTATTAGAAGCATAAACCCCACTGACTGGACTCTAGCTACACCCGCCTGCCTCTAGTGAAGTAACATTGTTATCAGACAACTCTTGATACACCAAAACCAAGAGAGGAAAGATAAGATTTCTCAAAAATATTCTTCCTGTGTATCAAAAGAAAACCTTTAGAGGCTGCAGAGATATGATAGCGGGTAGGGCACTTTCCTTGAATGCAGTTGACCTGAGTCTGAACCCAGCATCCCAGATGAGCACTGCTGGATGTGGCCACACAAAAACACTTCTTTTGTTTGTTGGTTTATTTGTTTTGGGGGGCTCTCCCTAATAGAGATGGAATTGGGGCTAACCACATGCAAGATGACAACTCTAATCATATTGTGGCCCTGCCCTAGAGGAATCTTTTTGTTTGTTTGTCTTGTTTTGTTTTAGTTGTTTGGGTCACACCCCCCAATGTTCAAGGCTTACTACTGACTTTGCACTCAAGGATCACCCTGACTTTGCCTCCTGTGGCCCCCAGGTAAATTGAGTTTGACAAGACCCCTGCTTTAGATAAAATCCAGAGGTTCACTAAAATAACAATTATGACCAAGGTGGAATAAGCCTATTCATGAGTGAGAGTTGTTTCAATATTAGGACTTTACTATATTAATAAGTAAATGAAAAAGACTTATCATTCCAACTTTCTGGGAGGATAAATGTGATTAAATTTAGCCCTCATATCTTTTAAAAACTTAGTCAGCTAAGAATAAAAGAAAATTTTCTTAACTTTGTAAGTCTTTAGCAAACCTCATGACTAACTCCAAAACATGAGGAGGAATTTGATTTAAGCAAGAAAAAGGGTCAAATCTTACCATTACCAGAACAACTTTATCTGTTGTAGCCAGAACAAAAAATCATAAATTCTGGGGAAAATCAAGAGTATGTTGAGAATATAAGGCTCTAAATAATATAACTCATTCTTGAAAAACTTTCTCAACTTTCGTTATTATTGGGTTCTTTTTTTTTTTGGTTTGGTTTTTGGGCCATACCTGGTGGTGCTCAGGGGTTACTCCTGGCTGTCTGCTCAGAAATAGCTCCTGGCAGGCACGGGGGACCATATGGGACACCGGGATTCGAACCAACCACCTTTGGTCCTGGATCGGCTGCTTGCAAGGCAAACACCACCATGCTATCTCTCCGGGCCCTGATTATTGATTTCTCTAGACTTTTCTTCCCTTCCTAAGTCAGTTTAGAAATTACATATTTTTCAAAAGTATCAATCATCTTTGTCTCCAGACTTCTTTTTAAAGTATATAAAGTCCTTTCAATATTATTATAAAGTTTGATTTAAACTTCCTAATATATACTATTTATGTTTTCTAACTCCAAAATTTGAGAATAAGATAAGTATTTCTACTAATAATCTTCTTTTGCCTTGATTAAATTTTCTTAGTAATTTGTTGCTTTATCCTCCCAATAAATACTCTTTGATTTAGAAAATAAAATAAACTGACTACTATAGAAAAGCCCAGAGAATCAATTTGGAACCTATTAGATCTAACAAAAGCATACAAATACTTGCTCATATATGTGACAGATACATAATCAATTGCTTTCTTACATGTTGGCATTAATAAATTTAGAATCTAATTTAAAACATATAATGACTAATAATGAATATTCATGTAAATTTATGTGAATATTGTGAATAATGTAGATTCATGAATAATGCATGGTTTGTGAGGAGAAAACATAAAACTTTATGAAAGACATAAAAGAAGATCTAGAGACCAGCCATGTTGAGAGGTCAGAGTCTCCAAAAGCAAATAAATTCAATGTATTCCCAATCATAATCCCCACAGGATTTAAAAAGTGAAACTTCACATATTAATTCTAAAGTTCATATGTGAGAAAAAAGTTTTAAGAAGAGTCAAGACATTTTTGAACAAAAGATCAATTACAGGAGATATTCCCTATGAAACATCAAAACATTTTTTAAGATTACATAACATACAAATGCATAAGGTGCTGTCATTGCTTAAAATTTTTCTGCAAATGTACAGAGTAGTATAAGATACAGTAGAGAAAACCAGGTGAGGTTATGTAAGAACTCTGAATAAATATAAAATTATTCTAAAACATGGGGCCGGAGAGATAGCACAGCGGCAGTAGGGCATTTGCCTTGCACGCAGCTTATCCAGGACAGACAGTGGTTTGAATCCCAGCATCCCATATGGTCCCCCATGCCTGCCAGGAGCGATTTCTGAATGCAGAGCTGGGAGTAACTCCTGAGTGCCACCAGGTGTGACACAAAACCCAAAAATAAATAAATTAAATAATTCTAAAACAAAGTGTATTAATAAGTGAAAGACTCAGAAGAAACATTTGTTCATATGTAATAGGTATATAGTATCAGTTGAATTAGTGGATTTATATAGGTCCCATATACAGACAACATTTACAACATTCGTTTCCTTCTGTTTTCTGGGACTAAAGGATCACTCATTGATTGCATGCCTCCACTTGTCTTTTCATTCATGCACCAAGTCTCTTTAACAAAAAAACTTGATTGACTATTCTTCTATGTGTTAGAACCTCTGCTAGACCAAGGATAAGCAGTGTGCTTTCATGGAGTTAAACAGGAAAAGAGTTATGGTTTGTCTCACCCAGACATAAAATCTCATTCTTTTTGGCAGGTGTTTTTTGTTTTGTTTTGTTTTGTTTTTGGGTCATACTCGGCAGTGCTCAGGGCTTACTCCTGGCTCTGTGCTCAGAAATCGCTCCTGGCAGGCTTGGGGGACCATACGGGATGCCGGGATTCGAACCACCATCCTTCTGCATGCAAGGCAAATGACCTACCTCCATTCTATCTCTCAGGCCCGGCAGATGGTTTTTTTTAGGTTTCCAGGTGTTTCTTTCTGGTCAATACTAAGAATGCATAACATAAGAATACATAAATAAATGTGTAAATATGATTAAAAAAGATGCTAAGCATGATAGAGAGCTTGGGTTTCTAGAGAAGGAATGGGCTTAGAATACTGAGTCCTCTTTCTTTGTCTTTCTTGATGCATCTTGACTGGAAAGTTGTGGTGAAGTAGATGGTCTGTCTCTATAAAAGAGAAAACACACCAAAAACATTGCAACAGAAAGACCAACCACACCTGGGTCTCTATTGTCCGGTTTTCTAATCATGTATTACTTATGCTTAAACCTTCAGAATTTTCCTTGTGTCAAACAACACAAAAACAAATCACTGCCCCCAAATCTGTTACTGTTCATTTCCAATTACTTGTAGCTGAAATCATTTCTAACTGATGCATATGTTGATGGGAAACTTCGGAGAATTATTACAAATGGTTAATGAGATGGGAAATAATGACCTAGCAGAAACTGGTAATTGCAGATTGTTATGATTTTTTCCACATTATAATTTATATCTTATTGATGGTGTGGAGAAAGCATCACTGTCCCATTTGCTTTGCATGTAGCTGACCCAAGTTCTAGCCTTGTGCCCCATGTGGTCTTCCATGCCCCACAAGGAGTGATCCCCAAGAAGGGCCAGGAGTAACACCTGAGCAACTCTGTGTGTGGCCCCAAAGCAACAACAAAAAGGAAATAAAAATTTTATTAAGTATGAAACATACTATGTACCCTGGGGATCTCATTATCCTCAATCACTCACCCACAAACCATTTCTCTGAAGATAGAAATACTCGATAGAATTTGTGGTTATCCTTTCCTGTGCATGTTTATTATTATTATTATTATTATTATTATTATTATTATTTTGGTTTTTGGGTTATACCTGGTTATGCTCAGGCTTACTCCAAGCTCTGCAATCAGGTATCATTTCCTCTGGGCCCAAAGGACCATCTAAGGTGCTGGGGGTTGAACTTGGATAGGCTGATTGCAAGGCAAATTCCCTGCCCATTGTACTCTTTCTGAATTCATCTCATTTATGCTTTTATGTTGATTTATTTATTGTTGTTGTTTTTAGGCCATGACAGTTGTGCTCTGGGATTAGAGCTCAGAGCCAGGTACTACTGGCTCTATAATTTGGAATTTTTCATGGCGGTGCTTGGGGAACTATATGGGAAGCCTGGATTGAACCCAAATTAATTGTGTGCAAGGCAAATGCCCTACCTGCTATACTATCTCTCTGGTCCCCCTCCATCTCGTGAATATTTTTAAACATAAAGTTGCAATACACTATGATTATTCTTAATCTTGCTTTTTAATTTAACAACTTTTGAAGATTTGTTCTTTTTACATACATAGCTATAATTTATTATTGATGTCTAGCATTCTATTAGATTGCTACATCATAATTCATCTTTGATAGGCATTTAGGTTACTTCTAATTTATAATCATAACAATGTCAGTATAAAAATTTTAACAAGCTACCTTATGCACACATGAGTAATTTTTCATGTAATATTTAGTAGAATAGGTGGATCTTAGGATATGTACATGTTTCAGTTTACCAGGCATAAACTCATAATATGTTATCCAAAGTCCCTAGGTTCAGGTGTGATTCTGAATACAAAATTTCTTCAGTATAGACAGTAATATGGCATATGTGCTATGTATAACACACTTGGCAAATATTAGGAGAAAAATTCCATAATTGATTACATTATTTTTTTTCCTGTGGTAAAAAAGTATCCACATTAAATGAGATAACTTCATTCTAAAATAGTTTTATCACTATATCTTCCAACTACTGTGTCTCTATATTCTCATAAGCTTTTAGAAATACCCTATATAAAAATTTTTGGAAGTGAGGCCAGAGAGATAGCATGGAGGTAAGGCATTTGCCTTGCATGCAGAAGGTCAGTTGTTCGAATCTTGGCATCCCATATGGTCCCCTGAGCAGGCCAGGAGTAACCCCTGAGCATTGCCGGGTGTGACCCAAAAATAAAAATAAAAAAAATTAATTTTTGAAGTGTGATAGGTGCTCACAGATTATTTCTGTAATTTAAACAAAAAAGGCAATATAGAACATATATAAAATGGAAAGAGTGCTCACTTATAATAGTTATGAAAACAAAAACTTAAGACACCCATGATTGTTCTGCACAAGAAATATGAAGAACTCTAACAGAAAAATTTGACATTATCAAAAAGAAAATGCTGGCCACTGACTTTTCCCAGGTAGTTTGGTCCAGTCTGAAAACTATGGTCCTTTCTCAGAATGGGTGGGGGCAGATTCCCCTTTTCTGCTTGAAGACACAGTAGCCCACCTCACACCCTACACCCTTTGACAGAAAGGGCCCAGTTCCACAACTTAACCTATCAAACTGTCAAAGCACCACATATGTCCCAGATCTATAGATTTTGGACTGTGTAGCCAAGTGATACCCCCAAATTTCATATTAGTGTTAGCCCAGTAGGATCACAGGAAATCTTATGGGAAAGTTACATAGAAGACTACCAAGCTCAGTGAGCCTGAACAGTAACACAGAAGGCTCAACTGGCACCAATCACAGCCCATTGAGAGATATGTTATTTCGAATGGAGACTTACTGACCTAAGTTTTAGTAATTCTATTTGCTTTTGTTTTGTAACAAATAATATGAAGTACATTTGTTTATTTCTGCAAGGGGGTAATAGAGGATAATGGATGGGAAACTGGGAATACTGGTAGAGGGAAGGTGACACTAATGGTAGGATTAATGTTTGAACACTTAATGACTGAAACAATTGTATTATGAACAACTTGGTAAATCATGATGTTAAAGAATTTTTTTTTAAATTTGAAGCTGTCAAGAGAATATAGATATAATAAACAGTTCTACCATTGTATTAACTTGCCTACTATTATAAAAGGAGAATTTCTGAGTTATATTATAAAATATGCAGTTTCAATTAGATTAGCAACAAAATATCCTAAAAATATTCAAATATTCATAAATATTTTGAAGAAGAAAAGTGTGGTGTTACAAAGGACCATTAAATATTAAAACATATGACAAAGAAAACACTATTGAAATAATATTGTAAGGGCTTAGCAGCTGAATGATCATAGCTCAGAAATAGAAATTCCAGAAACAGTAAATTTCAAATTTATGCGACTAATAGCCCAAACATAAACTATTTTTAAAAAGCCATGGATATATGCTTTTGTAATCATGAAGAGAAGGCAATCTAGGCACAGTGTAAAATCTAAACATATTAAAGAAAAAGTTGGGAAACTTGACAGTTCAAATATGAAAAACTCTATGGGTAGTGGATGGTACAGTCGCTCTCCTCTCATTTCCTCATTGCAGTTTCTTTGGGAGTGGATATAAACACGTCTTTACTCCAAATTTAAGGTGAGAAGTGTTTTAACCTGGGCAATGCTGGGCATTGGGGTAATCAGCTGAACAATACTGTACAGTGTTGGGGAGCCTGGTCTGAGCAGCATTTTAATGATCATGATCAAAAAGATCACCATGAAATCCAAGGTTAAACAATGAAGATGGACATCTTATGGGACAAAAAGTTCCTCTTCTGTTGGTTCTTTGAAAATCAGTTTTCACAATATATAATAGAGATATGAAATTTACTGAGGGGGAATGACAATTACTAAGCCAGTAGAAGGGAACTAAAATTTAGACTTTACTACTATAAAAGTCATTTGTTATGTATCAAGCCAACCCTGAACTTCCTATCAAAAAAATTTCCTTTGCTGAGTTTCTTTTCTTTTTTTAATCACTTGAAAATAATAAGAAGGAGGCCAGAGAGATAGCACAGTGAACACCAACTATACTCAGTGCTTTATCCTGGCTCTGTGCTTAGCAGCCACTCTTGGCAGAGCTCAGGGGACCAGATGGGAAATCAGAGATCAAACCCAGGTTGGCAGTATGCAAGGCAAGCAACCTACCCACTGTATTATTTCTCCATCATCCCAAAAGAAAGAATATGTGAATAGGTAGTTTCTATAAATAAAATAGTAAATAAATGTGAAGAAAGTGAAGGGAAGTAATTTATTTATAAGATTTGCAAGAATAAAAATATTAACATTACTGATGGCTCAGACTATATAAACATCCATATATTTATATATGGATTCTCAAAAAAGTGGCATATACTGGTATTTCTTTCAGTATGATATTCAAAGCTCTTAATAAACTCTGTGCAATGGAAGTACTTGAAGTATACAGGAATGTTGTCATCAGTTTAAGACAATTTGAGTGGGGAAAAAACTATCATGTATGACTTATTTTTTATGAAGTCAGCATGTAAAATCAAAATGATATGAAAGAACATTCTACTATTAACAGTGAGTAAGTCTGGGAAATGGGATACTTGATAGCATCGAGGGAAGCCCTTCTGTCACATGCCCCCCCAGATCAACATATAGAGTCATGCGTGTACACACAAGTACATGCATGTATATGTGCACACACCTTCATCATCACCCCAGGACCACATCTATCTATCCCATCAGGAATGAAACTGCCACTTTGATTTCTCACCTGACTCAATCCCTTGGCCACCTCTTCTCTGTTCCCCAGTACAAAAGGAAGGTAGCACACATTGAAAGAGAAGTTTAACACCATAAGAAAATGGAATAAACAATAGCTTTCTTTTTATGATCCTGGTACACTTTCTAAGTCATGTCAGGGAAAGTGACTTTTCCCACCCACTACGGGTGAACTTTAAATGTCTGTGTGATCCCTTGGGCTCTGTGCACCCACAGTTGCTCACTGTGTGGTGTCAAGCTGCCTTCCACAAGGAGCCTTAGACAATTACACAGGTCTCAGCAGCTTCTCTGGGCTTGAGCTTCCTGTCTGCATGTCCCACATTCCCAGACCTGCCTCTTTTCAGTTCAAGACAGGCCTTTCCTTGGTGCTCTGGTCTGCTCTGAACCCAACAGCCAAATGTCTGTTGGCACATTTAATTGAGGGTCCTAGAGGAAATAGAGGTGGGGTGTGGAGTGGAGAGGGAGCAGATGACTTTGACTTTTTTTTCTTTGCTACTCTTGGCCTTTGATGTCCAGATCACCACTTAACCTTCCACTCTCTAGTGTTGCCTGAAAACTCTTTCCCTAAACCTGGAAACACCCGTAGAGAAAAAGTAAAACAGTTGCTCAGAACTCGATCCCTACAAGCCTTAAAGCAGGCAGCCTGAGGCCCCTTTCCTTAGCCAGCAGAAGTGGGTCTCTCCAGCAGGCTTCTCTGGAGAGGGGTGTGCTGGAGAGGGCAGGGCCTTACTCCATCAGCTTTAAAACTTAGCACTCTGAGAACGGAAAGAAAGAAAAGCCATCCACTCAGCTGAACCTGAGCCTGGTAACAGAGAGGGGAGTGTGTGGGGAGAACAAGAGGGAGACGCAATTAATTACTCTTAGCAGCAGAGGTAAAAGTTGAAGATTCCGAGACCCATTTACAGGAGGAATAGACCCATCATTGAGCCCAGAGAATGGAAGGATTGTTTAGGGCCAGAAAAGCCTCTCAATGTGCAGATTCCATTCCTTTTCTGGAGCTTTGGAGAGAGGAAGGTCATCGCTTGGGCTTGCAAGGTACACTTAATCGTGGGTGCAGAGTGGGGGGGAGCTGTTGTCTTGGGTTCAGTTTGAGGCCCCCACCTTGAGGGAACCGGAGCTGGGTCCTCTCAGAGAGCTGAGGGGAGAACTGCTCTACAGGGCACCCCTGAGAGAGGCCCCTCCATTACCATCACAACAGCTGATGCCACAGACCCCACAAAGCAAGGGGGAGCAAAGGCAGGGTAACCCTAACCCCACCAGTGATTGAAACAGATAGAGGGGCAGCTCTCCAGCACAATGCCCAGGCCCTCACTTCTCTTCCCTCCTCCTTGCACTTCCTCAAGAGTCTTTGTGTTCAGGTCCCCAGGGCCTGGAGGCCTGCTCATTCCCAGCAAACAGTGCCCATTAAAGTCAAAACCCAGACCCCTGGGGAGAGGTCTGGCACTTTCTCTCCTTCCTCCCTTATCTCCCACAGCTATTCCCTACTGCATCTGCCTGCTGAGAGATAAGAAGCCCACTGGGAGAGAGAGGGACAGCCAGCTCTGCTGTACACCCATCCTGGGCTTTGTTCTTCCTCAGAATGCCCCACAAAGGCTGGAGAGGGCCCTGAGAGAGATGTCGGACCAGTCTGGGTTCAGCAGCTATAGGAGATGTTCTGGGATGAGTGGGGTTCAATCTAATTTTAGCAGGCCAAACTTCTACAACTTCCCCTCCCATTTGTCCAACCAATTACAAGTGTCTGTGTTCTCAGAAAGGTCTTGCTATCTTTCTCAAAGAGGGTTTGAGCGACAGCATGCAGGGAATGCTGGTTACACTGCTCTAGATGTAGCCTGGTGTGCAAGCAACTGACAGAGCTACAGGGATTAGGGGCCATTTGCTATTTGCTGGAGCTCTGAGGCAGAGAGAGAAGGCTCAGAAGTTCTGCCTTCCTTGGGGTGGTGGGGATGAGGATGAGAGAAACATCTGCATTTCAGAGACTGGGTTCCTCAAGGATTAAAATTTTATTTTTATTTAAACACTGTGGTTATAAGGTTCTTCATCATTCAGGATTTTAGTCATGGACCTTTCATAGACATTACTAAATGTCATGAACCTTCTAGACAGAAAGATGGGTGCACACACACACACACACACACACACACACACACACACACACACACGCACACACATGTCCGTGAACTCTTTAACAACTCCTGAATTCCAGTAGGAGGTGTAAGTTTAGGTAGCAATGAGCACAAGGAAGGGTCTAGGTGGTATTAAGGACAGATTCAACTTCACTATTCTGAGCCAGGTTGCATGCTAGTCAGATCTGAGCCTCAGTTTTATTACAGGCATTCCAGACTCATCATTCTCTGGTCATTAGCTATGGTTTCAAGGAGGCCCAGCCTGAGGCTCAACCTGAAAGTCCTTTGTAGTATTGGAGAGGATGGAAGGAGGAAGGTTCTTCTAAAGTTCAGGACTCCAGTACCTTGGCCATATATAGCTCTTTCTATTTCACACTATCCTGCCATTTATTAATTCCACTGAGATTTAGGGTGTTCACCATGCAAGGTAATCTAGATTGAGGTCCAGGTCTCCCAGGCCTCTATACCCAGATGCAGGAGAAAGGCCTCATTTCTGGGAGAAATTCTTTGCAGTCTATTCCCATGGCTGCTGCATAGACATGAAAGTGAGGGGCTGTGCACTGGCACACCAACATTGCTGTAATCACCAACCATGCTTCCCATCATGCCCATCAGGTTCTATGCCATCCTCCCAGCCAAAAGCTCCTCAACATCCCTCTAACATGTTATCACAGTTTTTTTAAACACATTTCCAAAGTTTTAAAGGGTTCTGACTTAAAAGCTTCAAGGCATGCTAGTCAACTTCCTGTCTTCCTTGTACACTTTCCAGAACAAACCCATTCTCCAGATCTCCTCGCTTCTTCTCTCTCCACCCCCACTTCCAGCTCTGAAATGAGCAACTTTCCCCCCTGACCTGGCTTTATTCTGAATAATACAAAATACTCCCATCTTGACAGGGGGTATTTTGTGGGGGAAAGGGGTGAGAACTTTAGGGCCACAGCTGACAGAGTCAGGGCTTACTCCTGGTTTTGTGCTCAGGGGTCATGCCTGGTGGTGATCTGGGGAACATATGGAGAACCGAACCTGAGTTGGTTTGGTGCAAGGAAAAGTGCCTTAACCTCTGTATATCTCTCCCTGGCTCTTGGCTAGAAGCCTGTCCATGAAGGGGGTAGGCTCAGATATCTGGGGCCCAAGTTGCTATACTGGGGGACATTTTGAGTGCTTCCTCTGGAGGAGGAGGAGATGGAGGAAGAAGCTATTGTCAACCTGGTAGGCTGCTAACACAGTAGTTGTGATGTTTCCGAGACCACAGACAGCTGCTTGTCTTGTCTGGAAGGCACATTTTCTGGCCTCCTCCCCTCAATTTCCCAGGCCTTTGCTTGCTCCAGTCCTCAGACCAGGGGAACGGGTCAGGATACTGGCCATCCAGTTCACTGTGATGCATGGATGAGAACAAAATAATCAGGAGACAACATTTGGCTTCTGAAACAGCTCCACAGGCTCTCATTTAATAGCAGTTAAAGAGGAAAATGTACATGAGGAATGAACATGCTCTTTCCATAGAAGTTTCCATGAACCACCTAGCCCAGCTGTATCAGCAGTGTTACTAGTGAGTTTTAAAGACAAAAGTTCCCTTTAGAGTTAAAAATGGACTTCCCTATGTTTCCTCCATAAAAATGTGCAACTATTTGTGCAAAATAAAAAGGCCATTTCCAAAATGTTAGTGAAGGTAACTGCGAATGCAGGTCAAAAAAGGTAAAAAAGAATGAGAGAGGGAAAACAAAACAAACAACACCAAAAAAAAAGAGGCAACTGAAGCAATAAGGAGAAGGACCCTTGGAGGAAGGCTAAGGTAGGGGAATTTCTATAGCAAGCCCCAAGGAATTTTCTTAGAGGCTTTGGGAGGAAAGTTATGGCCAATACCAACCTGGGTGGGTAGGGGAACCCAGGGTCCTGGGTCCAGGACTTGCTGGTAAACACCTGTCAAATGTAGAGTTGAGCTAAACTAACTCTGAGTTACCCCTGACATACCAGGAAAATACTGAGAAACATTTTGGAAGCTGCTAGTGTCCTTTGCC
This sequence comes from Suncus etruscus, assembly GCF_024139225.1. Lineage (NCBI taxonomy): Eukaryota > Metazoa > Chordata > Mammalia > Eulipotyphla > Soricidae > Suncus > Suncus etruscus. The sequence continues at coordinate 22,859,095 of NC_064859.1, read as the reverse complement.
AATGGTGATTCCCTACTGGTTCCAATTCTATTCCAGGTTATGTTCTACAGATTTCCCCCTCCCCCATTTCATTTACAGTCTTCTCAAAAAGATTTTCCTTCAATAACTCTATGTAAGTCACCTAGATCACTATCAAAACCAAATGGATTTGAAACCACACTGCCCCTCTCCCAAGATGTTGGCTAAGTGTTTGTCCCAATCAGAAGGCAGGAGGGTGTCTGGTCACCATGCTCTAACTTTTTTCTCTTGGAGGCTCTATAGGTCACTTTCTTCTCTATGGCCTTTGAGGACTCATGGGAATAGACACACATAGCCCAAATAAGTCCTTATACTAAGGGCTGACCCAAGTACAGCCCTAAAGAAAATACTTAAAAGCCCCACATCATCAAACAATTCAGACACGGGTGATCCAACTTTAACCTTCTCTATCCACTGATCCATAATGAATCTCTGGAGACAACTGGTAGCAGCATGTCAGGTATATTAGGAAAGATAGAAGGTGGCTTGCAAGGGAAGAAAAGATCAAATCAAGCATCTGTCCTCTGTCTTGAGCATGAATCTTTTTCTAGAGTGATGTGAGTATGTAAGGAGCACCTGCCATGTCCCTCATCCCCTTCTCCTTGACACCATAGTGTTTTTGTGAACAAGTCTGAGACAATACTGGCAATGATAAAATATTACACAGCTTCAGATTTTTTTCCATTCCCAATGGAGAGACTAAATACTCAAAGTCCCAGATATCTTGCTGCCAACTGGGAAGCTCATGAGAAAGGGTGTCTTGGAACATTCTCGAGTCACAGACTTTCAGTTGGTATAACTAATTCAAGTTCTTTTTCAAGCAGAGCTTTGAGCATTGGGCTCTTGGGTCTCAATCCTCTGGGCCCCTGTTGTTCCTTGGTATCTGAAGTTCTGGAAAGCAGTACTCAGCTTTGATCCTCATCCTAAGATCACCTAACCCAGAGATGAGGCCTTGAATGCTCTGCAGAGTTTCCAAGTGACCTGGTCTCTATCGCTCCGGGGAAGCCCTAGATCTAAGTGCATATTCTCTTCTCCATGAATTTCAAGTTGATATAGGATATGGGGGTGGGGGCTGAACAGGGGGTAATGAATGAAAAAGGAGGCACTTCCCTCCCTAGAAGCAATTTAGTTGCTGACAAAGAATTCAGTTTGATGAGTCTCTCCTCCCACTAATCCAAGCTGGAAATGCCTGTGTGGCTTCTTTGTCATTGTTTGGTGAAGCACAATTATACTATTGCCCATAGTTGAGTAGTATTATCCTGAGTATGTTAAAGTGCAGGTTCCATTGACTGGCTCACAGCAAAGCTAGGCATGAAGTCCTAGAATCTGGTTGGATATTGGGCACAGTCTTCAAGATGGTGGCTCCAGACTCTCTGCAAACTCAGAATTTGAGGACTTAAGTTAAAACCATATTTCTTAGATAAGGTCAACTGAAGCTTTGGGGAATCTCAAGAACAGATAGCTTTGGACTCCATCAGCAACTTCATCTCCAGGTTAAGACTTAGTATGGGGTAGCTGGGCCAGAGAAGAAACCTCAAGCAATGGCTGGCCCTGTCTCCATCATGATGATGAAGGTCCATCCCTAGAAGTCTTCAGTAGCTCTATTGTTGGTCCCATAATGCAGAATCTAGTCACACTAACTTTAAAGATGATGGCCAGAGACTGCTTTAAAACCCAGACATAAAAATCTTCAGGTTTGGGCCGGAGCGATAGCGCAGCAGTTGAGCATTTGCCTTGCACACAGCTGACCCAGGACAGACCTGGGTTCAATCCCCGGTGTCCCATATGGTCCCCCAAGCCAGGAGCAATTTCTGAGTGCATAGCCAGGAGTAACCCCTGAGTGTCACTGGGTGTAGCCAAAAACAAAAACAAAAAAATCTTCAGGTTTCACACTATGGGTAAATCAATAACATTTTTAGGCTCCTAGAATCTGCTGAACTCAGTGATACTATTGGAACAGGCCAAGTCTGAACCCCTCTGGACCATAGGCTAAAGTGAGGGTCTTTACTGTGAAAGAAGGAAGTGACACTAATGCAGAAGGGACAGAATTTCTGATCCCATGATTGCTGGCTTTCATGATCCAGTACAACTTCTCATGGTATAAGTGCGACCTACAGAGTCTTGGGTTAAATTTTCACCACTGCTTTCTCAGCTCTCTCTCTTGCCCCAATAAAGTAAGCAGGGAAAGCTCTGTGTCAGATTGATGCCAAAGAAACTACCATCCTGAGGGCCTGGAGCAAAACTATCAGCTTGTCCCAGTCTTGCCTGTCCACCCACACCCATTAGTCAGTGGATTGAGGTTGAGTCTTTGGAACAGTATTCTGGTCTTTCCTTTATGAAATGGTTATGTTTCCCAGCCTTGAATCAAGAAGAACTATCCTCATCGTGCAATGAGTGGGGGTAACCCAGGAATAAGTAGTATCCTTTATTATCCTTATGCCCAGTCCCCTTTTCTCTGGGTGTCAAATACCCATTTTGTTTGCTCCAGAGTCCTAGAACTAAACTCTGGAGCTATAGATGGAAGGAGGTTCATCACAATGGGATTGATGAAACCACCATCTCCAGGAGAAAGGAGATTGTGAGAAAAGGATTTCCCCTGAGTCCCAGCCTAGCAACATCACACAGACTTGCTTCTTCTTGTGCCTCTCTGACTATAGGGAAAGGTTATGTGGATACTGTACATAGGTTATTACAAAAATACATTTGCTCTCTTTGAAGAAGGATGCACAAATGCAAGGGCCAGCCTGGGTGAGACCCAGACTCTGCCTACATTGGCCTGGGCCAGTCTTCATGAATGATGGCTGCTGATGAGTCCCCGGAGTTGCTTGGCCACAGTATCAATCAGTTTCTGCTTGTCTCGCTCATTTTTCCGAAATTGTGCAAACATGTTGTTCTTGCGGCTAGTGTCCTTCATCCTAAATGGAGAATGAGAGAACAAATGTTGGAGGTGGCATTGGTAGGAAGAGAAGCACAGGGTGTTGGATGGGACAGCAAATCTAACCACTGTCTATAACCAAGAGACTCCAGAATATTTCCATTGGCAGGCGCGTGCTTACCTGCTCTTTGAGAAGTTGTTCTGCAGCTACCCACAGCCCTCCCAGCTCTGTGGAAAATATACAAGAGCCAGATCCACCGATGTCCTGGCTGTTCTCACCCATTCTATTTCCCCTAGGGTTCTGGGACATGCAAGAGTGCTGAGGACCACCAGGTTCCTACAGATAAGGACCCTAGTACCTACTCATAACTAATTCCTGCTGCAACTTGGAACTGACTGTTTTTTTTTAAAGGTGGAACAGAAAATGCTCTAACCAAGCAATGTCCTGACGACTGAGATCTGAGAGCCACTGCAGCATTGCTCTATCTCAATCCCTCCCTTCCCCAACAAAGGGCTGTGCTGACTGTCATTTGCCTCAGAAACAGGACCCAAAAGCAGTGAGATTGCAAAGGAACTGGTGGTGAGGAAAGCAGTACATCAAAAGGTGGGAATATCCTCTATTTGCTAAATCAGGAGTCCAGGTAAGTGAAGACACTGAGCTTTTAGTAGCAATATCTTTCCTCAGATCCTTGGATTTTAGAAGAACTTTCTAGATCTGGATCAGAGATGGTCTCCTCCCAGAGTACACATGATGGGCAATCTTGGCCAATCAGGTTTCATGGGAAGCCTGGAGAAAAAAAAATCAAGGCCAGGCTGAGGTTGTCACTGGAATCCCCAAACCTGACCAAGCCACTGTGCCAGTGGCCAGAGGGCCTGCAACTGCTGACATTGGTCAGAAATTGTTAATTCTGGCCCACTCTTTGTGGACTGAACCTCTAGCCCACAACTTGTCTTAGTGTTAAAAGAACTAAGAGTACTACCAAACCACTTTATCCTGGGCAGGACTAGGCCATGCTTCATCATCATCTTCCAAGTGCCAGCTCTGTTCTCACAGGGAGACATGGAAGGGGAAACTGGAAAAATCCTAATACTGGGTAGTCAACTTCTGGATCTACTTCTCTGAGCCTTTGTTTCAATGCTGGCCATTTTTCTCTACAGGAGCAGATAAAAGTGGCTCAAAAGGCAAAAAGGTGCCACAAAGGGAGATTTATACTGATGAAGTGTGAAGATGGTAGTGAGCACCAGAGCAAATGGTGAATGCCCCAAACAGAACTTCTTGACCAAACGTTCTGTGTCAACAGGCTGGGGTTACTCAGGAAAGATATAACCACCCTCAGACAGAGCTCTCTTCTTGGAAAGGAAGAGGGAAAGGTGAAAAGGATCCTTGAAGGTAGGAAGTACCTGCTTCTAGTCCCTTATACATTTACCGCACAATTCTATTAATGGAATAGATCCCATGTAGGGTTATATGTCTCAGACAAGGATTCCTTTTCCTTTTATGGATATACAAAATGAAAACAACTCATTATAAGGAAGAAGAAAAAAACCAATCTGCTTTGTAACATTTATCGGACATTTCATTTAAAATCTCATGTGATCAATAATATTGTGCCTCAAAGTGGCAGAAGTAAGCAGCAAGGACTGGCTCTTAGCTCCCTTAGGGAAGATCCTTTAAAAAGGGGGAAGGAAGGGAAAAAAAGAAGGGCACTCTCTGACTTTGAAGGTGGGTTGATTCGAGGCTTGGAGGTTTGAGTCTGAGGCTTGGAATTGCTCTTAAAAAATACTTTTTCTTTAGAAAAATGTTTTACAGCTTTTGGATCTCTTCATCCAATCGGACTGGTCAACCTACCTTGCTGACTATGGTCAGCCCAACTGCAAGTACAGAGAGTAGGGCACTTACCTTGCATGCGGCTAACCTGATCTATTACGACACCCCATATGGTCCCCAAGCCATGCCCAGAGAGATCCCTGAGCACAGAGCCAGAATTAATTCCTGAGCACCCTCTAATGTGGTTCCCAAACAAAGCAACAACAACAAAAAGTCAAATTCCCAAAGGGTTGATGGTGACAATCTGTTTGCTGTATGTAGGAATACTTTAACTCCTTCTCCATTGTTCCCCATCAACATATATCTCCCACCTCAATTCTGTAAGCACAGGATCACAAACTATTTTGGCTGTGACGATCAATGACTACAGAGGAACAGTTATTTTCCTCAAAGTTTTCAGCAGATCTTGGTGCTCTCCTGCCTTCCCCTGCTCTAACCAAGCACCCAAGAAGCATCCATATGAGAGGAGAAGGTTTACACTCTTGTGGTAGAACTGGCTGTGAGGAAAGTAGGAAGGAAGGAAGGGATCAAGTCAAGGGACTGATTCCTATGAGGCTGGGAGAGAAGGGTCTGAGTGATCTGGATGGCCTTTGGCCTTACTGGACTAAAAAAAAAAAAGTGTTACAACCCAGTCAACTGCTAGGGTGCTAAGCATACAGTTTTGTTACTAGATAGGTCTCTAGAATCTAGAGATAGGTCTTAGAAAGGTGGAGTGTTTTAGCCTATTGATGATCTGCCAGAGTGAATGAGTCAGGGAATTAGGAATTATGTTTGGAAACCAGGAATCCTCAGAAACAAAGGAATAAAGGACTGTTGGGAGGTAACATGCTAAACTGGAAGCAGGGTCCATCTGAATACATACAAGTGTGGCCATCTAAGCTCTACTCAAAGGCCTGGGTATTTCCCATCTCAGCTGAGTGCTGAGGCCTTATCTCTAATAAAGTCTTCCAAAGACAAAGAGATAGTATAATGGGTAGGGTGCTTACATTGCATGCAATTGACCAAGATTCAAGCTCAGGCACCCTGAGCCTGCCAGGAGTGATCTCTGAGCACAGAACCAGAAGTAATCCTTGAGCACTGCTGGGCATGGCCCCAAAACAAAAACTAATTTCCCATGGGTGATGTGTGTTTAAGATGGTAAGGCCTGTGCTTACCACCCATGGTAAGGGGACATGAGGAGCTCAAAAGAGGGATGAATTTCAGTCCAGGCACCAGCAAGATTGAGTGTACCTCGGTGAAGAACTTTTACCTGACATAGTGGGGGGAATCCCCAAATACCATCCCAGCCCCATGGGAATTGGTAAGCTAATGGTCATCCTAGAACTGAGGAAAGAGGAGGCAGCCAGTCAGCTGTCATCAGGTTGTTTTAGTAGCTTGGTATGTCAGGGTGGGGAACAACTCATAGGGTACAGATTTCAGTGTTGTCATTAGTGTCAAAGAGGGAACCAGAAGGACTTGCCTCAGGGTGATGAAAAGGCCCAAGTGAATAGTATACTTACTCTCTAGATATCCTAGGAAGGAAGGTCATTGGAAGAGAAGAACCATGGGAAACAAAGTTAAAATGTAAACATTAGTCTCTGTTTTAGACTGGAGAAAGCTGCACTTGGTTTCTTGGTTTCTGTACTTGGCTCTTGGTTTCTTATCCCAAACACTTACCTCTTCTCCTTGTTCTTGCCCACTTTCCAATATTTCCCTTTCCCTCCCACTGCTATAATGATATATACTCTAGTCTCTCCTTCTTAAGATTTCACTGTGATTCAGATTGATTCTAGGAATTAAGAAGTACTAGACTAGCCACATTCATAGATTCGTTACATGGATGAGATGTAGGGGACTCTTCTAAGAAAGTACTATGAAGCTGAACATTAATTTATTTGATGAAAAGACTCCCTTTCTCGTGGGTCTCCAGTCTACTATCTTTCTACTAGGTTAACAAGGGTGAGAGCCAGGTTGGCAAGGTATAGCAGATCCCAATACTTAGATAGCAAGCTATTTGCCTGTGAGATGTTCTAAAACTGGCAACCACAGTGGTTACACATGTCCTTTAGAGATGCTACAGCAGTGGAAGTAACCACTGCCAGTAACTGACAGCCAAAGCAAGAGTCAGACACCTTCTTCAACAAGTTTCTTGGGACAGCACAATGAAGCTCAACCTCATGATAGCAGAGTGTGGAGAGGAGGAATGCTGCAAAAAGATGGTTTGAATCATTCTAGGGCCTTCTTTGAAAGGAAGCAGAGAAAAGAACCTGTTCTGTAGAAACTATATTCTAGGCAGATTGGCCACTTCAAAGTCTTCACCAGGATAAAATGGGCTCTCAACTAAGCCACCTTCCCTTTTTCCTTTTATCACCTCTAGTTAATGCCAGGTTGTCCCACTGAGATCCAAGATAATGTCAGGGTCCAATTCTGACTCTTATTTGGCCTGGCTTGTTGGAGTGAGAAATTATAGGGCTGTAAGAGGGAGCTGACCTGCCAAATAAAATGGGAACTGTTGTACTTCCATGGCAATTTCAAGAATGGGATTCCTATTGTCTTTTTGAGGTATTGCCACAGAGAAAATTATCCTCTATCCTCTATACTAATCACACCTCCCCCTCCCCCAATTCTCCACTTTCCAACACAGATCTGAACTGGGTACTTACTTCTCAAGCAGGGTCAGAGCTGTCATTGGGTTTACCCGAAGGTACTTGCAGTTGGGCTGACCATAGTCAGCAAGGTAGGTTGACCAGTCCCATTGGATGAAGAGATCCAAAAGCTGTAAAATATTCAAACAAGACAAACAGAAATGAGAAACCCCAATCAACCTTCACTAACTTTGGAAGGTAAAATGAAAATATTGCAAGAGGAGAAAGGCCAAAGACTATAATACAGTTAATAAAATAAATGACTAATCATTTGGAGATAGTCCCCTGTAACAAATTCTGTAATGTTGCTAAGACCACATGTCAGCAGTTAGATCATGAAGCAGGCTAATACTGGAATGAATGAACAATTCCATCATAAAATAGTCATCATTAATTAACACACATTTATCAAATGACTTTCATGCACTCAAAAACCCATATCTCAAAGGTAGGAATAAAATGGTGTCATAGGAGAAATTATACAAACTCTGAGATGAAAGATATGGATGGGTTCCTGTACCAGTTTCATGACTTGTTATATATATATAGATTTTGCTGAAGTTACTAAGTTGACTCAGACACACACACACATATTCCTATGTGCAAACAGGTCTCAGAAAACATAGGAATGTAAAGCTAAGATATATAAAGATCACAAAGTAATTCCCTGAGACAATCATGTGTGGCCACTGGCTGAGCAGATGGAAAACAGCAAGTTAGGTTTTAAAAGCAGGTTTAGACCAGGACTGAGGCTGCAGAGCCTGGAACTCGGATTATAAATGTTAAAGAGGGAGACAAAGAACTAGAAGAAAATGAGCATCCTGGAGATTTTGATTTTGAGAAAGTAAATAAATATTTTTCAAGGCTTTACTTCCTAGGCAGCTTTAGCTTTTAGTTTTTTTCAAGGTAACTAGTAAAACTAAGGAAAGATAATCAGTGCATTTCAAAGGTGAGCATGGTGAAAGAGAAGCTGTTAACTCTCCTGTGTGACTAGAAGTTGCACAGAATAAACTAACACCACTGCATAGAAAAAGAGTCCTATAAAGCAGTTAATGATGTGTCTGTCTGTCTATCTATCTATCTATCAATCTATCTATCTATCAATCTATCTATCAATCAATCTATCTATCTATCTATCTATCTATCTATCTATCTATCTATCTATCTATCTATCATCTATCTATCTATCTATCTATCCATCCATCCTTTTGATTCAAGCTATTTCCCTATTTCTCCCTCTTAAGAAAGTAGCTGCAGTAAATGGCTTTCTCTAGGCTGAACAAAGGCAGAGAGGTCTAAAGTAAAGTCCAATGTCTAAATTCACCACATCTTTCCTCATCCCCTGTGTTGACCCTGCAGCTGGGCAAACAGGCAGTGTGGGGTTGGCTTTGCCTATCCAACTTTCTTCTTTCCCCCATTCTCTTAGAAGAGCTGTTATAAAGTTTCTCAGGAAAGCTGGGAATTGGCAGAAGCCCCATCCTAAAACTGAGAAAAGTCCCTACAACCTCAGCCAAGAAAGGAATGTTTAATATGAGCAGTGGGAGGAGAGAGCCAGCCACATTGGTTGATCAGGGCCAGCAGGGCCCCAAAGGACTCTCTCAGTCCTCTTTTAGGTTGTTCTATTTTAGTTGGCAAGCGGAAGGACTTCTACCACTTCCTTCACTGCTCCAAGGCCTCACAGAGCTCTCCTTTAGCAGAGCATTCTTTTTGTCCTACTCGCACTGTGGTAATTCTGTCTTATGGTTCGAAGAGCAGGCAAGATAGTTCCTCCTTTTGTGCTCCTGGAAAAGAAATGACTCTCATAGTGTCCCTGGTCATAATATTCTTCCAGAACTGTTTCCAAGCTCATTCAGGTTACCCCTGAAGCCCAGGAAAACAAAATAAAACAAAGACTATGCATTTTATTTTTATTTTATACATTTTTATTTAAACTTTATTACATACATGGTTGTGTTTGGGTTTCAGTCATGTAAAGAACACCACCCATCACCAGTGCAACATTCCCATCACCAATGTCCCAAATCTCCCTCCTCCCCACTCAACCCCTGCCTGTACTCTAGACAGGTTTTCTATTTTCCTTGTACATTCTCATTATTAGGATAGTTCAAAATGTAGTTATTTCTCTAACTAAACTCATCCCTGTTTGTGGTGAGCTTCATGAGGTGAGCTGTAACTTCCAGCTCTTTTGTCTTTTGTGTCTGAAAGTTATATGAATGGCTAAAGAAATTGTGGTACATATACACAATGGAATATTATGCAGCTGTCAGGATAGATGAAGTCATGAAATTTTCCTATGCATGGATGTACATGGAGTCTATTATGCTGAGTGAAATAAGTCAGAGAGAGAGAGAGTGAGAGAGAGAGAGAAAGATGCAGAATGGTCTCACTCATCTATGGGTTTTAAGAAATATGAGTCTTTTTTTAATTTACTTTTTTCTGATTTATTTGGGTCATACCTGGCAATGTGAAGGGTTTACTCTTGGCTCTGCACTCAGGGATCACTCCTCGTGGACTTGGGAGACAAAATGGGATGACGAGGGATTGAGCCCAGGTCAGCAACAGGCAAGCTATACTATCACTTGGGTCTCAAAATGAACATTTGTTCCTTACAAAACAAATATGTTTAAATACTTTAGGGGCAAGTCTTACTGCTTGTGCACTAGGGAGGAAATAAAAGAAAAGTGAATAACAAGTTTAATTATTGTTCAAATGTGAACATATACATGTATTTAATACAACTATCTTTTTCTAATAATGGATTCCCAGTTACTGAGATGGAACTAAAGGAATCTACTTTCTGATTTATTGCAAAGAATGCCAAGTCTTCCTTGGTAAATCACTGATGGAGTATAGAGGGCAGTTCATGACTTAGCTCTAAGGCTTTCTATTTTTATCTTATTGTCAAAGCCCTACAATACTCTATCAGCACTGAGTCCAAGAGCTCTGGGATGACAAGTTACCTAATTTATTGCATTCCAGGTATGGAAATGACATAGCTTTATAAAATCAACCATTATGAGCTTGAAGAACACACCCTACAATGAAGCTGCTTTTACAATCCTATAGTGAATGCCTGGCCTCCAGGCCATCTAAGACCCACGAAATCTTGTGAGTCTGGTCTTGGTCTATGACAAGACAGACACTTTAGGCTTCTCAGCAGCTGCCTGAGGCCTGCCTGTATTGCACTGCCTCCAAATAATGTTATAAATAGACAAAAAGCCATGGCAGGACTAAGTTTCCCTACCCCTCTGTTAACAGGAGACCTATACCTCAATCTACAGTCTCTTTTGAGATGGAAGAACAGCGACTGGAGTCTGAGTTCTCGATTAACTGCCTGAGGGCACAGTTCTTAGAATTCCAAAGAATATCCTTAGAATAAGAGGCCCATAAAATCAGACAGCACTCTGAAATGCAGGTTATAGTTTCAAAGGTCAATCCAAGTCCTCCCAACCTGGCTTTCCACATTCGATTGCTTTGTAATATCTCATTAAGCTCACTTGCAAGGATCAGAACATTCAGTATTATTTAATGACCATAACCACTTTGTTTTTCAATTTTTGATTTGGAAATAATTTCTACCTTATCAGAAAACTGCGAGAGGCAGCACTGTATAAAGAACACCATATACCCTCTGTTCTCATCCATCTGTTGTCAACATTCTAGCTCATGAATCATCATTTGTATTCTCTGTCTTTATTTATGCAATATTTCTTTACTGGGTGTAAAATGAGAGTAAAATGCGAATCAGGGGTCCCTTTCTATGGGAAACTTCAGGGTCCTGAAAAATTAGGAATACTTGCTATGTGATCATAATATAGTTTTTAACTACAATAAATTTATGGTTTCTAATGACAGTAAATGTTGATATCCTAATTTTATAAACTGACATAATAACTTCCTGAATCACTTTTCTGTTTAATTTTTAGTTTATTTTAGCAAACAAAAATAAATCAAGAAGTGCTCAGTTGATGGCTAGAGGAGTTTACTGTATGGCTTCCTCACGTTCCCACTCTGTTAAGAGTTTAGGATGAGCCCGGAGAGATAGCACAGTGGTGTTTGCCTTGCAAGCAGCTGATCCAGGACCAAAGGTGGTTGGCTCGAATCCTGGTGTCCCATATGGTCCCCCGTGCCTGCCAGGAGCTATTTCTGAGCAGACAGCCAGGATTAACTCCTGAGCATCGGCCGGGTGTGACCCAAATCCCAAAACCCAAAAAAAAAAAAAAAAAAAAAGAGTTTAGGATGAGATATTACATTTAATTGTCTCTTTAATTTCCTTCAATCAGAATTATTTTCATACCTTTATTATTATTATTGTTGTTATTATTTTGTCCACCAACAATGCTCAGGGGTTACTTCTGGCTTTTCACTCAGGAATTACTCTTGGGGATTGTATGGGGTGTCAGGGATCAAACCCATGTAGGCTGCATGTGAGGCAAGTGCCATATCCGCTGTGCTACTTACTTCAGACCTAGTGCTATTATTTTTCATTTTTGAATTCGAGTGAAGTCTGATTCCTTGGCTATCTGGTAATATGTTTTTCTTCTACCGTCAGTAAGTAATTGAAAGGATAATTTAAAACTATGCAAGAACACTGCTCCTAATTCAAATTGCCCTCAGATATAATATCCATTGAGGATTGAGTCTGACTCAGTCATTACGATGATTAAAACTGGTGACAGTCCTACATTTTCTATTCCTCCCTATCCATTAGTTGTCACTCAGCATTCTACCAAAAGCAGGACCTTTGCTTTTCTTCTATTAATCTATTTATTACTCAGAAGGACTCATAGTCTCCCTTTTTAAATATATTTAGTTGCTTTGATGTTCATGTCACTCCAGATCTGGCAAGTGGGCGCTGCTTTAAGCTGGAGATTGTGTACTTGTGACATACTCTTAGATCTTTTTTGGATTTTCTTCATTTTTGGCATGATAAGCTGTTGTGTTGCAGGCTCATCTTGCATCTAATGTTTCTCTGAAGAGCCCACTCTGTAATCAGTCACTTCTCTCAGGACTCCTGATTTCTTTCACTAGTAATGTTATTAGAGATATAGATTTGGGTGCAACTATGTTGAGCAGGCAATAGGTCCTGAGCCTTAAGGGAATGAATTCAAACATCCAACAACCAAATGCTTTGAGTGCTATGTGTGCTACTGGTGTCTTTGCTCATTACTGATGGGTAACCTAGGGGCTTTAAAACCTTTAAGCAGATACAATTTAAAAATATATAAGAAATATATGCACTTAAATTGCATATATATCTTTGTACACATATGCACATAAACCTACATTTGCATGCACTTTATACAAGCATGTACTCATGTATCTTAGAATCATGAGTTTACATCACACTGCTGATTTTAAGAGTGTCACCATAGAATTCTTGAACTGCCATTTCTTATGTGTATTTTCTTCCACAGTTTTAGTCATACAGTGTTCCGACATCCATCCTTTCATCAGTACAAATTTTCTGCCACCAATGTCACCAGTTTCCCTCTGGCCCTTCCTGTGACCCTATTCCCCCTTCTATGGCAGACATTCTCTCTCTCTTACTTTCTCTCTTCCTTTTTCACTTTAGGTACTGTTATTTTCAATATTATTAATGAAGGGTATCATGCATATCACTTAACCTCCTTTCAGCAGCCAAATGATGGCCATTAGGATTAGTCCATGGTAGGACAAATAAGAAGGGAATGCAGTTGGGGCAGAGAAAGATTACTATGACAATGATAGTTGAAAATTTCTATCTATAAATATTTCTTAAGAGTTTCACAAAATTCTATTTAAATTTTTTTGGGTGGGGCCACACTCAGCTGTGCTCAGGGGTTACTCCTGGTTCTGCATTCAGAAATTACTCTTGGCAGGCTTGGGAAATCATAAGAAATGCCAGGGATCAAACTTGGGTTGGCCGCATGCAAGGCAAATGCCCTACTCATTGTGCTACCACTCTGGCTCCTCTATTTGAATTTTCAAAAGTTCAAGTCAATTAACCCTTTCTACTTTTTACACATAGAGTTTAAAACATGAATAAAACTGGTTTGCTTTTTTCATATTTTCTTAATAAAGAAGCAAATCCATTGATTTCATCAAACATTTTAAAGAGCATCTCATATGGATAAGGAAAAGATTTTGGGGGGATTTTTTTGGGGATATCTCCCCTAACTTTTATAATAGTACCATGATTTCCCAAGTTATTTATAAGAGTCACTTCAAGCATCAAATGCTCAAACACCAATTCTACCACCAATTTGACTTCCCCTTTATCAGCGTCTCCAATTTCCCATCCACCAGCACAGCCTGCTTTCATGCAGGTACAAACAAATTCACTTCGTATTCTTTGTTACAACAAAAGGCAAGTGGAATCTCAAAACTTAGATCAACGATGGTCCATTTAAAATGATTGTTATATCTCTCCAGAGTGTTACTAAAGTCAGCAGCTAAGGATTTACTAAGCACTAAGGTTGGTGCCTTCTGTGTTACTGTTGAGGTTCATTGAGCTTGGTAGATTGGTAGATTTCTTGTACTTTTCTCATCAGATTTCCTGTGATACTAATGGGCTAACACTACGTAAAATATAGAGGTGATTGTATTACCACATGGTCCAGAATTTATAGATCTGAAACAAATTTGGTGACTTGAATTTGGTAAGGTTAAGTTGTGGAGTTGGGCCGTTTCTGTTGGAGGGTGTATTGGGTTGCTTTAGTTCATACATAAAGGGAAACTGTCCCTTTTTCTGTTACCTGGGAACTATCCATAGCCATTATTATCTCTTAGAGCTTGGTGAGAAAACCAGGTCGTTTTTCTGCTGGCCATGGGCAGGGTTCTCTGGTGGCAGACTGTGTGTTGGGGGGCTTAATCCAATCTTCTTCCAAAAAAGATCCCAGAATTGTCAACCCTGTAGTCTGCTCTCACTTGACTGGGAATTGAATGACAGTGAAATCTGTGGCTTCCCTTTATAAAGGAGAATGTCTAAAGTCATTTATTTTGGGGTAGTAGCAGTGATGATGCTACTGGCATCTACTGGGCAGAGACCAGAGGAGATACTATTAAACACCCTTCAGTGCAGAGGATGCTTTTTACAATAAATTATATATTCTTAGTGTTAACAATGTAAAGAAACCACGGATTAAGATAATACATTTTCTTTGGCAACAACAAACAAAAAACTATAGAAAAGACAGATATTACTCAATTGGTAGAGCACATGCCTAGAATGTGTGAGGATCTGAGTTTCATCCCTGGAACCTCATGTTAGGTGTGACTCCTTTATTAACCTCAATCATTTGGTAAAGAAAGTAACTGGCAGATTTCTCCATTGCAACATCATTACCTTTGTAATTAATACATTTCTAGGGAGGGGGAAAATACTTTGAATATGCAAATATCCTTATTTCCCTTAATATTTTAGCATCTATTAGTGGATCTTGCCTGCAGCAATATTACCATGGTATTGGATTGTTTTTCATTTTCATCTCATTCCCCTCTGAAGTTGTTAATCAGAATTATTTTGTAAGAAAAGTGCTTTCCCTTCTCCTCCTTTATTTGCCCAATTACTTTTATCAGCACAACCTCTGGGTTATTTATTTTATGAGTTATAATTCAATATAACCATTATTTGTTTAGTTGTTAAACTGTTCCAGCCTTGTTCATTGGGGGTTCCTTCAGATTGGCTCTCCTGTATATTTATTTCCAATGTTCCTATCCTTTTTGATTATTTCCTTATTTTCTGGTACAAGATCATTTTGTACCTTTTAAGCTCATCTTGTACCTTTCATGCATCAGCCTTGGTATCGGTTGCTTCTCTAAGACGCTCTGCTTCCTTTCACTGGAGAATAATTTTCAGAAATCAAGATCTGGGAGCTGAGAATGCCCTTCTTACTGGAAAGTCAGTGCTAGGACCTCCCCATAGACAGAATAGAGAGAAAATGAAGAGCCAAGTAAAGAAGGCCCTGCTTCTTCCCATTACTAAATGGGCATATGTTTTCAATCGATTTACATCAAGCTTACTCATCAATGAGAAGGATTATTTCTTTTTTTTTTTTTTGATAATTTTTTTTTATTTTAATTATGACAACAAAGATGCAAAGAAAGAGGACAGGGTAAAGTTACAGTGGAAGCCCAATCACCCATAAACAGAATTCTCGGTAGTCCCATCGATGATATCCCAGCCTTGAACTTTCAGCCAAAGAACATTAAAACAAAACTGAACCCATGTACAATACAATTACTTTGTCCCTCAAATCCCCAGTTGTAGTACATACTATTTCTTAGCAGCACACAATATAATCTAAAGACATTAGACTTATGTAACTCCTTAAACATTGAGGGAAAAGTACATTTCTCTAGTTCCATGCACATGCTTACTAGTTTAAGTTAGCCTCAAAAGTTTTAGTGGGTTGTTTTTCTTAAGGATTGGAGTCAAGGGGACATAGTATTAAAGTGGCATTTGTTTGCATAGGCCCACCAAAACATAAGGAATATGGAAAGGCAAATTATGGTCTAAATACAAGGAGACCCTACCCCTGAAGTTTCCTGGCACAGGACTGACTCTAGGCTCCAGGCACACTAGTTTGTCCAATTCAAGTCATCCTCTGTAGTGGCAATACACCTCCATTCCTCACTTAGTCTCTGTTGTTGTTGGTATCTTGCTTCTATATTAAAGATCCTGGAGTCTGCGTATCCCATATTGTAGTCAGGATGGTGCTGAGCATCCTCTCATTTCACCTCACACTTATGGGGCAATAGAGAGAACCATGTCCTGTAGAGCAGGTCATTGTTGTTGTCAAGTCTTCTCAGTGTAAACGGAAGTCTCTTTTTAGGAGGTCGATGTCAGTCCCTTGGTAGAGTCTTTCCTGGTAGAGGACTGCTTCCAGCTGTTGCTATAAAAGACTTTGGATGTTTCGTAGATAGCTTGCCTGGTTCCGGCGTGAATGGAGGATGCCCATTCGAGAAGGATTATTTCTATACATGATTGCCTTCCTATCAAATGCCTATGACAGGAACCTTATCTCACAGGTATGTTGGGGGCTTCACAGAACTGAGATGGTATTGACCCCTCACTACTCCACAGCATGAACCAACAATGGGCGAGGTAGCTAGCAGTCAGTAAAGAGAAGTTAAATGTTACGTGTATGGAGGGGACACTGGTGTAGGGAAGCGAACACATTTGTGAAAGAACTTGTGCTAAAACACTGCATGCCTGAAACAGTTATTTCTGGATGAGTAACTGTAATTCATGGTGACTAAATAAAAAAATTATTTTTGAAGATGTCAAATGAAGTTATAATAGGTGAAAAAAATTTTTTAAAGATGTCAAATGAAGTTATAATAGGTAAGCTGACATTTGTAAGAGAAATACATTGAGAAATATTTGTAATTTTTTTTCATGACAGATGTTTTAAGTGGCTCAAACTTGGAGCTCCCCTGAACAGCATTGGAAAGGAGGAAGCAGCTAACAGGAGGGTGAGCAGTCAGGGCAGTGAATGGGAGCTCAGGCCTACATAGTTCATTTCCAGGTTCCGGGAAAGATCCCTAGGACTTCTGAGAAGAGCTCAGCAAATATGTGTTCCAAAGTGACATCTGGGTAAACTTCCAGTGCCCAGCCTGGCTGGGGGGTAAGGAGAGACTAACCTAAGAGAAAGTTTCCTCTTTTCAAAATGTCAGCAAAGGTTCAATGGAGAGCCAAGGACTGTAGGAGCCGAGGAGGGTGCACACAGATACAAATGGCTGACATCAGCCACTTCTCTTGCCTTGGGGGTGATTTTCTTTACCTGTTTTCTCTTGAACAGATAAACCAAGTCCTATAGAGAAAAGTGCTCTCAAAGCAGGCATGTTCTCAAAGAGAACTTGAAGCCTGAAAACTTGAATTTGCACTTTATATGCACTTTGTATACATTATATACTTTATATATATATACGCAATATACTTTATATATTGCAGAGCAATGCTTTATGTTAAAGAGCAGCGATTACAAGAAACAGCTTCAAATAACATTTAAAGTGTCCTCTGAGATGCTTCCATATGATCCAAGTGACAAATTCTAGAGTGTACCTCTTCAGAACATGGAGCCTCAATAAAGTGCAGAATACTTTCTCTGGGGACCAGTAACTTACAGAACACTAAGCCAAGAAAATTTCTATTGTTCATTCCCTGATTTATTTGATAGACGGTTACTAATGACATCATAATAAAGCACTTTCATAAACACCCATGCGCATGTGCCTTTTCAAAGGCAATTGGGCTCAGCAAAAAGAACCTCAGGCCACAGGTCTCCTGAATGATGGTGTGACTAAGCTAAGCCATCAAATGTACTTTCTGCACCAGTTATGGATTCACAAGGTTCCTATCAATAGTTAAGAGTAAATCAAGAGAATAGTGAAAAATCCACTTGCAAGGACAGAACTGACTGATGACCTATTTGTGTTTATTGCCCATGATCTCTCCCAACTCCTAGTCCCTGGTACTGGGCCAATCTCATTCAAAGAAGAGCATTTTTGCCTGCTTCCCATATGTCCTCAGAAACACTTCCTGACACTGAAATCTGGATAAACACAAAAGAGAAGGCAGAAATGACTTCAACAAACATCAGCTGAGGACCAACACTGTAAGAAGGCCTCATCTAGGTACTGTGCATGAAAGGATAAGTAAGAAACCTCTAACCTTGAGGCACTCATGTCTGGTAAGTAACAGATACAGAGTGATGTGAGCATTCTAAGAGGTGTTTTAATACATGTGAAGAAAGTTCAAAGTAAGGGCATGTAAGTCTGAGTCAGGTAGGTGGGGACTGCCTTAGGAGCTAGCAGGGCAAAGGAAGCAAGTGATAAATGACCTCAGAGGCGAAACTAGGGAGGATGAAGCAGTGGCCTGGAGGCTTCTCTACTTGATCTGCTTTCTTCAAGACTATGGGATTGAAAATTAAAGGCCTCATCTTGTTTTTGCAAAAAAAGTTTTATTGGAACACAGGCATGCTCATTGATTAATACATTGAATTATTGTTTATGAGCCATAACCTCTGAGTTAAGTGACTGAGGCAGAGAACACATGGCTTGAAAAGCTTAATACTACTTATCTTGTCCTTTGTGGAAAAAATATTTGCCTCTGGATCCAAACCCAGGAAAATCTGCAATCATTAGACATTAGATGTTTAATATGTACTAAGAAAGAAGAAAACGAAGTAGCCTCAAGAGTAGCCCTCCTATTAGTAATAAAGCACCCATAACTTCTTTATTTTAACACCTGGCATCAGAGTTCTTTTAGGCAGGGAAACCTGTTTGGAGAAGTTCCTTGCTCTGTGAGATCCCTAAAGCAACAAGATATTCATAAGAGAAGAGATTTATTATTCTAGGTTCTTGAGATATAAGAAACTAATCTAAAGACAGAAGACACAAAGAGTACATGTAGAACTTAGAAGAAAATTCTTAGAGTTACTATGGTCCCAAACAACATGGGGAACTGGAAAGTCAGATAAAAAACTTTTTTCCAAAACTGATTGCTATAGCATATCAAAGAAATCTCCCCTGACAACCTATTCCCTTAATTCTAATGTTTAGATAACTGGATCAACTGCACTCAAGTATTTGAATGATTCTGCATATTTGTGTGCAACTCAAAGGGACTGAATTTCATACCTAGAAAGTAGAAAAGGGAACTTTCAAGGCAAGAACATGGAAAAAGTCAGGAATTCACAAAAATGTGAAGAAGTCTTTGAATTGCCCATTGGCTGAGTGCTGGAATGAAGAGGTCCAAGTTTCTGTGTATCTCTGTAAGGTCAAAGGAATCCATTTTGGATTATACTTGAGTTTTGCAATGATGGTCACTTAACAGGCTGGCTTCTGGGACTCCCAGAAAAATCTGACCTTCTCTTTCATTTTCCTAGTTGTGTAAGGGCAAGAAAAGGGGAGAGTCATATCTGTATAGTTCTCTGCTTTCCATCTAGCTCAGCTGCCAGATGGATGGGGGCTTCATTAGCTCTTTATCGGAGACCCACTGTACATTAGCAGCTTCCCCTGGAAGGGAACGTCACTCAGAAATATTTATTTGCCTCATAAATGTGGGTTTATAGGTCTGCTATCTAAACTTTTCACCTCAGAGACTACCTTGGTAAGGAGATAAAGGACCAAGGAGGCTCAGGGCTCTTCCACTGTCATCAGCCAGTACCCAAGGGGAGGCTCCCAAATAAAAATTCCAACCCCAAACATTCTTCTTTGTCAGAGACCCTTCTGTAAGGTCATTCCTCACAGAGGACAGCAACTCTCCTGCTGTCGGGGCAGAAGGAAAACCTCTCACTGCACTGGGTGATAATAACCAGACTGGACAGAAGCTGTTCAGAGGTTGGTGGGGAGAGATGACAGAGCTGTCCCTTACAGAGGTGGGGAAAGTAGGCAGGTGCAGAGAGCTGCTGCTAGAGATATGGCAGGAGAAGAGGCGGCAGCCCTGGGCATGTGCCCAGCTGTTTTTAGTATACTGTCCTATGCTAAAACATTGCTAAGTGCAATAGGGGTGATGTTGTTGGGTTTTTAATCGAAACTACCTCCCCTTCTTTGGTCCAAATGAATAAATGGTTTAAAAATACCTCTGCCAAGAGAGCATGGATTAAAGATAAAGCATTAACAATGTAAGTAAAAGCAAACAACAAGAAAACGGCAGTGTGCCTGCTTGCTCATAATGCAACCTGTTTATCATCCGCATCAAGTAAAAACAGTGATGAGCAACCAGATTTGAGGAGGAGGTTCTCCAAGTCTGAAATAATCAGAGTATTTCAAATATGATTTGTATCCACTATTTTGAGTTAATGACCTTTACTTAGCCTAAGTGCATGTTACAGCTTGAAATATTAATGAGAGTAATATGTGTGTACACTCATGTGGGCAGACACACTAGCAGACGTTCGCAGGTAATGACAATGACTGTCTCTTACTTTGCAGGAACGAGAAGGGCGTGTTTTGAATGATCCTTAATGTAGAAATTCAGGGTCTTATTAAAATAAGTTAATAAACTTTATATATACATATATACAATACACGATACATATATATCTATGTCTATCTCTATATATAGGAGAGGTGAGCCTTCAAGATTATCTTGCCAACATGTGGTAAATTATAAAATATCAAGGAGGAGGAAGATTGGTCAGCAATTGGGACACATGTTTTGTGTAGCAGGAACTCGAGTTTGAACCCCTACACCAGATGCCTTTCCAGCACTGACACATGGATTTGCTCAAACTGGAGGAAAAACACTCAGAAATTCATTTGGGTTTCTTTTTATAACTGAAGCATTAGTTGTAGGAGATTACTTATTTCACAAAAAGTCCAGGAACTTTGATTTTTATAAGAAAATTATACCATGACATGAAAAAAATAATAAAGCAGAGGATAGTTTTAAACCATAGCTAGGCATAGAATGAGCAAAAATCTAATTATCCTAGGAAATACGCTTAAGTGTTGACCAGAAGTTCCTAAATTTATTTGGCCTCTTCTCACTTTCTAAAAAAGTTCTTTTTCATACCTAGTGCTTCTTTGAAAAGTTACCTTCTTTAAACACACAAACAGAAAATTATACTCACCGGTTACACTGGGCTAATACTGGGGCTATTAGCACCCTGTTGAATCATTTCAGTGCCCTGAGAGGGTATGGGAATGGGATGGGCAAACAAAGATCTTCCACTCTGGGAAAACTATGGAAAGGTTCAGAAAAGTTCAACACTAGACAGGCCCCTTGTCACGACTTGTAAAGTAGTTAAATCTTCATAACAAATCTAGTATGTTTTGGATTTGAAGGGCAAGAGATGGATGAATTCCATGGCCAAATGGAATTGAGAGGTATGAATGGTGAATGGTGGGGTTCTCAGTCACTAAAGCAATCCTTTCTGTCGGTCCATCCCTCCCTATCCCACCACCAACTCCACATTCCAAAAGGACTTTTCCTCAGTAAGTTACTGAGTAAATGCTAGTCCCTAGGAAGGTCAATGTCTTGGCCCAGTGGGGTTGGTGATTATTGCTATTTCCCCTTTTTGCATTTCTTCCTCTAAGTTCTATTCTCCTAATTCTGTTGTATAAATCTTTCAGTGAGCCACTTTGGAAATAGATGGAATTGAACATTGTGACAGAAAATGCTAAGGAGCAGGCACCTGCCCTAAGATTCCAATGAAGGGCTGATGATGAGCACATGTAAGCACTGTCCATCAGAGAAAAGGGCAGGGGACTGCACATTTTCCAGCCCCACATTTTCCAGCTCCACATTTTCATCCAGCACCCAGTCAGTCAGCCTTCAAATTCTTCAGTCCTTCTTAGTGGGAGAAATCGCTGCTAGTGCCCAAGCCCAAAAGTTTTAGAATTCAAGACTTTTGAAATGGAGAATTTAACTGAGAAGAGTACAGAGAAAACTTCAAGCAAAGACACTCACTGAACCCAAGGAATAGTTGAGGCATACTCAGGGGAAGAAAACACTGAGTATTTTTTTTTATTTGCTGGGTTTTGTTGTTTTAGAACATTAACTATACTACACTAATCCATACATCTGTTTCATCATATTCTCTGAAAAATCAATAGTCTAAGAGGTAGGAACCATCACTTTTGTTTGTTTTGGGGTCACACCTGGTGGTGCTCAGGGACTATTTTTGGTTCTGTGATGTGGGGAATAAGTGGTGCCAGGGATTTGAAACTGGATCACAGCCAAAGTTGCTGCATGCAAGGCAAGTGCCTTACCTTCCATACTGTCTTCAATGACCTGGTTTTTTTTTCACCATTTTACAGATGAAGAAGTAAAGGCACTCAAAGTTTAAAAGAATGAACCAAGTGACAGTGTTGGGACTTAGACCTAGGACAGTCTGACTCCTAAGGCTTGGCTTTTCACTTTGCTCCCTTTGGACTCTCTCTCAAAGGCCTACTGGTGTGTAACTCAAAGGAGCTGAGAAATAGCAGTAGAAAGAATGGAAAGAGCAAAGAAGTCTGAGCTAAGTTAGGTAATGAACAGATATAGACTGCCAGTTAAAAATCAAAGAAATGACAATGATAACATTTCATCAGCTATTTAAGAGGATAAACTTGGTAGTAGCAAAAAGATAGGCTCCCAAAAATGTTTCAGGTAGGAAGATCAAAGGTAATGAGGTTCCAGACTAGGATGAAAGGAAAGGGTTTTCACTGTCTGGGGCCCAACTGAAGAATATGAAGTCTGAGTGGTTGTTGATGGGTGACATTGAAGATGAACATATCACAGTGTTCAAAAGCAGACAAAGGACACAAATAAAGGAATCAGGTTTGGGCTCCCAGGAATGGTTCTGATGAATCCCTGTCTCTGAGTTTTCACACATGCCTTTTGCTTAAACTAGGGAGACCAGGGATTGGGATAACTTGATTTTCTCTTCACCTCACTGTGAACTGTATAGGCAGAGGGTAAAGCTGATCAGGGGACAGCAACAAGTTTCAATGTGACAAGTCAGTAAAAGATATCACCCCTCCTTTTCCAACCACCACTTCCCCACAGATTGGCCTTCTCTTTCTCATTCAGCATTTGCTTCTAAAACTATTCACGTGTCAGAAATTGCCACAATATTTTCTTCTGAGGAAATGAGAACCTTACATAGACCATTTTGTAACCCTGTGTGGCATTTTAAAACTCTGGGCCAAAATACTAGTTCAGTTTGCTAGTATGTATACTTTTAAAAAAGTTCTTAAATAAGCAAGTAAAAATACCTTCAGTTGGCTTGCTTCCTTAAAGAAAGTTTGATATATTCTTTTGGTTTTTAAAGGAGTTTCAGACTTCCAAAATAGAAGACAGAAGTATTGTAGCCTTGGAACTGGCACTACAACTAGAGTCTACTACTAACTCAGACTCTTCAAAAAATTCACTTTCTAGTATATGATATAGTGGGCAGGGTGATTGTCTTGCATATAACAAACATATGATTCATCCCTGGCATCCCATATAGTCCTCAGGAGTAATCTTTGAGTGCAAAGACAAGAGTAAACCCTGAGCACTGCTAGACATGGTTCCAAAACAAAACAAAAAATCTCTTTCCTTAAGACGGGAAGCCACCTGATACCTCTTCTAACTCTAAGACTCTAAATAGTGAGGATTCCATTTTAGAAAGAACAGCATTGATAAAGGGAGAACAGTTCTCAGTAGCAGTTATGAGGCTGCTGAAAAGGAAGAAGACTCAGAGAAGGCACCTTTTTTTTTTTTTTTTTTTTTTTTTTACAGAGAAGGAACAAGAGCGGGAGAAATAGTCACAATCATAAGTAAAGCAGTTATGAATTAGGCAGTGGTCACAAGGCAAGCCCTTAAATTCTAGCGAACCTTTTCTTTTCTTCTATACTGCAATTTAATCAAGATGATGAAAAATTAACATCTGTGAGAAAAAAATATAAGGGCATATACTCAGCAAGACAAAGAAGAAAATGGAATATTTTTCAAGTTAAAAATTTTAAACATGGGGCCGGAGAGATGGATTGGAGGAAAGGCGTTTGCCTTGCATGCACAAGGACGATGGTTCGAATCCCGGCATCCCATATGGTCCCCAGAGCCTGCCAGGAGCGATTTCTGAGTATAGAGCCAGGAGTAACCCCTGAGTGGTGCCAGGTGTGACCCAAAAACCAAAAAAAAATTATTTTAAACATAGGGGTGAGAGAGATAGCATGGAGGTAAGGTGTTTGCCTTACATGCAAAAGGACGATGGTTCAAATCCCAACATCCCATATGGTCCCCCAAGCCTGCCAGGGGCGATTTCTGAGTGTAGAGCCAGGACTAACCCCTGAGCACTGCTGGGTGTGACCCAAAAACCAAAAGAAAAAAAATTTTTAAACATAAAAAATAATATGGGGCTGGAGAGACACTTGCTTTGCATGATACTTACCATGGTTCAATCCCTAACATCCTATATGGTCCTCAGAAAACCTGAAATAATTCCTGAGTGCAGAGCCAGGAATAAGTCCCTGAGCCTTGCTGAATGTGGCCCTAACTCCCTCCTCTAACCTCAAGTAATAAAAGACCTTCATCCCACTTACTCTTCAAGTCCATATTCTCCTCTGAATAAGTATCTCACTTGCTTGTCTCTATTTCTGTTTCTTTTTATTCTTTTTTTCTTTTTTCTTTTTTTTTGGGCCACACCCAGTGACACTCAGGATTTACACCTGGCTATGTGTTCAGAAATTGCTCCTGGTTTGGGGGACCATATGGGATGCTGGAGGATCAAACTGTGGTCTGTCCTGGGTCAACTACATGCAAGGCAAACACCCTCCCACTGCGCCATCGCTTCAGCAACTTGCCTCTGCTTTTTTGCTTGCCTATTTCCACTCTGGAGAAGCATATGTTCTTTCTGGAACACACACTTCTTCCTCTCTTGAACTCTCCCCTCACAAATTTCTAGATGATTTCTAGATCATTCCTAGAGAACAAATATTAACAGTATGTGTGATTTATTTCAGACCCTTCCCTTTCATAATAAATCATTATATAAATAAAGGTGAGGGCATTCATTCCTCCATTTGTTTTGCCTTCTAGGAGATTCAAGGTTTTGCTATACAGCCCCTAAGTATCTTTCTGCTTTTAATAAATGGTATATGGCAGTGTTTTGTTTTAGTTTACATGGGTTTGACAATATTATACAACGTTCTGCAACTTGCTTTTTTCTTTTCTTTTTATTGCTTTAGGTAAACAATATGGTTAAATTATTGTTCATTGTTGAGTGTTAGTCATACAATGTACCCCACCCTTGACCAGTGAATCCTTCCCGTCAATGATGTCTCCTGTTTCCCACCCATTCCACCCCATCTTTGCCTATTGCTTCTCTTTCTCTCTCACTTTTTCTCTTGCACAAACACTGGTTTGTGCTGTTGTTTATGGAGGGATGTTTTGCCTGTTAGTTTCTCCCTTTCAGTGCCAAGTTCTTGTCCAGATCGGTCAGTTCTACCCATCATTGTCCTAGTAGACCCTCCTCTACTCTAGCTACCCTCACCACTCTTTGTGGCAAGCCTTCTACCCTGGGCTGGACCTCCTAATTTTTGTCTCTAGACTATTACCGTACTATCTCTTATTTATCTTATATCCCACAATGAGTGAGATTATTCTATGTCTATCCCTTTCCCTCTGGCTTATTTCAATTTTCATATCCATTCATGTAGAGGCAAATTTCATGGCTTCATTTTTTCCTAATGGTTGCATAGCATTCCATTGTGTAGATGGATGAGTTTTTTTATTTGCTTTTTTCATTCAATGTTATATTTTCAATGTTATATTTTCAAGGTCTACCTGTGTTGATTCATATAAGCTTAGTTCACGGATTTGAACTGCTAAGTACTACTCTCTGAATTCTTAATCTACCAAGAATGCATTTTTCAATTAATTCAGTAATAGGAATTGCATGATCATATTTCTAGTGTATTCTTATAACCTGGGATTAGGTAATCAGCATGCTAGATGAGATTGGTGGGTGACAACGTTTGGTTGGTGACCTCTTTGCTTCCACACAAATCTGAAATGATGTACAATGATAGCACTTGGGCCAGCTGAATTACCTCACTGAATCTGATAACACAAGTAAGAGGCACAGAAAAACTCAGCTGACTAGTCCACACTGAGACTAGTGAACAAGATAATTGAAAGACAAACTATTTATTCTTGGGAGAGAATACGTGGACGGTTAAAGCAAGAAGCACTACAGAACTAAGGTTATAAAGTCTACTCTGACCAGAATTAGATAAAGTATTTTTTTCCTTCCCCTTTACAGGAGTCCTCAAACTTTTTAAACAGGGGGCCAGTTCACTGTCCTTCAGACTGCTGGAGGGCCAGATTATAGTAAAAACAAAAATTATGAACAAATTTCTATGCACACTGCATATGTCTTATTTAGAAGTGAAGAAACAAAATGGGAATAAATACAATATGTGGCCCGCGGGCCATAGTTTGAGGACCATTCCTCCAAGAGTTTGGAAAATGAAGATTCCCATTTGTCTTTTAAAATTTATTGAAGTTTAGAAAACATGGTTTCAATAGCATTAAAGTTTGTGCTTTTGGTCTGTAAAATGCCAAAGACCCTTCACCAACACAAATGATTTCTTATCTGAATAGTAATGTCAAGAAGTTACATGACAATTTCTTTAGGGTAGGGGTCATACCCGGCAGTGCTCAGGAGTTACTCCTAGCTCTGCACTCAGAAATCACTCCTGGCAGGCAAAGGGGACCATATGGGATGCCGGAAATTCAACCACAATCCATCCCAAATTGGCGGTGTGTGCAAAGCAAACGCCCTACCGCTGTGCTATCTCTCTGGCCCCAGGAACAGGTCCTTTAGAAAATACTTTAAATATTACTGTGAAAGACTTGTAAGTCACATTGGTCACAATAAAAATTATTAAAAATTAAAACATTAAAAAAAGAGAAAGTTTCCACAGGGTACATGAGGGTGTCTGAGATGGTCAAGAAAGACAAGTTCTACTGCCAGAATTTTCATCCTCTGTTTTCTTGAATTTGAATAGAGTGTCTCCAAAGTTTCTCAAGGAAATGCCTACCTGTAATGTTTCTAGATGGGAAAGAAAAATTAGAGAAGCTTAAGAATTTGTTCTTATTCTCAAAAATTCCTGGGGTGGATTTTTTTTAAATTTTATTTTGAATATACAAATTAAATCTTCTAGTTCTTGTATGATTAGAGCATTAAGGTCTTAGCTGACAGCATAAGAGCCTTTACCCAACACTAGGTTTTTATGATTATTATCTAGGGTTATCATATTGTTTTTGTGAAATTTCAAATAAAATAGTTTTCTGACTCTTCCTCAGACAGGCAAATTTGCTTAAATTCTGCTTTAATTCATTACATAAAGGTATAAAATATAATTAGATGAAATCACTTGATAATTTCACATGATTATTACAGTTAATGACACTATCATCACAGGGTGTCATTATTACTCAGAATTTTTTGTAAAAGCAACCAAACATTACCTTTTGTGAACTTTAAAGCAGCACTAGTTGCCTGTCTTTTGCTTCAATGTAATATAGACTGGAGTCTGTAATATAGACTACCATTCAGACTACAACTCCCTTTCCTTGACCCAAGAGTATCTTCTTCATAGTCCTATGAGTCCGGGTCAGATGGATATCCTCCAGGCCAGCATTTATCCATTTAGTTTGTTTTTTCCAGGGAGCAAAGTTCCTTCCAGGACTTTAACAAGGGCCAGGTTAATCTAAGCAGTCCTGTTTGAAGGAAACTACCCACAATTTAAACACAAACTGATTGCATTTATTGGTGGAAAAAACAATCTATCTTTTTTTAATATCTGAGATTCCCCACCCCCCACCACACACACACACACACACACACACACACACACACACACACACACACACACACACACACACACAAGAAAGGCACCTAAAAGTAGCTACCATAGATCACAGGGCAAATCGTCAGTCTTATTTCAGCCAGTGCCTTGGGCTAGTACTGACCATGTGGAGATAACCCAAATCCCAAACTAAAAGGTGTCATTTTGAGCTGCTAACTTTCCTCTACTTTTCATGGATTTCAAAAAAAATTTTTTCTTTAAAATACTGAGCTGGGAACAGAGGGCAGAAAAGGGGGTTATTTAGTCAGTAGAGAATAACACTAAGGCAAATTCAAGTCACTCTGCTGAGGGCTATAGTCTTGGATTTTCACTGTTTTTGCCTTTATGTTTCCTGATACTAAGCTCTATTAAAAAGAAAAAACAAGGGGCCGGATAGATAGCATGAAGGTAGAGCATTTGTCTTGCATGCAGAAGGACAATGGTTCGAATCCCGGCATCCCATGTGGTCCCCCGAGCCTGCCAGGAGTGATTTCTGAGCGTAGAGCCAGGAGTAACCCACCCCTGAGCGATACCGGGTGTGACCCAAAAACCAAAACCAAAACCAAAATCAAAAACAAACAAAAAAAACAACAAAAAAAGGGAAAACAAAATGGCTCATTTTGGTAAAGTGTTCAACAGGATACTTGGCACATGGCAAATGCTCAGAAAATAGTGATGGTAATGATAATGAGGGAGTTGATGATGGCAATGTGAAAACTCACAATGAAGCCGACCATCACTGTCTTTATAACGCCTCAAAGGCCATCTCTTGATTTGTTCTGTCCCCATGCACCTTTTCTAAAGAGACTCCTTAGGAAGCTAGTGTCAACCTGATCTAGGTACAGTATCAGCATCTATATTTTAACTCCTATCTAGCTCTTGTCCTTCCTCCCCTGGAAAGCAAATGCTCCTTAAAGGCAGGATCTATCTTTTCCCCTTGTTTTACCTACTCGACTCTACTTAACCTAGTCCTGGTCTGGCATGCAATAGATAGAAATACTCAGAATAGTCTACACGAGGTTTTTATTTCTTGGTCACAGAGTCAATCAAGTATAGTATAAAGGGAATTTCAAAACTGAAAGCTGGGTCTCTGGGTTGCCAAATCCTATTGGACTTCCAATGCTTACTTCTAAAATGGCTTTCCGTGGGTTGAAGGAGATACTCCTCAAATCACTTAAAAATTCTTGATCTTGACTGGAGATTAAATACTTGATATACAATTAATTCACCAAATAATTATTCCTGTTCTAGATATCACCAAAGTACTAATTAGACTCTCATGTCCCCAAGTGTGCCTCTGAAGAGCAGCAAAGCATGGCTCAGAGGCTTTGGACTGTCAAATATTGGTCAAGGTTTATGGTCAGAAAGCACCATGTGGCCACTCCTGGTTTATAAGCTGCCAATATTGGGGCAAGCACTTCCCAAATTCATTATGCTCAAACAACTCACTGCCCATTCCACTGCCTATACCTTCTTCTGAACATCTGGATCCAACTTGTGGTACCTCTGCAGTGGGGGCAAGAACCATAGCATAGGCTTCAGGAAGAGGTTCTCTTCAGTTGCTCCTCAACTTTCTGGATACATGCAGAGTCCCTAAGGCCAGATCATAGAAACTCTTGCCTTCAATCTAAGAAATACCCGTCTTCTTGTACTTATTTCTGTGGTGGTTGTAGTGGTGGTGGTGATAGTGGTGTGTGTGTGTGTGTGTGTGTGTGTGTGTGTGTGTGTGTGTGTGTGTGAAGGTAGGGTGGTAGAGAAGCTCAATGACAGTGCATATGCTATGTGATGGCTTGAGGAAAGCCTCGCAAGATGCCAGTGTCCTTGAAGGACCTGGAAGTATCAGTGTGAACATCTCAGCCTGATGTCTTCTCTGGGGCCTCTACCTGTGCTCCTAACAGTTCTCTAGGGCACTAGGGCCTGGTTTCCCAAGGTGCTACTCTCTGCTTTTTGCAGCCATTTCCTCATTCTCTCCAAAAGGCGGCGAATGGGTGGAAAGTCTCAGTCACAGGATATTGGACTGTTTACAGTTGGCCAGGCCAAGATTAGCGTGAGCACAACATATGCCAAGTTCATTGGAAGTTACATTTTCCTTTTGTTTACACATTAAAGGGGAGAAGACCAGAGGGGGAAAAAAAAGCAGGTGACCTCCTGGTAACCTCACCCGTCTGCAAGAGGCTGCAGCCCTCACCTCTACATGAACTTTCAGATTATCTCAGACAAGATTCACCTTGCGCTGAACTTATACGCCTGCTCTGAAGCCCCCAGTCACGTAGCTGTGATTAAACATTACAGAGTGGCCATAAATTTACAGAAGTATTATTGTGGCTTGCTTTCCTCTTTCTTCTTTGGGAGAGGAAGAGAGCAATGTGTTTAGGGTGGGGGGAGTTGGAAAAGGGGAAACTCTAGTCAAACAAACAGTTCCTTTTCACAGCTCGGAACAAAAGAGAAAACACTGCATAGGTGACCCAGAAAGAAGGGGAAAGCAGTTTGGCCAAGGGAGAGAAATGGCTGTACTACTGCTATGCACCACAGCTGAGGTGCTCCCAGCTCTGTATCTAGGCAACATGAAAGTCACAGGTGAAACAACAAACCAGCTCTGCCCTCAACCCTGGGTAGTCTTGAAGGGCATCCCTGAAGTCATCCTACCGTCTGAGTGAGGGAAGGTGTCCGTCATGTCCCAGCATGGGGAAATGTGACAGAGCAGCAGGCGTAAGACTACAAGCAATCACAGTCTAGTTGCTCTGCCACAAGTGATGAGGCCATGCTAACATCTGGGACACAGACATGGAGACTGAACAGAGATGAGGCCATCTTCTACAGGCAAAACCCTAGAGTCAGACCCAGGAGACTGGCAAGATGACCCAAGAACATTTGTCTATGATTCACTATTTTATGCTTAAAGTAGTAAAAACAAACAAACAAACAAACAAAAGAACAGGAATATATTATTCATTTGTTAAACCTTCTTAGACTCCAAAACCAAGATCTGCCTGTGAAAGGTCAATGATGACCACTGAACAATGAGTCCTCTGTAATGAGCACAGGCCACCGAAAGCTCTACTGGATGCAAAAGAACTGTAAACTGTGGCCAGGAAGCCTCGAATGAGGTGATAGGCACTGGCCAGCAAGGCCACTTTTGGAAGAGTCTTCCTGTCTCTGGTTACCTCATGGCAGTAAGAGGGTGCTATAGAGGCTCATTGTTTCTGTAGTTGGCAAGGTCTTGTCCAAAAAAGCAGCAAAGGCCAGGGTCCATCACACTAGTGAAGCGGCGGATGGCTTAGCTCAGCTCTTACGCTCGGCAGGCTCTTTTGCTGCTTGGAAGTATGAGCCAGGGATTAGAAAGCAGGCCTTTCTAAATGTCTTTGGAAATGCTCAGGCTGCCTCTGACACAGCAGAATGGAAAGTGGATTGGCCATGGAGCCAGCTATGGGGGATAAATATTTAAGTTTGCAATGGGAGTTCTGGTTCAACCTTTGGTTCCAGGGGAAAAAAAAAAGAATGAATTCTTGTCTCTCAGTGCAAGTTATGTGTCTGGGAGAGTCAAAGCATCTTACAAATGGAGACAGACATAGGAGAATCATAAGAAAGCTAGAAAACAAGTGAGGGCCTGATTGAAACTGACAGTAAGAATCAAGCAAACATCCACAAACTCATGAGCACTGTCCAAGGGCAATGGAGAAGGCAGCTAAGAACCAAAATCAGGAGAAGTCAGGAGAAGACAAAACTGTGCTGGGAGGGCAGAGATTGGAGCATAATAAATGATATACTTGCAGAGGGTGCAAAATGATCTAGAAATTATAATCAATGTTTTATCTGACCATCTCACTTAATGCTACTTTGAGAAAGATGCTGTTATGATCATTTTAAAAATAAGGAAATTGAGGACTTGAGCAAGTAAGCAACTGAACAACGGCATACTGCCAGCAAGCAAGGAAGCAAGAATTAGAACCCAGATTCATCTAATTCAATGCATCTTTTAATATCACAACATAATCTTTGAACCATAGGTTAAGGAAATCTATGAACGATCATGCTGGGTAGATTGAATTAAAAGAAAAAGTTTCTCTCTTTGGCTCCCTCCCTTCAAGGCCCGTTAAAGCTTTTCATCTCCTTAGGTGACCCTGATCACCATTCAGTTTCTTAGATTTAGCCTTTACTCGAACTCCATTTGTTCTTCCGGTTATGCTATACAGGAAGCACTGTCACCTGTTTTTCTATTTTTCCAATTGTTTGTCCCTTACAATTGAACAACCAATTATGTCAGCAAGCCAGATACTGAGACAGAGAAAGCCTAAGTGTTTTAGGTTTACATCTTCCTGAATAAAAATTAAGTTTTTTGAAATTTGGGATTTATAATGATGTAACTAACCCCCCAGAAACCAACACATGAAAAATAAGAAATATTTTTATGATAATAATGAAGGCAGTTGATCATTGGAGGGTAGTCTTGAGGGAATAGTGTAAAGAATGTCTAGGTGAGAGTTGAATAAGTACTCTTCTAATCTAGTTAGAAGTGATAGAGCTTTATCATGTGTTTACTCATTAAAAAAACCCAAAGAATTAAACAAAGCAATATATATATATATATATATATATATATATATATATATATATATATATGCTCCTTTATGGGTAGAGGAAAGAAAAACTTCCTTAATTTTAAAACACATAATGTTTGGGGTCAAAGGGATAGTAAGGTGGTAAAGAACTTATATGCAGCTGACCTGGATCCATCCCTAACACTATATATGTTTTCTAAACACTGCAAAAAGTAAGCCCTGAACACTGCCTGGTATGGCCCTATAATGGGAAAACGATCATTCATAATCTCATTTTCTAGAAAAAATAATTGTCAATAATTTGGTTTTAAACTTCAAGATTTATTTTACCAAAAAAATGACACTTTCAAATCTGATTTTTCTCTAATACAGTACAGATATAGCTTACATGTACACATAGAAGAATTTAATCATTAACAAAAATTCAGTAGTTGTTTTTTAATTGTAATAATATATGAATTTAATAAATAACTTACTAGTAAAACGTTGTCCCTCTTAATCTTTCCTATATTACTCAAATTCATAATGAAATACTTCAATATATGAACACACTTCTTAGCAAATGATGGGAGTTATATGAAGAGCACTGACTGTGGGCCCCAGAGCAATAAAACAGTAGGTAAGTCACTTGCTCTTCAAATAATACATCCAGATTTGATCCCTGGAACCCCATATAGTCCCTTGAATGATCTCCTGGCTGCCAGGGCCCCAAAACAGCAACCACCACAACAAAAAAAACCAATACAAACACTAATTCTGGATTGAGCTTTGGGTG
This sequence comes from Suncus etruscus, assembly GCF_024139225.1. Lineage (NCBI taxonomy): Eukaryota > Metazoa > Chordata > Mammalia > Eulipotyphla > Soricidae > Suncus > Suncus etruscus. The sequence continues at coordinate 22,826,103 of NC_064859.1, read as the reverse complement.
AGTTATATAACTTCTCTATAATACACCTCGATGGTGAGAATAAAAATAGTACATATAGCATAACATTTCCTTGCAGACTGAATAGGTCAATTCATGCAAAGCACTTATAGCAGTATCTTTCACACTCCAAATGCATGGCAAATGTTAACCAAGCTACTGATTGATGATAAATACTGGAAGCAGAATTCTAGGTCAAAACTTTTTACTATCCACTGAAAAACTGCCATCCAGAATGGTCCACTAATTTACTTTTCCATTAGCAGGTATCGGAGAAATTCTGAGCGAAATATTTGAATAGAGTTTAGATGAACAACTTTCAGAAATACTAGAGGGACTGTCTTTTTAAACAAAAAAGCTTCAGGCTCATGAGCCTTGTCTGTCATAAAAAAAAATCTCTTGATACTTTGCCCTATTCCTAAATCATCTGAAGAAACAAAACCAGGTGTATTGAAATACCTGCAGCACTGAGGAGGAAGAGTACTAATTTATACACACGTATACACCCATGGTGTCTTGTAACTTGCAAAATGTTTCCAAATCTATTTTCATTTTGTGGTACCAACACTATTTAATTTATCAGCTATGACACCTCAAACTTTTGAACTGAGACAACACAGGGATGATTTGGCTACAAAATAACTAGAGGAATGCCAGGTCTCATTTGACCACTTTTGCAGATCCTATGACCTAGTCCTGCATTGTCCAGTAAGATAAACGCTGCCTGCATCCTTCACCTCTCTACCCTCAGATCAAATGCTTTCTAAGGTTCTCCTAATCTGTCACAGTCACTGTCCAAGCATTCTCTTCTTCAACCTTGCAAGTAGTTTTCCCACTCCACTCTCCAATAACTCTTTCATTAGTCTTGCAAGCACAATTTTTTTTCAGACTCATCTCTAGGAACTCTTGTATCAAATGAGTACACAGTCAAGGAATTAAAGATACAATCTTGTTACCTGGGGAACTTGGAAATAATGCCCTTTGCTTGAGCTGCCATTCACTTCACCAACAGTGAGAATTCACTTGACTATATAACAAGTGGAAGTTTCTTAGCTGCTTCTACTCTGCTGCTTCCCAGGACAAGAACACATTTCCTTAATTTTTCAAGTGTTTCAGAAACAATGCAGACTGTTGTCTTCAGGACCTCCCCAACACCCTTCATCTTAGTGCTTGCTAATTAGAGCTTAGACATGTTTCTGCCAAAGGTCTCAAAATGCTTGTAGCAGAAAAGAACAAGTGGCTCATTTAGACTTAGATCTGGTGACAGGACCATAGTCTTTATCAGGACATGGCTCATGTGTTCATCAGAGAATGAGGATCATAACCTATGCCTTGAGCAAGTAGATCAAGATAGTCCTGTGGGGCTAGAGCAGCAGGTAAGGCGCTTGCTGACTGTGGTTCAATCTCAGCACTGTCAGGAATATCCCTGAGCACAGAGCTGAGTGTGTTCCCCAAAACAAAGAACAACAAAAAGATGAGTGCCAAGAAAATAGAGCTGTGGGCACTTGAATATATTCACACCAATGGACATAGTTAAAGAAAGTTCTACTGTATTAAAGTTATTTAATTTGGAAGTGGGGCAGAGTGGTAGTACAGTGAGTAGGGCTCTTGCTTTGCATGCAGATGATCTGGGTTCTATCCAGCATCCCAGATGGTTCTTCAAAGCCCACCAGGAGTGATACCTGAGTATAGAGCCAGGAGAAAGCACTGTATGGCCTAGACCCCCCCTGCAAAATAAGTCATTTTTGTCTTCAGCAATGTCATTTTTATATTGTTGCTCTTAACAGTTAAATATGATGTGCCTAATAATAGTTCTTAACACAGATTATGTAGGTTTCTTTTCTTTTCTTTTCTTTTCTTTTCTTTTCTTTTCTTTTGGAAGGGGGCCACATCCAGCTGTGCTGATGGCTTATTCAAAGATCATTCCTGGTAGTACTCATAGGGAGCATAGGTAGTGCTGAGTATACAAGGCAAACTTTATGCCCATTGTCCTATTTCTCCAGCCCCATAAGTTTCTAAAGTTCTGTAAATAACAAATATTTCTTTTGGTATTTACAGGGTGTGTTTTTCATGTGTGTCCAAAACCTCTGCTTCCTATCCACCACGCCTGAGCACCTTTTGTTTGTCTCCAGATACTGTATTTTAGGCACAAAATCATTTCATGGAGCATTTTTTTTTCAGCATTTACCATCGTGAGAGAAGCTCTGAGACTACAAAGGAAAAAAAATGACTACCCCCTGCCTAAGGAGTCTACAATTTCACTGGGGATCCAGACAACATAGTTAAGTCCATCAAAACCCTATTTTTATGACTAGCCTATGGCTAACTCTCTTTTATTTTGAACTTTAACGCTATATAAAAAAGGGCTGGTCAGGGTGAAGGAAGGTCCGAATGACCATAGAAGGAAGAAAGGGCTCCGGACAGTGCTGCTTTGTCCCTACAGGATATCCATTTCCTAGAACAGTGCCTGGCACATAATAGACACCCAATAAATATTTATAGAACAAATTCCCCCCTCTCCTGACCTGCCATCTATTTCAAAGCTAAGGGACCAGGTGTTTTCCAGGACATCTACCTTCCCCATAGGGCCCCGAGTCATTACAATTTCCATAAGGTTGTGCAGTTTTCTGGCAGTCATCCCAGTGGGGACTAGGCCTCACCTAACAAATCAGCGTGTGCTGCTTCTCTGGGGACAGTGCCCTGGGGTGTTGGGTTAGTGCTCCTAATGAGAAGGAGTTTCTGTAGTGAGCGGTGGGAAGCAGCAAGTGGTGACAGAGTTCTGCAGGGCAAGGCCTATTTCCTCAGCAAAGCCAGCAGCAGATAATGCTTAGAGACATACCCCCTGCCCCACCATGGCTTGACATCCTCCGAATTAGCCCTTCAGAAAAGGGAATTCAGCTGCTTAGTTCTTGCTCCTGTAGAAGAGCTCCAAGACATCAACAACCCTTGTTTATTGAACTATTTCCTACAAATGTCTTACTATCACTATTTGAGGGTGCTGATTAAAGACGTGCACCACAGGAGAGTCCTAGAGAGTGTGCTTGTAGAGGGCAAAAACCCCTACCTCTCATCCTCTCCAGGAGGCCACTGCTTCTTTCTGACCAGTGCTGAGGCAGGAAAGTTAGCTTTCTGAAACATCAACGGCCCGGGCACCTGCAGCCTCTTGAGCTCATTCCACAGTGGACCCATTTCCCTGCCCCCTGGTGGGGATTCAGTTCCAGATGTACTGACAGGTGATGCTGGAAAAAGCCATAATATTTCTTGTGATTTCAATTTCCTGATCTATAAAATGAAGTTTGGCAACTAATTGATTTCTAAGGGCCCCTTTTTCACGTCTGAAATTTAATCTTTCCATGTGCTGTGCTCTCCAGTGAGATGCTATGGTCTCTGCTGCTAGAGCTGGACAGCAGTGAAAGGAAACCTGCAGTAGAAGTTGGGTCAAGCCTGGGACTAGGCTGGCACAGTTATTGCCAATCATGCATTCATTTTTCTCACCTACTCACAGGCTCGAATGAAATCTCACTGCCATTCCTGACAGAATGCAATGTCATACCAAAAAACCAGAAGCTTTGCTCCTGCTCATGGTGAAACATGCCTATCACACCCACCACAGGGCAGTTTAAAGAAGCTTTTAAAGAGGTTATCAGCACGGCAAGGCTGAAATGAGGTAAAGACTTATGAAAATTCTGATGGACACAATACCTTACTTCTCTCTGTAAATTCAGTATAGGATAGGTAGCAGAATCTGGGCTCATAAGGCACCCAATGTAATTCTGGTTTTTGTTGTTGTTGTTGTTGTTTTGCTAATCTAAAAGGTGAAGAGTTTAGGAGATTTTGTGTAGGGTTGGTTTATCTCATCCTTTAGTTTAGATTTTTCTGCCATCCAATGTTACTGTCTGAGTTTAAAGTCTGATCTCAGTGATTCTCCATGGTGGATTTTCTCAAACCACATAGCCCTTCCCAATACTCAGTACCCTAATGAGTTTGTACCACTGATAGGAGTGTATGGAATCCCTTAGGTGTGTTGAGATGGAAAAAAAAAAAAAAGAAGTTCCATTGCTTTGGAATATGCTAAGGATGTTTCTCCCTTTGGTCCAAGAATGCTCAAAATGGGCACTGTTTAAAAGATGACTTACCAGGTCTGGCCTAGATTGGTGCCTCTAAAATGGTGGTAGCTGAGATTTTTATTTTTGGAGGGGTAATAGGAGGGGTTTTATATATATATATATATATATATATATATATATATATAGATATATATATATATATAGATAGATAGATAGATAGATAGATAGAAAAAAACAAAATTAGTGTTTTCAAAGGGTGTAACAGTGGCCACTGACTGCCGACAAAACTTTTCATCTTTCTCTGATTCAGTTCTTGTCTTCTCCGTAGTTCCAGTTTCTTGGGGGGGGGGGGGTGGGCAGGGAAAACTGTTTTATGGCTTGTTACAGAGATTTTCTTTAATTACTGATATATTATAGAGATAAACCTGTGTTTCCAACACACATAGGAATAGACTAGCCCTAGAAAATAATAGCCCTATAAAAGAGGACTTGGAGTTGCTGGTACTGAAAAAGGATAAAAGAACAGAGTAATAAAAAAAATTAAATGTCAGTACCAAGCATATAAACTGAACTGAAAATTCCTTTGACGATAATAAAACACCTTCAACTTAATAGTAATACAAATACATTTGACTTAATAATTGGGATATGAACCAAGAATTTGCATTTTGTTTACATCCAGAATTTTCTCCAGTTCTAATCCTACTTTAAAAAAAGTAGAGCTCAAGCCTATTAGATAACCACTCTTATAGAGGTATATAGAGGTGATAACCTTACATTCTCTGTCTATATTAGCAAGTGGAGGGAGTGGAGACAGACATGAATACCAATGTCAGTACATAATTTTAAGGTACTGGAAGACACTTCCTAGTTGGTTCTACAAAAGATAACTAGAACAATAGGTTCCACCCATGTGCCCTTTGCACAGTAACTTTCTCATTCCCTTTCAAGAGAAGAAGCTGATTTTCCTTCCCTTTGAATCTGGGCTGGCCTAAGGGACCTTTTCCATCAAAAGGATGGGATGGTGCACACATACTAAAGATGGGCCTTAAAAATTGCTAGCTTCTGGGGGTCGATGCAATAGCATAAGGGGTTAGGCATCTGCCTTGCCCACGCTAGCCTAGGATGGACTGCGGTTCAATCCTCTGGCATCCTATATGGTCCCCCAAGCCAAAGGCGATTTCTGAGCACATAGCCAGGGTAATCCCTGAGCATCACCGGGTGTGCCCCCCCCCCCCAAATTACTAGCTTCTGGGCTAAAGGAATAGGACAGAAGGTAGGGCATTTGCTTTTAATTTGGCTTGTGGCAGGCAGTCATGACTTGGATTCAAATCCTCAATATCACATATGGTTGCCTGCATACTGCTAGGGGTTACTCCTGAGCACAGAGACAAGATTAGACCCTGAATACTGCTGGATGTAGCCCCAAACATCTCTTCTACCCCATAAAAATAAGAACTCACTAGCATCTCTATTACCACATGAAATACTCATCCTAGGTATCCAGTTGTCAAGTCAAGCCTTGGAGAGGTCCCAGATTCCTTGATAGCTTTGCCAAGGGACCACACTCTGAGTGAGGTTGTTTTGAAACTCCTGCTGCCATCTTACTGCAACCTCATGAAAGATGCTGCCTAATGCCATAAAAAGCAGCAGACTTGCCTAGCTAAGTCCTGGCCAAATTTCTTGCCTGTAAAAGTGCAAGCAAATAAAATGGTTGCTGAATGAGATTATGAAATTTATGAGTAGCTTTTTTGTTTGTTTGTTTATTTATGGGTCACATTCGGCAGTGCTCAGGGGTTACTCCTGGCTCTATACTTAGAAATTGCTCCTGGTAGACTTGGGGGACCATATAGGATGCTGAGATTTGAACCACTGTCCTTCTGCATGCAAGGCAAACGCCTTACCTCCATGCTATCTCTCCCGCCCTGTTAGTAGCTTTTTAATGTAGCAAAAGCTACTCTATCTTTTTCCTAGGTAAGTGAGACAAAGATAGTTTGAAGCCTCGGTTTTAATCCACCTGGTCTAAGAGGAGGAATTAATACTTTTTGTATCTCTACCTGAATCTTGTGAAGACTTCTAGGTGGGAATTTCTAAAGAAAGCCTTCAAGAGGAAATTATTTTTTCCCTGCAGGCAGGTAGCTCTTAGAACAGAAATGTCAATCTTACTTAGGCTTCCATGATGCTCTTTGGCCCTAGATTCCCTTCCTTCTATGGACAGCTTAAGTCAAGAATGAGTCTCTTTTGGCACACATCACAAAGAACAAGATAAACCAGTGCTGGCATGGATGCCAAGAGAAAGGGACCCTCTATCACTGCTGATGGGAATGTAGACTGGCCCAGCATTTCGGGAAAACACTATGGATGTTCCTCAGAAAACTAGAAATTGAGCTTCCATATGATCCAGCAATTCCTCTCCTAGGGAATTGCCCTAGGAGCCCAAACACACAATGCAGAAAAGCCTTCTGCATTCCTATGTTCATCACAGCACTATTCACAATAGCCAGTATCTGGAAACAACCCAAATGCCCAAGAACAAATGAGTGGCTAAAGAAATTGTGGTACATCTTACAATGAAATAATATGCAGCTGTTAGGAAAATATAGTCATAAAATTTGCTTATACTTGGGTGTATATGCAGAGTCTTATGTTAGAAAAATGATTCAGCGGAAGAGGGATAAACATAACATGATAATACTCATTTGTGGGATATTAAAAAAAAACAAGATAGTATGGTAATAGTATCCAGAGACTATAGAGATGAGGGCTAGGAGGACCAGTCCATGGTAGGAAGCTTGCCAGAAATTGTGGGAGTGCAGTTAGGGCAGAGAAGGGACTGCTATGACAAAGATCACTCTGGACAAGAACTGGGTGCTTAGAGGAGAAAAAGTGATAGGCATGATACCCTTTTAGCAATAATATTGTCAACCAGTGTCTAAAAGGAAAAAAAAAGGAAGAGAGAGAGGGAGTGGAAGAGAGAGGAGAAAGAGAAAGAGAGAGAAGAAAAAATGTTTGCCCAGAGGCAGGCAGGGGAAGAATGGGAGGGGAGCAGGACATTGGTGGCAGAAAATGTGTACTGGTTAAGGGTGTTGTTCACGGCATGACTAAAAGTTCATAATGAATAACTTTGCAATTGTGGAAAAACAAAACAAAACAACAAACCCAACTGTATTATGAACAACCTGTAACTATAGTGTTTAAATAAAATGATTTCAAAAAATGAATGAGTCTCTAGTTTTGTTCTGTTTTGCTATTCTATTGTTGACTAACATTATTGATACTAGTACTGGTGCCAGGGGCAGAGGATGTGCTCAGAGTATTGTTACCACACACCACTGTGCTAAGCCAAGTCCAACCATGTGCTAGCCTCTAGTTAAAACTCCCTGCTCAATGGACCCCATTGCTAGGGACTCCTTTCTTAGTTCTTTCTGCATCCCAGACTTTTCCCTTCCGAGTTTATCTGTACTTAGAATGCATCAGGTCATGGGGAAAAAGTGTCTACTTGCAGATGTTCTTTCTTTAAGACCATATTAATGCCATTGATGGGAGGTTCCCGCCTACCATAAAGAGATTAATTTGACTTAATGAACAGAAGCACAAGCTGAGAGCTCAGGAGAAGCTTTCCCAAAAGATTTAGCTAATGCTATGTTTTTGCATGTGAAAATTTTGCTTTGGGGTTGTGAACTCTTTAAAACAAACAGTTGAGGTCATTGTTAATGGCAGACAGAATGACTTGCATAGTTCTGTCAAGACAGACTACTTTTAGGGAGGAAATGCAGCAAACGGTGATGGGCCTTTTCACAATGATCCATCTTTCAAAAGCAGTAGTATGCTCCATCTCATTAATCACAAGAGTCTGGCTAATATTGGAAATGGGGACTCAGGGCTACTCATGAGGCCATCAGATATCTCCTTTATCTGGATAGTGGGAAAAATCTCATTGATTTCCCTCTTACCTACTAAGGAACACCTCCTGGACCAGTTTTGGCACAGAAAGAAGGGACGGATGTACAAGTTTGGATGTCATTATTTCACGAGTGCCCTTGCAATCATAAGATGTTTGGCAAGACCAGGAATGACATACACAAACATATGTACACATACATGTGCACACACAGGCACACACATCTCTTTGAAGAAAAAAAAGTTATGGTAGGAGAAATTCTGAGAATGCCCCAGGTAAGGTACAAATTCTGTCATGCCTGTTGGATTTACTACCCACCATCACCAGCATCCAATAAGGCTGAAGCGGTGCCTCCTAATACTCTCCAAGATGGCTCACACCTCCACCTTGCAAAATGTTTACTGCCTAAATGTTACTTCCAAGAAAAAAGTTATTATTCTAAACAAAACTGATCGGGAGAACCTGGGGTTCAGAGTCATAGTTTAGCAAGTAGGGTGTTTGTCTGATACATGATTAATCCAGGTTCAATCCCTAAGACCCCTTATGGTCCTGGGCGCCCATCAGGAGAGACCCCTGAGCACAGTGCCAAGAGTAATTCCTGAGCACCACTGGGTATGACTCCCAAATAAAGAAAACCAAAACCAAAATTTACAAAAAACAACAACAAGAGAATCAAAGCCTAGTTGAAGCTTCACTGCAAGAATATTTCTCAGACCAGCTGACTAAAAACCTGAAGAAGACCAGAACCTCATTGCTGACATGAAGCCTGATCATTGGTTTACCTGGAGCAAAAGTCAGGTGTCACGCAAGCTGATATTATCAACAAATTACTAAGAGGCTTGCAGCAGACTAGAGCAATAATATACACGAGAGGAATTTGCTACACACAGTAAGAAACTTTCCCATAGACCTCAGTTAAGAGATGGAATGCAGGGTCTAAGATGAGAGAAGGTGGCAGAAGCCTAGAGGAGACAAATAGTACTCACTTCCAGAAGTGAATAAAGCCCTGCCCTTCCTTTCTCTGATACAGAACAAAAACTCTGTGCTGCTCAGGAAAGCTACTCTCAGAGCACAAGAGATCTCATGCAGCTTGGAGAAAGGAAAGAAAACAAGCAAAGAGACAAAGACCCAACACTGTCCTATAAGGGGGAAAGGAATGGGTCTAGATCAATGAAGATCCTTTTGCTGCTGAGGGAGGGACAGACAGGATCAGTAAGAAGAGAAAGAATGAACACCTCTATCACTTTGCATCAAGTGAGCAGAGAACCAACAACCCAACTCAGCAGTAACATGCTGAAGGGAAGATTCAGAGGAAGCTCAACGAGAAACCTAGAACAATGATACTGAAGCACATTCTTTTTGTTTTGTTTTGTTTTTTAATTTTTTTATTTAAACAACTTTATTACATACATGATTGTGTTTAGGTTTCAGTCATGTAAAGAACACCACCCATCACCAGTGCAACATTCCCATCACCAATGTCCCAAATCTCCCTCCTCCCCACCCAACCCCCGCCTGTACTCTAGACAGGCTTTCTATTTCCCTCGTACATTTTCATTATTAGGATAGTTCAAAATGTAGTTATTTCTCTAACTAAACTCATCCCTGTTTGTGGTGAGCTTCATGAGGTGAGCTGTAACTTCCAGCTCTTTTCTCTTTTGTGTCTGAAAGTTATTATTGCAAGAATGTCTTTCATTTTTCTTAAAACCCATAGATGAGTGAGACCATTCTGCGTCTTTCTCTTTCTCTCTGACTTATTTCAATCAGCATAATAGATTCCTTGTACATTCCAATATATAGGAAAATTTCATGACTTCATCTCTCCTGACAGCTGCATAATATTCCATTTGTATATGTACCACAGTTTCTTTAGTCATTCATCTGTTGAAGGGTATCTTGGCTGTTTCCAGAGTCTTGCTATGGTAAATAGTGCTGCAATGAATATAGGTGTAAGGAAGGGATTTTTGTATTGTATTTTTATGTTCCTAGGGTATATTCCTAGGAGTGGTATAGCTGGGTCATATGGGAGCTCAATTTCCAGTTTTTGGAGGAATCTCCATATTGCTTTCCATAAAGGTTGAACTAGACGGCATTCCCACCAGCAGTGGATAAGAGTTCCTTTCTCTCCACATCCCCGCCAACACTGCTTGTTCTCATTCTTTGTGATGTGTGCCAATCTCTGGGGTGTGAGGTGGTACCTCATAGTTGTTTTGATTTGCATCTCCCCGATGATTAGTGATGTGGAGCATTTTTTCATGTGTCTTTTGGCCATTTGTATTTCTTCTTTGTCAAAGTGTCTGTCCATTTCTTCTCCCCATTTTTGATGGGATTAGATGTTTTTTCTTGTAAATTTCTGTAAGCGCCTTGTATATTTTGGAGATTAGCCCCTTGTCTGATGGGTATTGGGTGAATAGTTTCTCCCACTCAGTGGGAGGCTCTTGTATCCTGGGCGCTATTTCTTTTGAGGTGCAGAAGCTTCTCAGTTTAATATATTCCCATCTGTTAATCTCTGCTTTCACTTGCGTGGAGAATGCAGTTTCCTCTTTGAAGATGCCTTTAGTCTCAATATCCTGGAGTGTTTAACTACGTGTTGTTCTATAAATCTTATAGTTTCAGGTCTGATATCGAGGTCTTTCATCCATTTGGATTTAACCTTCATACAAGATGTTAGCTGGGGATCTAACTTCAATTTTTTGCAAGTGGTTAGCCAGTTGTGCCAACACCACTTGTTGAAGAGGCTTTCTTTGCTCCATTTAGGATTTCTTGCTCCTTTATCAAAAATTAGGTGATTGTATGTCTGGGGAACATTCTCTGAGTATTCAAGCCTATTCCACTAATCTGAGGGCCTGTCTTTATTCCAATACCATGCTGTTTTGATAACTATTGCTTTGTAGTACAGTTTAAAGTTGGGGAAAGTGTTTATTGTTCCAGTGCCTGATCCACTTCTTTGAAGAATGTCATGGGTATCTTTAGAGGGATCACATTAAATCTGTACAATGCTTTGGGGAGTATTGCCATTTTAATGATGTTAATCCTGCCAATCCATGAGCAGGGTATGTGAAGCACATTCTTGCCAGCTCTCTTCAGCACTGTGGTGGAAGTTAGAGGTCTAAGATAGATACAGCTGGAAGAAAGAAATAAAAGACTGGTCTGGAGAGAAAGTAAAGTGGATAAGGCTGATCTCTTTGATCCTCAGCATTCCACGGGATCCCCTTAGCAGACATAGGAGTAAGCCCTGAATACTGATGGGCATGGTTAAGGTGAAACAAAAAATAAAGAAAAAGGCTCACAGATTATTCAAATGTAAGATTAGCTATGTAGAAAATCTCCCCGAAACCTACAAAAGCCTACTAGCACTAATAAGTTTACTACGATCATAGATTCAGGGTCATTATATAAAAAATTCTTTTTTTTTTGGTTTTTGGGTCACACCCGGCAGTGCTCAGGGGTTACTCCTGGCTGTCTGCTCAGAAATAGCTCCTGGCAGGCACGGGGGACCATATGGGACACCGGGATTCGAACCAACCACCTTTGGTCCTGGATCGACTGCTTGCAAGGCAAACACCGCTGTGCTATCTCTCCGGGCCCTATATAAAAAATTCTATCCTAAGCACCCTTTATTATAATTTAAAAAAATTGCTGTCTACATCTTCTCATTTCTCTTTTTTTTTTTTTTTTTTGGTTTTTGGGCCACACCCTGTGACGCTCAGGGGTTACTCCTGGCTATGCGCTCAGAAGTTGCTCCTGGCTTCTTGGGGGACCATATGGGACGCCGGGGGATCGAACCGCGGTCCGTCCTAGGCTAGCGCAGGCAAGGCAGGCACCTTACCTCCAGCGCCACCGCCCGACCCCTCTTCTCATTTCTCAAACTTGTAAGCCCCTATAAACATGTATAATAAATAAAAAGCCCCTATAAAGCTGTATAATAAAAATTATTCATGCATTAGTTGTTTTTGTTTTTCTGATTTTGTGAATTTCTGGTTCACATCTTTTGTCTATTAGTGCTCAGTCTTTATTCTGGGTGTTAATCCTGTCAAATACAAATATTAAAAATATTTTTTCCTTTCAGTCTATTACTTACATTTTAACTCTACCTAGTAAATTTTCATCAACCTTCAATTGTTTCCAATTCATTATTTTATGTATCCTTAGCGATCATTGTATCAATGACAACTGACAATCTTTTATTTTCATTGTTTCTTCTTTGCCTCATTTATGAATTAGAATACAATGGCTGAGAAAATTGTGCTGAGAGTAGGCATTGCCTAGTACCGAGCAGACTGGTTGAAAACCAGGCACCCGTGTGGTACCCTGAGCACTTTCAAGTGTGATCCCTGAGCACAGAATCAGGAATAAACCCTGAGTACTAGTGGGTGTGTCCTCCTACCCCCCAAAAGAGATACAATACTTGTGATAGTAAAAATCTTTGCTTAACTTTTTTGTTATGTTTTGTTTTTTCGGCCACACCCGTTTGGTTCTGGCTAAGTGCTCAGAAATTGCCCCTGGCTTGGGGGGACCATATGGGACGCTGGGGGATCGAACCGTGGTCCTTCCTTGGCTAGCGCTTGCAAGGCAGACACCTTACCTCTAGTGCCACCTCGCTGGCCTCCTTGCTTAACTTTTTTAGTTTATTTTTATCTTGGTGGTGTTGAGGATTAAACCACAGAGTCTCACATGTACAAAACAAGTGCTCTGTATTACAAACTACCTTACTGATGGTCTTATTTAATTTTTTACTTTAATAATATTTCTATTTTTATTCACTGTACATGTAAAATAACTTTGCATTTTCCAGTTATTGGAGTAAAATATACTATTCTTTCAATATGAATTCATTCACTAGTATTTTGAGATTTAAGAAACCAATATTCTGGGGCCGGAGAGATAGCATGGAAGTAAGGCGTTTGCCTTGCATGCAGAAGAAAGGTGGTTCAAATCCCAGCATCCCATATGGTCCTCCAAGTCTGCCAGGAGCGATTTCTGAGCGTAGAGCCAGGAGTAACCCCTGAACACTGCTGGGTGTGACCCAAAACCATCCCCCCCCCCCAAAAAAAAAGAACAATATTCTAATTCATAATGTTATATAGAACATTTTTCTGTTTTTTTTTTTTTTGGAATGGGACTTTAAAATCAGGCCAATTTCATAATGTAAACTGGAAAAATGTCCTATATTTTCTTAAATTCTGTATAATTTAAATAGCATTGTAAAAGCTAAATTAAGATAACTCAATGCATGTGAAAAAAAATCCTCATCAGTTTTAAATCATTTTTAGTAAAAATGCCATACATATATTTAGTTATTTACCTAGAATTTATGTAAGATTTATGTATTATATAATACTGACTTAAAGCATAATCCCAATGAATTATAATAAACTGAGAAGTAAACTCACGCAATGTATTTTCTGCTCTTTTGTGGAAAGAAAATAACATTTCAAAAGTAACATAAATTTATTGTTATCACAGTTATGTTACCAATTTAATAGAAGGCTAATTTTCAGACCTTCGCAACTTTTAATGTTTTACTTTGATTTAACTGAACTTTTAAAAATATAGTGAAGTTAGAGGTACAGTAAAATCAAATTTTTCCTTGAACCATTTTGAAAGTAAATTGTCAATTCAATGCCTTGTAATTAGCAAGAACTTTCATGTACATTTCTTACATACAAGGACATTTACTCTATATCAAGCCCTATAAAGTCATAAAATTAGCAATGATACATAACTATCATCTGATCTTCAATCCAACTTTCACCAATTATCTCACTGTTTATCAGAACAAAAATATACAGTAGAGATTACAATTTTTGTTTAGTCTTTTAACTTGAGTTTTCTTGGACTTTCAAAACCTCGATACTTTTTTTTTTTCTTTTTGGTTTTTGGGCCACACCCGGCGGTGCTCAGGGGTTACTCCTGGCTGTCTGCTCAGAAATAGCTCCTGGCAGGCACGGGGGACCATATGGGACACCGGGATTCGAACCAACCACCTTTGGTCCTGGATCGGCTGCTTGCAAGGCAAACGCTGCTGTGATATCTCTCTGGGCCCACCTCGATACTTTTGAAGATTACAGATCAGTTATCTTATGAAATGTCTCAATATGTATTTGCTTGATCTTATATGATTTGAATTCTATGTACTGGCCCTTCAAGTGTCCTCAACCAGTCTGCGCTCATACCTGGAGGTCAAGCTTCCCCCAAGCATGCCTTCAGCTGTATAGGATCTGACAATGTTGGTCAGATCTCCTTGGCCCCCCATCCATGCATGCCTCACTCACTCATATAGATTTTAATTACGCATCAGGCCATTAGTGGGGTGATGTCTTGATATCCCCGTTGAATGCTAGCTCCTCAAGCTAGGTCACTCCTGCTACCCAATTTAACTTTAACATCTTATTCAGGTCACCCTCTTTACCCTTTTTGTTTGTTTGTTTTTAAATACATAAGACAGTGATCAGGAACTACTCCCAATGTGGTGCTGAGAAATTACTTCTGGTAGAGCTTGAGAGGACTATGTGGAACAGGTGATTGATTTTGGGCCTCCCACATACAGAGCATATACTTCAGTGAAATATGCTATTTCTCTAGCTTTATTATATATACGTATTTAATTTTATAATTTTAACATGTAAGCACTTAAAGATTATTGGAAACTAAGAGTGATAGACCCAGAGTTGAACTAACAGTGATGGACACAGTCTCAGTTTTCAAAAAGAAAAAAATGGATGCTGAAATAAAAATAGACTTTTGGATAGCTCATACCCTACTGATACTCTTGACACTGTAATTTTATTTCTGAATATCTGATACACTAAAAATTATAAGATAATAACAAGTTTATTTTTAGTAACTCACAATTAGTTGCACTGAATATTATTGCTAGTGTAATTTATAGAGCATTCACAAAAATTTTAATTCCTTTTTTTGTAAAAATAAAGGAGAGATATTTTATAATAGTATACAAAATAATTATATATCTTGCATGACATTGTTTATGGAACAATTTCTATTAGTGTGGAGAGGATATATACCAAAGTATTGACACTGATACATATCCTTCTGAATTATGCATTTTCTGTTGATTTAATGAGAATACATTAACTTTAAAAATCACTAAAATAAATTAGCACCTATTTCCTTTTAAAATTTTTTATTAATATATTTATTTAAACACCTTGATTACAAATATGATTGTAGTTGGGCTTCAGTCATGTAAAGAACACCCCCCCTTCACCATCAGCATCTAATTCCTTAATGCTGTAAAAATAAATAAGATTTAGCAAGACTAGTTCCTGCTTTTATGAGATAAGATTATGGAGACTATTCATTTCATGATTAAAGAATTAAGAATAAGTATCTTCTTTATGTAAAGGCCAACACCTTAGAAGCAAGCATAGACCCTCAAGAGCCAGTAGGAAGACACTGTTATCTACTGGATGTAGCAGCAGGAGCAATAGCAGCAACAGCAAAAGCTAACTTTTATTGAGGATAAATTAAATATCAAGTATTGCCCATGTATCTGTTTAATTCTTAGTAACCTAAGATATTCTTTTATTAGCTCCTCTTTAAAAAATGAGGAAACAAAGGCACTGAAAGTTGCACTTACTCATGGTTCAGAGAGCATCATATGATAAAGCTAATCTTTGAATACAGGCAATAGATTTCATAGGCTAGCATAGATTGGACAGTTTTGAAAGAACAAACTGTTAATCAAATAACTAAAAGATATTACATATAGCACAGTGAACTTCCACCCTTCTGACAGACAGGATGTAAACAAAGGGCTTTCCATACAGAGTAGAAAAGTAGTAATTGCCCTAAATGCACTTTGCTGATGAGATCTTTGAGAAGGCAGAATCTTCTCTCATCATAGCATGGAGTATGATTCAGTACACTGGCAGCTAGAAGAACCAATTAAAAAAAATATCAATTGAGCTAAGAGAACATGGTGGCCTGAACTAAGATATCTTGATCTTCTATAGGTCTAGCTTTTTGGATCAAAGATTTATATTGTGTTTCCCATAATATCCCACTATAATGCTATATTTTCCTATTTCAGACCCGCCCTGGATAATACCAATATTTGCAGATCAGGAGAAATTAAGGATTAAAAAGCATTGCACAATATGATACCTAACCCTCACAATCCTTTCCTTTTAGTGATTTTCTCTCCCTTAACTCAAAAATGTAAAATATACCAAGCCAGGTTTCCAGAACAGGGATGCTCAAATTGAACTTCCAAACTCAAAAGCACAAAAAGAAGGTATTGATCACCTTCATTACATATGCTTCCTCAGCTATAAAAAGGAGCTGGTTTGAAAGGAGTGGGTATTAGGGGTGCACAGAGAACATATACTGTTTGATAAACTATTCTGAATGCCCAACTACTGAGGAAGGAAATTCTCCCAAATGAGGGCTGCTGGCAGTCTTTCATCATAGAGAAATTCTTTCTTCAAGGGAAGGGCAGCATTGCCTTTAAGGGGCCAGACAGAAGAGCGGAGGTTCAGGGGTAAAAAAAAGAGAAGGCAATCACAATGTAAACTGCATTTCTGTGTGCTTTGGCATTAGATCTGCTTCAAGGGGTAGAGGCGGGATTTTTTTTTTTTTTTTTGGTTTTTGGGCCACACCTGGCGGTGCTCAGGGGTTACTCCTGGCTGTCTGCTCAGAAATAGCTCCTGGCAGGCACGGGGGACCATATGGGACACCGGGATTCGAACCAACCACCTTTGGTCCTGGATCGGCTGTTTGCAAGGCAAACACCGCTGTGCTATCTCTCCGGGCCCGAGGCGGGATTTTTATTTCAGAACCTCCAGATATCAGGAGACTGAATGAGCATCCTGAAGACTCCTCAGTCTTGTTTCTCAACTGTGCTAATAAGTGCTAATATGGTTATTATATGCCAGATCCCATACTATTTTTATAAATCATTTTAATTATCCCTCAACAACTCAATATGACAGCTTATTAATAAGTTCATTTTAGAGAAAAAGCTAATAAGGTACAAAAGGTTAAGTGTTGTGTATCAATCACTATATATCCTTTGAGAAAAGGAGAATGTTATTAGTGGTAGTGAAGGGAGAAAATTATGCTCATTTTCAGGTCAACATGTACTCAAAGGAAAAATACTACTTACCTTTGGTAAACTGGGAACATATTATTTGTAGATGTGCTGTGCACATAAGGACTGTTAAGTGCTATTGTGTTTGACTCATTAGCAAGGGTACTTTCTACTTTTGTCAGGCACTCTTCTACTTTGGTCACTAGAGTTTTAATCAGAAGCATAATGATGTTATAGTTTAGTATGTACCCTTAGTTATAAATCCTATATTATGGTAAATTTTAATGTCTCAACTCCTGACAAGGACATGAAACAACAACAGTCTTAAAATGTGTTATGTGTGCATTAATTATGCTCATACATGTGCATTATTTTGACACAAATATGAATTTATGCATATGTCTATAGTAGCTATTAATCATTTTAATTAACCAAATTGATCTATTTAGCAATGGTTCATTTGTCCACTCTCCTCCAATGTTATTTTATTTTTTTGGGGGGGGGACCCACCAGGTGATACGGATGCCTGGTTCTACACTCAGGAATTACTCCTACTGGTACTGAGGGGTTCATATATCCAGAGAATTGAACCAAGGTTGGCCACATGCAAGATAAGTGTTCTACCTGCTGTACTACCAGTCCAATGTTATTTGTAACCTTGTTGAGTTTACATTTTTTTAAAATATTCTTTTATGAATTTTGCCCTCACTGCCAGTGGTAGTTTTTAATTTCATTAATCGTTCATTTATATTTTTGCATACCAGTCTTTGGGGGGAAAAAAAAACCTTATGAGAATGAAAAAAAAAAACCAATATTTTAGTAACATAATTGTACCTATAGTTGCTTATATAGAGGGAATTTGCTTTTTTCCAGACAAGAGGAGGTGATAGAATTCATCAGTGATCACAATGAATCAAAGACCTTATCTAAAAACCAAAGAAGAAAAGGCTCAAGGAAACACCAGCTACAATCATAAAGTGGCCTGCCACATATGAATTCTGACCAACCCACTTCCTAAAACTCGGTTTCATCAGTGATGGCGGGGGGCAGTGAAGGCAAGGGGTGCAGAAATATATGATCCTGAAAGATGGGGCACAGATTTATGGTTGAGATGCAGAATCTAGTTACTGAGGCATCATCCACTCTCATCTCTTTGGCTTCTCAGTCCATGCTGAAATACTGCATGCATTCAGAGGATGATATTTATGGCAAGGTTAGTGTTAATAGTGTTGCTATACTAGTTCTATAGACTCTGTTTGGCTCTTTAACTCTTTTCCAGCATTGTTGACTTTCAATCTTTAGTTTACTACTCTTCACTTTCTTCCTTTTTGCATTATTGTTCTCAAAGCTGAGTCAAATGGGTGAGAACACTGAGTCTTGTTGGCCAGCCACAGGTTGTCTTTTCATTTGGTTCTGTTCTGGCCCCAAACAAGGGACACTTTCTCAGTAGAAATAATGATATAGTTGCTTCCTTAAGCTTTAGTCCATTCTTTACTTAAAACTCAAATCACAGCATTTTCTGTTTACCTCACTATATATTTTTTTTTTATCAATATTCCTTGGAGTAGGCAGGGAAAATCAGCATCTGCTATATACATATATGTAACAATGAAGGCTCAAAGACATTAACTTGTGCTGGTGGGACCAGAGTTAAACACTGGTTCACATACTGTGGACTTACTGGGGGCCTGACTCATGGTAAAGCCTCAGGTAAGCCACGTAAGCTATTTGTGTCTAATCTCTAAAATGGGGATAAAAGTACCAACTTGCTTCCCAAAGAAACTGCAGAGATTAATTAGCCAATAAACAATTGTAAAGGGATTTGATGACTTGAAATGTTACATAAATGCTTTAATAAGCTTTTAATGTTATGGCGCCATTAGATACCCAGGGTGGAAACGAGATAAATTATCTGTAAGTGCAAATATGCTTCAAGACCTGAGGAGTATATAAATGGGATTCAGCTGGTGTTCCCAGTTGTTTTTATATTGATTGTAGGCTCTTGCTTTGTTACTTAAAAGTCCTGTGTCTATGAGAATGTATGAGGAAAATAGAAAGCCTGTCTAGAGTATAGGTGGGGGCAGGGTGGGGACGATATTTGGAACATTGGTGGTGGGAATGTTGCACTGGTTATGGGGGGTGTCCTCTTATATGACTGAAACTCAACCACAATCATGTTTGTAACCAAGGTGTTTAAATAAAAATTATTAAAAAAAAAAGTCCTGTGTCTGCTCAGCCCCACCAACTCAAGTAGATGGTTGCCTTCTCTTTCCCCTCAATGCGATGAGAAAGTACTAGAAGACTGGCCAGCTTCTTAAGTTTCCAGGGACAGCAGAGGTGATCAAAAGCAGACTCCCTAGAAGAATTATTCAATAGGGATTCTGACTGCCAAGAAATATCCCAAATAATCTGGGCACTAAAAACATATATAATGTGGCAATGGCTACCAAGAAATGATCCAGATTTTACTACTCAGATGTATTACCCAAAGTGGGCTCTATTGACCCGGAGTCAGGGGGTTCAGTGGAATGATGCAGGGTCAGTAGTAGATTTAGGTACAATTGGGGCTTATTTTTTGTTGCTTGTATAAAGAAGGTAGATTTCTCAGGGACACCAAGTTTTATATATATATATATATATATATATATATATATATATATATATATATATATATATATATATATATATATATGATATCTATATCACTTGATGTTCAGGAATTACTCCTGTGGTGTTCAGGGAACCATATGGGATGCCAGAGATTGAATCCAAGTCACAAGACAAGCATCCTACCTGCTGTATTATTGCTCTGGCCCACTGAGTGATTAGTTTCTGAAAAAAGGGCAGTAAAGCTTTTCTTCATGGAAACCAATTTAACATACTTTATAACAAGCTTAAGCATGGCACACACAAGAGGAAAATTGGTAATAATTTAATATCAATTGAAGAATATAGCCAAAATTAATTTGCTTAAAAGAAGACAAGTGGTACAATGTCACATTATCTAGTGCTAATGTAAAGCAGTGCTGTTGACTTGCTGCTTAGCTGCTACCCTCTATTTCTTTATTTGAAAAAGGTTAAAACAAGCCATATCAAATTACTACATTTAAAAATGCCTATAAGAGGGTTAGGAGGTTAATTCAACAGTATAAAAGCATACTTTCCTATGGGAGCCTCAGGAATAATCCCCAGCACTTCCAAGCACTACATGGAGTTGCTTCTGAGAACTGTTGGATGTGGCTTCCAAACAAGCAAATTTATTAAATTCTAATTGATAACTTAGGCACTCATTTGGACTGTTTCTCTTTCCTCCCTGGATGTTGCCCCAATCTCACCTTGAAGAAATCTACCCAATCTTATAGAATAAAGTAAACTGTCCTCCCACCCACTAGCCTCAGTTCACCTCATTCTTTCCATCTCACTGATTTTCTAGCTCAAGTATATATATACAGAATACATTATACAAAACAACTACATGACAGGGACTCATGATAACCAGCTGTTAAGCACTTTATCAGACCTGGAGATTTACTGATGAAAAAGTCAGAGAAGGTGATGACTTTTTGAAACATTTATAGCTCTGTCATTTTGCTGGCTGGACCCTACAATATGGTATGCTACTGGTACTTGAATAATGAGTCTTACAAAATGTAAGGGATTGTTTCTAAAGAATAGAATCAGATCTGAAATAAAAGAGAAGCAAATGCTAGACCAGACTCATTACTCATTGCAGAAGCAAAAACACTATGAATGTTCACAAGGCCACTTATTTCCAGAATCTATGACTACAATTCTTTACAGGAAAGGTACACTTTAAAGCATGGAAGGAAGGAAATATTTTTGTGTAGACATAAGAATAAGCATGTAAAAATTTTTATTCTATAGCTAGTATTTAGGGTATAAGAGAGTCATTCAATCATTTTTTTCCTTGTTTGGGGTTGGCAGTGGTTTAATCCAGACTGAGATGCTCAGGGCTTGCTCCTGACTCTTTGTTTGGGGATCACTCCTGGTGGTACTTTGGCTATTATATGTGGTGCTGGGGATTGAACTTGGGACTGCCATGTACAAGACAAATGCCTTCATCCCTGTAATATCTCTCTGACCCTCGACAAATCTGCAATCATTTCCTTTGATTGGGAGGTTGGGAAACAAATTCACACTTGAGGCACTCAGAGGCTACTCCTAGTTCTGTGCTCAGATGGTGATCAGGAAGCCATACGCATTATTGGAGTCTGAACCAGGGTTTGCTCCATGCAAGACAAGTGCCTTAACCCCTGTACCATTTCTCATGTTGCCTCTTTGAATTCATTGATGTTTTTCACTATGGGGATCAAATCCAAGATTTCACACTGAGCTCTATTCCCGAGCCTTAATTATTTTGTTATAAAGACTTTATAACATATCTAAGTGTTACTGTACCTAGTTATGGAATCTCAAAAACAAAGAATGCTGTGGTAGAGCTAAACTGATATCAGGTAGGAGAGTTGAGATTTTGTTCTTAGTAATGCAGTGTTTCAAAGCAAGGTTCTTTGGTAGGGGCACTACAACTTTCTCAGGACATCTCTGCTCCTGACCTACAATGGAGATAGGTGATGATGCAGTTGGCTGGGCTTTATGAGTACTTCTCCTTGAAAAAAAGTACTATTGTATAGAGTTGAGTACATTACTTAATATGACCTAAGATTTCAGATAGTTCTTTATAAGCTACTCTGAGACCTTGGGCAGAGGAAATTTTTATGCTAAAGGTTACACCATATATTTGTATTCTTTACTCTTTGTTGAAAAATAGTCTAGTCATACAAGAAGAGATGACTGGATAAAGTGACTGTGGGACATATATTATTAAGCTGTAAGAAAAGATGAAATCATGCAGTTTGATTCTACATGGATATCATTATCATTATCATCCAAGTAAATTAGTCAGAAAAGAGGAAAGAAACAGAAAGATCTTTTTTTTTTTTTTTTACATAGGATATAAAATAAATTAAGGAGGGAATTAACAAATATCCAAAGGCAACAAAAATCTCAGGTCATCTTCATTTGGAAGCATACCACTGTGTGTGTGTATAGGGGAAGGATGTTGATGGGAGAAGGGATGGAGAGACAGAATGGGGGGGTCATGGGGAAACACTACAATATTAGTTAAGGGAAGCAGATACTCTAGTGGAGGGTGCGGTTCCGGGAATGTTTTATATACAAAACCATACTGTTAACAGTATCACAAACCACATGCCTAAAAAAAACTAAATTAAAAAAATACTCATGTATTCTTTAGCAACCAAGCCAGTGAGGTGAGGCTGATGGCTAAGACTGAGAGAACTACTCAGGTTCATGTGAAGGCTTGCACTCTACTGTCTCTTCTGAGACTGACTACTTAATATGTGAGTCACCAGCTTGCAAGTGTGTGTGTGTGTGTGTGTGTGTGTGTGTGTGTGTGTACAGCAGAGTCTTGTGTGCAGTATATCTGACTTCCTTAAGCCTTGCATTCCTCCCCCTAAACATACCCTCTTCTAAAACTGCTACCTTGTCTTAGGTTACCAGACTCCAATCTCACTTGATAGGGAGATAGAAAGAGCCTCAAAGGTAAATAAAGTTATGTTAAGAATGAGCTTAGTTCAATAACTGCTAGCCACTGAGAAACCACTCTTCAGAAAACACAGAAACAACAATAAAAAACTTCTCTTTGGTTGAAATCAATAGAACCCAACACTCCAGAAATGACTAAAGCACCCTGTAGAGTGCAGTTTATGAAAGATAAAGATCTGACTCATCCCTTTATGCTTAAAAGATTATGAAACAACTGCAGCCTCTCCATAGACATCCCCCCATGCTAGATTGCAAACAGTGAGCAGAAGGCGCAGCACCTCTGATTATGACCTCTTTAAAGGTCCCTCCTAAGTCTCTGAGTATAGTTTACAATTTAACATTTTGCCTTTGTAATCTTTAGCTCTTGTGTATATATCATCTAATGAAAAGGCCTTTTTTGAATTAACATGGTATTTGGAAAAAGAACATGTGTTTCTGTTTTATTATTAAATGCATCTATAAAGAGAGAAAATGTTCTCAGATCGGGTAGATACCTGTTTTTTGTTTTGTTTTGTTTTGTTTTGTTTTGTTTTTTTGTTTTGTTTTGTTTTGTTTTGTTTTTAAAGCAAGAATCCCATAGCACTTCAGAAAAAAAAACAAAAACAAAAAAAAACAGGATCCTTAATGTAAATATTCGAATAGCACGGGCCATAATAAGTTTTGGGCTGAGAGTAATTATAAAGCTTAAGAATTCAGATTTGCCTCATCTGGCCACCTTGGGGGGGTCAAGGGGAAATACATAGCCCTGTCCTTGCCCAGCCAGGGTGAGCTTCGCCTCTATTAAGCAGGACACTCTGGAATCCAGACCATTCCAATTACCACAATAGTCTTGTGTTTCAAGACTGCTTGTTTATAAACACAGCCACTTTCTAGTTTAATTTCTCCCCTTTCAGTGTTTAATCCCCAAATCTTCAGAATGCAAAGCCTTAATAAGATTGCTTTCAGTCTGATGCCTGGTGATAGATATTAAAATAATAAGATACCAAAAATATTTTTGAAATAAATGTATGTTAAATATACCCAGGACACTGACAGTAGAACAATGGGAAGCTACTATTTTATATCTTATGATTAAAATATATTAAAACATTAACTCAATTATTTTAAATGTTTTGGTATAATCAACATGCTCATACATTGGAAACAAGAAAATAACATGACATATTATTAAAAATTAAATAATATCTTATATTTAGAAATTTTGATAATTAATTTTACCCTCTGGCACTATTTTTCCACTACTCAATGTACTTATTTATGAGATTAAAATGTTTATGTATATATATAATATCGGGGGGGAGCAAACATCTTGAAAATAGTTAAATCAATGGATGACAGTAACTTTATGGTGATAAAATTATAATAGAATTTTTTCCAGAGAAAAAGAGGAAAGAACCCAAATATGTATGTAGCTTGAAAAGTATTGAGAATTACATTTCTTTGAAGTGGGAGGATGGCCACTCCCTGCAGTGTTCTCGTAAGCCCTGTGCGTAGAGATCATTCCTGGAGGTTGTCAGAAAACTAGTTGTGGTTCCAGAGATTAACTACATGCAATGCAAACACTTTAACCTCTGAACTCTATGTAGCCCTGCTTCTATTTTCTGGTGTTTTGGTTTGTTTGTTTGTTTGTTTGAGCCATACCTGTTTGATGCTCAGGGGTTACACCTGGCTAAGCGCTCAGAAATCGCCCCTGGCTTTGGGGGACCATATGGGATGCCGGGGATCAAACCATGGTCCTTCCAAGGCTAGCGCTTGCAAGGCAGACACCTTACCTCTAGCGCCACATCACCGGCCCGCTTCTATTTTCTTTTAGATGTAAATGGCTCTGTTTTTTTTTTTCAAATTTAAATAACACAAACAGGATATAATATACATGTTCAATGAAAAACATATAAAGAAGAAAAGTTTGAAAAACAATTTAAATCTCAATAGGAAATCTAATGACAAATAAAATGAGAAAAAAGCAACTCAACTACAATAGTTAATATTTATTATATTTTAAGTGTTAATTTAATTTTCCTATCTCTGGGTGGTAAAGTTGCTGACATATTTTACACTGATATAAAAAAAAACCATTGTCAGAGGCAAGTATGGGCGTGAAAAATTCATTTGTAAACCACAGTGTAAAAACTAAAGAAACAAAACTAAATAGGAACTCTTGTAGAAGCAGCCTGATGCAGGAGGGAGGGAGGCAACGAGAGAGCATGAGTGAAGACAAATGGGCACTAACTGGTGAAGAGATTCCTGTGGAAACACTGAAAGGCTGAAACTCCATCAAGAATAATTTTGTAAGTTCATTGTGGCAAAATTTAGAAACACAAATTTCATTTGGCTGTCCTAGGGAGCAGGGAAGGGTGTGAAATGTAGGTTTTCAGTCTTTGCAAGGCAAGTGGAGACAATGGTGAACTTTTGTATGAAGCCTGACTTGAACTAAGACTGCTCAAAACTGAGTGAAAGGGCAGAATACAAAATAAATCTACCTTTCAAAATATCAGGGGAAGAAAATCCATGATTCAGAACATTCAAAATATATTTTTCTGCATTTTGATTACTCTCATACCCAGGACAATGTTTTCAACATTCTTACATGTTACTATATAAAACTCCTACATTAGTATACAATTAGAAAATTATAATGAGATTCGGAAGCTACTCAGCGAGCCAGTGAGTGAGTAAGAAATGGCTGGATGTGGGGGTTTCCAGGCAGAGTGCTGATTGCTCTACCTGCAGAGTCTCCACCCGGCTGTGCTTCTTCTGAGGAAACTGAGCACCTGAAGGGAGCCCTGTCCTACCCTTCTCTGTCTTTCCTGAACTCTGGAAGCTCTCCTCAGAGCCCTGGGAAGCGAACCCCAAAGAAACTACATTTGGAAGCTACCCAGCGAGCCAGAAACTGAGCACCTGAAGGGAGCCCTGTCCTACTCTTCTCTGTCTTTCCTGAACTCTGGAAGCTCTCCTCAGAGCCCTGGGAAGCGAACCCCAAAGAAACTACATTTGGAAGCTACCCAGCGAGCCAGTGACTCTCCTCAGAGTCCTGGGAAGTGAACCCCAAAAATACAGCGTTCTGAAGCTGCCCAGCGAGCGAGTGAAAACTACGCCTGACCAGTGGGGCCCGACTGTGAAAAACTGTGAGTGCTGCCTGTGTGTGTCTCTCTGCTATCCTGTTGCATGAACCTCTTGAGAGTGGGCTGAAAAGAGGCTCCAGAAGGCAATTACCTCCACTTCGCTACGCAGCCGTGCGCTCTTTCTAAAAAAAGAACACCATCACAAGAAGAAAAAAACCACACTAAGAACTGTGCTGGATCACAGAAGCAAGAATTTCTCTCCAGACTGTCTTCTCTGCTGCGTGCTCGGGCCCAAGATTTGATCCTGTGTGAGGCTTCATCCACGGAAGACTCCCCTACCTTGGAGGCAAGTCGGCCCATCCAGAAAGGGCGGAGCCAGAGAAGTGTGTTGCCTGCATCATATAACCAATGAATACCACCACAACACGTAGAAAAACCCACAATACAAGTGTGACAATGGGGAAACAACGCAGGCCAGCATCAGACATAGAGAATGAAGATGACAATTCTGAGGACCAGATAATGACTGACCAACTAATCAACCTCTCAGATAAGGACTTTAGACTAGCAATATGGAAGATGCTCAAAGAACTCAAAGAAACCATGAATAGAGTAGAACAGAACACTAATAAGAATCAAGAAAATATGAAGACAGAAATCACAAAACTCCAAACTGAAATAACATGTCAACTAACAGGCCTGAAAAAATCAGTAAACGAAGTGAATGACAAAATGGATAAGCTCTGGGACAGAGTATCAGAAGCTGAGAATAGACTTGGTGCTGTGGAAGATGAGATACATAACAATTCCATACAACAGGAGAGATTGGAAAAAAAACTTAAAACAAATAAACAGACAATGGAAAAATTAGTCAAAGAATGGGAACAGATGAAAATAGAGGTCTATGATAAGATCAACAGAAACAACTTAAGAATCATTGGAGTCCCAGAGACCCAGGAAGAAAATTTCCAGGAAGAATCAACGATCAAGAACATCATTAAAGAGAAACTTCCAGAGCTAAAGAATATATGTGATCAAATCCTGCATGCCCGAAGAGTACCAACCAAAAGAGACCCCAGAAAAACCACCCCAAGACACATCCTAGTCACAATGACAAATCCCACAGATACAGAATTCTGAAAACAGCAAGATCAAAAGGGGAAATCACGTTCAAGCAAGCTTCCCTGAGATTTACAGCAGACCTCTCACCAGAAACACTCAATGCCAGAAAGCAGTGGTGGGATATTGTGACAAGACTGAATGAAATGAATGCTTCACCCAGAATACTATACCCAGCAAAACTCACTTTCCGGTTTGACGGAAGAATACATGGTTTCACAGACAAAAAACAGCTCAGAAATTTCGCAGACACAAAACCAGTCTTAAGAGAAAAACTGAAAGATCTAATCTAAGACAAGACTACCCAAAAGAAACACCAAATTTTGAAATAAAGATGGCGTTAAATCCCAGGACAACTCTTTCTCTCAATGTCAATGGACTAAATGCACCAGTTAAGAGACATAGAGTGGCTAAATGGATCAAAAAACTCAATCCAACCTTCTGCTGCCTACAAGAAACGCACCTGAATAGTCAGAACAAACATAGACTCAAAATAAAAGGCTGGAGAAAAATTATCCAAGCAAACAACACCCATAAAAAAGCTGGAGTGGCCATACTAATATCAGATAATGCAAACTTTATACTCAGGAAGGTTGTAAGGGACAAAGATGGACATTTTATATTAATCAAGGGGTACGTAGAGCAGGAAGAATTCACTCTCCTAAACATATATGCACCGAATGAGGGGCCAGCAAAATATTTAATACAACTGTTGACAAATCTGAAAAATAATATCAACAACAACACAATAATTGTGGGGGACCTTAACACGGCTTTGTCAACACTGGATAGGTCAACCAGACTGAAACCCAACAAAAATATACTAGACCTGAGGAGAGAAATGGAAGAAAGAGGCCTAGTGGATATATATAGGACACTCCATCCCCAGAAACCTGGATACACATTCTTCTCCAATGTACATGGGACATTCTCCAGGATAGACTACATGCTGGCACATAAAACATACCTCCATAAGATCAAGAGGATAGAAATTTTGCAGACTACCTTCGCTGACCACAAGGCTCTGAAATTATTTGTGAACTCCAAAGGGACTCAGAAGAAACACTTTAACACCTGGAAGTTAAACAGCCTCATGCTCAATAACCAGTGGGTCCGAGATGAAATCAAGGAGGAAATCAAAAGGTTCCTGGAAACAAATGACAATAAAGACACAAACTATCAGAACTTATGGGACACAGCAAAAGCAGTACTGAGAGGAAAATTTATAGCTTTGCAAGCCCACATCAGGAAGGAAGAAGGAGCTTACCTGAGTAGCTTAATGACACAGCTAACAGAACTAGAAAATGCTCAACAAAAGGAACCAAGAATAGGAAGACAGAAGGAAATAACAAAGCTGAGAGCAGAAATCAACGAAGTGGAAACCCAAAAAACAATCCGAAAGATCAACGAAAGCAGAAGTTGGTTCTTTGAAAAAATAAACAAGATTGATAGACCACTGGCAAACCTAACAAAGAAAGAGAGAGAGAGAAACTTGATAACTCGTATCAGGAATGAAAAAGGAGAGATCACTACTGATACGACAGAGATTCAAAGGGTAATCAGAAACTACTTTGAAAAACTCTACGCCACTAAAAATGAGAACCTGGAAGAAATGGATAAATTCTTGGACTCTTATAATCTTCCACGGTTGAAGGAAGAGGATGTAGCATATCTAAACACCCCCATCACCATTGATGAAATTAAAACAGTAATCAAATGTCTGCCGAAAAACAAAAGCCCAGGTCCAGATGGATTCACTAATGAATTCTATCAAACTTTCCAAGAGGAACTACTGCCAATCTTGGCAAGACTCTTTCATGAAATTGAACAAGCAGAAACACTTCCAAATAGCTTTTATGAAGCCAACATCACCTTGATACCTAAACCAGACAGAGATGCTACAAAAAAAGAAAATTACAGACCAATATCGCTGATGAATGCAGATGCAAAGATCCTCAACAAAATCCTGGCAAATAGGATTCAATGCCTCGTTAAGAAGATCATCCACTACGATCAAGTAGGTTTCATCCCAGGAATGCAAGGCTGGCTTAACATCCGTAAATCTATCAACATAATACATAACATTAATAACAAGAAAAATAAAAACCACATGATCATATCAATAGATGCAGAGAAAGCATTTGATAAGGTCCAACACCCATTCTTGATCAAAACTCTCAGCAAGATGGGAATGGAGGGAACCTTTCTCAATATAGTGAAGGCCATCTACCACAAGCCAGTGGCAAATATTATCCTCAATGGAGAAAAACTGAAAGCCTTCCCTCTAAATTCTGGCACAAGACAAGGCTGTCCTCTCTCACCACTCCTATTCAACATAGCACTGGAAGTACTTGCTATAGCGATTAGGCAAGAAAAGGATATCAAGGGAATCCAGATAGGAAAGGAAGAAGTCAAGCTCTCACTGTTTGCAGATGACATGATACTCTACTTAGAAAACCCTAAAGACTCTATCAAAAAGCTTCTAGAAACAATAGACTCATATAGCAAGGTGGCAGGCTACAAAATTAACACACAAAAATCAATGGCCTTTCTCTACACCAATAGTAATAAGGATGAAATGGACATTAAGAAAACAACCCCATTCACAATAGTGCCACACAAACTCAAATATCTTGGAATCAACTTGACTTAATATGTGAAGGACCTATACAAAGAAAACTATAAAACTCTGCTCCAAGACATAAGAGAGGACACGCGGAAATGGAAACACATACCCTGCTCATGGATTGGCAGGATTAACATCATCAAAATGGCAATACTCCCCAAGGCGTTATACAGATTCAATGCTATCCCTCTAAAGATACCTATGACATTCTTCAAAGAAGTGGATCAGGCACTTTTGAAATTTGTTTGGAACAATAAACACCCTAGAATAGCTAAAGCAATCATTGGGAAAAAGAATATGGGAGGAATTACTTTCCCCAACTTTAAACTTTTCTACAAAGCAATACTCATCAAAACAGCATGGTATTGGAATAAGGACAGACCCTCAGATCAGTGGAATAGGCTTGAATACTCAGAAAATGTTCCCCAGACATACAATCACCTAATTTTTTATAAAGGAGCAGGAAATCCTAAATGGAGCAGGGAAAGCCTCTTCAACAAGTGGTGTTGGCACAACTGGCTAGCCCCTTGCAAAAAATTGAACTTAGACCCCAGCTAACATCATGTACGAAGGTAAAATCCAAATGGATTAAAGACCTCGATATCAGACCCCAAACCATAAGATATATAGAACAACAGATAGGCAAAACACTCCAGGACATTGAGACTACAGGCATCTTCAAGGAGGAAACTGCACTCTCCAAGCAAGTGAAAACAGAGATTAACAGATGGGAATATATTAAGTTGAGAAGCTTCTGCACCTCAAAGGAAATAGTGCCCAGGATACAAGAGCCACCCACTGAGTGGGAGAATCTATTCACCCAATACCCATCAGACAAGGGGCTAATCTCCAAAATATACAAGGCACTGACAGAAATTTACAAGAAAAAAACATCTAATCCCATCAAAAAATGGGGAGAAGAAATGAACAGACACTTTGACAAAGAAGAAATACACATGGCCAAAAGACACATGAAAAAATGCTCCACATCACTAATCATCAGGGAGATGCAAATCAAAACAACAATGAGATACCACCTTACACCACAGAGAATGGCACACATCACAAAGAATGAGAACAAACAGTGCTGGCGGGGATGTGGAGAGAAAGGAACCCTTATCCACTGCTGGTGGGAATGCCGTCTAGTTCAACCTTTATGGAAAGCAATATGGAGATTCCTCCAAAAACTGGAAATCGAGCTCCCATACGACCCAGCTATACCACTCCTAGGAATATACCCTAAGAACACAAAAATACAATACAAAAATCCCTTCCTTACACCTATATTCATTGCAGCACTATTTACCATAGCAAGACTCTGGAAACAACCAAGATGCCCTTCAACAGACGAATGGCTAAAGAAACTGTGGTACATATACACAATGGAATATTATGCAGCTGTCAGGAGAGATGAAGTCATGAAATTTTCCTATACATGGATGTATACAGAATCTATTATGCTGAGTGAAATAAGTCAGAGAGAGAGAGAAAAACGCAGAATGGTCTCACTCATCTATGGGTTTTAAGATAAATGAAAGACATTCTTGCAATAATAAATTTCAGACACAAAAGAGAAAAGAGCTGGAAGTTCCAGCTCACCTCAGGAAGCTCACCACAAAGACTGATGAGTTTAGTTAGAGAAATAACTACATTTTGAACTGTCCTAATATTGAAAATGTATGAGGGAAATGTAGAGCCTGTTTAGAGTACAGGCGGGGGTTGGGTGGGGAAGAGGGAGATTTGGGACTTGGGTGATGGGAATGTTGCACTGGTGATGGGTGGTGTTCCTTTTATGACTGAAACCCAAACACAATCATGTATGTAATCAAGGTGTTTAAATTAAAAAAAAAAAGAAAATTATAATGAGGTAGTAAATGTGTACAAGTCTATAAATCTGTAGGGTCCTGAGTGATGAGAGGGAAACAGGTGAATCAAATAGCATATACACTATATTCCATCCATATAAGTTGTACCAATTTGATACTATTGCATAAATTTATGTGAGAATGTGTGTTGGTTACTTCTCAAAATACAAAAATTAAATGTAAGATCACCAAGTCAAAGGATAAAAGGAAGAAAGAAGCTTGAACCAAAGAAAACCTATCAAAGGTCAGAGAGATAGATACATAGACTGGAGCACAAGTTTTGAAATGTGGGAAGCTGAATTATGATGTCCAGCATCATCTTAGTCCTTTACTGAGTAACCCAGGAGTAACCCTTGAATAATGAGCAGGAACTAGCTTCTGCACATTGTTAGGTTTGGCTCCCCAAATAAAGCAAGAAAAAACAGCAACAAAAATCAAGTCACAGTAGAGAATGATTGGTGCCATGTGCTTTGGCACACAGGAGTCATTTTGAACTTTTGTCTTTGCTCTACTGCATGAAGCTGCAGTCAAGCACCCAATCCAGAACTGCTCAGAAAGGCATGATAGCGGAAAGCATCCCCTAAGGGCACGCCATCAGAGGTACACTGTCTCAGCCCATGAAGGGCAGAGCTTGATTCCTGCTAGGTGCTTTGACACACAAGAGTCATTCTGAATATTTGCCTCTGCTCTACTTTGTGAAGTTGTGGTCCAGCACCCCAGAACTGCTCGGGAAGGAACTACAGCAGAAAGCATCCCCTGAAGGTATGTCATCAGAGGTAGGCTGTCTTTGCCCACGAAGGATGGAGCCAGAGTATTGTGACTGCTCCACTTCTCAGCCACACAAATCCTTTAGCCAGTGAACACCAGCACAACACATAGAAAACACCAAACTACAAATATGACAATGGGGAAACAACACAGGCCAATAAAATGCACATAGAAAATGAAGACAAGCCAACTAAATGAATAGAGAATGAAGATAGCGGCTCTGATAACATGAAAAGTGCAAACCACCAATGAACCCTCTCAGATAATGACTTTAGAGAAAAATATGGAGGATTCTCATAGAAATCAAAGAAAGCATGGATTGAGCTGAATGAACCACAAATAAGAATCAAGAGGATATGAAGATAAAAATAAGAAAACTCAAAACTGAAATAAAAGGATGGAAAATTCAGTAAACAAAATGAGAACCTCACTGGAAAGCCTTTCCAACAGAATAACAGCAGCTGAGAACCAAATCAATGAGCTGGAAGATGAAGTGCATAACAACTCCATAGAGATTGGAAAAGATCCTTAAAGCAAATGATCTGACAACTGAAAAACATCCTCAAAGAATGTGAACAGATGAAAACAGAAGTGTTTGATAAACTCAATAGAAACAACATAAGAATCATTGGAGTCTCAGAGACCCAGAAAGAAAATCCCCAAGAAGAATCAACAGTCAAGGATATCATTGCAGAGAAACTCCTAGAGCTAAAGAATGCATGCGACTAAATCCTGCATGTCCAAAGTGTACCAGCTAAATGAGACCCAAAGAAAAGCACCCAAAGACACAACCTAGTCACGACGATGAATCCCACAAATAGGAATAGAATACTAAAAGCAGAAAGATCAAAAAGGGAAATTACATTCAAAAGAGCATCCTTAAGATTTATAGCAGACCTGTCACAAGAAACCCTCAATGCCAGAAGACAGTGATGGGATACAGTGACAAACTCAATGAAATGAATACTTCGCCTAAAATATCCACCTGCCAGACTCATGTTCAGGTTTGAAGGATGTATACATTGATTCATGGATAAACAACAGCTCAGAAACTTTACAGACACAAAACCAGCCTTAAAGAAAAACTGAAAGTTCTACTTTAAGACAAGACAGACCAACAGACACACCAAAGTCCTACACAATGATGACAATAAATCCAATGACAATTATATCTCTCAATGTCAATGGACTAAATGGACCAGTTAGGATACACAGTGGCAAAATAAATAAAAAACTGAATTCAGGGGCCCGGAGACATAGCACAGCGGCGTTTGCCTTGCAAGCAGCCGATGCAGGACCAAAGGTGGTTGGTTCGAATCCCGGTGTCCCATATGGTCCCCTGTGCCTGCCAGGAGCTATTTCTGAGCAGACAGCCAGGAGTAAGCCCTGAGCACTGCCGGGTGTGGCCCAAAACCCAAAAAAAAAAAAAAATGAATTCAACATTCTTCTGTGTACAAGAAACACACCTGAATAGCCATAACAAACAAAGACTCAAAATCAAAGGTTGGAGGACAATCATTCAAGCAAACAACTCCCTTAAAAAAGCTGGAGTGTGAGGCCAGAGCAGTGGCACAGTGGAAGGGTGTTTGCCTTGTACACAACTGACTTATGACGAACTTCAGTTTGATCCCCCCAGCGTCCCATATTGTCCCCCAAGCCAGGAGCGATTTCTG
The DNA here is from genome assembly GCF_024139225.1 of Suncus etruscus. Taxonomy (NCBI): domain Eukaryota; kingdom Metazoa; phylum Chordata; class Mammalia; order Eulipotyphla; family Soricidae; genus Suncus; species Suncus etruscus. The sequence goes on along the minus strand of NC_064859.1, from coordinate 22,792,384 downwards.
AGCACATACCCAGGTGTAACACCTGAGCATCTCTGGTGTGGCCCAACCCACCCCAAAATAATATTAATAAAAAAGCTGACATGGCCATATTAATATCAGATGGAATAAACGTTAGTCTTGGAAAAGTTATAAGGGACAAAGATGAACATTTCATAATAATCAAGGGAAATGTACAACAGAAAGAAATCACACTCTCCTAAACATATATTCGTCCAATGATGGACCAGCAAAATATTTAGTACAACTGTTGATAAATCTGAAAGAAGACATTTAAAGCAATAGTGGGAGACCTCAACACTGTCCTGTAACCCCTTGATAGGTCAATCTGACAGAAAACCTCATAAAAATATACTAACTCTGAAAGGAGAAATGGAACAAAGTGGCCTAGTAGATACATATATATAGGGCACTCCATTCCCATAAAACTGGATACACATTCTTCTCCAATGCACCTGGGTCATTCTCCAGGATAGACTGCATGTTGCCCATAAAATATACCACCATAAAATCAAGGGAATAGAAATTCTACAGACTAACTTCTCAGATCACAATGCACTGAAAGTAGAAGTGAACTCCAAAGAGACACAGAAGAAAAACTTTAACACCTGAAAATAAAACAGCTTATTACTGAACAACCAGTGGGTCAGGGATGAATTCAGAGAGGAAATCAAAAGATTCATGGAAACAAATGTGAACAAAGACACAAATTATCATAATGTTGGACACAGTTAAAGCAGTACTAAGAGGAAAATTTATAGCTTTGCAAGCACACATCGGGAAGAAAGAAGGGGCCTACATAAATAGCTTGATGACAGCTTATAAAATTAAAACAGGTTTAACAAAATGAACCTAAAATAGGTAGGCAGAAATAAATAACGAAGTATAGAGCAAAAATCAATGTTGCAGAAACCCAAAAAACAATTCAAAGATAAAAACAAAAGATGATTCTTTGGAAAAATAAAATGATTGATAAACCACTAGCAAAACTCACAATGAAAAGGAGAGAGAAACTTAACAAACTAGATTAGAAATGAAAAGGGGGAGATCACTGCATATACTATAAAGATTCAAAGGATAATTAGAGACTACTTAGAGAGACTCTATGACACAAAACCTGAGAACCTTTAAGAAATAGATAAATTATTGAAATCTTATAATCTTCCACAGTTAGATCAGGATAATCTAGCATATCTAAACAGATCCATCTCTATTGAGAAATAAAAATGGTAATCAAAAGTATTCCAAAAAATAAAAGCCCACGCCCCGATGGATTCACAAATTTTTCAACTTCTTTCATGAGGAACCAATCCTTTTCAGGCTCTTACAGGAAACTGAAGATACAGAAACACTCCCAAATAATTTTTATGAAGCAGTTCTGTTCGGGGTATGCAAATGTTTAATGCGATTTTTTGCGATTATTTTTTTACTAATGCGATTTTTTATTGTGAATAGTCGATAAGCGAAATTCATTATGCGAACCTGCCTCACCCCGACTTTGCCTCCTGCGGCCCCCAGGTAAATTGAGTTTGAGATCCCTGGTCTAAACCAAATGGATTAAATACCATGATGTCAGACACAGAACCATAAGGTATATAGAAGAATATATAGGTAAAACACTCTGTGACATTGTGACCAAAGCAATGTTAATTTCTTAATTACCATCTGTACACTGTGTTCACAACAGCAGTCTATATTATCTTCATGACTTTTTTGCTAATTGAAAATTATGCTCCTGCATGAAGAAGAAAAAGGGGTCACCATAGAAGGAATGGATGGTGGAACAAGAATGATATGGAGAAGGGAAATAGTAGCATCCATGCTAGGGTCTACAGTTTGGAGTTGCTGGAGAGTAGGTTTCATCTCTGGTTAGCTAAATTAATTTTTTCACAACATTTCTTTAACAAGGTTTGATTTTAATTTTTACAGGTTGTCATGCTTTAAAGAAAAGGTATGAATGTAGATTTCATTTTCACTTTGATTAGGCCATAATGCCATTACCAAAGCATACCCACTCTGATAGCAACTATGAAACAACTGACTTCATTCACTCACAACACAGTCAACTTGGCACATCAATGAACTTGTGTTCAAGTTAAATGGACTGTGCTGAGTGTGGGGATTACATTAAATTTGACACTGCTGCCAGTCAATTACTAAAGTCAGAATCAAAAACAGGGTTTTGCTCTCAATAAGAGATAATAAAACCAAAAAAAAAAAAGACATAATATTTGATTTTTTTATAGGAACATCAAAGACAAATTTCAGATAAAATAGTCTTTTATAAACCACAGTATTTACATTTACACTGTTCAAAAGTGAGAATAGCAGGAAAAAACAAAACCAAAAAGAAGCACAGACATAAGCTTGGTGAATAGTTCAAATAAGGTGATAAAATGAAAATATATGATCAATTATCTAAATTAGTGAGTTAAAAGATAGAGGCCTTCATTTTATATGATAAGTATATGCTGCTACAATAAATATAAACAGTTCAATCTGAAAGCCCAAGCATGAGGATATACAAAGTTCATTACCAAGCAATGGAAAAGACATAATGATAAACACTGAACCAAAAGAACATTAGGTGCACTAGGAACAATAAAACATAAAAAGAAATACCAAGAATAAAAAGAGTCATATATATTTGGAAGAATAATTTACCAAGACACAGAATTTCTAAATTTGTGTATACTTAATAGCTTAGTTTCAGAATTTACAACAATGCAAAGCAAAAACTGATATGAATATAAGGGTGAATTGTTCTACTACAAGATTTTTAGCACCCTTCTTTTATAAAACAATAGTCAATTTTTGAAAAATTGTATAAATACAAAATATTTGAACACCCTAGTTATTAAGCTGGAGTCACTGGATAAATAACCAATGACTAGCAAATAGATACCTATTTGATACCTATACCTACACATGAGTCATCTATTAGCAAATACACTTCTTGTCAAGCACCTGTGGGACAGTCACAAAAGCCGATCATAGAGCTCTATAAAGCAAATCTGAACGAAGCCCACATTCTTTTAATCAGCACAATAAAACTAAAGTAATTTTAAAAATTAAAGGAAGCCTTTCTCTGGAAGCCATTATGTTTATTTAACAACAACAAAAATTGTTTGGTGGAACAAAATAAATTATACCTTTATTCCAGCACTGTATGACTAATGTTGCTGACTTAAATAATATTATTAATCAGCCTGAGAAGAGTATTGATTGTGGAAGAAAAGTATCTGCAAAGGTAAAAAGATATAAAAAAAACAAGTCATTCTGGGAGAAGGTAAGACTGAAAAGTAGAATGAAAGTGGGGGAAAGGAAGGGTAAACTAGGATTAGAAAGTTTGGATTTTATATTAGGTCAAGAGAAGGGATCAAAGGCATTTAAAGTATGAAGTTATCAGAATATGATCATTCTACTCAGCTGTGGAGGACAGACACGCTAAAAAGACAGCAGTTGGAGAGGTGGTTAAAAAAGACACAACTGGGGGAAAATGCAATGCAGAGAGATAGAGTGAAAAACTAGTTTGAGATGGGGTGAGTGTAGATAGTTGAAGTCATTTGATAATTTACCCTTTATGCAGGGAATGAAGAAAAGGGAGTAAAGAGAAAGTAAGGAAAAATCTAAGGAATCTTAGTTTGAAAATGATTGATTAGTGATGCCAATAATGAAGAGAGGGAGTAGAGCAAAAAGGAAAAAAAAATTGCGTTAAGTTCAGGACACTTTTTTGGGGGAGGGCACACCCAGCGACTCTCAGGGGTTACTCCTGGCTTTGCACTCAGAAATTGCTTCTGGCAGGCTCAGGGGACCATATGAGATGAACCCAGGTCTGCCCCAGATCATCTGCATGCAAGGCAAGCGCCCTACTGCTCAGGCCCCAAGTTCAGGACTCTTTGCATTTGAAGTGCTGGGGTTGGGGGCACCCTTAAGATTTAATTCTGACTGTGACGGGATAGTTCAGATTCTAAATTTCAGAAGAAGCATTAGGAAGTAACTGGAAAACAGGTGGAGATTAGGGACTAGAAAAATTCAAGTTGGCAGAAATGGAACAACTAGGATCTGCCTGCTATTTCCTCTAAAACCACAAACATCATGACAGCAGGGCAAGTCTGTTTCAATAATCTATTGTCTATAGCAACAAGGAGGAGAACTCTTCTCAGACATGGAAAAAAAAATCCTTTAATATCAGAGGAAGAGAAATCAGGAGTTCCCCAGTGGAGGCTGCAGAGGATCCCACAAAAAAGAGGGATAGTCTGTGAATGCAAACATGTGGACCAGTTCCATTCTGTAGTTAATACTGCACGAAAATGTTACAGTGACTTGCAATAGCAAAAATGAGAAACCCTCTAAATTCCTAACACAGATTAAAATCGGTAAATTGTGGCACATTAACTTAAGATATTTCTTTCAAAAAAGCTGCCTGTGTTCAGAGAAATAGATACCACATGTCATCTAATAACATGCCTTAAAATCTACACTGTTGGTGAAACTTTGGTTATGTTTGTGGTCCTGGATATAATTATATCAAGACGGGGAATTCTTTCTGACAGGCATTTCCATTTCAAGGCAGGGTATAAAGTCAGGATCACCTACTGTACAATGCACCCTGCAGAGAAACCAAAAACAAACAAACAAAAAAGGAATGCCAAAATATAGGAAAGAAAGGGGCGGGTGTAGGGGGAAAGGAATCAAACTATTTCCCAAAGTCATGCTCAATGACACACTAGAGGGGTATGGGGGTTGCAGGCATTCTGTTCTTTTCACTATGGTCAGTAACTTATTAAGAACTTTAAGAAGCTATGCCATAAAGAAACACTGAGGTTTGTTTAACTTAGCATATCCCGAATTTATTTATATGAAGTTCTTTCACTGCCAGACATTATTAACATGCTACGAAACTATGGTTCTGCTGAGCATTAATTTGAGAAATATGAGCTAAACCAAAATATAGGTATTTTGTGAAAACAGTAACATTAAAAAAAGACTCCGTATGAAGATAAAAAGATTAAATTTTGGAGGTTTGGCTTCTGAGTGATCCCTTAAATGAAGGTTTATCATGCAAACTCTTTGCATTATAATCGTTTCTTGTGTCAAGTTCAGATGAGCATTAATTTCGTCTTTCTCTTATTTGGTCCTGAATAACAGTGGACTGAGATGCTGGAAATGGAAAGCAGTGGGATTCTCTACATTTAAATTTATAACCTGATCCCAATTACTCAATTGTTAAGTATAGTTTTTCACTGTTATGGAATTTTGAGGACTAAGCAAAGCTAGCTGGAAGTAGCAGGATTTAGTCTGGATATTAAAGTAGGTCTGGTAAGTCACTAGAAAGAGGGCATTTCAGATAAAAAGATTAAAATTTAAAAATGGCATCTGTAGAGTGAAGAAACAGGATATACAAAAGAGTGATGAAAAATGTCACTCTCTGTGGGGATGGGACCTAGGCAGGTGCTCTTTCATTAAGATAGATCTCTGTAAGAATACTTTTTTGTATATATATACATATATATTTATTTTATTTTATTTATTTAATTTTTTTTTAGAGCAGGGTCCTCCCAAGCACTGCTCAGGTATCTGGGTTCCTTCCCAGCATACTTGGCCAATCAGGCCAGCCAAGACAGAGCTAGGGCCAAGAATGTGGTGCAGCTCAGGCCCTTTGGCAGTAGGGGCCACTTGGGTCACACCTGACAATGCTGGGGGTGGGGATGAAGGTTCCATCCAGCAATATTCCAAGGCCCTTCAGTGCCAGGGATAAAACTGGAGTCTTGTATTCCTGTCCCCTGTACTACTGTATCTAGTTGCCCAAATAGGTTTTCCATCCATGAGAATAATTGGAGATAAAGTATAAAGTAATTAACATTAAGTTAATAAAAATCAACTCACTGAAAATGTCTGACTCAGAGTTTTCACTAAAATTAGAATTGTTCTGGTTTAACATGGTGGAAGATTTTCTCAACGTTTTAAAGTTCCCATACCCATAAATTCCCAATTATCTTTTAATAGTAAAATAAGTTTAACATACTTGGTTGCCAGGGGTGAGAGAGATTATAGTGGGTAACCCAACCTAGATTCTAGCCTCAGTACCATATATGGTCCCCCAAGCACTGCTAGGAGTGAGCACAAAGCTAGAAGTCCTGAAAACTACTTGGTATGACCTTGTCCCCAAAATCAATCAATCAAACAAAAACCTTCCAAATAAAATTAAAACACTTGGTTATCAAATCTGTGGAATAGTCAGTAATGGTGCAGAGCTAGAAAATGAACTGCATGACACAAAATAAATAAAGTAATTTTTTACCTTTATCCAAATAAAATTTTAATAGTTATAAAATAAATCTCTGTTCTCAAGAAACCATATGTAGTAACAGATTGGTCATTGCTATAAAGCAAAGACCTTAACCTGTGTATTATCTCCATGACCCAACTTCGATACTTTATTTTATTTCATTTTGGGGAGGGTCATACTTTATCCAAAATAAAATTTTAATAGTTATAAAATAAATCAGGAAGGGTGGATCCAGAGGAGCCCAGCCACTCAGTTTCGCTCCAGGGCCAGGCACATTCCCTAGTCAATGAACCCTAGGACAACACGCATAGAACATCACACTACAGAAGCTACAATGGGAAACAACACAGGCCAACAACATGCATAGAGAATAAAGATGGCAGTTCTGCTGACCCGAAAAGTGCCAACCACCTATTTAGATTCTCAGATAAGGAGTTTAATATAGAACTATAGGGGCGGGCAGAAAAAAAAGAACTATGAAGGATATTCATAGAACTCAAAGAAAGCATAGATAAAACTGAATGGACCATAAATAAGAATCAAGAGGATATGAAAATAGAAATCAGAAAATTAAAACTGAAATAACAGGACTGAAAAACATGGTAGGTGAATGAAAATCTCACTGGAAAGCCTCTCCAACAGAGTAACAGCAGCTGAGGACCAATTCAGTGAGCTGGAAAATTAGGTGCATATCAAAAAAGCCTTAAAACAAATGATCAGACAATGGAAAAATTCCTCAAAGAATGTGAACAAATGAAAATAGAAGTCTTTGATAAACTCAACAGAAAGACATAAAAATCATTGGGGTCCCAGAGACTTAGGGGAAAATAATCTCCAGGAAGAAACAGCAGTCAAGGAAATCATTGCAGAGAAACTCGCTGAGTTAAGAGTACATATAACCAAATCTTGTATGCCCAAAGAGTACCAGCTAAAAAAGATATGAAAAAAAAAGTACCCCAAGACACATCCTATCCATAATAACAAATCCCACAGATAGAGATATAATACTGAAAACAGAAAAATCAAAAAGGGAAATTACATTCAAAAAAGCATTCTTAAGATTTACAGAAGACTTGTCAAAAGAAATGCTCAAGGCCAGTAGGCAGTGTGGAGATATAGTGACAAAATTCAATAAAATAAACTTTTTACCTATAATACTTCATGTAGCCAGAAAATCTGAAAGATATATTTTAAGACAAGACAAACCAACAGACACAACAAAGTCCTACAGAAAGATGACACTAAATCCCATGACAATTATATCTCTCAAAGTCAGTGGACTAAATGCATCTGTTAAGAGACACAGAGAGGAAAAATGGATAAGAAAAAAAGCTGAATCTAACATTCTTCTGCATACAAGAAACACATCTGAATAGTCAGAACAAGCATAGACTCAAAATCAAAGATTAGAGGACAATCATCCAAGCAAACAACTCCCTTAATATGAGATGACACAAACTTAAGTCTTAGAAAAGTTTTAAGGGACAAAGATGGACATTTCATAATAATCAAGAAAAATGTACAACAGGAAGAAATCACACTCCTAAACATAGAAGCACCCAATGAGGGACCAACAAAATATTTATCACAATTGTTGACAAATCTGAAAGAGGATATCAATAATAACACAATAATAATGGGGAACCTCAACACAACCCTATTATCACTTGATAGGTCAACCAGGGTGAAACCCAACAAAATATTCTACCTCTGAAAAGAGAAATGAGAGAAAGTGGTCTTGTAGATATACATAGGGAACACCATCCCCATAAAACTAAATACATATTCTTTTCCAATGCACATGTGTCATTCTCCAGGATAGACCACATGCTGGCCTATAAAACATACCACAGTAAAAATCAAGTGGATATAAATTCTACAGACTATCTTCTCAGATCACAATGCACTGAAATTAAAAGTGAACTACAAGGGGAGACAAAAGAAAAACTTTAACACCTAAAAATTAAACAGCTCACTACAGAATAACCAGTGGGTCAGAGGTGAAATCAAAGAAGTAATCAAATGAAGACAAAAATTATCAGAGTTTGTGGACACAGCAAAAGATGTACTAAGAGTAAAGTTTATAGCTTTGCATATAAAGCATACATTAGGAAAGAAGAAAGGGCCTACATAAAAGCTTAATGACACAGCCTATAAAGTTAGAAAATGATCAACAAAATGAACCCCAGATAAGTAGGCAGAAGGGAAAAAAAAAGCTTAGAGCAGAAATCAATGAAGTAAAAAATCCAAAAAACAATCTGAAACATCAACAAAAGCAGAAGTTTGTTTTTTGAAAAAATAAACAAGATTGATAAACCACTAGGCAAAACTCACAAAGAAAGGGTGAGTTAAACTTAGTAAACCAGACTAGAAATGAAAAGGGGGAGATCACTACAGATACTACAGAGACAGCATGGAGGTAAGGCATTTGCCTTGCATGCAGAAGGTTGGTGGTTCGAATTCTGTCATCCCATATGGTCCCCCGAGCCTGCCAGGAGCAATTTCTGAGCATAGAGCCACGATTAACCCCTGACAGCTGCCAGGTATGACCCAAACCCCTCCCCCCCCCAAAAAAGGTGCTTAATAGAGGGGCCAGAGAGATAGTGTACTGGGTAAGGTACTGCTTTGAGCACAGCCAACTTCAACTTGAATTCGATCTTTGGCATCCTTTATGGTCCCTTGAGTGCTGCCAGGAGAGATTCCTGAGTTCATAGCCAAGAGTTACCCCAAAGCATTGCTAGGTGTTACTCAAACAAAAACAACAACAAAAAGGTGCTTACTAGATTTTGACTGATGATGATACTTAAAGACCTAAAAAACTATGGTAATTCTAATAATTCTGACCATTTCTGAGGATTCCTACTCATCTTTTAAATAAATTAAGTCAATGTATACAACACTAAATTTGCTTTCTTTTGATTTTTTTAGGTCTACTTCTAGAATGCTTGGGGTGTCGTGCAGTGCCAGGAAGTTATCTGGGCTTTTGAAAGCAAAGCATATGCACACAACTTATTGGTTCTCTCTCCAGCCCCTCTCTGACGGTTTTAAGCTGGATCAAAATGTATAGAAAACCAGAGCAAACAGCCATTTGGCACAGTATATGACCCTTCTGGGGCAGCTTACTAGACTCTATGGCACTGCTTGTACAGGTAGATACATGACAGGTAGAGAATAGAATTGAAATATTAAGCCACTAGCTCCATTTGGACTCCTGATTTTCTCTAAATTTGGAAAAGAACTTTCTAAAAATACTATTCTAAGGGTAGAGGGAAGTGGCTTGAAAGTTTAGACTTACAAAATCACTACATACTTGGTTTTCAAAAGGAACAAAACTTTAACACACTTTCCTATAAAATAGGTACATTTAGGCTCTGTAGAATCTCCTTGAAACTTCAAAATAGCATTATCCTTCTCTCTTCAACTGTTTTGACATGTTTGACCCATGATGACTCAATCAATTATCGGTGCTATTCCAGGCTGGTATTCTGGTGACTCAGAAGAGACTTGAGAGATGTGGTTATTTTTCTGGCAACTTTGATCTAACTGTCATTTAGAACGATATAACACAAACCAATAAATGAAGTGGGTTACAAGCAAAAAGAAGCATCAAAATTCAGGTAAACACAGGAGTTTCAGTGTCTCCCATGCAAATTCAGTAGACTTTCTTGCTCTTGGGCAAAGTTAACATTGTCACTGATAACTATTAACACTAGAGTGCTAATACTAAGTATATTAGTATATATTTCGTGAATATATATAGTGAGTACTAAACCTGCTTTTCTAGTCCCTCAGATTGATTTTCACCTTATAAGGTAAAAAACAGCATGGCTATAAAGTCTAAGAGTTCATAATCCCTAAGATGTAAGGATAAAAGGTAAATTTGTAAAAATAAGAGTGGCCCATGGAGAATAGAAGAGAAAGAATGGCATCTACCACCAAAACAGAAAAACATTAATAAAAAAGTTATATTCACATACTATGTTCAGCACAGTACTTAGTATAAGATCCAAGATCTGAAGCTTGTTTTAAAACATAAAATAAGGGGCTGGAGCAATAGCATAGTGGTAGGGCATTTGCCTTGCATGTGGCCAACACCAGACAGACCCTGGTTCTATTCCTGGCATCCCATATGGTCCCCTGAGCCTGCCAGGAGTGACTTCTGAGCATAGAGCCACCTGAGTGCAGCCAGGTGTGATCCATAAACAAACAATGAATTAAAATAAAATATAACAAAAATAGGCAAGCAAGAAGAAAGTAGAATGAAATAGTTAAATTTCCCACCATATAATTATTTTTTTTTTGAGAGTGGGGAGTCATGCCCGCAGCACTCAGAGGTTACTCCTGGCTCTACACCCAGAAATCACTCCTGGCAGGTTCAGTGGACCATATGGAATGCCAGGATTCGAACCACCATCCTTCTGCATGCAAAGCAAACACCCTGCCTCCTTGCTATCTCTCTGGCCAACCACTATATAATTTTAAATAGAGAATTCTCATCAACTTAAAATTTGAATCTTTAATTATCCTTCGAACATATAAAAGCATTTTCTCAAAAATGTTTTAAAAAATTGGGGCCGTTGAGGTGGCGCTAGAGGTAAGGTGTCTGCCTTGCAGCGTTAGCCAAAGAAGGACCGTGACCGGGGTTCGATCCCCCGGCGTCCCATATGGTCCCCCCAAGCCAGGGGCAATTTCTGAGCACTTACCAGGAGTAACCCCTGAGCATCAAACAGGTGTGGCTCAAAAAAAAAAACAAAAAAAATTAAGGAAGTTGAAAACGTGGATTCAAGGTGGTAGAAAAGGGAGTAAAATGAAAACAGAAACAACAAAAAGAAAACAAAAACAAAATTAAAAACTGCAAATGAAAAACAGTTGAATGGACATAAATCTTTACCAGGCCTCACCCAGAAAACTAATCAGAGATACTAGTGAGCAGGGAAGAAGTTAGACAGTTAAAAAACTGCACCCCATTGGGGCCAGAGAGATAGCACAGCAGTAGGGCATTTGCCTTGCAAGCGGCTGACCCAGGACCAATGGTGGTTCGAATCCTGGCATCCCATATGGTCCCCTGTGCCTGCCAGGAGCAATTTCTGAGTGCAGAGCCAGGAGTAATCCCTTAGTGCCAACAGGTGTGACCCTAAAACCAAAAAAAAAATGAATAAATAAAATAATTCCAAAACAAAGTGTATTAATATGTGAAAGACTCAGAAGAAATACTATTTGTTCATGTGTAACAGGTATATAGTATCAGTTGAATTAGTGGCCATATATATGTTCCATATATAGACAACATTCACAAAATTTATTTCCTCTGTTGTCCTGGACTAAAGGATCACTCCTTGATTGTATGCCTCAATCTGACCTCCACTATCTTTTCATTCATGGGTAAAGTCTCTTTAACAAAAGAGCGATTTCTAAGCAGAGATCCAGGAGTAATCTTTGTGCGCTGATGGGTGTGGCCCAAACCCCCCCAAAAGAAACTGCACTCCATCACCCCAAAAGAGGAAAGAGGAGAAAAAGCACCGAGGGAAGGACTCATGCTTTAGGGGACCAGCCCAATCTTACATGTGGCTCACAGTGAGTTGGTGAGGAGTTTGAAGAACATGAAATAGACCTTTTGAACTGCAAAAGTAATATTTTAGAACAACAATCCTCTTGACATTAAATGATACAAAAAATGCAACCTCTTAGAACACAGTATTAAGTCAACTTGAAGGAAGCTTGTGGGAAAAAATGAAATAGCTCACCAAGCACAAATGAAAGAGTTACAGTATACACTAGCAGGATTCAGCAATAGAATGGAAGAAGTTGAAAATCAAATCACTGACCTCAAAGACAAGCTACAAGAAACAAGGTGTTAGAAAGAAATAATAAAATGAAGAGAATTTGAGATATATTTGACAATAATATCTGCATCATAGAAAACATTACAAATCAAATAAGGAAATGGAAGAAAGAGCTGGTGGTAGAAGTTATAATTAAGAACTTCTCCAATCTTAAGAAGGAGATAGCACCAAGTAACATTACAATAAAAATATAAGAAACATACTGGTGAAAGGGAGGGGGTGTTCTTTGTATGACTGAAACTCAGCTACAATCATGTTTGTACGCATGGTGTTTAAATAAAGACATTATAAAAATTTTAAAAGAGAAATGAATCATAAAAATATATAAGAAACAAATAGGCTCCTTAAAACAGAAAGAGAAAAGCAAGTACTGACATACAAGGCATAAACATAAGACTCACAGTAAGCTTATGAAACAAAATTACATGAGCAAGAAGAAGATGGAGTGATAGAGCTGGAGTGATAATTCACTCCAGGGCATTTGCCTTGCAATGTAGCCAACCTGGGACAGACCTGGGTTGGATTCCCGTAATCCTATAGGATCCCCTGAGCACAGAGCCAGAAGAAACCCTGAGCACTGAGTGGTGTGGCCTCAAAACAAAAACAAAAGAAAATGACAACAGGGGCCCGGAGAGATAGCACAGTGGTGTTTGCCTTGCAAGCAGCCGATCCAGGACCAAAGGTGGTTGGTTCGAATCCCGGTGTCCCATATGGTCCCCCGTGCCTGCCAGGAGCTATTTCTGAGCAGACAGCCAGGAGTAAACCCTGAGCACTGCCGGGTATGGCCCAAAAACTAAAAAAAAAAAAAAAAGAAAATGACAACAACAATGAAAAGGCCTTCAACCAAGAGTCTTATACCTAAAAAAGCATATTTGTGGGACTGATAAGAACATTTTCAAATAAGTAACTGCTGTTGGCATTTGTCACATCAATTTGAAAAACAATCTAAATCCTCAGAGAAAAATGGTAACAAATTTCTCCAGATCAACAATTTCTATACCTATTATTGAAATGAATTCTATCAAAAATCACAGGATGGCTGAATGAATCAGGAAACAAAATCCAACCTCTTATTGCTTATAAGATACACATTTGAGTCTTATAAGATTCAATCATTTGAATGATCAAATTATGTGAATGACATATGTCATGATATAAAGTAGTTGATTTCTATCCTCTTGATTTATGGATGTATGTTTTGTGGCCAAGCTCATCAATTCTGTCCTCAGCAGCTGTTACTCTGGTGGTGAGATCTTTCAAAGAGTTTTTCATTTTGCCTAGCAAGTTTTTCAGTTTTGTCATTTCTGTTTGAAATATTCTCATTTCTGTTCTCATATCCTCTTAAGTCTTAGTGTCTGTCCATTCCATGGTTTCTTTGAGTTCCTTAAACAACCTTAACATTTTATCTCTAAAGCCCTTATCAGAGAGGTTACATAGATTTCTGGTACTAGTTGGGTCTTCAGAACTACAATCTTAATTTACTAAGCATGGGGGGGGGTATTTCTGCATTACTTTCCAATTGTGACCTTTGCAATGTGGTGGATCTTTTATGTGCAGGTGCTAAGCAAAGTCAGATTCACTGACTTGGTATTAAAATGGTTCTTCTGAGTCAAAGAGGAGTCTACTTCTGCTCTTTCTGTCTGCCTCAGTTTCTTGGGACTGTATAGCTAGGTGGATCTCATTTTGGTTAGTTGGAATACCTCTTTTATCATCTTGGTGCTTCTCTTTTCCTTGGGGCACACTGATGTGGGCGAAAATGTCTCTTCTGAGTCAAAGAGAAGCCAGCTGCTAGTTTTCTGTCTACCTAAGTTTCTTGGGACCTTGATCAATCATATCCCTGTCTATAAAATCATATAACTGTCTATGAAAGCAAGGAAGGCCTGGTTATCATATTATAACATGACAACATCATGTGCATACCCCAAAAGAAGCCAGAGACTTTGAAGGATGTTTGAGTCAGGAAGGGAAAAAATTCAGTAAACTACTGTTTGAGAGAAAATGGACACTGGAGATGCTCTCATTATTTGTATTTTAAAAGTTTATAACCTTTCTCTAGCTCTTCTTTCAGGCTTTCCCAAGGATAAAATATTGTATTGACCTGATGCCGTGCCTCTGGCCTTTCTAGCTCCATCCAGATGTCAAAAGTCCTCCCTGTTAGATCTGCTATGAAATTAAGACACTTTTTGGCAGGCTTAGTTTAAGACTGTAACTATTCATGTAAACTCTCAGCTCCTTTTCTACAGCTGGCTTGGAAGACAAACATGGGAAATTACCAAATTTATCAGAACATGATGATTGGCTCATAAGTGAAATTCTTTTTGGGTAGAGAGGAAAGGTTGATGGTATTTTTTTTCTCTCAATGTTGACACTTTTTGGACTTTTAATGACTGTTTTGATTAATCTTCTAAGGAGGTTTGGAAAAGAGATAAAGATGCTCTGAATCTGAATTTGGATCTATTTCTTAAGAATCTTAGAGAGTTAACAAAGCTATCATTTATCTCTTTATGATACTGGTGGCAGATGCATGGAGAATGGGAAATAAACTAGCCACTCATGGAAATCTTTCACCAAAGATTATATAATAATACATAACAAATAGAATAATTCTGTTGATGGCAATGTTTGCCAGAGGCCCTGGGATACTGGCCTGTTTCTAGTCCTCTTGGAACCATTTCCCCACATTTCCTAACTACCATTGCCAGAACTTGAACTACTTAGATAACACAAAAACAATGGCAACAATAACAACTAAAAGACATCATCTAAAATTTTATGACTTTTCATTACTATAATAACAAGTGTCAAGACACATAAAAGTACTACATATACTTCAGTTCCTCTTATCTTAGATTTCAATGTCTTTTGTACTCACCAGTTTGACAGTCTAAAACTATTTAGGTTTGCTAAATTTTTATCATGACTATACTCTGTACATAGAAAAACATAAGAGAGTAATAGACATAACTAGATTTTAAAGAAAACCTCAAACTTATAGCAGAGACACTTTGCTGAAATTTGGTCCAAGCTGAAAAAAATAAAATAAAATAAATTTGGCCCAAGCTTTCATACTTTCACTATATACCATATGCAGTGTAGTTTATTCAGAAAATGTAACTAAATGTACCTCAATGTTCTGAATGCAGCATTTTCCAATAAAACATCGAGTTTAATTGTTCATTTCGTGTGTGTGTGTGTGTGTGTGTGTGTGTGTGTGTGTGTGTGTGTTTTGTGGGGTTTTTTGTTTGTTTTTTGTTTGTTTTAGTTTTTGGGCCACATCCGGTGACATTCAAGTGTAACTCCTGGCTCTGTGCTCAGAAATTGCTCCTGGCAGGCTCAGGGGACTATAAGGGTTGCCGAAAATCAAACTGGGTTTGTCCTGGGTCAGCTTCGAGCAAGGCAAATGCCCTACCACTATGCTGTCTCTCCGGCCTCTAGTTGTTCATTTCTTTAGAAATATCCAAAATTCATCTTATGAGCAATTTCTTGATACAGAGCTTGTCTACTTTGTTAACTGCTGTCTCTCATGTTTAGCAAAAAAGTTCAGTAAACATATAGAATAAAAGTATATTAATAAGTAATAAAATAATTGTTCATATCCTATTCACTAGCAATAATATTGCTTGTTTTATTGAAAAATGAAATGACATAAGTGAAAATACATAAGGATAATATACATAAGAATTATACTTATAAGCATAATAAAGCATAAATTACAGGATAATGGCAACTATAAAAATATCCTTTAAGAAGTCGATGCCAGAGTGGTGGTGCTAGAGGTAAGGCATCTGCCTTGCAAGCGCTAGCCTAGGACAGATCACAGTTCGATCCCCGGCATCCCATTTGGTCCCCCACAAGTCAGGAGTGATTTCTGAGTGCATAGCCAGGACAAGCCCTGAGCGTCAATGGGTGTGGCCCCCAAACAAACAAACAAACAAACAAAAAATATCCTTTAAGAAGTCATCTAAAAAACAGAAAAAAATAGACTTGAAAAGCCAGCAAAAAGAATTCAGAGAAAGATTCAGAGCAATTCAGCAAAAGGCTGGTGGAGGAGTTGGCAGCATGGAGGAATAAGAAACAGGTTTAAGTTCAGGGCGGCTTATGGAGCCTGCTTGATAGCTAGGGCCTTGAATGAAGCTGATATCTCCTGAAAACAACAAATAAACAAACAAAAACCAAACAAAATAAAAGAAAATAGGAGAGGAAAGAAGCATGAACTGAGATCCTGAGAAACTATTTTCCTATCATAGAGAACTGGCTTCCAGGCTAAAACACAAAATAGCCCCAATTTCAAGTTTTAATAGAATTTATCTAAAAAAATGAGCATTTTATAATATAGACTCAAAAAAGATAATTTTTGAGCATGGATTCCTAAATGATGGATCACAGATAAAAGCACATACAGTTTTTTAATGTTTAAAATATGTAAAATTTATTTCAAGTAGATTTTTTATATAAGCACCTACAAAATAGCATGTACTTAGTTTTATTATAACAAAGTATTATTACCTGATAATTTATTATTCATTTAAGTGGTCATTTGTTTATTTTTCTGTTGCTATCAACTTGTAAATAAATTAAGGTTCTTATCTGTGTTGTTCAATACTATATCCTTGACTCTCAAAAGAATGTAGGCACAAAAAAGATGCTCAGTAAGTATTTTCTGAATAAACAAACAAGAGGAGAAAGTAATATCCAGTGTTTTAATTGATTCTTATAACCATTTCTGGTATATAACAATAAAGTTTTATCAACAGCACAGACAAAAACTAGTAATCTCCTTTGTTATAGAAGGTATGCGTGCATTTACTTAATAGCTTGTTCAAAAGCATTAAAATACTATTTTTGTTTATTAAAGTAGTTTTCTATAGTTCAACCTAACACACACAAAAAAAGGTTTACCCAAGTAATTTAGATTAAGCATCAAAGGTAAATAAGCTTGATCTTGATTGGCTTAATTTGGAACTGTCCATTAATAAGTACACATCCTAAAAGTAGTTACATATTTTGCTTATTCAAGCCAAATATGCCAGGAACCACTAGAATCTGGAAGAGGCTATGAAGGAGTCTCCACCACAGCCTTCAAAGGGAGCACAGGTCTGCTAACAACTCGAATTCTGATTTCTGGCTTCCAGGGCCAGACAGAATAAATTTCTATTATTCTAATTTACCAAATCTATAGTAATATTGATACCATACTCTTTTGGTACCAAAAAGATACTATTGTTGAAACAAACATCTAAAAAATAAAGAAGTGTCTGTGGAATCGAGTTTAGACTGTCTAAAAAAGTTTGAGAAAAATGAAACAAAAAGTCTGAAATGCCTTAAGGAGATTATTGATAGAAATATTGATGTTAAAAGTGATTCTGGTGAGAGATCAGAAAGACGGGAGGAGCACGGTAGAGAAAGCTTAAGAATGCAGTGTCACAAGAAGACAAGTGGTAGAAATATTAACATCAAAGAAAAGTATTTCTAGTGAGATCTCAGAAGGAAGTTAATTATATACAATGGCAGAAATCTGGCTGAATTGTGTTTTGCAGTGAGGTGAAAAGTAGAGCATGTAAGTAAATTTGAATATTAAGTTGAATAAAATCATAGTGTTGGGGGAGTAATCTGACTTCTTGCTGCTTATAGTAAAATGTGAGAGAAAAGAGACAGATTTTTTTTTTGTAAATGAGACAAAATTATTTACTAAAACTATTATAATCATTCTTATTTTTGGTTTTGGGCCACACCCGGTGATGCTTAGGGGTTACTCCTGGCTCTGTGCCCAAAAATTGCTCCTGGGTTGGGGGACCATATGGGATGCTGGGGATTGAACAGAGGTCCATCCTGAATCAGCCACGTGAAAGGCAAACACTCTACTGCTGCACTATCACTCTGGCCCCTACGAAAATGATTAATTAACCAAAAGAAAATAAATAATACTTAAGAATTAAAATTGAGATAGAAAGGTAAAGGCACTCGAAGGATTGAGAGACTTAGTCTACCCGAATTGGTATTTAAATTGAATTTGGTATTCAATGAATACCAAAATTAGAAAATTAATGTTAGGAAAGTGGGCTCTGGAGAAAAAACTAAGGTTGATTCTAGACAACATTTTGCTGAAAAAATTCTGTGTTAATCTTGGTGAAAGCCAGGAATAGTGTGGGTGATGCAAAGATTTGTTGAGTGATCTTATTTAATGGTATTAATCTCTGTGACATATACAGGGTTTGAGGAATGTTTTATCAATAAAACCACTGCCAATCTGAACTGAAGAGAAGAAGACAGGATAAAGCTGTATAAGTGTAGCATCCTTCCAGAAAACCAAAAAATAACTTTTAGGGCAGAGGCCTGAATATAGAGGCAGAACTGTTGGAAGTGCCATGGGTTTGATTATAAGCCACCAGCTCAGTGGATGAAGCTGAGAGTCACAATGAGCTAATCTTAGACCTTGAAACCTAAAATATACTTTGCTGGATTTCAGAACTTGTCCGGGATTAATAGCTCCCTTTATTTCCTTATTGAATATTTTTTGAGAAAAAAATGTTTTTCCTATGCCTTTACCATCACAGCATTCTGAAGAAGTTAACTTGTTTTCTAGTTGTATAGCTCCACCAAGAATTTTTGCCTTTTGATGGCATAGTCAATGTT
Source organism: Suncus etruscus (assembly GCF_024139225.1). Classification (NCBI taxonomy): domain Eukaryota; kingdom Metazoa; phylum Chordata; class Mammalia; order Eulipotyphla; family Soricidae; genus Suncus; species Suncus etruscus. Next base: position 22,773,619 of record NC_064859.1, on the reverse strand, counting down.
TCTCATCTTTATCTCATACAGATTATATATCTATAGTAGAAGACTTCTGTGTTGACAAAATTTGGATGATATCTCAGATCTAAGAATTAAGTTAAGGATCTAAAGATGAAGTAATTCCTGAACTAAGTGGGCTAAGTTTAAATCCATTGGTAGTTATGCTTAAAAGAAACAGAAAAGGCATGAAGAAAGCAGAGGGAAAGATTAGAGTTACACAAACTGCCAAAGCAGCTCTGCACCTACTAGAAGCTAGAAAAGGTGATATTTTGATTGTGGGATTCTTGCCTCTAGCAATGGTATAAAATAAATTTATGTTCCATGCTATCTTAGCCACCAAGTCTGTGGTTTTGTTATGATACCCTCTCCTACCCAGGAAACCAAAAGAGACTATGAAACTATTTTGTAGATAAACTGAGTAAATTTCATCCATCTTGGGTTATTTCAAATCAGAGAAAAAGTTGAAGTACAAAAGACAAAACTAGAGTTTCTAGCGCTGGCTTTAGTTGGATGATTCTGGGCAAGTTATAGTTTACCAGGTCATTGGTTGCCTCAGGTGGAACACAGAGTGGGGATGATATGTACTGTACATACAGTTCAAAACATGCCAACCAACTGAATTACATACGAAAATTACTTGAAACTACAGAGCACTCAGTTTCACCATACTATAATCCTGACAACTATTTAGAATCATTAGAGCTCTGAAATTTCTCTCCCTAAATATGCATATATGTATATGTGTGTATATATATATATAAACTTAAAGTTTCCAGATAATTCAAGGTCAATCATGTTTGCGAATCACTGGGTTGGAGAGATGATTATTAAACTCCTTTCAGTACTAAAATTTTAATTTGGGTTTAGAGATTTGTTTTCTTAGTTTTTAGCAGCTAAGTATTTCTATGACCTGAACTTTTCTTTATCTGTGAACACAAAGAGGTTGAATATAAAAGTGAGTATCTGGAAACTATTTATTCCAGGTTGCAGGGGCATGGAATTTGGGACTAAAGTAACCTTTAATATCCTTTGTTTTGCATAGGCAGTCACTGTCCCTAGGCTGACTCCCTCCTGTTCCCTTTCATGAGGTTTTGGAACAAAATGATTGTGTCTTTTTCTTTACAAAGGGAAGTTGCACATGTGACATGGCACAGGCTAACTGAAACAGGTATTCTTCAAAGTGTCTGCACTATAAGCTGATGTTGCCAGCAAAAATGTGTCACATCTGAGAATAATATTCACAAAATCTTTTCCATCTTTTAGAAGTTATATAGCTTAAAAAAATAAAACATATCTTCCTTCTCAAAAAAACCCAGTTTTATTAAATGTGTTTTTTTAGGTTCAGTTATGTATTTGTTTTTAAATTGAAGTGTAGCTTATCTTCTTGACTTTCTAAATACTTTAATTAATTTTTTGAACTTTTAATTTTTTTCTGAATATAATCTCTAATTATAATATTGGAACTAGGAGTGAAACCACATTTGTATTAGGGCCTAAATACAATCACTAAAATTAGCTGATCCCGAGTAAGGCCAGTCTTAGCAGAATAAAAATAACATGATCAATCTCTGGTCATTGAGTGAATACTGAAGGAAAAGTATTATTCCAATGTTTACCATCAACTGAATGCAGTGTGTTAACAAGGCCTGTTAACACATAGAGCCTGAATTACATGTCTGTCAGCTACTAAAAGATCCTATGGAGACAGGATTTGTGAATTCTGTAGAATTAGAAAGGCTTACAAAGATCAATGAAACACTGATGCTTCCTTATCTTGAGGAAGATCAAAGCAGGAGTGATTTCTTCTGTTCACTCCAAACCACCCCTGGCCCACAATGCATATAGGCACAGGACAGCATGAGGCTGATTGGGGAGGGATCATATGGTGGCAGACAGCATTCTGCTCCTACCACTCCAATCTCTTTGAAGAATCTTTGAAGAGTTAAAGCTAAATGGCTACAGAAATATCTTATTCATGCCATTTGCAATTCTTCCCACGCTTCTATGTGAAGTCCTGGAAAAACAAACAAAACAAAAACCAATAGCAAAATGGAAACCCTCCTCCATCATGAGATATTTTTTTCCCAAGAGGAAGCTGGTTCTCTCACTAATTTCAGATTTGGGTCTCAAAGTAGTTTAAAGGTAAAAACATTCTTGAAACCTAAATGGCATAGCATTCCTTCAAAAAAAATTTTTTTTAAATACTCAGCTGCTAAGATAAAAGCAGTAAGGAAACTGAGCTGTCAGTTTTTATTGAAATCCCAGCAGGAAAAATATGGAAGACTCTTATCTATCACATTATTAGACCAGGAGCTTCTAACAGACAAAGTTCATGTTTCTTTTATCAGGGTGTTCACAGCTCTGTAACCAGGACTTGATGTAGAGTAGATAGTATAAGAATGCTTTTTGAATCAATGAATTAGATGCAGAATTGGATGAAATCATGTAGTTTGCTGCAGTGCAGATAAAACTGGAGGGTGCCATGTTAGGCAATGTTAAGTCGGGAAGAAGAACCAACTCTGATGATCTCACTCCTCTGTGAAATGCAGTCATAACAGGTGAATGCACACCACTCAATAGTAACAAACAATTGGCATTGGAATACAGCACTGATGACCAAACAATGAAGAGACAAAAAGGACAAGACAAGATTGGAAGAGAGTAGGGACATTGGTGGAAGTGCTGGACGCTTTCTTAGTGTAGGGCTGTATTGATTTGGCATATTTGCATATTTTGAAATTTATAGTACTCATAAATTTCAACAATACTATCACTTCCTAAGCTAGAATAAAATATATATATATTTAGGGGCCGGAGTGGTGGTGAAAGTAGGGCATTTGCCTTGAGCATGCTAACTTAGGACGGACCATGGTTCGATCCCCTGACATTCCATATGGTCCCCCAAGCCAGGGGTGATTTCTGACTGCATAGCCAGGAGTAACCCCTGAGCGTTACTAGGTGTGACCCCAAAACAAACAAATATACATATATATTTATTTTTCACCTAGAGAGCAGCATAGAGTATGCTCCCATTTGTCTATAATTTCATTGAATCGCTACACTATTTTGAAGCTAAATACCAAACCTTTAAGGTATCAATAGTTGTTTCTTTTTATTAAGCAATATTGCTTCATTGTACAAATAGACAAGGGTGTGAAATTTTTAAACAACATAGCATCTATGAATATTCCTTTTTGTGGACATATGTTTTTGTCTTGGATCAATACTTAGGATCGTAATTGTTGGGCTAAATTGCAGGTATATATGTAATTTCAAAAGTAATTGCAAGGCCACTTCCCAAAATGGGATTCCTATTTTATACTCCCATTGACTATGTATGAGAGACCCACTGGATCTAATCAGATCATTTAAAACTTACATTTCTAGATAGAATTTAAAAAAAAAAATTAGCCCATTTCCCATGTTTGCAATTGTTTTGTGTTTTATTTATTTATTTATTTTTATGGCCTAGTTGCATTCAGGAATTACTTTTGACTTGTGCTCAGGGATCACTCCCAGGAGATTCAGAAAAACATATGTGTTCTCAGGGAACAAACCTGGGTCAGCCAAGTGCAAGGCAAATGTACCTGCTTACTATTGCTCTGAACTATTTTTATTTATTTTTAAATTTTTTTATCTATGTGCTATGATTTATAATGTTGTTAGTAATGATTTCTTTCTGTACATAATTTCAATATCACACCATCACCAGTGTGCTCATCTCCTTCTACTAAGAATTCAAATGACTCTCTTAAAACAGACCTTTTATGTTGCCCTTATTTTTACCTGACAGTGCTCAGGGCTCACTCCTGATAGGGGCCTCAGGGACCATATGTGGTGCTGCAGATCAAACCCAGATCAGGTTTGTGTAAGGAAAGCACATGTGTAAGGAAAGTGCCCTATACACCATATTATTGCTAGGCCAGTCAGCATATTTTTCAACTGAACAATTTAGTTATAGCTACTGTCATCCTAGCATGCCATTCTGATGTCTTAGCTTTGGGAAAGTATTAGTAGTTAGGCATGATCTTTAGGTTTATCTATAACAAGGTTTACATAAGTCATTTTGATTATAAATTATAGAAATATAAATGTATATGCAAGAAAATTAAACTTTGTTTAGGGGGAATTCTATGGAGATTGTTGGGCTTTCATTGATATTGCAGTATAAGGCTAAATAGAGCATTAGAAAAGAATGGCCAGGTTGGAGCAATAGTTCATTGAGAAGAATGTTTGCCTTGCATGTATCTGACCCATATTTGATCCCAGGCATCACATATGGTCACCTGAAGTAATTCCTGAGAACAGAACCAGGAATAACACCTAAACAACCCCTGGTGTGGCCCAATAAACATAGGAAGGAGGGAAGGAAGGAAGGAAGGAAGGAAGGAAGGAAGGAAGGAAGGAAGGAAGGAAGGAAGGAAGGAAGGAAGGAAGGAAGGAAGGAAGGAAGGAAGGAAGGAAAAAACTGATATTTGACTCTGAAATGTCATGGCATAATACTAACCTATAGAATATTATCTTAGTTTTTATTAGCAAGGCAACAATTATTAAGAGGCTCACTGCTTCACAAAAATTTTAAAAAGTCAGAGGAGTTGATTTTAAAATACATATAACCATGCAGATCAAGTTCAAAGATTTCTTGTCCTCTTGCTTCATGGCTAATAATCTAGACTAAATTTCAAATACTCAAAAAGTTTAAAAACAGAAAATATTTTCACATAAATTGTGAGCTCCAGATTATTTCAGAAAGAGGAGGAGCAGGGAAACTAAAAAAGTTATCCTGAAAGTCATTCAGATACTTTGATAAGAGAACAGAGAAGATCTTAGCAGTTTCCTAGTAATAGCTGCAATTCTCAGTAACTTAATCTTAGGGGCGGGGATGCTGCTGGTGGTGAAGTGCAGATATTTCCACATGCAAAAGCACATTACAATCGATTTTCTATCAAAAACACTGTTCACAAAAACTGAGATCTTATTTTCTATCTGGTAACACAGAATTTCTTTTCTCCAGACCACTACTTTAGGAATAAAACAGTTACTAAATTTATCCAGCTTGGAGACTCCTATAATTCTGTGTGACACTGTCTGTTGCCTAACATCTGTGATATCAGGACCCTCCTCTGTCTGTTCTTCAGAGAGAGGGAAAGAGGAATAAAGACTATGTTGACAAGGACTATAAAGTAAGCAGCTCCAAATACCCTCCCCCAGGCTCCCAGAATACAAAGAAAAAAGTAATCACTCCAAAATGACCCTCAACTATTTAGAATTTCATACCATCAAGTCAGATGAACCAAAATTGTTACCACCTGTAAAGATTCAAAGAAATACAGAAATTACTAAGTAAAAAAAAAAAAGAGTGAGGGGTATATATATTTAGGGGGAATGAGAACAAGCAAGGGAGGTTATGCTTGGAGGCACCCTCTCCTGGGAACTTGTGTGATCATATTGAAGACTGAGATATTGGAATAAAATAAAACATGCATCCTCCTTCTCTATTCTTTTCAGGCTTAGGTTTTAAGCAAAGGTTGTGAAAGCTTATGAATCTTTTAGAGTCAGAGAACTGATGACTGAAGGAGTTTAAGTACATCTAGTCACAAAATGATAAACCTTGAGCTTGGGAAGGGTCAGTAGGAGTCATGTATAATTTGATACCAAATATGAAACATGCCTTATAAATATGAATCCAGTTTCTGTTTGCATGCATCAAGTTATAGGAAATGTAATAGGTCCCAAATTTTCACAGTTTTAGCTGTTGACAAGTTTTTATTTGGGGGCAAGCTGACTTTCATTCACAGGTCGTGGTTAGCAAAACAAAGTCTACATAGAGTTTTCTGCATGGATGTTCTTAACCTAATTGAAGATGGATCTCATCAAACTCCTGATTTTCTTTTCAGACTGAAATAGACAAGTTCTTATAACAAGGTTTCTAGACCTCATGACAAATGAACCAATGGTTCATTTTTGCTTCTAAAAGCATTTTATCACTGTTCTTCTTAAAAATCAAATACCTTATGTATGAGTTTATTATTACAGGTAACTACCTCCAGGTGCAGCCGACAAGAAAGGTTAGAGTTCTTACATTTTTACTTTTGCAGGTAGTAGCAGAGCTAGATATGATTTACATATTAATTATTAGGGCAATATTCATCCACTGTTGGGCACTGAATATAATCTAATAGAAAAATTATGCTTCTTCAACATGGTAACAGATTTTGTGGTAACAAAAGAAATATTAAAAACAGTGTCACAGAATTAAGATCTTCCTTCTCCTAGGCCATCTTATTCCTCATCTGGGTTTCTTTGCTTATTCAGAAAACAAAATATACTTTTAGGTAAGTTCTCTTGGAGCAGTCCTAAAAAAAAAGATCTAGCAACAGAGAATCAAAGCATATGAAAAACTTCTAGTCTTTGTTTGAGAAACCCAGTGTATCCCTAATAGGCTCTTTGAGCTACTCAACTGAAATCCACTGATATTAATGGCAGCTTCCAAGCATAAGAAAATTCAGAACAACTTAATATTGGACTGGGTGATTCATAAGGGTGATAATGGCTGAGGGAAGTCTTGAAATTTAAACTATACCCACCTTTTAATTCAAATTTTAAGTAAAAAATACATACATTTTTAAGTAGAAAACACATACATACAGAATAAAGTACTGTCAGCTCTATAATAACTATTACGTGTTGGGTACCTCTTCAATTGAATTTGGGAGCACTGTGCAAAATAGCATTCAGGTGCACAATGGCCAGGAGTTTTACTTTCATTCTTTCTTTATAACTTATTCCATCTTCCACAAGTTCTGGATTCATCCCTCAAAATACATATGGAATTAATTCCAAATATACTTACTGAAAATCAACAGGACAAAGGCATTGAGAACTGAAATTCACACAAGCACGTGCAGACATGAAGACATACAAACACACACATGTTAGAGGTTTGCCTCAAAGGAATTCCTGAAATATATGTTTAAAATATGTATAAAATAAATAAGCTACACTGATATGAGTGAAAAGGGATGCACAGACTACAAACATACCTACACTGTGATTTTCCCTCTGGAAGCAAGATCCAAATCGGTGCATAATCAAGACTAATTTTTATTTGACATCGGATTAAAAACTCCATAAAAGCCTCTTAATACAAAAGAACAAGGAACTCCCTTTCCTCTGTAAAGGAATTAACTTGCTCTATGTATTAGTTGACTCCAAAATCAGATCCATATAATAAGGCACGAGAGCAAAAGGATAGAAGCTACAGTGAGACTTAACTTGTTCCTGCCAGTGATATACTTGAACTTTCCATGACTGAAGATGGATTGCTGAGAAGGGAGAGACAGTGTTCCCTGGTCAAAACTGATACTCAATCCTCATTTGGGAGTGGGGCTTCACAATATTTGCAGTTGAATATTAAAAGAACAACTGAGACAGAGCCAGGGCAAACCACCTTGTCCTTTCCCGTCTACCAGTGGGTAGCCTAATAAGCAAAACACTATAATGTAGGACACATAGCACTCTGATCCCCAAAGCAATGCATTTTACAAGCCAAACTACAAAAAGAAACCAAATCTAGGAATGCTGAATTCACTGAGAAATCCAAAGAGAAATATCAATTGTCATTTCTTTCCCAAAGGGGTTGTAAGGAGAACCTGAATAAAGCACTTCTATAAAATGCAATCCAAAAGCTCTCATTGTTTACTGTATGGTAAATCATAATACCAGGCATGGTCTTATCCTGTTACACTGGAAAATGAGCTAGAAAAAGATAAAGTCGCAGACATAGTCACTAAATAAAGTCAAAATAAATACTTAATACATCGAGCAGAATTCCTAGACAAATCAGTCTCTCTTATTCTCAGCCACTCCTATACAGAGAATTTCTCCATTTCAGGTTCTGCTACAGACATCACAATAAAAAATTATGACAGAATATGGAGATCCTGAAAGCAATTTGCTTAGAACAATACAGAGCTAGCTTTTGTTTGAATGTTAGGCATAAGGCATCTTATTTCCTTTTTTCTGAACTAAATAATGGCCTATCCCTGAGTGTACAGAAAGAGGATAATGTATCAATGAAGAGCAGATACTAAATTGAGTCAACGAAACCAAGTTGATTTCCCATTTGTGAAGCTGCAGACTGATTCTGTCTGTTGTTTAAGAACAATGTCAGACAGTCATGGGATACAGGGCCTTCAATTCTCGACTTTCTCTACACTCATACTCTTCCCAGCCTTCTCTTACTGTCATCCAACTCATTTCATTCTATCTGTAATAACAAAAATAAGAACCATGTAATTGCTAATCAGTTCTCAAAAGGATAATAAAAGGTGGCAGAGTAATATAATGAAATGCATCCAACAGAAAAAGAAATATACTTAGATCTCATGAGTGCCATGAAGAAGTCTTGAGACTACTAAATGACAAAAATATCTGCAGAGTGATCACAATATTATCTAACTTCACAAATTTAGCAAACACATTATACTGAATTATATAATACAGTATGTAATAAAACAATACTATATAATTACAATAATATATTGTCTTATAATATATGATAGTATACAATAAAATATGATAGTATAATATTTTTATATATTATATGTGCTTTTATATATTATATGTGCTTTACACATATAAGATACTCAATATAAATAAATGATTAATATGATTTCAGACTATAAAAATAAACTGAGAGGATAAATACCAAATTTATGGTAGGAATAGGCTTGTTTAACTCTGGGAATCAAACAGAAAAGTATCTGCTACAATATCTACTTCTTTTATTTACTTTCATTTAACCCTTTTTCTCCCTCTTTTGTATGCTTTCTTTCCAGTTACATGAATTCTTAAAAAAGCCTAAAACAACCCAAACTGTTAATTTTCAAGTTTTGATAATGGGAACACAGTATTTGTTAGGTTCACAAAAGAAAATATAAAGAACTCTTGAGGGACCATATTTATTTTGAGGTATGGAAAAATTGCACCTACTTAAAGTAAGCAAACCTAAACATAAGTAAATGCTTAGCACTGTTTAATGTTTCCTCTAAAAATTAGAGGCAAAGATTTTATGGCTATCTAAATGAACACTGGCTACTTTAGGCATAGATCTGCCACTAAGTTATTGGTTCTAGGCAAGATGAAAGGCAAAGGCAGAAGGCACAAAGTTGGACTCAACTCCTGGTTTAGTTGCTCAGTGTGACTTTTGCTAACTTGTGAAACCTCTGATTTTCAGGAGTAAGAAAAGATAGAACCATTCAGTTCACTGCAAATTGGATGAAACCAGAAGCCAGCATGTACGTGAAGTAAGTCAGAAGGAAAAAGACAAATACTGAATGATCTAATTCATCTGTGGTATGTAAAGGGAATAGACCGTATCTAAAGATGACCTGTCCTTGGCATGGATTTAAAAATTGAGATCTTTGAACAGTAGTGAAGAGAGTGGAAGGTAGGGGTGGGAAAGGCAAACTAGATGTGACATAAGAAGAGTGGTGTAGTCTTGGCATTTTGGTAATGGTGAAGGTATTTATTTGCCCTCTATCAAAACCAAAATAAAATACTTTGAGCCACAGTTCCCTAATCTATAAAAAAGAAATAACAATTCTTATTTCACATAGTCTTTAGAAAATTGCCAGAGATATCATATGAAAACACAATCTAATTTTTGCCTAGTAAATAGAAAATATTCAAGAAAAATTGGGAAGAGGGAAAGGGGACTAGAAAGCGTTTATTTAGGGCATTTAAAAGTCAAGCATCCCTGGTTCATAGGGAAAACATAGCAAATAGGGATCTTGTCTTAAACAGGTTCAATCCCTGGGATACCATAAGGTCCCTGGAGCCTGCCAGGAGTCCTTCCTGAGCAAAGAGTCTGGAATAACCTCTGAGCACTGCTGGGTGTGGCCCCCCAAAACAAAGCAAAAAGTTAAATATCCCTTTGTTAATTCTATGCATATGAATAGATAAATGTAACATTTTCATCATAACGTGAGGAAGCAAAAGATAAACAAATACAGATTGTGAGGAGGGAAGAGGTAACTTGAGACCAAAGTTTTCTCAGTGTATTAGACACACTACATCTCACCACCTCTTCAAGCAATCCAGTCATTACTAAGAATTACTTCCAGTCTAACAGATCCAAGGCTTGGGGAGTTGAGGCTTCTGAACTTGAAGATCTTTGCTCCCTCTGGGAACCTGGGTTTCAGAGACCACAGCAATGTGAGACTTCTGGTTGGCAGCAACTGAAACTCATTGATAGAAAAAATTCTTGGGCACTGGAATGTGATGAGTTGCTGATACTAGTTCTAGGCAGTCTGGAGTAGAATGGGTGATTTCAGAGGACCTGGTATGAGTGAGAGGACAGGAATCCCACACAAAGACCAAGATATCCATCCATTCCAAGTCTTACTTCCCTGTTCAGAGGAGTAACGCTGGATATTACGTTCCTCCAAAAGTCACTATGTACCTAAAATACTACTGTGGATGATCTGTCATCCACCTTGGATATAATAAAAAATTATTAATAAAAAAAAGAGAGAGAAAGAGGACTGGAGAGATTGCACAGGAGGTTAAGGCACTGCTCTTGCATGTGGTTGCTCCAGTACCACAGGTGATCCCCTTGAGGGCGTCACCTCTCAGGTGTGGCCCAACTCCTCTCCCACCCTGTAAAGATAAGTCACTTACACAAATACCAGTGAATTCAGAATAAAATATTTTAAAAATGTTCATTCTAGTGGCTGGAGCAATAGTGCAGTGGTAGGGCGTGTGCCTTGCACACGGTTGACCCAGGAAGGACCTCGGTTCGATCCTTGGCATCCCATATGGTCCCCCAACCCAGGAGTGATTTCTGAGCACAGACCAGGAATAATCCTTGAGCATCACTGGGTGTGCCCCTCTCCAAACAAAGGTGAACTCTACCAACATACACAGAGCGTGAAAAAATTACAAGTGCAAAAATTCATCCATCCATCTTCCCTTTTCACAGGATGCAGAGCACATGAGTTTCTGTTGGAAATAATAAAAACTGCTTTCCTTAATTTATTATGTTTTTCAACATTTTCTGTTGGTTAATCCAACTTTAGTATCAGTAGCAAAACCTTCAGTTCTTTTTTTTTTTAATAACTAAAGGTGTTATGATAATCTTCAAGAATCAATAAATGGATAAAATGAATTTTCCTTTGTATTATGTCTTATTTGAATGGTCCCTTCCCTAAACAAACTGGGCCAGTCTAGGCTAGTCTAAATGTACCTTAATGAAATTTAAACCTCCTGCTCTCTGAATATTTTTGTGTATAGAGTATGGAAGGAAGAAATCAACAGCCCAAGCAATGTTTTTCAGCAGTTGTCTAGCACAAAATTGTTCAAGCAATATTCTCCAGATTTTCCTCTTAGTCCACAGACAGGCCTTATCATTTTAGCAGCCAGGTGCTTTGACATGTTTCCCATTATGGTGAGAACATTGGGAAACAGATGGTAGGAGGGATTAAGTGACATAGTCAAGAGAAAGGATTGTAAAACTTGCCTCCTTTCATATGTTGGAATAAGTTCAATGTACTAGTCTTCTTCACTCACTCAAAAGTTTAAAGTAAAAAAAAAAGTTTAAAGTAAGTAGACAAGATCATGGTGCTCAGACTACTTGGGCATAAGAGCTAAGAGTGATACCAGTAATATCATCTCTTCAATATCTGGGTTGTCTCTGAATCCTTGAGGAAGTTCACCTGCTTAATCAGCATTTCTGGAGATGACTTTGAGACTCAGAGTGACTTTTTCCACTGAGATTTCTCATAGCAGAGAAAGATGGGCTATACAAGGAAGGAAGAGATGAAGGAAGGAGAGAGTGAGAGTGATGGTGGGACAAAGGGAGGGGAGTGTGAGGGAGGGAAAGACTTCTATTCCTGGGGTGAAAAAACTTGTGATATTGGTACTAATATATAAAGTGACCTTTGTATTTAAGGGGAAAAGCTTCATTTACATCTTGATAAATATTTCTGAGTTTGCACATATACCACAATAGATTGCAGCTCAAGATCAAAACTGCACCTGAGTTCACAATGACCTATTTTTTTTTTTGCTCCAGTCTCCCCAAGTTGCTCTGTAGCAAAGCCAAGTCAAAAACAATGCTTTTTTTTTTTTTTTTTTTTTTTTTTTTAAAAAGGCTGCAAGTTCCTGGCAATTTCCCTTCTACTCCACATGCTTCCAAGGTCACCTAGAGGTGAAGCTGAATTCTCTATTTGGCCCTTTTTGCTTTTTCCTTCTCTTTCCACTCCCTCGACTTACGTACACACTGATATGGTTTATAGCCTGTGCCTCAATAGTATTATCACCCTGGATTCTTATCAGACCTGGGGTCAGGAGAAGCAGGAAAGGAGATTGGATGTAAATCTGGGTGTGGCAAGGTCCTGTGGCCTTATCAGGGAGGTAAGAAAGTGAATCCACCTGGTATACTTCTGGCTGTGAAGTACAGTGAGGTGAGCCAAGGTACCAGGAGGTCATGAGAAGTTCACTTTGGATTAGTGCCCAATGTTTGCAGTCCTTAGCTCATCAACTTTTCTAATTTGCAAAGATGTATTTCCTGTTGGGTTTCTTCCTCCCTGTCATCTAGGCAAAAAAAAAAAAAAATCCAGTATTCAGCCTGTTTGGTGTGTACAGGAAACATCCCTTTCCTGAATTAAATCCCATTATGGTAATTCATTCAGAAAATCCTTGGGATCACTGGCACAAGTTAAAATACACAAGGTGAGGAGTTGGGTGTTTAGCACAGCACTGGGGACTCTATCTGTCAAGGATACTTAGGTGCTTTCCTCACCATGGCAGTGACCTATACCTGAACCTATTCAGCATTGTCTCACAAGCTCTGTAACCTTGGTGTGCTTTGTTTTACTCTCCTATAATACAGCAGCCTTCACTATTTATTCCTAAGCTCCTTCTGTTACCTACTTAGGGTGCCCTAGAGAGTAGAACAAGTAAGTCTCAGTGACAGAAAAAGAAACACAAGATCAAATTTCAAGTGTTTATGCTTCTGGATTTTAAGGATCAACTACTGGCTGATCTGGGAGCCTGAAGGCTGGCCCTAAATAGGAAGTTAGTAACATTGTTCTTTTATGCTAATTTTTGGATAAATCTTATCTCTGTGTGGGTCTTACTCAAAAAATCAAAAAGCTGGTGGGAATATTGATTAAATGCTTCCTTTGAAAATCCTGGACAAAATATTGCAAATATTACAAAATATTACAAAATATTACAAAATGTCTCATATGCCTTAACTGTAGTCTAGACATTATCAACAACAATACTAATAGTCACTTTCACTCTATCTAGAAGACTATCAAATTACAATATCCATGATATTTCAAGGTATTTCAAGGCACTATTTCTTTGCTGAAATATAAAGATGGTGGTTCTTAGTAATAGGACATACATCAATATAAAAGAATGGGCCATCAAGAAACACACATTTTCAAATTGCTAACTATTTCTCTCATTGAAAACTATCTTTTTTTCCTTCATTCATTGTGTTTATTCATTTCACAGTTACCGAACAGATGTGATATGCCAGGAACTGAGTTAAAAATATAAAAATGAGTTAGTGATTCATTGGACACCAAGGATAGAATTTGGGAGAGAACATTTCTTTATTTGTGTGAGGCCCTGAGTTCCATTCCAGCAAATAAATAACATAAAAGGAAAAAACAGAGACACAATCTCTATCTTGTAGCTTATAGCTCATAGAAGGGCCATCAGAAAAATAAGCACAACCTACTAGCATTTTCTGTAACCACTTAATGTAATGTGAAAAAGGGATGGGAAAGTCAATCACTGCCCCATAAAGTCAGAGAAAGTTTCTCAAATAATCCATGCTGAGTAAATGTCTTTACTTTGAGCAATGAGAATAATGAATAGTGAAATAAGGAAGAAACTTTGCTATGTTATATGTAGCATAAATCAATAAATTCCTTGGCTATACCAAGGGAATGGTAGATAAAACTGGAAAGGTAGGCAGGGGCTTGCTCCTCCATCCCCCAACACCCTTCCTGGAAGTGATGGCAAGTCCTAAGTTTAAGCAGAAGAATGATCTTTCAAATATATATTTTAGAACAATCAGTCTGGCAGCAACTATGGGTTAGGGACTATATGCCACACCAAAGCAAAGATCACTTAGACAAGTAGGTAATTTAACTAAGATAAAAGCTATTATTAACATATTAATGGAAATGCTTGTATAATTTGTTTTGTCACTGATCTGATACCATTTTTAGTGTGATCGGATTATCAAGAGTTCAGGATTTGAAATGGAATGAGTTTGTAAGTCTTTCTGGAGGTGGTAAGCAAGCAGGAACTGAGAAACATGCAGGCCTGTGAAGTAAAGATCACTGTCAGCCTGATGGAGCAAATTCTGGTAACAAAGGGATCTGCCCAACACATTTAGGCAGGTATTCTAAATCACATGGAAGTTTAAATAATTTATATATATATCGCATCACCCCACTACCAGGCTATGCTGTCCATTTTTTTTTTTGTGTCACACTTAGCTGTGCTCAGGGCTTATTCCTGGCTTTGCATTCAGAAATCACTTCTTGTGAGCTGAAGCAGGGATGGGAGGAACCTATGGGATGCTGGGGATTAAACCTAGGTTAGCCATGTGCAAGGCAAATGCCCTATCAGCTATACTAATACTTTGGTCCCAATGCTGTTCATTTCTATGTCCACTGAGCAGCCATGCTCATAACTGCAACTGTTGTTAAAAGATTGAATTTGTTTTTGAATTTATGCATTTGAGTGAAATGAAACATGTTGGAAAGATTCAAAACTTTTTCTTTGCAAAAATACAAATTTCTTTAGCCTGTTAGCATCAGTGAACCTAAATCAGTAAAGGACATCAACCCTGTGAACTTTGCTCTTAATGAAAGTATTTGACAAGAAATACAGGAGCTCATACATGACAGCTACCAAAGGAAGAGTTGGAAAGACCAGGAATGGCTGGGCCCTAACTAAAGCTTCTCTTGAAAATGGAAAACCTCAGTGTTACTTATACACTTAATACTTTAATTAAGCAGAGATGTGAATAATGAGATCATTCCAATCCCATGAAGAGAGTAATCGTCCCTGTAATAAAACTCATTTTGGATAATTATTCTTTGTTTATTAAATCAACACTAGCTTTCATTCTCACCAGTACGTTAAGAGAAAAGGGGAATGAAATAGTTTGTTTAGTCTAAGCAAAGATACTCACCGTCAAAACAAGGAGGGCCCCTAAACTTTTGCTTTAATAAAGTGTGACTCTTACCATGGAATGATATATCATTAGAAGAAAGAGATGTGAAGATGGAGGCAATGGCCTAACATGGTCCTTTTTGATTTGGTGTGACAAGGGATGAAATGGATTTCCTGCCAGTTTAAAGCAATGACAAGGTATATCTCATGACTGACTCTGGCAATAAATCAATTGTTTATGGTATTCCCTTGACCTAGCACACACGTGGTAACTGCAATACTATTATTCATTTCTGCTGATTAACCTATGGCAGTAAGTCACACTCACACACTTACTTTAAAATAATATTTCATGGCCAAGGGAGACTTAAAGTTTATTTTAGATCCATACATCCATCCACTCTACACTACAAATGACCTCACTACCCTCCTTGTCATTAAGTTACTGTGTAGAATTTTACCTACCTCATTTTGAATGGTTCCATAAAGTTGTCCAACCTGTGTGTCAACAGCCCACTACAGCTTAAGCAACACTAATGTAGCCCTGTTACTAATTCCAGTGCTTTCGTAAACATGAAGATGATTCAGGATCTCCAAATTGCAATAATCTGCCTGGTCTACCATCAGACCTGGTAACCTCTCATCACTTCAGGAGTCAATTCACAAAGTGGGCAAATAAAGTCATTTTCCTCAGCAATTTGAACAAATTTAATGCTTCACCTAGAACTGGATGGTCAAAATTCATTTTTATTTTCTGATTAGTGCTGCTCAATTAATCCTCAACTCTCTTACAATTGGCACTAAAAAAGACATAATCTCCTTTCTAAAAGTACAATTGGCCCCGGACATATCCTGATTTCACCTGTTCAGGTCTCTGGGTATTCAATAAAGCAAGTTCAGCCGCTGTGCCAAGAGGCCACACAGAGTTCAAGGTAACACCTCACAGCCATCAGCAGGTTAATTATAATTTCATTTTCAAACACACCGACTGCATGCTTGTTTCAACTCCAAATGACCTTACCTGCTTAATTTTTTTTTTTGGGGGGGGTCCCTACATGAAGTAAATTTCTGTCAGCAAAACTGAAAGGCCACTCAGAGTTCATGGTAACAATTCATATTTTTAACAGGTTGCCCAGACCTAAATCCTCACCTTCCAACATTCCAGAGAGAGTGCTTAGTAGCTATGAAGAAAGTAGGTAGTAAGGATGAAGAAGTAGAGGGAAAGGGAAAGAACTTTTGACTCTGGAGTTCTGAAAGAGGATTGACATCATTGGCCATGGGAATGAGCTGATTCTGGTTCATGCGGAGGATGGGGCATCACTTTTGGGTTAGACCCATGCAGGACATTATACATTTGATGGTTGTATCAAAGGAAAACTGGCCAATAAAGTAGCCTTATGTTATATGATGAAATGATAAGGAGTTGAAATTTGCTTCTGAAATGAAGGCAACTAGGACAAACACTGCTTCCCTTCTGCTTTCTCAGTGAGTAGGAACAGAAAAAGAAGTTTTTAGAGGGAGATATTTTTTTGAAACTAAGGTATATGTCTCATTAGTTAGAGTGAAAGAGCCCAGGAGGAGAGAAGGGATTTTTTCTTATACCTTCCTGCCTCTATTGCTTTTGCATCTCAGAATGTGAAGTTTTGTGAGAATGTTTCATAAGGTCAATGGATCCATTTTCCACTCAAAATCTAAGCCAAAATCAAATGATTCCATTTTTCTCAGGAATGCTTCCTGTATAACACACCACTCATCCCAGGTAGAAATCAAAGTTTCCACTTCACACAGCTTAGCTGTTTATTTATTTTTTTCCTTTTCCACTAATGTTCTAGACAACTCAATAGCTTGTAGTATTGCTCATATTGTGGTCTGACATGTAGAAAGCAAAAATAAGTACAAGCCTCATGAACAGTTCTCAGTCCTGACCAATTATGGTCCTGGAAGCAATTATTGGAAACAAGGGGACTTTGCCTGAAGTTTCTCCAGAAAAGTCTTCTCTGGCACTTTGATCATCACCTGGCAGAACTACCTCTGTCTTTGGACAACTGAGTCTGGATTATCTTTGACAAAATGAAATGACACTTTCTATGTTTAATCATTCCCTATTTAGAAGATCCTTTTCTTAGCCAACAAGTGGGTGGTGTAACAGCCTCCATACTCAAAACTTAACCACAGATGTTCTAAAGATTACTTTTCAAATGAGGAGATTAATTTAAACTGCTACAAGACACCAAAGCATTTAGTTGAGTGCCCCCCCAAGCTTGTTTTGTTATTGTTGCTTAATTCAAAGATTTAGTTTCACGATCTATTTTCTTCCTACAAATGTATTCTATGATGAGTCTAACATATTAAACAATATTAAAGTGGCTTGGGAACAGGATATACACATAGAGCCTAAACAGCTCGGCATTTCTCTCTTTCATTCAATTCAAATTCTTAAACATTGCAGAGAATCACATCTGGGAGCTCAATAAAACCACTAGATGCCATGCAACCCAGTTATAAAAAGATGCTAAAACAAAAAAGTGGTTAGCAATCAGAAAATGGCATTTGTTAAGCGGTAATTCATGTCTAAAATGAAAATATCACAAGATAATATCACTTATTGTATTGAAACAATTTTCCTGTTAATTTTATTGTCTCTTGAAGCAGTTGTTTTGACTTTTGTATATTATGCCAGTCAGTACAATACCTGGTTCATTTTAAATGTTTAATAAGTATTGCATTGAAAAATACCCTTATTGTGCAGAACAGGCCATTTTATAGGGGCAGAAACAATCTGCACACCTTCTTCACTGCCATTCACCCAGAAATCCCGAGTCATCACCAGATCACAAGAGACTAGTCACATCACATCAGATGATTCTATTCATCACAGAAGTACTCCATCTGACATTTAAATACGGCGAGTGAATGTCTTGTTTGTCTCCAAGCGTCTCAAAATTGCTTAATGAGAAATGGAGAATGACAACTGAACTTTAAGGCATTCAATAAAGCTCCTTTGGCCTCAACTTTCTCACTTTTCAATGGCAACAATAAAAATGATCATTTCCTTTGGAATCAAAAGGAGGTGGTGAATATTAAACGAAGGCAAAGAAGTTATATGAAGTCTACCTTTGATTCTTAAGGGAGTTGTTCCTTCTTAGTCAATAATTAACCAGATGTTTATAGATATCCTTTGGTGTTCTAAGAGCATTCAATTTAAAGCTAAAACAATGAACCCCAAATAATTTATGATTTGCTATTTCATAACAGTATGGTATTGAGAAGCACTTTGAGTATCTGCTTTTTCACCACTGTAAGCGAAACAAAAATTGCTGCCTTATATAACTTTTAAAATAAAAAAAAACATTAATTTTAGGGTGAGGACAGCACCTAGAACCTAAAACCTGCTAGGCACAAACTCTATCACTGAGCTACAGAGTTAACTTCTTTATAAGATTATTTTTTGAGATTAAAAAAAAATAAGCAATTTGGAGCTGGAGCAATAGCGCAGTGGTAGGGCACTTCCCTTGCATTAGGCTGACCCAGGATGGAGCTTGGTTCAATCCCCGGAGTCCCATATGGTCCCCCAAGCCAGGGGAGACCAGGTGGACCCCCCAAAAAAAGCAGTTTACATAAAAATATCTGCTCCTGGAGCATATTTTAGTTAAGACCCTTTTAGAACCCCAGGTTTAAAAATGGTCATAAGAGAAATACAAAAGAAACACAATATATTATTACTGGACTACAACTGTTATTAGGATAATAACCCCAAAATATGTATCTTAATGTCTATCACTGACAGGGGTACAAATTTAGCTCTAGTGGATTAAAGTTGTAGATGAGAATGGAAGGGTTCCTGTTCTGTATTCCTATCTCCTTGCACCCCTATAAACAATAGCCATAATCTGAAAACAACCCAAATGTTAAAGAACTGATGAGTGTTTAGCAATTTTGTTTGTTTGTTTTTTTTTTGGGCCACACCTGTTTGATGCTCAGGGGTTACTCCTGGCTAAGCGCTCAGAAATTGCCCCTGGCTTGGGGGACCATATGGGATGCCGGGGGATCGAACCGCGGTCTTTCCTTGGCTAGCGCTTGCAAGGCAGACACCTTACCTCTAGAGCCACCTCGCCGGCCCCAAGAACTGATGAATGGATAAAGAAACTATGGTACATCTATATAGTGCAATATTACTCTGTCATAATAAAAGATAAAGTCATGAAATTTGTTGCTACATGGAGGAATCTGGAGAATCTGGTGAATGAAGTAAGTCAGAGGGAGAGACACTAAAATAGAATGATCTTTTTCATTTGCAGGATATAAAGAAACATAATGTTAAACAAAATGCCCAAGGATATAAAGAAACATAATGTTAAACAAAATGCCCAAAAACAATCCAAACGAAGAACATGAAAACTGGTCTTCAGCATACTTGAGGGAATTGCAAAATAAGACAGGGAGGGGGCAAAGTTTATGGTGGAGGGACGCATTCAGCCTGGAAGAGGTGGTGCTGAAAATTGGTAAAGTGTTATGTATGAAACTTTGTCAGCAACAGTACTATAAACCAAAGTGCAACTTAAAAAAAAAAAAGAAACATCTTTCATAGAAACAGACTGTAGGTGAGGTAAATGAGGGTTAGAGGAGGCACTGGTGGAGGGAAGCGACAGTAGTGAAGGGCTTGGTGTTGAAACATTGCATAACTGACTTTGTAATTTCCTGATAACTTAATTAAGTAAACAAATAAAGTTAATATCAGGTTATGTCAAATTGAACTGGATTCATAAAATTGCTAATATTAAGAGCGGTGCCAGAGCTGCTTTTGACTTGTAGGCCAATATTCTGATAATTGTTCCATGATACCCCCCAAAAAAACCTCCTTTCAACTCAATTACTACATCTTTTAGATCACTATTTCTTCCCAGACATTTTCTTTGTCCTTTTATATCTAGATCAAAATTAAGTTGGAGAGCTAGAACAATAGTATAGCAGACAGGCCACCTGCCTTGCACATGTTCAATCTGGGTTCAATCCCTGGTACCCCATTTGGTCCCCTGAGCCCTACCAGGAGTGATGTCTGAATGTAGACACAGAAGTAAGCCCTCTGTACTGCCAGGTGTTTTTCCCCAAATAAAACAAAAAATAGGTTGTGTAGAGCTATAACACAATGTGAGTAGTCTCCAAAAAAAAAGGATCATATGGCCACAAGTCTCTTTACAAGAGTTAAGATATGTTCCTTAAGATAATTATTTCTCTAACAAACTTTCTAGAGTTACAAAGTCACACTTTAGAGATAAACTGATTAGTCCTTAAAATTAAAATCAAAACAGATTGGTTAGTAAAGGGTTGGGTAACTCTGAAGACTTGAATTTTGGTTCATACAAAATTGGTATAAAGGTTTAACTAAATTGACAGCAGAGCAAATCACCAGTGGCTCACATATGAATATAGCTTTATCAGAATGTAATTGTTGCAGCACTGGTATCAACATGTTAAATGCTAAGGAAGAGCTTTTTCAGTATGTCAAAATATAATCTAAGACCAGATCATTTTTTTTTATTTCTTTCAAGATTATGACCGTGGAATTTTTTGTTGTTGTTGTTTAATGTATATTCTTCCCTTTTGGATCAAACACAATGCACAAACAGAAAAGTACAGATAACTTTTCTAAATATGTGAAGTCATTCATAAGAAGGTGACTGAGGAGAAATATTATCATAAACAATAGTGAAAACTATTGTTTTACTCAGCCATGTAATGATTCCTAAAAATATATTTTTCATTTGCTTCATAATCAGCATGTATGGAATTCTTAATTATACCTAATTTTAGCCATTATATCCTCTCTTGTTCACAAATCTTTTCCTCTTGATCTAGTATTATTTAGAGATTTGTCTTTCTGTATTTTACAATTTGACATTATAACAAAGCATTTTATTTATGAAATAAACAATATAACATTCTGACATTGTTTCCTGTTCTATGTCCCACACATTCATTCTTATATTCTTTTTTGAGAGGGTCATCTATTGCCTACAGCACTTAAGGTTGTTTTACTGATTCATTCATATATATTTTAACCATGGAAATTCACTGTCTTTTCTTTTTGAATATTTTCTAGTAAAGCATCCAAACAAAAAGAAATGATGACCAGTTCTGGGACTGGAGAGCTAGTACAGTGGGTAAGTTTGCTTGCCTACAGGTGGTTGTCTGGAGTTCGATCCCTGGCACCAAATATGATCACCAGAATCATATCAGGAGTGATCCCTAAACACAGAGCCAAGGATAAGCACTGAACATCAGTAGGTGTGTTTCTAAAACAAACAAACAAAAACATACAAAAAAGTTTCTGATATTAGCCTGAAAGAACCACTGCAAGTTAAAATTAAATATGACTTCAGAGCTATATTTAGTCTAGACGTAGTTCAGAACCTCAGAGGCATTGAATTGAAGATGTTAAGTGAATTCAGTATAATTCTGTATTTTAAATCAATAAACAGTTTGAAAATGATGCCGTAACTTGCAAGATACAGACATTTCTGCCAAGAACAATTAGAAAACTGAGAAATAAAAAAAATACTGTTTGAAGGCATTAGAGAGTTGGGGGAGGTCTCCAGGATGAGATCTGGAGAATAGTTATTGGTAATGAAGCCAAAACTCTGCACACTAGGTATTTTGTGCTTTGAAAGAGAAAGCAAAGCCAAAAGACTTCTGACAAATGCACAGAGATGCAGAAATGAAAACTAGAGTTGAGTTAGGTACTATCCAGGAGGGAGTTGAGGGCCTCAAGATTGTAGAAAGCTGAGGGAGACTATGAGGGATGTCTACTGTTACATACTAAAGACAAGTAATTGATGGAAGGCAGGGGTCTTAGAAGAAAACCAAAAAGTTGTGAAAAGTGAAATAGAGATTTTGCAAATCTGATCTCAGGTTCCACTTAGGAGGGGCCTTTCTAAAATGCTATATAGACTTTATACATATATGTATATATGTATGTATTTGTATATACATACACACACACACACACACATATATATATATATATATATATACATACATACATACAGTGTAAGAACAGTTCTGAACACAGTGCAGACAGAACCTTAGAAAAATTGCATTCTGGGGCTGGAGAGATAGCATGGAGGTAAGCCTTTCATGCAGAAGGACAGTGGTTCAAATCCCGGCATCCCATATGCTCCCCTGTGCCTTCCAGGGGCGATTTCTGAGCATAGAACCAGGAGTAATCCACTGAGTACTGCCTGGTGTGACCCAAAAACCAAAAAAAAAAAAAAAATTGCATTCTGGTCATAAGTCTGCAAAGTTACTGAATTAATTGCAGCAATGTCCCTCTCATCATAAGTACTTGGCAAAGGGCAAGATGAAATCTTAGGGGGGCCGACAAGGTGGCGATAGAGGTAAGGTGTCTGCCTTGCAAGTGCTAGCCAAGGAAGGACCGCGGTTTAATCCCCCTGCGTCCCATATGGTCCCCCCAAGCCAGGGGCAATTTCTGAGTGCTTAGCCAGGAGTAAACCCTGAGCATCAAACAGGTGTGACCAGAAAAACCAAAAAAAAAAAAAAAAAAAAAATGAATCTTAGTAGAATACCATTATTCAAGGTCATTAAAATTTTTCATGCACAATGGCTAGAACTCAATAAAAATGTAGGATTGACAAGAAAAGAGAAAAATGGACAATAGAAATAGTTTTTTAAGTAAGGTTGGAAATAAACTTAAAATATTCAGAATGATACAAAGAATGTGGGAACAAAGTTATAAATAAATTTTATAAGTATTGATACTAGTGCTCATTTCAATTTAAAATATTTGTGAAGTAAAAGAAGACAATAGAAAAACGGAAAATGTATTGCATTGAAATAATCTATAATTTTAGATTAGGGCCAGGATGACAGCACAGCAGCAGGTAGGGTGTTTGCCTTGCACACACAGCTAACCCAGGTTTAATTCCCAGCATTCTATTAATCCCCAGTACTCCAAGCACTGTCAGGTGTGGCCCCCAAATAAAAATAAAACAAAACAAAGGTAGAACAAAAAAAGCTCTAGAATTTAGATGATTTATATTGTCACACTAAACCCTAAAAAAGTAAAGTTTAGAACAACCACTAAAATAGTATATAACAAATAGAGAAGAGAGCAAAAACATTAGAACACAATTAGTTTTTCCAGATAAAAAGAAGAAAAAGGAAAAATTTCAAGAGCGCATAAGAAGAAAAAAACAAGAATATACTAAGAATACATAAATCCTAATAAAATGTAAACTAATTCTTATCTAAAAGTATATTTTAGAACAAGAGAACATTTACATGTTACTTATAAAAAGCATATTTTAAACTAAAAATCCTGAAAATATAAAAGTAAATCAATGAAAAAATGATACTACTAAATACTACCCAGAATAAAAGCAAATATGACTATACTGACATTTGACAAAGTCATTAGACAAATACTATACTGACATTAGACAAAGTATACTGCTAAGGCATGAAACATTATTAAACATACAGAGGGACATCCTATGTATAATATATTAAGCTACCAAGATGGTGTTACAGTACACAATATCTTCACTATCTGCTAATAAAATATGGACAGAACTTAAGGACAAAACAATGAATTCAAAGAGGAACGACAGAATCACATTCCTTTCTCAGTATCTGACAGAAGTATTGAAACAACCCCTGCCTGCAAAGTAGTAGAGAGATGTACCCATTGTGATGAACAAACTTGATTTAACTGATGACTATAGAACTCTACAACGAGTAATTGCTGAAAATAATACATTTTTTCAGAAGGAACACAGCATATTTAACCAAAGTAGCTTTTTGCTGAGCCAAATGACAAATTTCAACAAACTTTAAAGGACTAGAAATCATTCTGTTCTGTTCTCTGACTACAGAAGAATAAAGAAAGAACTTAATAATTAAAAAGTAGCTAGGATAGAAGTCAGAGCGGTGGTGCAGTGGCCGGGTGTTTGCCTTGCATGTGGCTAACCTAGGATGGACCACTGTTCAATCCCTCAGTGTCCCCCAGTGTCCAAGCCAGAAATGATTTCTGAGCGCATAGCCAGGAGTAACCCCTGAGCGTCACCGGGTGTGGCCCCCCTCCCCAAAAACAAAAAATTAAAAACAAAAAAAATTAGTTAGGATATAAAAAATAGAAAGAGTACTCTATAAAAATAACTTGTCTAAAAATCATAAAATTGAAATTACAAAATATTTCAGTTAAATGCAAATAAAAATATAACATGTCAAGATAAAGTTATTCCTCAAGGAAAATTTATAGTCCTAAATGCAAACATCAGCAAAGAAGAAAGAGAAGAAAAGTTAAGACAGTTATAGGTGTTGGGGCCGGAGAGATAGCATGAAGGTAAGGCATTTGCCTTGCATGCAGAAGGTCGGTGGTTTGAATCCCAGCATTCCATATGGTCACCTGAGCCTGCCAGGGCCGATTTCTGAGCACAGAGTCAGGACTGATCAATGAGCACTGCCAGGTGTGACCCACTCCCCAAAACAAAACAAAACAAAACAAAACAAAACAAGACAGTTATAGGTGTTCATTTCAGGAAGCTAAAATGGAGTGCCAGTTATTGTTGCTGTTACATGTAACAGAATCCAAGAAATAAAATATATGTGTAAAATAACATCAACAAAATAATCACCCTAATATTGAAAGGAAGAAAAACATGGTTCTTATAGAAATTTTTTCGAAGAAAGAAAATGAGGGAAAACTAACTAATGCATTTTTATTATACTTGTATAAACTTGATACCTAAACCTTTAAAAGTCATTAAAAGAAATGAAACTCAAGAGAAAACTCGGCAGATACTTGAACTAGCACATCACAAAAGAAGAAATTAAAACAGTTAACTAGCATATGAAAAGGTTGCTCAATATTAAATTAAATATTAAGGATATGAAGACTGGGAATGCCGTAAGATAAAGAATTATGATTTATATTCTTATTCTATAAAAACATGCTATTTTATAATAATAAACTCTTTACCTGTACACTGATTAAGATTCTCTATATGAGTTTAAGTCAGTCTGAAGTGACAAAGGAATTCAAAAGACTGTGTTCCTGACCCAGTTAGTCACTTGGTGCTCTGGTGTGTGTGTGTGTCTGTGTGTGTGTGTGTGTGTGTGTGTGTCTGTGTGTGTCTGTGTGTCTGTGTGTCTGTGTCTGTGTGTCTGTGTCTGTGTGTGAGAAAGAGAGAGAGGGAGATGATAATGATGAAAATGTGATGTTTTAATTTATTATTCCTTGTACTGACAAATTTTATGTCAACTTGATTGTGGCTAAAGGTACCCAGACCTTTGGTCAAACATTCCAGGTGTTTATGCAGAGATGCTTCTGAATCTAAAGACTGATCTATTTTTCTTATATCATACGAATGAATGAAATTATTCTATGTCTACATCTATCCCTCTCATTCATTTAACTCAGCATAATAATCTACATTCCATCCATGTATAAGCAAACTTCATAACTTCTTTTTTCCTAAGGGCTGCATAGTATTCCATTGTGTAAATGTACCACAGTTTCTTAAGTCACTCATCTGTTGTTGGGCACCTGGATTGATTCTAAATTTTGACTACTGTAAATAATGCTGTGATGAACATAGGAGTGCAGAGGGTGTTTTTATATTGTGTTTTTCTGTTCCTAGGGTATATCCCTCAGAGTTGTATTGATGGATCATGTGGGAGCTCAATTTCCAGTTTTCTGAGGAATATCCTTATTGTTTTCCAGAAAGGCTGGACTAGGCAGCATTCTCACTAGCAGTGAATAAGAGTTCCTTTCTCCCCACATCCAGACCAGCACCGGTTGTTCTTGTTCTTTGTGATGTGTGCCGGACTCTGTGGTATGAGATGGTATTTGATTTTTTTGATTTACATCTCCCTGATTAGTGATGTGGAATATTTTTTCATGTGCCTTTTGGCCATCTGTATTTCTTCTTTGAAAAATTTCTGCTAATTCCTTCTCTATATTTTTGAATGGGGTTATTTTTTATTGTTAAGTTCTATCAGTATCCTGTATATCTTAGATATTATCCCTTATTAGATGAGTATTGGGTGAATAGTTTCTCCCATTCCATGGGTAGGTAGCCTCTGAATCCTAAAGGCAGTATGATAATAATATCTAGAGACAATACTGATGAAAGACAGGATAACCAATGCATGGTAGGAAGCTTGTCACAAAGAGTGGTCATTGCAGTTAAGAGTAGAGAAAGGTCCACTATGACAATGATAATTGGAACTTAGCACTCTGAACAAGAACTGGGTGCTGAAAGGAGATAAAGTGGCATACATCGTATCCTTTAATAAACAATAGTGCAAACCACAGTATCAAAAAGGAGAGAGGGAAAGAAAGAGTGAAAGAGAAAGGGAAAGAGAGAGACAAAAGGCCTGCCCCAGAGACGGGGTGGTGGGGTGAGACAGGAACCAGAGACATGGATGGTGGGAAAAGTGCACTGGTATATATCCTATGACTAATACTCAAGTTGGAATAATTTTGTAACCATGATATGTAAATAAAAATTTAGTTATTTAAAAAAAGATCGATCTAAAGATTCCCTTCCCTAATACAACTGTCCTATTCCATTAGTTTGGGACTAAATAGAATGAAAAGAAAGGAACTGCTGTCTAGCTGCTATCAGACAGGACATTAGTCTTTTCTGAATTTCAGATTGGGATTTAAAAATTATCTTTGGTTTTGTTTTGGGACTACATCTGACAATGCTCAGAGGTTATAGGAATCACTTCTGGTTGTGTTTGGGGGGGGCATATGGGATGTTGGGGATCAAACCCAGGTTGGCTGCCTATGCTATCTCTCCAGCCTCAGATTATCTTTTCTTGGGGCTAGTAATGTTAAGACTGTTAGCAGTGAAACTGGAACCGTATCACTGACTCTCCTATCTCTAGCTTGCCAACTACAAATCAGCTGCTCTGATTGCACACATATAATTAGTCAAATAGTCAAAGTCATAATAAATCTAGTAAATAAATTATACACACATAGTTTTTTTTTTACTTCTGCTTCTCTAGAGAACCCTGGTGTACTCATCCATGTAAAACATTTTCCCCATAATATATTGTGTGTTTAAGGCTGAAAATAGGGACATTGAAAATATAAAAATAAAAATAAATGAAGACCTGCTCAAAAACTATGACTTTGCTAAAAATTTATTTCCCGTATGATCCAGAAATTCCACTTTTATATCATTTTATATCATGGCATTTATATCAAGGCAAAACTCTTCAGAAAAGACATTTTCACACCTGTATTTATTACAGCACTAATCACAATAGCCAAAAATCTAAAAACAGTCCAAGAGCATATGATTGGATAAAAAAACAACTGGTATATCTACACACAAAATATTACTCACTATAAGAAAAAATGAAATCGGGCTGGAGAGACAGCATGGAGGTAGGGTGTTTGCCTTGCCTACAGAAGGACGGTGGTTCGAATCCCAGCATCCCATATGGTCCCCTGAGCCTGCCAGGAGTGATTTCTGAGCATAGAGCCAGGAAGAACACCTGAGCACTGCTGGGTGTGACAGCCCCCTAAAATCGTGCAGTTTGCTACTACATGATGAAACCATGGAGTACCATGGTTAGTTACTCAGAAGGAGTATATAAAATGAGATATAAAATGACCTCTTGAATTGCGTATATAAAGTAACGTAGTAAAGAAATAAATACTCAAAAGCAACAGAAATCTGGAACTAGTTTTTATTATTTTTATATTTTAATTTTGGGGGGGGGGTTTGGGCCGCACCCAGTGACACTCAAGGGTTACTCCTGGCTATGCACTCAGAATCGCTCCTGGCTTGGGGGACCATATGGGACACCGTGGGACTGAACCAAGGTCCAACCTAGGTTAGTGTGTGCAAGGCAGAGATGCCTTACCACTTGCACCACTACTCTGGCCCTAGAACTGGTTTTTAATAGGAAGCATGCATATCACTCTAAGGTAGATGGAGAGATGGAAGGAAGTGGAGTGGGACAATGGGACAATGTGGGAGAGAAGATAACACTCTGGTGGAGGTTGAGATGTTGGGATGCTTTTTGCATTAAAATGTACCACTATTAATATTGTAAATTATAATGCTTAAATTAATTTTGAAAAAATTATCACTTTAAGACTTACTGCCAAAAGTCTGAAAGATGATTTCTTTTTAAATTACAGGGGTCACACCCAGTGCTGTAGGAGCCAAAGGTTAAGAGGTCCCTGAACCACTCCTGACAATAGCTGGCTGTGCAGTACAGGCCTGACTGTTCAACAGCTAGATGGTGTTAGCGTTTGGGACCACTAGATCCATCTGTCAGTACTCAGGGGCCTTGACATGCTGGGGACTGAATTCAGTGTCTCATGCATACTAGGCATGTAATCTATCCCTTTGAGATATGCCCCTCAAAGATCATCTTAAGTTTGTGTTTATATTCATTAATTAAACTCCTTATAATGTACATACAATATTCTTAGTCTTTAATATACAGAAGGGAGCAATTTAACAGTTCGGGGGGCAAAGCAGGGGGGTGCTGGGAACAGGGTTGGAGGGAGGACAACACTGGTGGTGGGAATACCCCTGATTCAATGTCATTATGTACTTTATTACTGTGAAAGACTTGTAATTCATGATGATCACAATAAAAATTATTTAAAAAAAGGGGGGAAATACATTTATATTCTATTTGACTTTCTAGTCATTACAATTTAAGACTAATTTGACATACTTTTAAAGAGACATATTTGCAGTTACTGGTATTAAATACCTCTTAATTTGAGACACACCTTGAAAATTATAAAAGCAAAAGTTTTTAATACTAAAAATTAGTATTAATTTTGAAGCAAGATGCCATAGAAGAAAGAGATAGTATATTAGTAGAGTGTTTGCATTGCATACACCAGACCAAGAATGATTCTGGCATCCCAGATGGGTCCCAGGAGATCTGGCAGGAGTGATCCCTGCGTGCAGAGCCAGGAGAAAGGCCTGGGCACACACTGCTTATGTGGCACAAAAACAAAACTAAACAAAAAAAGAAGTTACATAAGTAGATATGAATATTTGCATCTGCATTTTAAAAACTGGAACATCTTAACATTTGATTTCCAAATGATTTGATAAAATAGTATACTCATATCATTCAAGAACTTATTTCTATTATATAATTCATTTCAAATAATTGAAAACCTTGCAAATATTATGGGAAAGGTCACATGTTTAATTCACATTTATGAGTATCATTTTTAAATTGACTTCATGATCTTTAATGATAGCCCAAAATCTGAATTTTAATTTGCTTTATCAGATGCCATGAAAAAAGAAAAAGCTGTTAATTTTGAATTCTAAAGGGAATGATCACGCTACTGTGTTAAATGTAAATTCAACAAGTCATCAATGTTTGATAATATTAATTTAGTGACCCCAGCTCAAGGACACTACCTGATCCCTTACTGCTGCAAATCATTTCTCAAACTCAACAAGACCATGGTGTATAATGAAAATGTGCCCTGAATTTCACTCCCCACAAGAATATCTCAAAAGACTTAATGGGGAAGCCTGTATTTCCTTTATATGTTTAATATAATAATAATAATAATAATAATAATACCTCTTAATGTGTTTATTCCCAAATGTAAGGTAGATTCTTTCATCACTTTTTTCTTTAATTACTTTTTACTTTATTTTTATTTCTTCTATATATGTATAATATATTATGATATATAATAATATATAGGTATATATATTTATATATACCTGTTTTCTTTAACTTCTCCTGTTTTGGTTCTGCTTGGTACAAAAACCTAGAAAAAAAAGTCTTTGCCTGGGATAAAAGCTATACACAGAGGGGATCATTTACACTAGCATTGGGGTGTTGGCAAAGGAGGAAGATATGGGATGCATGCTGGGAACAGGGATGGAGAGAGGACAACACTGGTGGTGAGAATGCCCCTGAATATTGTCACTGTGTACCTTAAATATTACTGTGAAAGATTCATAACTCACTGTGGTCACAATAAATTAATAGATATTAATTTAGTCTCTGAACACCCCCAACTGTTACAAGTAGGGAAGCCAAGATCAAACTCAGGCCAGCATTCAACCAGGACACATTTTTAGTTAGTGGCATCAACACTCAAGGGTCTGATTATTGGTCCAGCATTTGCTGCATCAAGGCATAATATATCTGACCCTTCTAGCACTCTGAGTCATCTGAGCTCCTTAAAGACTGACTTTCTTTAAAAGCACAAAAAATAAGTTGGTAAACTCCAAGTATTAAAAGGTTGCAATGTCTGACTGAAATTTCATGAATAAAATGGCTCTTTACATTCCTTCCCACCTCCGATAAATTTGGCTTTCACCAGCTCAAGTCTGAAAACATCTTTGGATAATTTTCAGCAGAGAAACAATAAATCAGGGATGTCAGGGGCTGAGAAGGGAGAGCTTTTCCAATTTTCATAAACAAAAACTTCAGTGACAGCCGCTTTCAGGTTTTGGATGTAATTTTCCTAACTGATGTCTTCACTGTGGTGTGCCTTGGCTGTCTTCCACTCACTAGCCAATCTTGGGGAAAACGTGATTTATGTTGACATCACATCGATGTGAAAATCTGATCAGGTACACGGGAACTCTGCAGCCTTGCTGGGGAAAGCTGGAAACAAGTCACCATTCACATGTGGATAAGATAAAAGAAGGTACATCTATAAAAGTACTGCTGTTCTGCTTTGGCTGTATTAATTGGGCAACCGATTCATAGCTAATGACATAACCTCAAGAAACGTCCCACTGAACTAGCTATAAAAATTCAGAAAAAAATTAAAAGTCATCATAGTGCTAAAACCTAAAATGAATGCTAAGCCCATTGCTAGAATTCAGAAGAATATTCACATTCCTATGAGTGTTGGTGGTTCAAAGACTGATAGCAATCTTCATTCCTATCCCTAGCTCAGAAGCATTTTCTCACCTTGGCCAGTTTTCTATAAGTACAAACTCCATGACTCTACTTCCAGAGATCATGATTCAAAATAGGTCTGGTGTGAAGAAAGTATGTGTGGGTCCAGAGTGAATTTTCAAACAGCTCTTTAAGTGAATCTGATGATTTATTTCCCTGAGGTTACAAAAATGATTGCTTGAGACCAATCTGAGATAGTGGATAGACAGCCCTATGTTGTATAGTTGTAGCTTTATTTTTAAACGTAACTTCAAATGTTAAAATTTAAATTCATAAGATACAAAAATAATACAAAGAGTTTCTATAACCCCTTCAGCAAGCTTTCTCCAATAATCAAATCTTATATAACCAAAGTACATTGGCAAACCCTGGAAACTGATATTGTCTAATGAAGTAAGCTATGAATTTAGAAATAAATCTTGGACTTTATTTATTGTTTTAAACTTTATTTATTTATTGATCAGTTGACTGATTTATTGGTTTCTGGGCCACACCCCATAAAGCTCAGGGGTTACTCCTGGCTCTGCACTCAGCAATCACCTCTGGCTGGCTGGGGGACCATATGGGATGCCGGGAATTGAACCAGGTCCCTCTCGGGTCAACTACATGCAAGGCAAATGCGCTGCTGCTGTGCTATCTCTCCAGCCCTTTACTTGGATTTTAATAGTTTTGACATAAATTCTTGGTTATATGCATTTTGCGTACATTTATACATGTGTACTATAAATAGGTACACAAAATTTTATGAGGCATGAATTGGTATTATCATTATAACCAAATTTGGTCATCATTATAACCCAAATGTATAACTGTTCCATCACCATAAAAATATCTTTGTTTATTTCTTGATAGTGATACCTTCTTTTACCTAAACCCTCAATACCTAAATACCTCAATCCTAACCTAAGCAATCATTACTTGATTCTCCTTCAACATTATTTTGTAACTTTGATAATAGTACATAAATACAACCATTCATTATAATGGTTTGAGTTTGGTTTTATTTTGAGATATTTTCTGATATACTTATTTTAAGCATATTAGATGATAACTAAAAGAAAAAAATAGACATCATTTTCCAGAATATGATGAAGATTGTGCAAAAATTGAAGTTAAATAACTTAAGGAGTGTTTCCAGTATAAAATCATGCTTCATAAATTTTCTCTATAAAATAAACACAAAAGACATTCCTTAAAAGATGATGAACCAAAGGATTAGAGTGGACATGAAATTGTGAGAAATGTCTAAATGTATACAGAGAATTATTCAGAATAATAAATATATATGCATATCTCAATTATAAATTCACAAATAAAATGATAATTTATTAAAAGATTAGCTTTAGATGATATTTTAATATCAAGGAGTGAAAGTATGTTCTTACTGTACTTACACAGCTGTGTCATAGTTAGGAAAGAAGCTGGAATCAAATTATATTTGAATCCCAGCTCTGTCATTTATTAGTTGGATGACTTTGGACAAATTACTTAATCTCACTGTTTCTTTCCAATAGATATGATCTGAAAAATATGGTGATGAGAACAGTTCCTGGATTTTATTACTAGATGGATAAAATGAGTATATATATATATATATTAAATGCTTACACTAGTACCTAATACAGAGTTCACATTTGATAATAATAGTTATTAAATTTTTTAAGTTGTTTTCACACATTTTATTTTTCAAATAAAGTTCAGAATCAGCCTTTCAAGTTTTATTATAAAAATCCCATTGAATTAGTTTAGTCCATGCGGTGACTATAGAAAAAAATACTGACAAAAAATGAAAATTCCTATGTCTTCTGACCTGGGTAATAATGTGTATCTCCATTTATTATTCATTATGTCCTTCAGCAAAGTTTTATAATTTTTCCCTGACCCAGGCTAAAATGTGTCACTAATTTCCCAGACATTAATAAGGTTTATTTGCCAGAAGCTGTATTGATTCTATTCTTAAACTAAATTCTCTTAAAAACTTACTATTATTATTTGCTGTTATATAGGTAAACAATTTGTTTTAGTGTAGTAATTTTATATCTGACAATCTTTTATGAGTAGATTGTTTTTCAATCAATTCTCTTGAAATAGTTAAGATGAAAATCATGTTTATAAAGATAGTTTTGCTTCCTCCTTTCCAATATTCTTTTATATTTAGTAAAAAAAAAAAAGAAAAGAAAAAGTAATTTTCTTCTATCTTTTGGTTGAATGACAGTAGTCAGAAGTGAAGGAAACCTTCCGTCCAGGAGCTTTGCGATCAGTTAGTTACACCTAAACTCCTTCTAAAGAAAAGTCAAGCAAGTTACCACTTGTCCCTTAACCTCCAAAAATCTCGATTTACAAGTAAGCCAGTGTAATCAGTTTGAGCTCTAGATTAATTCTTTTTTTTTTTTTTTTGGTTTTTGGGCCACACCCGGCGGTGCTCAGGGGTTACTCCTGGCTGTCTGCTTAGAAATAGCTCCTGGCAGGCACGGGGGACCATATGGGACACCGGGATTTGAACCAACCACCTTTGGTCTTGGGTCAGCTGCTTGCAAGGCAAACGCCACTGTGCTATCTCTCCGGGCCCTCTAGATTAATTCTTACCCAATCAAAATAAAAACAATTCAGGGGGGGCTACACCTGGCATTGTTCTGAAGTTAATCCTGGCTCTGTGCTTAGAAATTACTCCTGGCAGATTCAGGGGACTATATGGGTTGCTAGGATCAAACCTAGGTCAGTCGAATGCAAGGCTAATGCTTTACCCACTGTGCTATCAAACAGGCCCCTCTTAATTCTTTTATAAGTTAAAAATTAGGTTAGGTTAGGTTTATCTTTTCAGAACTTTTCTTTAATGAGAACATGGGTAATTTGTTATTATCTGCTTTGTTATAAGGACGTACTGTAACCTATTTGAATATGCAAAAATATAGATTTATTTTCTTGGCTATTGCAAGTGCCTGAATATGCCTTTAGGACTCGGGGGGAGTGGTTGAACTGCATGAGGGAAGCACTCAGGGCCTACTCGTGTCTCTGCACTCAGAGATCACTTCTGTATTGAGGATACCAAGTGTTGCTGGGGACTGAAGTAGAACTGGCCACGTGCAAGGCAATAACCTAAAAGAACCCTAAATCACTTAGGTTCCTTGAATATGCCATTTAAAAAAGTAAAGTGATTACTTTGCTTTACTTGTTTTATAAATATCGGCACATATAGGGGACCAGAGTGCTATCACAGTGGTAGGGTGTTTGCTTTGCTAGTGACCAACCCAGGATTGATCCAGGTTCAATTCCTGGCATCCCAGATGGTCCCAGGAGCCTGCTAGGAGTGATTTATGATTGGAGATCCAGGACTAACTCCTGAGCTCCCCTGGGTGTGGCCAAACATCAACCCCTCCAAAAAAAACAATAGCCTATTTATATTTAGTATGTCTTACATTTCTAGAAAGTATGCACAAAATTAATAAGATAAACAAGGGAAATTAAATGCATCAAATTCTAATTCAATTAAATATAATTTTAATAAATTTGCTGTAAATTTTGTCATAAACAATATAGACAGACTTCTTGGCATATTTTATCTCTGTGCAGATGTGAGCTTTAATTTCCTTAGTCTAAATTAAGGTGTGTTTTCAACAAAGGATTAGTGACAAAGAGAGCAAAGGGCATAGAAATAGGAAATTACGATGGTACAAGGTGTGTCTGGGAAACCACAACTGGTGAAAAAGGGAGAAAATAAACAGTTACTAAACATTTAGTATTTACCAGACACCATGCCAGAAGCTTTAACATACATGACATGTTCAGCCCTCACAAGCACTGTTTGCAGTAAGGTATAATAATGTCCTTTTCATAAAAGAGGAAACAGAAACACAAAGAAGTTAGTCACTTGGGAAGTTTACACAGTCAGAAAGTAATTAAGGCACTGCAACTATTAGGTAAATTAAGTTAAACAAGCTGCTTAATCTCTTATGTTAAATTTTAGTTCAACTGCAAAATGTGAATCAAAAGACATAATATTATAAGAAATATAAATAAAAATTAGACATACTATAAATTCAATAACAGGAACAAATGGACATTTAGAATAATTTTTAAATGACTAAGCCCAATTTTTCTAAGAAAGTTACCATCTTAGAGTAAAACAATATTTATAGCTAAGCCTTATACAAAGTCATATGCCATTTAAATCTTCTCATGAGTCTGTATTGGAGAAACATATAAACTAAATTTATACACAGCAAAAAGACTGCTGTATCATAATTTTCTTCAGCATAAGAATACTTTTAAATACTCATGTAATGTTATAATATCTCAAATATTACCAATTGGTTCCTGTATTCATATAGAGAGGATTTATCAGGTAAAGATAAATGCTACCAATGCTCTATCTGCCCTTCTTCACTTTCCCATTAAAATCCTAACAAAAATAGGGCGCTGAAGAGAGCACAGTAGAAGGGCATTTGCCTTGCAAGTGGCTAACACAGGACCAATAGTGGTTCAAATCCCAGCATCTCATATGGTTCTGGGTGCTGCCAAAAGTGATTTTTGAGCAGAGAGCCAGGAGTAACCCCTGAGTGTCACCGGGTGTGGCCCCAGTACAAAAAACAAACAAAATCCTAACAAAATTACTACAAAAGAATACAAATTTCAATCTTATGAAAAGTCAAGAAATTTGCTTTTCTGAATTCAGGAAGAATTCACAGTATTCAAAGGATAAAAAAGGACATTTTGAAGCTATAATTCACTATGAAGGATATAAAAGTATACCATACCAGGGTCAGAGAAATGGCACAAGGGGTAAGGAATCTGCCTTGCCTGCACTAGCCTAGAACGGACCGTGGTTCGATCCCCCAGCATCCCATATGGTCCCCCAAGCCAGGAGCGATTTCTGAGCAGAGAGCCAGGAGTAACCCCTGAGCATCACTGGGTGTGGCCCAAACTTTCAGACACAAAAGAGAAAAGAGCTGGAAGTTCCAGCTCACCTCAGGAAACTCACCACAAAGAGTAATGAGTTTAGTTAGAGAAATAACTACATTTTGAACTGTCCTAATAATGAGAATGTACGAGGGAAATGGAAAGCCTGTTTAGAGTATAGGCGGGGGTCGGGTGGGGAGGAGGGAGATTTGGGACATTGGTGATGGGAATGTTGCACTCGTGATGGGTGGTGTTCTTTACATGACTGAAACCCAAACACAATCATGTATGTAATCAAGGTGTTTAAATAAAATATTAAAAAGGATAATTATGGAAAATATTACTTAATAAAAAAGTATACTATACTCAAATACATCTTTTTGATATAAAATTATTTTGTTTTGAAGATAAATGCAAGACAGCAAATACAGGTAGAGTTCTCTGAGGTCGACCTTTTTCTGCCTAAGGTCAGGATACAATTTTTTTTGTAACATTGATATAAATGATCATTTGTGATCATTTCTAGAAACTAGAAATATCATATACCAAATCTTAATGAACAGCTTTTTTTTCTGCCATTTATTTCCTAGTCACTTCCATAATTGAGCACTCCTAGGATCTCAAATTCCCTTTTTTTACTAGCTTCTTCTCCACAATATATTTCCTGATGATAAAGTGGTATATAAGGGAATAGTGAGATAGTACAGCAGTTTATGCTCTTGACTTGCAAGCAGCTGAACTAGGTTTAATCCTTGATATTACATATGGTCCCCCAAGTCCCTCCAGGAGTGACTCCTGTGTGCATAGCAGGAGTAAGCTCTGAATAGACTCTGAGTACAGCTAGGTTTAGCCCCAAAAATGAGGAGAAGAGAGGGAAAGGGAGGAGAGGAGATGGAAGGAGAGGAAGAGAGGAGAGAAAAGGAGAGGGGAGGGGAGGAAAGAGGAGGAGTGGGGGGGGGGAGAATGGAGGGGAAGAAAGGGGAGGGAAAGGAAGGGAAGGGAAAGGGAGGAGAGGAGAGTATGAACTGTTGGTTGGAATACAAAGTGGTCCTGACTCCATGAAAAACAGTATGGAGAATTCACAAAATACTAAAACTGGTTCACCATATGACCCAGCAATTCTATTCCTAGTTTTCTATACAAAGAACAATAAACCGCAAATCAAAAAGATAAATGGGCCCTTATCTTCACTACATAATAAACTATACAATTTACAATACCAATAAGTAAAAACAATCTAGTTGTTTAATGACAAATTATTGAATTAAAAATGTGATGCACAGGTACACAACAGAATGCAGAATGATGAGATATCATAAGAGTTAATATATATATATAGTATATATACTATATATACAGTTGCTTTAATATCATTTGTTTAAAAATTATACTTTTCCATTGATTTGTCTTAATTCCTTTACCAAAACTCAAAATAGAATTTAATTTTTGGTTGCTCTTTTTTTTTAACATAGTTAAATTAATGTTATTCAAATATAATTTTAAATAATAAAATCTACCCCTTTTATGTCAATATTTACATTAGTTTACAAACATATAAATCTACAGGACAGAGATACTAGCACAGTAATGTTGCACATGGTCAACCTGAATTTGATTCCCAGGCATATTATATGGTCCCCCAAGCCAGGAGTAACTCCTGGGCAGAACTGGGTGTGACCCCAAAACATTAAAAACATAAAATGTAAAAAATAAAACCCAAGAAAACAAAATATATACATCTATGTAAGCAAGAATATTTCTAATATCCCAAGATGTTCCTTTACACTCTTTTATCTCCAAATAACCAGACTTTCTGTTATTCTTGACTCATTTGTACTTTGGAGAATTTTATGTAAGTTCTGTAATTTGATGCAGCAGTTGCACTGAACTGTACTGATGAGTGCCATTTCTTACATGAATATGCCATAATTTACTTAGTCATTCACTTGTATTTATGATCATAAATTTATAAACATTAAGAACAGATGCTTTACTATTAAACAGAGATTTTTATAATAACCTATTGAACTTCAAGTGTTGGAATAAGTATTAAATAAGTTAATGTAATCATTTTATTTGATACAATAGGGAAATACCTTAGAGAGGTAAAATGATTTGTCACAGCTAATAACCCATGACTTCCCAGTTGCAAACGCACTAATAACTTATGATATCCTAGAATTCATGTTCATAAAATTTGTAGGTCAGGGAATGTCATTTTTTTGATGTTTGAAGGGCACATTAAAGAAGGGGAAAGAGAAGTTTAATGAGTCAAGCAAGAGCTTTCTTTCTTTCTCTATACTTAAGACTTTGGAAGACTGCAAAGCGCTCAGCATTTAGAAGAGACTTCCAGAATGTTCTCTGTTATCTACTGACAATAGATCCAAAGTCCCTGCATTGACTGGGAAGTTGCCCAAGAAATTAGACACCACAGCCGGTTTTTTCGTTTTCACTGGACATTCTTAGCAAACGTTAGTCTAAACTATGAAACAGGAACAACTGATCTATTCTAGGAAAATGAGTTATCCTTCCAGCAATGCTATTCAAGACATTTCATGATTTTATTTCATATCTAAGAATACTATAGACACACATCCTAGAGTGCTTGCATCATCTATCTCTATAGTCTCAATGAGTTATTTGCTGTTGAAATAAAGACCAAGAAATAACCCTGGAAAATCAAGAAGTTGCTTAAAAAGATGAGAATCCCAAACACTAGTTTCCATCGAGGCTGGCCCTTTCCAAGCTTCTTGCTTAGTGATATGTATACATGCTAGTCAAGTACATCTTAGGAAGGGAATGGCTGCCTCCAAAACCCAATCAATCTCTCCTGCCTCTTTCACTCACTCTGGCTTGAGCTAACTGTAATTCTTTCTTTAATTTGTGTCCTAATATATATTTACTTGTGCTCTTGGACATGACATTTCAGATTGTCCTTTTGGTTTCCTGTATTTACAGATTCCTCTTCCCTAGTTAGTATTATCTACCACTTTTTAAAAAAATACAAATTCTGGAACTTGTCTAGAATAAAGTTTAACCTTTACATCATGGCTCTGCATGCTCCTATTGGCCTTTATTCCTTAGAGATCTATGCTTACATCTGTGGCTCCCAGAAAGGGGATTCATTTAAACTAAGGGGGGTTTATTTTTCTGGAAAATTGAATTATCCCCCAATTCCCTAAATTCTGTCCTTTGTTCTCACTCTCTGCTGCCCTCCAGCGGCTATATTTAAGATACAGTGGTTAGAAATTAGTTCTAAGTCTGCTGATATTGGCTACCAATCCTTTAGTACCTAGCCTCTTAGCCCACAACCCTATGTGATGTCTATATATATATATATATATATATATATATAAAATTATTTAAAATACATTACTGGTAACAATAAATTGTCTCCAGTAGTATTTTCATTTGTATACATCTATACCAAGACATATAAGAATGTCTTGGGCCAAAAAAGGTGTGGGTAGAAAAAGCTAAAGATGCCTTGTTCTAGCAGGATACTAGGCACTGTCAACAGCTGAGGTAAGATTCGTGTTCAGAACAAGGCAGGGTTAAATTCAGCCAGCAGCACAGCCTCTGACAGCACTGCTTCTCCCATGGAAATTTATTGGTGATGTCTTTCTTATCATTTCTCTTAAAGATGTGATTGTCTGAGACACTCAGATTTGTGGGTGTGCATACCCAGGTGTCTGAGACTTCGCTTCCTAGGAGAAGCAGAGAGGAGTTCAGCTTGCTACTTCATACTTCAACTATGAGAGGGTCACTAGAGCTATGGGAGACATTTCCAGGTGTGTTTTGTGAACTATTTATTAGCTCTTCACCCAAGAGCTAATATTGGAATCAAATACTAGTCTTTGATCTCAGATTTTGTTATGAGGGGAGCTAGTGTGAGGTTGGTACCAGGTTCACATGAAAACTCATAGCTGTTGAGTCAGTAGAGTTAGTATAATATGTAGGGCACTTGCCTTACATACAGCTGAGCCTGGTTTGAATCCCCAGTCAACATGCTTATCTAAATCCCTGAAAACGAAAATGAACAAACTGCTGAAACTTCTGGTTCTCTAAACCAAAACAAGAAAAAAATTAGGTGTGTGTGTGTGTGTGTGTTTGTGTGTGAAACCAAAATGAACAAGCTGCTGAAACTGATTGTCCCCAAACCAAAACAAGAAACAAATTAGGGTGTGTGTGTGTGTTTACACAATTCCTCACCAAAAGGTGTGACTAAAACTTTTAGTACCTGCAGGAAAGACTGTGCCAGAAGTATTTTCAGGTCAAAAGTAGGAAGTGTTGGACTGTACCAAGACTGCATACAGGTTGACAGTAACAATGGATAATGTTAGTTTGGGAGTCATGAGTCATGCCAAAGATCAGTTTTGACACTTGCTACCCAGAAAACTGTCTGCAACGACTTTGAAATGAAGGTCCTGCATCTATTGCTGGTCTCTTTAGCACTGTAATTAATACAGTTTAGGAATTCTGATAGGACTCATAGTGGCTGTCATCCATGAGTCAGCATTTCCTGACACCAACTGTGTAAAGAGTTCCCAAGAGGTGCAGAAGTTCTGTTTCAACAAAGCACAGGTGAGTAAAGAGCCAGGTGTCTGCTGCCAACACTCCTGCTAAGTGGTCATACTTCCTATTTGAGGAAAAACAAAATCCCTTGAAAATAAAAAAGAGTTCAACAGTCTTTTTACTTTTCTTTCTAGGATCCAAACTGTTGTCCTAAAAGTCAATGAGTCTCTGTATCTAACACTACCCTGGACTCAATTGTGGCCAATCCTTGCTACCAACCTTCAAAACAATTCTGTGAAGGCTTTAGGAATTCACTTCTGAGATGCAAAATGATTTCCATACTGAGAGGAGATGAACAGAAAAGAGCTTTCTGACCTTTTTGACCATTGTACATGATTCCAATATCAATCTGTAATACTTTGCTTTAATATTATTTTATAAGATCGTGTGTGAAAAATGGATTCTATAATTAAAATAAAAAGTAACCTAAGGACCTTTTTTGAGCTTACCTCCTCAGCTAACAGGCTAGTATAAGGTGATATAAAGTCTCAGCAGTTCTAGAATAGATCCTCCAATAAACAAAGGCTATTTAGAAAGTCACAGAGTATGTTCTATATTTCTGACAAGTTCCTTCTATTTATTTTCCTTGGTGATTCTGGTTCCTAATGTCTCACTTGTGATAAGGAGACAGATCTGGTTTTCAGATCTTCAGAATGCTTTAAAAACATTCCAGTAGCTGAAGACCTTCATCTGTACCCCAGATGCCTGGCTCTTGCAGCCTTGGGTACTGTTAAGGTCAAAGGTCTAGCACAATAGAGTCAATTCTTAGAAATAGTGCTATTTATCTCTCTTTACAGAACTGGAGTGAAAGGTGGTAGCTCTCACCTTGGAAATAGGAATTAATTTCTGGCAGAGCTCCCTTTGAGGTTAGAGGCATTACTTAGGCTAAGGGTGTCTGTCAAAATAACTGGATAAGACAATGTTGTCAAATAAGCAGAAAATGCTGCATTAAAAAAAAAGCCACATTTTGAAGCATTACAAGTTAATGATTTGATTTATGCTAGAGTGTCAAATCCTCTATAATAAGCATTATCACTACATAGAAAACCTGGACTTAACTTGGGGTATCTTACCAGAAAACTCTAAAGCTGTCCTTAAAAGTAGAACAATACAACATCAATGGAAAAAAAAATCAAAATCCATTCTCCTGAATCAAAATGCTCAGGGGTTACTCCTGGCTAGCGCTCAGAAATCACTCCGTGCTTGGGGGGACCATATGGGAAGCTTGAGGATCGAACCGCAGTCTGTCCTAGGTTAGCACGTGCAAGACAAACACCTTACTGCTTGCACCACCACTCTTGCCCCATATCTTAAAATTCTGTGAGCTATCAAGCAGCTTGATTTTTGACTCTGAAACACTGTTTTAATAGTCATTGTTGAAGGTCAAAGATAGTTGAAGTTGACAGAATATATCAAGTGAGCACTTGGAGATATTTCCATAAATATCGTTGGCCCTACACATCACTGCTATGTTTATATACCACTTCTGTTTCTCTCTATCAGGAAGACCCTTTTATAAAAATATCTCCCCTACTACCCATTTCTATACCTTTTAATTTTAGTTATTCACTAAATGCTTAGGAAAACCACAGGCCAACTCCCCAAAACTCTCAAGTTTAAGAACCATAAGAAGAAATACATGTAGAAAACAGCTTTCTTTCTCTATGATATAGTGGAATAGATGTGTTGAAAAGTAGAATATTGATCTTTTAAGTTGTGTGTTATGGTGTGGCAAACCTGGAACGGACCCCAGTTTAATTCCTGGCACCCATATGGTCCCCTGAGCCTGCCAGGAGCAATTCCTGAGCGCAAAGCCAGGAGTAACCACTAAGCTCCATTGGGTGTGGCCCAAAAAAAAACAAACAAACAAGCAAATAAATAAATAAGAATAAAATATGTGTTATGACCCAATCCCACCCAGTATCTTCTGTGATCTCTTAGTTGATTAGAATGGTCAGAGTGAATTATGAAGATGGAACCTCTACCAAATATGTTTTGTTAAATGCTGCAGCAAACAAAAACTATCTTTTGACAGGTGTTCAATTATAGATACTAATTTTAATTTTAAGCAAAATTAAGACCACCACCACCACCACCACCACCCCCACACACACTATCAGTCAAGCATAGCCAAAGAAAAGTTTCTCTTACTTCTTACTGATACTCTTGGCTCATAAGACTTGAGGACAGTGCAAAAGAGAAAGGAAGGAAATGGATTTTTTTTTAAAATATAAGTCTCATTAAGCAAGATAAAGATAGAATGAGAATCAGGAGTAGTCCTACATATTAAGATGATTAATCCTAGGTTTTCCTTCCTACTATTAACCAACTGATAGTACTGATTTGACTAAAAATTCCTCTAAAGCAGGGGTCCTCAAACTTTTTAAACAGGGGGCCAGTTCACTGTCCCTCAGACCACTGGAGGGTCTGACTATGGTAAAAACAAAACTAATGAATGAATTCTTATGTACACTGCATATATCTTATTTTGCAATGAAGAAACAAAACAGATACAAATACAATATGTGGCCCGCGGGCCATAGTTTGAGGACCACTGCAAGGAAGTAGCATATGAATTTGTCCAATATCTCCGAAGAAATATACAATTATTCCTTTTAGGTACTAGAGTTGTTTTTAAGATAAGTAAAGTGTCTGCAATGGAAATGCACTGTGTTTACTTTAGACTAAAGGTTTAGTTAGAAATTGGGGAATAACTGGCCTAGAGGGAATGTCACCAGCTCAATCTAAAAAAAGCCGTAGATATCTTGGGATGGCTTTGCTGTATAAGAGTCGTTGCCAACAAGCTCCATTCAGCAGATCTGATGCAATGTCACACCCTTGTTCATTCACTTTATAAAATTATGTATATTGGAAGAAATAACAATTTGGTTCAAAGAACA
Organism: Suncus etruscus; assembly: GCF_024139225.1. NCBI lineage: Eukaryota > Metazoa > Chordata > Mammalia > Eulipotyphla > Soricidae > Suncus > Suncus etruscus. The sequence continues at coordinate 22,730,093 of NC_064859.1, read as the reverse complement.
GAAAATAATGTCATGTTATTAAAGATAAGAGTGAAAACTTTTCCTGTTTGTCAAACACGAACATATATGAATTAAATAAATCATGCATTACCTGGTGAAGTTTAAGGTTTCCTCATAATGGATGTAAATACGAAAAATAAAAAATGTCAGAGGATGGCCTACAATATGAAGCATTTGAAGCAGTGCAAGACATAAAATAGAAAAAGGAAACCATGAGGAAAAAGAGTAACAGTATAAATAAATAATAAAGAGAAATTAAGGAGAATGGATTTAAAGATTAGCCTAATCAAGAGGAAATACACTAAAAATCCTAAGTGTAATGCATATATATATATATATATACACACACACACACACACATATATATATACATATTTTAAAACATTATTTAAATCTTGTTGTTTTCTACATTTGAAATACCTTCTGCTGGTATCAGCATCCAACTTTTTTATAGTATAACTCTTCCACTTTTTCATGAAATACTTTATGATACTTTATAGCTACTTAGGCCCATTAAGACCCTTTCTCTTTTTTTCCAATGATTAAAAAAAAATCTGTGTCTTGGCTTGCATTGCTTATTTTGTGACAATTACATAAAAGTCCAATATCCCAAATTGAAATCAAAGTGGAATTTGACAAATAGAGGTAGTTAGCCAACAAAATGTAGTAAAGGCGATGTTTGCTAGTTCCAAGTGTGGGCCTCAAGGGGGTTGCATATTTTCTTTAGTTCTGGATGCCTTCCAAGATGCTATGTGAATCAACCTGCGGGAAGCTGCTGGTGGTTGAGAGCATACCTGGAGCTGAGAAAAGCAGCCACGTTAAGGCATCTTAGACCAGGCAGTGCCAAGACAACCCAGAAGCTGATCTCAAAGTATGAATGAACCCATTACAACTATCCTAAATTGCCAAGTTGCACATACTAGACCTCAATGAGTGGTTCCTGTTTTGAAACCAATACATTTTGGGGTCATCTGCTATGCAGCAAAAGTGGCCAAAACAACCAAACTATGCACAATGGATCCTTCCATTCAAGGTAATGCTTATCAAAGTATGCTGTACATTAGAATAAAAGGTTTTTATTACTTCTTTGTCCCTGAAGATCATCGACTATTTCATTTGTGATCAAAATCTGGAATTCCCAAGCATTAGCTACTTAATGTTTAACAAAAGAACAAAAGTACAAGCAATAGTACTGCTAAATAAACAGCTGACTACTGAGAATCTACGAAGGGCCCTTGGATTACAACTTTCATCATGACACCTCAAAGGGTAGAAATTTGGGTAGATGCTATTTTAAGTTAGCCTTTTTTAAGTTTTACTATAATCCTACTTGTATGAATTTAGAAATAAAAAAGTATAGAGTAGTTAAAAGGGAAGATTCTGATTTTTACTGATTCATATAATTATTAACCCAGAAATCTGACAAACAAAATATGTACGTAAGTATGTTTTGACTTTGAAGTGCTATACACATGTAAAATATCACGAAAGCCTGCATATTCAAAATGTGATTTCACTCTTTTACTAAGACACAGGAAATTTCAAATAGACAGGACAGATGGAAAGGATGAACAGTTTTGCTGCCACATCTAATTTGATTTCTAATAAAATTTCACAGCTTGTAAATGACACCACTATTATAGACTACACAGAGAGAATTTCATGTTTTGAATGTTTTAAAAATGTTCACTGAATGGATAGTGTCTGAAACACTCTAAAAAAAAGAGAACATGAAAACATGACCAGCATACATATCCTCATAGCCAGTGAGTCAAATATAGATGCTAATAGTGAAATAATATCCTGCTTAAACTGCCTGCAGTGGGATGTTTAGGTGCCTCTTGTGTAGGTGAATGTCCCTTTCAACTGCCTTAACCTCAATTTCTCTTTTAACTTCTGTTATCCCAGTTAATTCTCTTGTTTACAGATTAATTTATAAAAGGCTTAATGTTAATATAAGTTAATAAAGAGAATAACCAAAAAGGTTTAAACAGGCTAGCATATTAAAAATATTTGTTGTTTTTCCTGGAACAGTAAAGAAAGACATTGGGGTTTGACAACAAACATACCCAGAGCCTATAGTTAGTCTCATGACAGTAATGCTTCAAGGGTAGAGACATCCTGTATCTCTTAGGCCAAGGGAGTTTCCTTTTTAATCTTCCCAATGTTTACTGTGCCGATGCATAAAACAAGTAAACAAACAAAAAACTTGACACACCTGCCCCCTTCTTTCCTTTTTCTTTTCATTTTTCCCTTCTTTTAATTTTGTTTATATTTATAGTTTCTAGATAGGGCCCATGCCTTTTTTTTCATAGAATCATAGAACATGGATCATCTTGCTCTGCCTCATATTTATATGTCTTCCTACAAACTGAGAAAAGAAAAAATAATGTGGATGGGACTTAGGGGTCAAGCAGTCTTAGGAGCATTAAGTGGAAATAAAAAATGGTCAGCCCTAAATACCCAAACTAATGTCAATGACAGTAGAATCAAGAAACCCAAACTATAACAAGCTCTACACAAAATGGACCTGTTATACTAGCAGTCTAGGGTGCTAAGGGTAGAGGTATGGATTGCATGTTGGGAACTGTGATAGAGGGAACGACCCTAATTCAATGTCACTATGTAACTGAAATACAACTGTGAAAGACTTGTAATTCACATTGGTCTCAATAAAAAATTATTTTAAAATCTCTGTTGCTAATATGTTGAAAAGAAAAACATAAATAAACTGAAGTCTCCAATTTTAGTTCATCAAATCGACCACATAAAAAATAGTTGAGAAAAGAGTAACAATGCTACATGGGAAAAATGTATGGTTAGCAGGAAACTCAATAAACCAATAACAAAAAGCCAATAGTACAGGGTGGGGATATGCTCATAAAAACGGTGAGTTGGTCAAAGTCTAAAGAAAATTTTAATAATCAGATGGTTTAGAATGAATCTTGGTGCTTGGGCAAGCAACTTCTTTGTCAGGAAAATATTCAAGCATACACTGGAGTGAATAATAGGATACCAAATATGACACTAAGGATAATACTACATGGTGCTAAGATTAAATTACAAACCAGAAGGTCCATAATTTTATTTTAGGATTCCAATGAATAAATACAAGAAGACAGCACATTCAGGAACACTTGATAATGCCTTAGGTGAGATCAAGTTACTATCACTGGAACTATCATTCCCATGCTTCCAATCTTAATTTGAGCATCTCTATGGCTCAGAAAAAGCCTCCTTAAAAAAAAGGCTTGTTTTATATATGCAATTATGAGAATAATTAATGTGAACTGCAAAAACAAATATTTTTAGCATGGCATATGGAAGGAAAGTTTCTTCCCTTTTTTTTAATAAATAATTCAACCTAAACATTGTTAATAATGAGCTACTGTCTGAGAATTAGGGATGCTTCTGAACATTTAAACTGCTTTAATAGAGACAGATATAAAGAGAAATTAGGTGATAATAAGAGGAAGCACACTTGTAGTATTAATAAGATCTTAGAGCTTTAATTTCTACTGCTTAAAGGAACTCTGATAGGACTGTAATAGAAAATAGAAACATAATCATGAACAATAATACCTACTGGGAACTCACAAGTACTTGAGCATTCACCCCCAGCTCAGACACCCTATTTTGGCTGTGCTTTCTAGCGTACTCCCTTAGTGAACATTTTCTGTGAACACTAGTTGCGTCCCATAGGGACCAAAACCACAAACTAGAGAGAATAACCACCCTATCTTCTCATGAATAGTGAGAAGGGAGGCTTTGCCCGCCTTGGGTGTGTTTCTCCAGTGAAACTTAGATTCCATCCTGCAAAACAGTAACACCAAAATCTTAATCTTTCAACCAATGAATCAGTCAAGGGATTAAAACTGAATGTCGTAGTTGAGTTGCTGAATCTACTGGTGGAAGGTGTTAAGCATGGATAGATGCTCAGCTCCATTTGTGATCATGCTGGGAAAGCCTTTATGTGCAAGAGAACCCCCACCTCAACCCCAAATATTAAGTTGACACACGTTTCTGGGACACAGCCTGAATCCTCAAACTTTGGCGGGTCTATAGAAACACAATTTTCTGTTTTCTGCTTAACAAGGCTTTCCAGAATTGTCATTAGATGACAGATTACACCACCCATCTACAAGGATTCAGGGGTAGTTCAGGCCATCCATTATGGGTTCAAAGCTGTTCCAGCATGAATCAAGTCACAGTGGTAAGGAAACTACCAATACAAGGGATCCTACAGCTTTAAGAAATACCCTGGGCATCTAAAAGTTTTCAGAATGCAAACTATGTCAGCTCTGAAAACAAGAGGCACTGCATCATGATGGCAGGAGAAACAAAGCCAGCCCCTTTTTTAAAACAGACAAAAAAAAAGATTGTTTTAATAGGAGAGAAGCATCAGTCATTGATTCTTACTTCATTCACACTTTTTATCCAACCCCATCCATCTTCAGAGTGAAGAGATGACAGAGCCCAGTTAGCTCTCTCCCTTTTGACCCCCGCCTGCCCATCCAGCTTCTCTGTACCCAAATCACCAAGGCCTACCAACCCACCCATTTCATTCGGCAAGAAACGGCCCTCTGGAAGCACTCTTTCTATCCAACAGGCTTGCAGAGCTCAGGTATGCCTAAATCCTGTATTTCCTCGCATGCCCTTCATAGTGTTGACTGTCAAGTTAGCATGAGTGGTCAGGGTCTTTGCTAAGCATCTTTGAAAATGGCCATTTAGTCACCTGTGGCTGACTACATTCTACAAAGGAAGAGACAGGAAGACAGAAGGCATAAGAAAAAGCCAACACACCAAGCCAACAATCCAGAATGTAAAATATTTCATTTTTTTCTTAAACACTGCTACCCTCATTATTGCCAAACAAAAGTTCTCCAGGCAGCAGTCTCTGCTTCAGTGCACCTGCTTAGCATGGCTTTACTGAGTTATCTTTCTGCTGTGTCTGCAGAAGCCAACTGCAGCACAATGGGTCACATCACTTGAGGGTCACTTGAGTCCCTCTACTCTCTGGGTCCCTCCTCCCATCTCCTGCCTTCTCTTCTACCCACAAAACCTTTAACTCCGCCATAGTTAAGGAGCCCAGATAGCTAAATAAAAGAGGTGGCCTCAAACACAGGGAAAAACTCTTGGGTCTCCAGTGTGAATCACCAACGCCAATCCCCCGCCCCTCCCCTTTTCCTTAAGACCTGATGGTCTTCAGTCACACATCTTAAAAGAAAAACAAAAAACAAAAACACAAAGACTTACTTGTCTCAAGTCGATGAAGGCCAACTGCAGCGTGTCCTCCTGGAACCCAGGCACCGGGCCGGATCTGGCAAACTCTGTGGGAAAGAAAAGAGGATAAAAAGCGCCTTTAACTAACCATGGACAGGGAGATTGGCAGACGGATGACAGGGAAGACAAGAGAGGCTGGGGGAGAGGAGGACCAAGCTTCTAAGGAGTCATGTCTCTCTCCCTTCAGCTTCTTTGTTTGCCCTTCAAAATTCGTGTCATCAAAACACCATTAATTCCAGCATCCTGACAGCAAGGAAACTGTACTAATTCGACCTGAAATTTATTCCCATGAGCTGCGCTGGGCTTCAGAGTATTTGTTTTGTGAATGGACAAACAACTCGCAGAGGAGGAGGGAGTGGGGGAGAGAAAAAAGTTTTTCCCTCAACACAATAAAATCTTCAGCTGTGAAACTCTTTTGAGTTCCGAAAGCTATTTATATTTTAGATCGCTGAAGGAATTTTCTAATTTCACGCCTGTCACCTCATTCCCCAAGCATTTATCAAAAAATATTCCCTGCCACATCATTAATTATTCCTTCACCGATTATTTTATTATCTCATGAGTGCATTATTGCATGTGCGTACACACGCACACACATAGCAGGAGAGTCTGCCCCAATCCAGCACTTGACTAGCTCTTCAGCAAAGTAGCATCTGATATCTGAAAAGGACCATCTAATAAATCTCATTGCAAAACCTTAGGGAACATGCATACATCCACTCTCTAGAGTATGCTTTGTCCTTGATTTCTGTGCTACTCTTAAAAGTTATTTTTTCTTTTCCACCTACCCCAATTTAATCTTGGGTCAAAAAGATCACATGAGTGCTATTTAAATTTACAGTAGTTAGTATCTTGGGTACATGTTTAGTTTATGACTCTGTCTTTGACATCATTAACAAAAAGATAGCTGCACAGGGCCATAGTGATAAATACTGGAAACAGTTAAGAATGTCAAGTTTAATTGTCCCTAAGCCTACTTATTAAAAAATCAAGAGATCTTATTTAAGCACTCTACAACACAAAATAAACATATATATTGAATATAAAAGCTAGACAATTACTATGTACGTCTTGAACTTTTCTGTGAAACTAAAGTCTGGCGGCCATTTACTTGAAAATGCTCAAGTGTCTGCTCAAATCAAGTATGAGAAGGAATGTTATCATCTGACATATTTTCTCTCCAAGAATGAGTTTAATAAATTATAAAATTAACATCATATTTTTCTCTTAAAATTAAATTGATCAAGATATTTTTACATGTCTGGAAAAGTACTCCTTTTAGCTACTGAATACATTCAAATCTTAATTTGTGAACAATCATAGGAATTTCTGTTCTTTGAACATATTTTCCATGTAGACCCTTCACTGGCATAATAGATGTTTGAAAAACCTTTATTCCATTTTAAAAACTAATAATAACAATTTAGGCTGCAGAGATTATGAAAACATTGTGTAAAAATAAAATGTCGAGCAATATATCAAGTAAATCAAAGCACAGCGCAAATGTATTATAAAGTTACACAGAAACTATGCTTATTTCAGATATTTCAAATAAAAGTGACGATCACAAATAGAAGGAAAAAAACTATATTGCATAATTAGCAGCACTAACATTTCTATTTGTTTTTGGAAGTAAATTCAAGTGCCATTTGTAAATTAAGTTTATCCTAATTACTTTCAAAATAATTGAAAGTTATAAATAATAAATAACAATTGAAGTTTTAAAAAATCAAAACTCTAACACTATACAAATAACAAATGAGGATTATGTTAATATAAAGTCTGACATAATCCATCTTTATATCGAATCATTATAATCATCTATAATAACTTTATTTGTTACAGCTGCTCAAGTAAGATGCACAAGTTTTTTATACTATCCTACTGTAGAAAGCAGTTCTTTCAGTTATTGCCACAAACCACTCTTATTAACAATTCTGACTGTCAGATGACCGGTCAGCTTATGTAAACTTCACACACCTAATGATACCATCTGCAGCTGTGAGATTATTACTATTGCTCCAGCATGACTCAAAACCGTGTTGCGTCACTTGAAGTTATGAAGCTCTCTGTCAGTAGAACTATTACAATCAAGGGCTCCTACCGCCTTACCTATGACAACTCCAACAGAATGAACTTGTGATATGTGGTCTGAATGCTTGGGAGATGGCTCTACGTTACTGAATCTCCTGATTGTACATGCTTCCTGGGGTTCCTAAACATTGCTGCTGAAACCACAACTAATCTAATCAAAATATATTTAATTCTAAGAATCTCATTTTTATAGACCTCATTTTAATGATGCATCAAATCTTCCTGTTTCTCAGGAGACAGCATAGATAAATGAGAATGACAATTGAAAAGTATGACAAAGGAAAAAGGTTTACTTTAATCTATAAATTATAAAATTATGTATCTATATTAAGTATATAAATCAACTTTATAGGTCTAGCTTTATATATAAATTTATCTACATTAAATATATAAATAAACTTTATATTTATTGCATTCATACTACTGTATGTGTATGTCTTATCTCCCCAAGAATATAGTAAACTCCTAGGGATTAAGACCATATAACAGAACATAACAAGTATTACAAATAATAATATAATATTTATAAGAATTAAATATAATACTTGGTAGGTATGAGTATCAAATACTCACATATCAATTAAATAAGTTACCCAATTGACAATACTCATAAACAACACATATTTCTTTAGATTTCAATAAACAAAGGGTTCTTAACCAGGGTATCCATAAGCAAATTTTTAACACTTCATGAACTTCCTAACAGTTAAGTGTACAATTCTTGAAGAAGATGGGCTTTGGAGTCATAAAAATGAGAGTTTAAGTTCCAGTTACTAGATGGACAAATTGCTTAGCCTCCTTAAAATGGTAATGTCTTTGTGCTAGAGCAATAACACAGGGGTTTAAGGAACTTGCCTTAAACCAATTGGATGGGGATTCCAGTTAATCCCTATCCAATCCTCAGTGTCACATATGGTACACTGCATCACAACCGGGAGTGATCCTTGAATGCAGAGCCACTAGCAATTCCTGAGTTGTGTCCCAACTCCCACACCCCAAAGACCTCAAACAAACAAACAAAAAAGACCAGTTTACCCTAACAGTGCTTCTATAGAGTCTAAATGAAATAATACATGTATATAATAAAGCAATTGGCAGAATGCCTGGTACAGAATAATTATATTTTGGTGGAATGTGTATCTATTTGGGAAGAACACTCAGTTTTCATTGAATTCTCAGATGGTTAGTAGACAAACAAAAATTAAGATAAACTATTCTAACCATAGCAAAACTTTAGTTAAATTTCAGTTACCATCAATTGATAAATTATTGAGAATTTATTTATGGCTAAATATTTAAATACTTCTCTCAAAGAAAGTTAATGTGACTAATTACTAGTATACTAACCCAAATATAGCATTTTATTAATATTAATCAAAAATTAATAAATGCATGTAATAGATCCTATAATTCTATAAATCAAAATATCTGTCAAGGCAGGACTGCTTACTTAGAGTCAATTTTGACTTAGCATAAGGTAATATGCATATTTTTTAAAAAATGAACAAACTTCTGTGTAGTCTGATTTCAAACATATAAAATTTTATATGCATAAAAACAAGATATGAAATAAAAACAGCATGAAGCAAGCACTTGTTTCCCAGTATTAAACCTGAGGCTGCTGAAGAAGATAATAACAAGAGATCTGATGATTCTTTCTAATTTACAAATCTTAAAAATGAATATACATTACTTTCATAATCACAAAAGAAAAAAAAGCAGACCCCTCCCTCACCTGTCACACCCTCAAATTATTTATTGGTGATGGAAACAGTACTTCCTACAGTTACAAAATAAATAACTTGCTTGAGATTTTAGCATTACAAGTAACTGGCATTAGTCTAGATACCTAGGTTCTGAGATGCTGTGTGACAGAAAGACTGGAAGAAAATAAGAAGTATGCAGCCTGCCGTAACACACTGATGCCGACACAGATGGCTTAGATGAACATGCAAGAAGTCTTTAGTGTCACAAATAAAACCTTTCTTACTTGATATTGTATATAGGCACACATGTGTACACATAACTGTGACCAAAAGTAGAACCAAATAAATACTTGGGAACAATAAAGAAGGCATTTTTGAAACTTTCTTTGGGGTTCAAGATCTGCATTAAGTTTTGAGTATTCTGAGTCAAAACCCATGTTTCCAAAGCCTATAATTCTGCAGAGAGGCCTCAGTATTAAATAATATAAAAATTTTTTACATTGTTCAACATAGAACCTCAACATAGAACATGCCTTTACATATCTTATATTTAAATTCACTTGGCAGGTCAAGTGATGTTCTAGTGTGGCTCGCAAGAAAACTTGTTCCCCTGAGTAGAGCTTTGACCAGCACCAATCCAACCCTTTAGAAAATTCAGCTTCCCTAGCAAATCTTCTCTGCTCATGTCTAATCATGAGCTAGTAACAAAAGCTAGTAATAAAAACCTGACTTTAGGTGGGGCTATAAAGTACAGCATAGGGCCATTATCTTACACATGGTCAACCCAGGTTCAATCCCTGGCACCATGTATGGCTATCTTGATCCGGTGAGAAATGATCCCTGAACAGAAAGTCAGGAGTAAGCACTGAGCACTGCCAGGTGTAACTCAAAAACTAAACAAATAAAAAATAAACAACAGGGCCCGGAGAGATAGCACAGCGGTGCTTGCCTTGCAAGCAGCCGATCCAGAACCTAAGGTGGTTGGTTCGAATCCCGGTGTCCCATATGGTCCCCCATGCCTGCCAGGAGCTATTTCTGAGCAGACAGCCAGGAGTAACCCCTGAGCACCGCCGGGTATGACCCAAAAACCAAAAAAAAAAAAAAAAAAAAAAAAAAAAAGAAAGAAAGAACTTGACACTATGATTCAATTTATAAATGAAGAATTGTCAACCAATTGGATGATGAAGAAAATATTTTCATTTAACAAATGAAAAGAAGATATGCAAAATTATACGTATTTTAAATGAAGACATATTTTAAATTAAGGTACAATAAAAGGAAAGAAAAATCATATATAAGGGCTTGAGAATTAGTGCGTGGGTAAAGTGCTTGCCATCAATCCTTACCCATCCCTGAGCTCAGAACCAGAGTTAAGCCCAGAGCACAGCTGGGTGTGGACCCAAATTCAAATCCAACAATGACAACAAAAGAAAACCATACACAAAACTTTTAGTTACCAAATGTTTCTCATCTCCTATCTTCTTATATACTCATAGATTGTCTCATGTACACAAGAACCTAAGATTCATAGATCTACGAGGTATGGCAATCAGTGTTGAATACAATATTAATTTCACAAAAATATGTGTTAGGCTTAAATAGCTAATAATTTACATTATAAGGGAATCAAATTATCAATGAAGAAAAGGAAGGCAATTAATTTCAAGATGCCTTCTAGATCTTTGAAGCCTAGACTTAAAAATTAAACAATTCAAAACTTGGAGAAAGTAAAAGTCAAACTTTAAATTATCTGCACACTGGAAGAAAAGAAAAAGCTTTGACGAAAAGTGCAGAATCTAATCAGAATAAAATAGATTCAGAGTTAGAAGTGGCTTTGAGAAATAGATATGACCACTTTATGCTGTAACACTATTTATATAGTACATTGGGAACTTACAAAATCTTTTCACATTGTTCTGAGGCTAAAAAATGTTTTTAAAGAAATAACAAGGTTCTACTTTTAAAAATCAAAATTGATATGTCTGGCAAATAGGTAAAATGGCAAGTATTAGATGCAAACAGCTTACGAAAATAAGAGAAAATTGAAAAGAGACTAAATTTTTAGAGGCCCCAGATGATATCAAATTTTTTTTGTTCCAGTAAATTTCCAGACAGCAGACATAAGATGGTGAGTGTTGAGTGAATGAGAAGTTTGGCTTTGACTCAAATGACAGGGAAGAAAATGCATTTCAAAGGACTGGAGCAATAGTACAGTTAAGTACAAGTAAGGCATTTGCCTTGCATGTATCTGACCCAGGTTCTATCCCTGACATTCCATATGATCCCATCCCGACCATGGCCAGCACTGATTCCTGAGTACAGAGCCAAGAGTAACCCCTGACATAGCCAGGTGTGGCCCAAAACAAAACAAAGCAAAAACAACAAAAAAGGAAATTCAGTATTCTAGAGCTCAAAGTATGTTGGGTACTTGTTTATATCTTAAGATCATGTCAGGTCACATGTGGTGTTTGTGAGATTGAAAAAATAAGAGTTGCTGTTGCTGTATTAATATAATGGTTTCCTGGTGTCTAGCTCCCTGGAGCAACAGATAAGAGTGTCTGAGACTAAGAAGTGTGGCTCTAGGGAAGCTCAAGTCTTCTTGCATCACTTCACAGTGGCTCCACTAAGCTAATTACAGAAAGAAGCTGATGGACTCCACAGGGAATCCACTCAAGGCCTTGCTGGCCAGAGAGTTGGCCAGACCTAAAGAAGTAAGAAGATATCAGGGAGACAGAAAAAGCATGTGGAAGTAGTGGGTGGTGAAAGGGTGTTCTACTTAGAAATGTGCTGACTCTACTTGTCTAGTTTTGTATGAACATGGAAATGACTACCTTTCATTTTCTCAAGAAAAACCCTGTGATGTGAGCTATGCCTTACTTCAACATGTTTCAGATATGTAACTCATGAGATCATTCACTTCAGGAAGGACAGAAGATAGTACAGATTAAATCAAATCTTCTTAGTCTGATAAAACTAATTAACAATAATAACTAAATCTGATAACAAATGTCAAACCATATATAATCACTTAGAAATTTATAAATTTATTATTTATATAGTTATTCATGATTGGGTTTCAGGCAAACAATGTTTCAACACTAATCCCTTCACCAGTGTGGACTTTCCTCCATCAATGTTTCCCCATCCCCACTTGCCTCCTACCAGTCTACTTCTATAAGAGATGTTTTCTATATATATGTATATAAAATTTTGCTCAGATATCATTTTTAATTAGAAATAATAAATAAATTCCTTATAATCTGGGCAATCTCCACAAAGGCACTCTTATGCCATTGCTAAGTCAACAATTGATCTCTACCTGGCCTTACCTGTGCTGTGCAACTAAGAGGCAAGGAGCAACCAAGCATTTCCAGGGACTGGTGTCAGTCACAGCACAGTTTATACTGAAGAGAGAAACCTTTCTATTAAGTCAAGGAACTGGAGGAACATACTTCTTGTGCCATGCCTTACATGGAAGAAAAACAAGTAAAGATCAGTGAAGTCCTCTAGTTGAATTCAATAATCCAATTTAAAAACAATTCTGATGAAATTTCAAAAAAAGGTGATTAAAAAACTACCTACTATTAATGTACTTCAGGAGTAAGAAGAGCCTATGTAGAAGTAAAGTATTAGTTGACTAAACATATTCTAAAAATATGTTCTAACATATTCTAAATGATGGATAAGGCTACTTCAGTTGTTTCTATCAAAGTAAACAAGAATGGCTTTTTACATTGTGTGATTCTTTGCAAATGAAGACATGCAAAAAAGTCAAGATAGGTCAGTTAGCACTGGTTTTCTTTTCCTTAACATGGAAGAAAGGAAGGAAGGAAGGAAGGAAGGAAGGAAGGAAGGAAGGAAGGAAGGAAGGAAGGAAGGAAGGAAGGAAGGGAGGGAGGGAGGGAGGGAGGGAGGGAGGGATGAAAGGAGGGAGAGGTGGGAGGAAGAGGAGGGAAGAAGGAAGGGAGGAAAGAAAGGAGGGAGAGGAGGGAGAGAAGGAAGTAAGTTAGCACTGGTTTTCTTTTCCTTAACATAGGAAGGAAGGAAGGAAGGAAGGAAGGAAGGAAGGAAGGAAGGAAGGAAGGAAGGGAGGGAGGGAGGGAGGGAGGGAGGGAGGGAGGGAGGGAGGGAGGGAGGGAGGGAAGGAGGGAGGAGGGTTATGAGGGAGGGAGAAAGGAAGGTCAAAGATGACCTAGGATATGAGATTCCTAAAGTTTACAGGAGCATTTAAGTTACAGAGGACTCTTTACAGATGAAAAAATTATGGCCACAGGCACTAGGTCAGTGAATCAATTAGAATCTAATTCCTCTAACAATCTATTGTTTTGTTAGTTCAATATGCACTTCTTTATTTGGAATTGCTACAAAATACATTCATTTCATATACTCCTATATTTGTATATAAAACAGCATTATTTTCCATTTAATTAATATATAATAAATAATACATTTAATAAATATATAGAACAAAATACTATATAATAAACAATATATTTATAATATAATTAATAAATATAATAATTAATAAATAAAATCATAAAAATATGTAGATCTAGGTAAAGCCATAGTTGTCCTCATGCAAAAAAACTACAAGTTTGATAGTAGATCTTTGAAAACTACAATTAAAAAAACCCAATTAGTAATCAGCAAAGCTTCTGTCTATAATCTCTGGGAAAGTTGAGGATCTGCCATGGAGGGGTAAGCTTCCTGAGAGGACGAGAAAGGCTGGTGCTCTGAAGTAGTAACTTTATATCCTTGATATTTTTACTACGCTTTTAAGGACTTAATTTTATCCATGTGTTTGTTCAGCACTGATTATTCTCTTGTATGAACATATACATAAAGCTAAGTCTATCTGAAATTTTACATCGCAAAGAATTCTGCAGGGCATTTAATACAGCAGTGAAAATCAATTCTCTAGGAAAACAGTCTAAACAGAAATATGAGCTACATTTTAATATAGAATTTCTAATAGACATATTTAAATAAACAAGAAAATCTAATCCAAAATTTATATCTGGTTTTATCCAACACATCTAAAGTGTTTAGTTTCAATACAAAATTAATATTCAAATTACACTTAGTTTTAATAGTTGTTCAGTATGTATTTTATACTCACATACATCTCATTTCTGACTGGTTACAGTTCAAAATCTTCAGTTACTTTGGCTAGTAGCTCAGTTTTTAACAACACAATTTTTTAATGATGTTGATTGTAATTAGTGTAAAACAAAATAAAACGTAAAAAAGAATGACTTCAGATTTTGTCTTTTTCCTCCTTCCTTCCTTCCTTCCCTCCCTCCCTCCCTCCCTCCCTCCTTCCTTCCTTCCTTCCTTCCTTCCTTCCTTCCTTCCTTCCTTCCTTCCTTCCTTCCTTCCTTCCTTCCTTCGTTCCTCCCTCCCTCCTTCCCTCCCTCCCTCCCTCCCTTCCTTCCTAATTTTGTGGTGTAAGGGGTACAATCCAGGATCTCACACATGCTAGGCAAACTCTAACACTAAACACCACCACTCGGCTGCTACCTTTGATTCTGAAAAGACAAAGAGCACCATCCCATTAATACTAAATCTATTTTCACACTGATTATAAAGTTGAAATTGAAACAAATACCTATGACACTATTCAATGGTTTTCATTTAGTTCATATTTTAAAAGGTAATACAGAGGGCAGGGCACTTGCCTTGCAGCTGACCTAGTTCAGTTCCTGAACCCTATATGGTCCCGAGCATCGTCAGGAACGATTCCTGAATGCAGAACCACACTCTCTATGTTCTCAAAAAAGTGTTAGAAAACTATTCTTATATTTTATATAAATCTCATTTTAGGGGGGGGGTTGGGTCATACCCAGCAGCACTCAGGAGTTACTCAGTTACTGAGCTCAGAAATTGCTCCTGGCAGGCACAGGGGACCATATGGGATGCCGGGATTTGAACCACCGTCCTTCTGCATGAAAGGCAAACACCTTAACTCGATGCTATCTCTATGGCCCCTATAAATCTCTTAATCTGATTTTCTCTTCCTTATATCTTTGTTTCTCCAGTTTATTCATTGAAGGTAGTAGGATATAGCTATATGTATGTATTCTTTATTATGATAGTTTACCAACATGTAAGTTTCTGGAAAATATTCTTAGTTTCCCAACACAATGATAATAGTAGCATTCTAATCTCTAAAATTTGCACAATGTTTTACAAAGTACACCATTACACAAATATTGATTTCATTTAAAGTAAGCATATCATAAGCAGTCTTCAATAGATTGGTACTATGTATTTTTATTTTACTTTTTTTGTTCTTTTTGGTTTGGGGCCATACCTAGCAGAACTCAGAGCTAATTCTTAGCTCAGTATTTAGAGCTAAGTGGTGGTGCTTGAGAGACCATCTAGTCTGCCAGGGATGGAAATCAGGTCAGCAACATGCAAGGCAAACCACCACTGTAGCATCTCTCCAGTCCAGTATGTCTTTTTCTTACAGAAACAACAACAACAACAACAACACTGAAAGTCAGGGAAATGAATAATGCAGAATGTTTAATCCCTAAGGCAGGATAGGAAGCATGGCTATTTTCTAAGTTAAAAGAACTAATATTTTTCCCTTAATAGGAGCTATGCTCAGTGGTACTAAGGGGATCTGGGACCATTCCTTTGATTACTCAGTGAAGATTATTATTACTTTTTTTTTTACATTTTTTTTTTACAATTCTTTCTAAACAGAAGAGATGGTTAATGTTTCTTCAGAATATACATTTCACAGATGGTCTCACCATTTGCTGAAAAACTATGTCTCAGAGTCTAAGCTGTCTATAAGAAATGGATATATCGTTAGCTAAGGCAACTGGGATTCCCATCCTTTCTAGAATTTACTTATGTGATCTTGGTCCAATCATATAAATTCTTAGCACCAGATATCTCTGCTGTAAAATATTTTACTTGTTTAAAGCTATGGGCTGAATTGAATAAAGTCTGACCATACAGGCTACCCCAAGTGGTACTTCAGGGGCTCTAGGGTTACTTCTTATGATCCTCAGCCAGCATTGTGTGCAAGTCAGCAGCATGGTGCTTAATAGCCACCAGGGCTCTTGGAGGTGCTCAGAGCCACATGCTATTGGAACTGAAATCAGTGCCTTACAATGGTAGGACTCTGTTCCCCAACTTGAGCTATTTTCCCAGCCCCTCACATTCCTGGAGTCTATAATATCAAAAATGAAATAACTGGCCTTGAAATAATAAGAAATTGTGGACTCTGCTGTATCTCTGAAGAGGACACTGCTGTGTCTCTAAATCATGGCAGACATCTTTGGCTTTCTCTCTGCTTGCTTCATCCTGGGAACTTTGATCCTCTCAGGCATCCTTCCCTGAGGACTCGCCTTTTCCTGAGGTGAGTCTTCACCACCCAGAGACTGTGGAACTAGCTGACTCTGCTGTATCTCTGAAGCAAGGCAGACATCTTGGGCTTTCTCTCTGCTTACTTCGGCCTGGGAACTTTGATCCTCTCTGGCATCCTTCCCTGAGTGTTTGCCTTTTCCTGAGGTGAGCTGTCCCACTCACAAAGGGTGGAACCAGAGGAGCACGGCTGCTCCACTTCACAGCTGCGCACTCCACCTAGACTATGAATAACACCACAACATGCAGAAAAATCCACAACAAAAGCGTAACAATGGTGAAACAACGTAGGCCAACACCAGGCATAGAGAACGAATATAGCTACTCTGATGTCCCAAAAAAGGCCAACCACCTAGTCTCTCAGATATGGATTTTAGAGAAGAAATATGGACAATATTCACAGAACTCAAAGAAAGCATAGATCGAGTTGAATAGAACACTAATAAGAATCAAGAGTATATGAAGATAGAAATCAGAAAACTCCAAACTGAAATAATAGGTCTGAAAAACTCAGTAGATGAATTGAAAACCTCAATGAAAAGTCTCCCCAATAGGGTAACAACAGCTGAGGACAGAATTAGTGAGCTGGAAGATGAGATGCATAACAACTCTATATAGCAGAAGAGGTTGGGAAAAAACCTTAAAGCAAATGATCAGACAATGGAAAAATTACTCAAATAATGTGAACAGATGAAAATAGAAGTCTTTGATAAGCTCAACAGAAACAACTTAAGAATCATTGGAGTCCCAGAGATCCAGGAAGAAGTCCCAAGGAAGAATCAACAGTCAAGGACATCATTACAGAGAAACTACTAGAGCTAAAGACTACATGCAACTAAATCCTATATGCCCGAAGAGTACCAGTTAAAAGTGACCCAAGAAAAATCACCCCAAGACACATCCTAGTCATAGTGACAAATCCTACAGATAGGGATAGAATACTAAAAGCAGCAAGATCAAAAAAGGAAATTACATTCAAGAGAGCATCCTTGAGATTTACAGCAGAGCTATCACAAGAAACCCTCAAGGCCAGAAGGCAGTGAAATAAATGCTTCCCCTAGAATAGTGCATCTGGCCAGACTCACTCTCAGGTTTGAAGGAGGTATAAATAGCTTCATGGGTAAACAAAACTCAGAAACTTTACAGACTCAAAACCAGCCTTAAAAGAAAAACTGAAAGGTCTACTTTAAGACAAGACTGACCAACAGACACACCAAACTTCTACACAGATATGGCATTAAATCTGATGACAATTATCTCTCTCAATGTCAATGGACTAAATGTAGCAGTTAAGAGACACAGAGTGGCGAAATGGATCAAAAAGATGAACCCAACCTTCTGCTACCTACAAGAAACACTGCTGAATAGTCAGAACAAACATAGACTCAAAATCAAAGGCTGGAGGAAAATCATCCAAGCAAACAACACCCTTAAAAAAGCTGGAGTGGCCATACTAATATCAAATGACACAGACTTTAGACTCAGAAAAGTTGTAAGGGACAAAGATGGACATTTTGTACTAATCAAGGGATATGTACAACAGGAAGAAATCACACTCCTAAACATATATGCCCCCAATGAGGAGCCAACAAAGTACTTAATACAATTGTTGACAAATAACTGGCCTTTGTTCCCAGGTCCTGAACAAAGTTTTTGGTATCCTTGGAAGCTTGGGAGCAACATCAGTGTTTTATATCACTCATAATTAAATCATTTTGACCCTACTCAAGTTTATGTGCTAAAGTATCTCCAGGATCCAGAGAAAGAGTACAGTGGGCATGGCTCTTGTTTTACACACAGCTGACCTGAGTTCTATCCCTGAGAACCCCATATGGTCTCGTGATTCCAACCAGTGATTCCTGAGCACAGAGTCAGAAGTACTCCTTATGTGCTACTTGGAGTGGTCCTCAAACAAACAAACGATAAAACAAACAAAAATGAATGAATAAAAAGAGAGCTGGAGCTTTGAACACCAAACTCAATTTCCAAAGAGGGAAGAAGTTGATTTTTAATCATGTAGCCATTTATTTATTCAATAATGTTTATGTAATAAGATATTATGTAATGATTGGACACTAATGTTTAGTGAATCTTCCTGATTAGTGAACACAATGGTATATTAGGAGGTAACATTTCTGAATTTTACAAAGAGAGGACACAGGAATTCTTTTTTTTTTTTTTTTTTTAAGGACACAGAAATTCTATGGAGCTCTCTTCCTCCCAAGATCCTGTTCCCTTGGCTATTGCTAAGTTATGTCCTTAGAATAAAACTGTAATAATCCTAAGTATAGCAGCATCAATGAGTTTTGTTCTAGAAATTACTGAACTTCAGGCTGTTGTTATGCAGCTGCATTATTTAAAATGAGTTAGGATTAACTGCAAGCAATCTGATGCCAGGTGAGACATGAGAGTCAGGTTGAAGAGGGGCTATTTTGGGAGAGAAACCCCTTAAATTTATGGAATTCATGTAAATTCAGATACTGCTGAAAGGAATAGAGGAACAGGATGAAAATAGGTAGAGTGAGATTAAAAAGAGAATGGCCCCAAAGAAAGAAATTCCTTGTATGAAATGTCCTATGAATAGGCATAGAATAGGTAAAAGATAATCCTCTCAGACATCCTGATCTTTCTGAATCCTTTTTGTCTTGTTTTCTTACAGACCTTAAACCCAAGGAAAATGAACACTGACCCCCTTAATTAAGGAAATATCAAAGAAGGTTTTTCACCTTTGTTTGGCTACACGAGAAAACCCATAGCTCCAGCTTTCCTTCTCTTCCCTTTATTTGAATAAAGTTTCTACTAAATTCAGCAATTTTGTTTCCAGTTCTGTTTTAATATTGATTGCCTGAGGATAAGAACCTGAGGGCCTCTAACAGTGTTAAAATTAAATAAAACTGAAATTTTAATTGGCATCAGGTCTAACTCAACAAGTGTAATGAACTTAATTTTGGGTACATTTTAATATCTACTCAAAATTATAATGTCCCAGCATAATTAATGTGAGTTACCAGAATTAGATAAAATAAAGTAATAATGTACATATTTGCTAGCACGAACAATTTCTTAAATATCAAAAATGTGGATATAGGGCCGGAAAGATAGCATGAAGGTAGGGCATTTGCCTTGCATGCAGAAGGTTGGTGGTTTGAATCCCGGCATCCCATATGGTGCCCCGAGCTTCCCAGGAGTGATTTCTGGGCATAGAGCCAGGAGTAACCCCTGAGTGCTGCCAGGTGTGACCCAAAAAACAACAACAAAAAAATGTGAATATAATGTTAAGACAAGTCTTTATTACTAGAGGTCATTTTTGATATAACTAAATAAAAAGTCAATGGCTCACAAAGAGAAAGTTAACATTTTATGTATTTTCTAGTTATTTCTAGAATTGTTTTAGTATTAGCCAGGAGTTTCTTCCCCCAAATGGAACTTAATTTAAAACATTAAAATAATGGCAACACCCATGTTAAAAGCTTGCATTAGTATCAACAGTAACATAAATATTAATGTGCCATTCTGGTTTCTCAGGCTCACAAATTTTTCAGTCATCAAGAGCAAAACTTAGAACCCCCTAATTATAGAATAAACCAGAGAAGTATTTTGTTTGGGCTGTCTTTCCCTTTCCTTTTCCCTAAAGTGAATAAACAAACAAGCAAACAAGAAAAAAGGGTCTGTGTCAGAGAAATTTAAAACCTTAAATTGGGAGTTATTAGATAAGGGGTCAAAGAATTGACTTCAGACATAATGGGAATTCTAGAGGAAGCATTAGGCATTTTACCTCCTAGTTTCAGCTCAAAGGGGATTAGTGTTTAAAGAGAACTGAAGCTGGTTGGAGGAAAAGGAAATGGAAATAATTATTTCCTAAGATACATAAGCAATTTCTTTCCATGATAAACTGCTGCTTTTAAAAGAATATCTTAAGTGCTCGAAAAAATAGGAGATAATGAGCATTTCAAGTGTCAGAAGCACTTCTGTTTTTGTTTTTTGGTTTTTGGGCCACACCCGGCGGTGCTCAGGGGTTACTCCTGGCTATCTGCTCAGAAATAGCTCCTGGCAGGCATGGGGGACCATATGGGACACCGGGATTCGAACCAACCACCTTTGGTCCTGGATCGGCTGCTTGCAAGGCAAACGCCACTGTGCTATCTCTCCGGGCCCTCAGAAGCACTTCTAACTTTAAAATGGTCCTTATGGAAACGTCTTTTAAAATGCTTTTCAGAGGGAGGAGAGTAGCTCAAACTTCTTTCCCTAACTAATTGACTGGGCAGGGTTGTATGCTACACCTTGTTTCCATCCATTGACAAGTGGACAGCTGAAAAGGAGATTCCAGCAAGTCATGGAAGAAGGACAGATGGCCTCAAACAGCCTGATTTGGTGAAAAACTGAAACTTGAATTTCTATAAAAAGGCAAATTGTTAACTAAATAATATGACCTCAAAAGCTTAATTTGGTAAAAAAAAATTGAGATTTGAATTTCTTTTTTTTTTTTTTTTTTTTTTTTTTTTTTGTTTTTTGGGCCACACCCTGTGACGCTCAGGGGTTACTCCTGGCTATGCGCTCAGAAGTTGCTCCTGGCTTCTTGGGGGACCATATGGGACGCCGGGGGATCGAACCGCGGTCCGTCCTAGGCTAGCGCAGGCAAGGCAGGCACCTTACCTCCAGCGCCACCGCCCGGCCCCGAGATTTGAATTTCTATAGAAAGGCAAATTGTTCATAAAGAAGGAACAGATAAAAACAGAAGAGAATGATCATTAGGCCAATTTTCCTAATGTCTGTCTGTAAAAGAAAAAGGCTTATTTAATTTTATTATTGGTTACATATATAAAATGTCTGGTGTTATTTACAAGTAAACAGGCCAAAATCACCAGGCTAACAATGAAAGCATAAAGAAAAATAACCATTGAAATTCAGAGAGGAAATGAAATGAGCACTCCTTTGAAAGTCAATTTCTGAAGTGTTGTTTAGAAGTAATGATTCAACTTCTTTAACTTCCAATTATTTCTCAACTCGGCAATCAGGTTTCCACCACACTCCTTCCACTAAACATAATCCTTCTCAAATCTATTTCGATGCCTTCATACAAAACAACTCATTTTCAGTACTTATAATACAGTACTTAGTACACTCGTCATACAGCATTTGGTACATGCTTATACAAAAAATTTTCTGTTTATCTTTCATTCAGAATTTCCCTCAGAAACTAAACATATTATTATCCTGTTTCTCAGTTGGCAACTCTACTCTTATGTTCTATGTGTAGTCTTATCCTTCTCAAACATTTTTAACACATTTCCCACAGTGATTTTTCTAAAGTAGGAAATGATCATATTACTCTCGTGCTTAAAACATAAATATAACCCTGTGTCCTCAGAATAAAATATATATATAAAGTATATACATCTTAATAAGTCTGGCAAGACTCAAAGCTGAATCTTTATGCTTCCATCATTTCTTTTTGGTTATCCCACTTCAACTCATCCCATTTTCCAGTCACAACAAACTAATCTTAGTTCTTATATCTCCATATTTCCTCCCAGAATTTATGGAAGTATCTGCCTTTGTTAGAAAATTCTTCTTACCTACCCAACCCACTTGAATAGCTAGGATATCCTAAGCGCACCTCATTCATTTTTATAAGCATGCATGCTATGCATAGAAAAGTAGATGAAAAACTATAAATTTATTTCTTTTAAAATAAAAAATTAAAGACAGCCAGCATTTTTTTTTTGGAGATGTACAAGGTCTAGTTTTACCTAAATGGAGTAGATGGATTAGAATGTTATAGGCATTGTTAATTTTTTGTTTGTTTGTTTTTAGGCCACACCTGGTGATGCTCAGGGGTTACTCCCGGCTATGCGCTAAGAAATCACTCCTAGCTGGGGGGGAACATATGAAACGCTGGAGGATCGAACCATGATCCATCCTAGAATAGAGTGGGCAAGGCAGACACCTTACCACTTGTACCACCGCTCTGGCCCCAGCATTGTCAATTTTTAACAATTAAAATAATCTTTAAATAAACATGATATTTAACATGATTTCCTGGTTTACACCCTATAAAATAGCTAATTAAAATAATTAGCTTACAAAGACATAAAGTGAGGGCCAAGAAAAATATGAAATTATCTC
Organism: Suncus etruscus; assembly: GCF_024139225.1. Lineage (NCBI taxonomy): Eukaryota > Metazoa > Chordata > Mammalia > Eulipotyphla > Soricidae > Suncus > Suncus etruscus. The sequence continues at coordinate 22,707,504 of NC_064859.1, read as the reverse complement.
TCAGTGTAAACACTTGGGAGACAAGTGAGAGTAATGAATGCATCAGATATTGTTGGGAGACTGGCTTATTACAAACATTAGTATTTTGGCCTATATGATTAAAGTGAGGTAAATGGGGTAGACAGGGTAAAGACATCAAGCTTAAAAAATAGAATAATTTTTGCTGAGGTGATGTGTATAGAGCTAGCTGACAGAACAGAATAAGATGGCTGTATGCTGTGAGGTCCTGGGACTAGTGAGGTCCTTTGCTGGCAATGATTAAAATGAGTTGCTACTCCATTGACCTGTTTTCCCTGAAAATGCTTCTGGGTGTTTTTAAGTAAAGATCATGAAGAACATTAAAAAGACCTTGGGGATTGCTCTGATATACTCCTTTAACTGTCAAAAAACAAGCTTTATCAACTTTGAAACTATAATCACCTGACAGAAAAAGAACAATAATCACAATATATTTTTTCTTCTTTGAAACGGTGTTCTTAACCTTAATGACTCCTAAAAATTGCAATGAATATAAGTTATAAGGTTTAGAAAAAAATAATGGAACCTAAAATAGCTAAAATGAAAAATAAGGAGAAAGAGGAGAGGGGCACAGTTTGGAATATTACTTTTAAAAATATGATTACCATCTTTGCAGAAAAGGAAATGCAACAGGAATTACACTCACTATGGCTTCTATTTTCATCCTACAAATCCTTTTGGAAGTTTTAAATCAAATCTCCGACTGTCTGTTGCCAGCCTCTAACTCCCCAAATATCTCCAGAAATACAACTGTGAAAAAAAATTCTACACAATTTCAAAGACGATTCAGTCACTGTTGTTATTTGAAAGTGGGGTAAGTAGCAAATCAGCTAGATCAAACTTAGACTGTTAGAAGAGTTGACAGAGAAGGAAGCTTCACTGGGGAATTATGATCACTCACAGAAAGGTTGTTTATATTCTTCCATAATTAACATGATCCACAATCAATCCAAGGTAGCATTTGCTACCAGAAAAAGTGCTTTGTCTTAGCCAATCTCTGGAAGCCAATAGCAGGACTTGACAGTGATGTATAGCAAAGTTAGAGCAGAGTGATCCATCTTCATTTGTTTGACAAGGATAGCATCTTAGACCATGGTGAGGAAGAGCAGGTTGCCTAGCCTCCCTACTCAGGCTGGCAATACCTACTATCAAATGACCAGGTATTCTGTAATGGGCTTGGAGAGACAATGAAAGTCTTATCTCCTGGAATTCAAGGAACTCCAGCCCATAACCTTTAATAACTGCTGAGTAGGGACTATTCATTGACCCATGTCTGAGGAAACCATACCAGAAGGTATGGGTCCATCATGCATAGTCAAAAGGAAGTGAGTGCCATTTCAATGGCAGGCAAATATTCTATTTGGGTTCTCTGGAGCTAAGAAAGGCACATCATAATAACATAGCACCTAGCATGACAAACTTGTAGGCGTGGGAAGACAACAGCAGAAAAGCAGGGCTTTGTGCTGCTTATTTTAGAAGAAAGGAAGACATTTGCAGTTTGATTTCTTCCTACACCAATTTAAATCTGCGAATCTATTTAAATTCAATTTTGAATTGGAAAATAACTGGTAAGGATGAGGAAATAAGGGAGAAGGCAAAAAAAAAAAAAAAAAAAAACAAACAAACTTCATACAATCCAGAAATTTCCAAAGAAGATTTTACACCTAAAAAAATTACACCCAAATATGGCTTCTATTTTCATCCAACACATCCCATTCTATTTGAATTTTAACTCTAATTTCTTATATTGAAATCTGGAGATTTACAGTGGTCCAGATTTTATAGAGAAAACAAAGAATGCAGAATGAATGAACTGTTGACTGCTGTGTATATGTTTGTTTGTACTAATATACACAATTGACTACTTAATATCCCTCACAAATCTGTTTGTGGATAAAACTGAATATTCTTGAAATATTGAAATGACATGGGAATTAAAAATAAGAAAACAGAACAAAACTGAGAAAAAAGGAGTCAAATGCTGAAGAAGAAGAAGAAGAAGAAGAAGAAGAAGAAGAAGAAGAAGAAGAAGAAGAAGAAGAAGAAGAAGAAGAAGAAGAAGAAGAAGAAGAAGAAGAAGAAGGTTTAACAAAGACTGGCTACCAAATTCTTTTTTTTTTTCTTTCTTTTTTGGTTTTTGGGCCACACCTGGCAGTGCTCAGGGGTTACTCCTGGCTGTCTGCTCAGAAATAGCTCCTGGCAGGCACGGGGGACCATATGGGACACCGAGATTCGAACCAACACCTTTGGTCCTGGATCGGCTGCTTGCAAGGCAAACACCGCTGTGCTATCTCTCCGGGCCCGGCTACCAAATTCTTACATATTTTCAATCAAGAATGGAAACATCATTTTAAGAAGAGATATAAAATATATTTCTGATTCCATTAACCAGTAGATCAACCGAAAGACAAAATTAATTAACCATGGAGCTTTTCTCATGGAACAAGTTATTGTCTCCATCATATTAAAGCAATAACAACTAATTATCTTTAGGTTTTCACATGTGCAAAGACTGCAATTTATAAAAAACAAGTTTTTTTTTTCCTGCATGCTAACTTGAAGTCTATCATCAATCTTCTTGTCTTAATGTTTCTAAAATGGAAGAGGGTAGAAAGGAAGCTGTTGTTTTAAAATTATAATTCAGAAAGATGAGGCTGAGGATGGAGCTGAGGGATCTGAAAATAATGATACTGAAACACACAGAATGTTTTTCTGTGTCTTCCCTTAGAAAATTGCATTTCCAAAAACTATATATACTTTAACAAAAGAGGCATATATTATATTCATGATCCTAGGAAGATCAGTTTAAAATTTTGCAAGACTCAAGTTACATTCTTAATATGGAATGTTTTTTAAAGACATAAAAAGATACAATGTGAAAAGTATCCTTTGTATACTTAAAATATTAAAGCAAACTGTGTACTTTAATAGGAAAGAGAATAAATTTACAAATTTTCAGAATAATTCCATATTAAGAATAATGTTATCTGCTATCATTTCTAGTACTTCTTATGTTTAATTTCATGGTAAGTCAGGTTCTCTTTTCTAAACATATATTTACCAATACTCATGCCTTAATAAGCAGGTTTCCCCTGAAAATGTATTTAAACTACTTCCCTCAGATATACAAGACTGCTTAGCTAGCAGGTTTCATTCATACTTGCAACTCTTATTTTACGCACAATCATAATATATCTTTTATTTATCTTGTTTTTTGAGTCACACCCAGTGATGCAGAGGGGTTACTCCAGACTATGCGCTCAGAAATTGCTCCTGGCTTAGGGGAACATATGCGATGCCAGGTATTGAATCCAGGTCCTTCCTGGGTCAGCTGAGTGCAAGACAAATGCCCTAGATTTTTTTTTCTTGGTAAGTTCTGTCAGTACCTTGTATAGCTTAGATATTAGCCCCTGATATAATGAGTATATCTGGGATAACTCTATATCCCTGGGATATCTAGATAGTGCTTTGGGTCTTGACTAGGCAATTTAACTTTCTTTCTAAAGTAATAGTTTCCAAAACAAATAGATTAAAGCAGACTCTGACATAATCCTGCCTTACAGAATAATATAAAAGACTAAAAAAAAATTAAAGAACCTAATTCTATTTTATGTGATTTTTCCTTTTACTTTAAAACTTATTATTTTTATTTCTTTTTTTTAAATACCATGATTAAAAACATTATTATAGTTTGGTTTCAGTCATACAAAAAACACCCCCCTTCACCAGTGCAACATTCCCACAACCGAAGCCTCTATCTCCTTCTTCTCCCACCCCCTGCCTGATTTCGAGACAGGCATTCTACTTCTCCTACTCATTAACATTGGCACGGTAGTTGTTAGTATAGTTAGTGGTCCTCAAACTATGGCCCACGGGCCACATATTATATTTGTATCTGTTTTGTTTCTTCATGCAAAATAAGATATATGTAGTGTGCATAAGAATTCGTTCATAAGTTTTGTTTTTACTATAGTCAGACCCTCCAATGGTCTGAGGGACAGTGAACTGGCCCCCTGTATAAAAAAAATATAGTTATTTTTCTAAGTGCACTCACCACTCTTGTGGTAAGCTTCATATCATGAGCCGGTCCTTCTGAGGATTGTACCAATAAAATCTTTTATTTTTCTTAAAATCTATAGATCAATGAGATTATTCTGTGTCTCTCTCTCTTTCCCTCTGGCTTATTTCACTTAGCATAACTGTTTCCATAAATAACCATGTATAGAAAAATTTCATGATTTCATCACTCCTGATGGCTGCATAAGATTCCATTGTATATATGCGCTGCAGTGTCTTTAGCCATTCATCTGTTGAAGGGCATCTTGGTTGTTTCCAGAGTTGGCTATTGTAAATAGCACTGAAATGGATTTTTGTATTGTGTTTTTGTGTTCCTAGGGTATATCCCTAGGAGTGATATAGCTGGATCATATGGAAACTCAATTTCCAGCTCTTTGAGGAATCTTCATACTCTTTTCCATAAAGGTTGGACTAGTCAGCATTCCCACCAGTAGTGAATGAGAGTTCCTTTCTCCACATATCCCCCCAGGCACTGAATGTACTTATTCTTTATGATGTATACCAGTCTCTGTGGGTGAGATGGTACCTCGTTGTTTAGATTTGCATCTCCCTGATGATTAGAGATGTGGAGAAATTTTTCATGTGTCTTTTGCCCATTTGTATTTCTTCTTTGAGAAAGTGTCTGTTCATTTCTTCTTCCCATTTTTGTTTGTTTCTTTTTTAGGTCACATCTGGTGGTGCTCAGGAGTTACTCCTGGCTCTACACTCAGAAGTCACTCTGGCAGGCTCAGGGGACCACATGGTATACCAGGTCCATTCTGTGTTGACCACATGCAGGGCAAGCACCTTACCACTATGCTATCACTCCAGCCACTCATCCCCATTTTTTGATGGGGATAGATGTTTTTTCCTTGATAAATTTTGTAAATACCTTCTTTTTTTTAATATATTTTATTTAAACACCTTGATTACATACATGATTGTATTTGGGTTTTAGTCATATAAAGAGCACCACCCATCACCAGTGCAACATTCCCATCACCAATGTCCCAAATCTCCCTCCTCTCCAACCAACCCCCACCTGTACTCTAGACAGTCTATTTCCATCATACATCTTCATTATTAGGATAGTTCAAAATGTAGTTATTTCTCTAACTAAACTCATCCCTGTTTATGGTGAGCTTCATGAGGTGAGCTGTAACTGCCAGCCCTTCTCTCTTTTGTGTCTGAAGATTATTATTGCTAGAATGTCTTTCATTTTTCTTAAAACCCATAGATGAGTGAGACCATTCTGCATTTTTATCACTCTCTCTGACTTATTTCACTCAGCATAATAGATTCCATGTACATCCATGTATAGGAAAATTTCATGACTTCCTCTCTCCTGTCAGCTGCATAATATTCCATTGTGTATATGTACCACGGTTTTTTTAGCCATTTATCTATTGAAGGGCATCTTGGTTGTTTCCAGAGTCTTGCTATGGTAAATAGTGCTGCAATGAATATAGGTGTAAGGGAAGGATTTTTGTATTGTATTTTTGTGTTCCTAGGGTATATTCCTAGGAGTGGTATAGCTGGGTAGTATGGGAGCTCGATTTCCAGTTTTTGGAGGAATCTCCATATCGCTTTCCATAAAGGTTGAACTAGATGGCAATAACACCAGCAGTGGATAAGAGATCCTTTCTCTCCAGATCCCCACCAACACAACTTGTTCTCATTCTTTGTGATGTGTGCCAATCTCTGCGGTGTGAGGTGGTACCTCATAGTTGTTTTGATTTGCATCTCCCTGATGATTAGTGATGTGGAGCATTTTTTCATATGTATTTTGGCCAATTGTATTTCTTCTTTGTCACACTTGTATTATGGTGTTTTTTTTTTATGTGTTGTGGTGGTATTCATTGGCTAAATGATGTGCGAGGCCATGCTCCTCTGGCTCCGCCCTTTTTGGGTAGGTCATCTTGCCTCCAAGAAGGAGAGCCTTCTGTGGATGAAGCCTCATGCAGGATCAAATCTTAGGCCCGAGCACACAGCAGAGAAGACAGTCTGGGGGAAAACGCTGGGCTTCCATGATCCAGCTCAGTTCTTAGTGTGATTTTTTTCTTCTTGTTGTAGTGGCGTTCTTTCCTTAGAAAGAGTGCAAGGCCACTCCGCACTTCTGGAGCCTCTGGAGAGTGAGTTTTCTGGGTCCTTTTCGGCCCACTCCCAAGAGGTTTAGGAGACAGGACAGGAGACAAACACACACAGGCAGCACTCATAGGTTCTCACAGTCGGGCCTCACTGGGCCTGTGTAGATTTTCCCAGCCTGACATCGACCTGCTTTCTGTGAAGTACTGCTTATAGCCGGTTTTTATTTTAGGAAGCAATTCCTTGGCACTCCGGTCCCTTGAATGAGCCTCTGGGAGAAAGAATTTTCTGGGTCCTTTTCGGCCCACTCCCAAGAGGTTTAGGAGACAGGACAGGAGACAAATACACACAGGCAGCACTCACAGGTTCTCACAGTCGGGCCCCTGTAAGTACCTTCTATATCTTAGATATTAGCCCCTTATCTAATGGGTATTGGGTGAATAGTCTCTCCCATTCTGTGGGTGGTCTTTGTATTTTAGTCACTATTTCCTTTGAGGAGCAGAAGTTTCTCAGCTTAATATAGTCTCATCTATTTATCTCTGTTTCCACTTGTTTGGACATTGATGTTTCCTTCTTGAAATACCTTAGGTCTCAATGTCATGGAGTGTTTTACCAATGTGTTTTTCTATATACCTTATGATTCGGGGTCTGACATCAAGGTCTTTAATTCATTTGGATTTGACATTTGTGCAGGGTGTTAGATGAAGATCCGAGTTCACTTTTTTACATGTGGCTCATGAGTTGCCTCAGCACCACTTGTTGAAGAGGCCTTTCATACTCCATTTTGCATTTCTTACTCCTTTATCAAAGATTTATCAATTGATTCTATATCTAGGGAACAATCTCTGAATACTCAAGTCTATTCCACTGATCTGAGGGTCTGCCTTTATTCCAATACCATGCTGTTTTAAAGACTATTGCTTTGTTGTACAATTTAAAGGTGAGGAAAGTGATACCTCCCATCTTCTTTTTCCTAAAGGCTCCTTTAGGTATTCATGGATGTTTATTGTTCCAAATGAATTTCAGGAGTGTTTTATCCAGTTCTTTTAAGAATGTGATGGGTATCCTTAGAGGAACTGAATTAAATATGTACACTGTTTTGAGCTGTATTGCCATTTTATTCATGTTAATTCTCCCAACACATATAGAACAGGGGATTTGTCTCCATTTTCTAGTGTTCTCATTTGTTTCTTGAAGCAGTGTTTTGTAGTTTTCTTTATCTAGGTCCTTAACTTCTTTAATTAAGTTGATTCAATGTATTTGAGTTTGCATGGCACTAATATGAATGGGATTGTTTTTTAAATGTCCATTGCTTCTCTATCATTCTTTGTGTAAAGAAGACCATTGATTTTTGTGTTTTAATTTTGTAGCCTGCAACTTTGCTATATGAATCAATTGTTTCTAGAAGCTTTTTACTAGTCTTTAGGGTTTTCCCAATACAGTAGTATATCATCTGCAAACAATGAGAGCCTGACTTCTTTCTTTCTTAACTGGATGACCTTGATATCTTTTTCTTGCCCAATTGCTATGGCGAGTACTTCAAGTACTGTGTAGAATATGAATGGTGAGAGTGGGCATCCTTGTCTTCTATTAGATTTTAGAGAAAAGGTTGTTAGTGTACCCCATTAAAATAGTATTTGCCATTGATTTTTGGTACATGGCCTTGATTATATTAAGAAAAAAAGTTTCTTCCATTCCATTTTGTTAAAAGTTTTTTTTTTTATCACGAATAGGTGTTAGACCTTATCAAATACTTTTTCTGCATCCAGTGATATGATCATACAGCTTTTATTTCTTTTTTTTGATATGGTACATAATGTTGAATTATTTTCCTATGTTAAATGATGCTTGCATTCCTGGAATTAAACCTACTTGCTCCTGGTGTATGACCTTCTTGATGAGGTGTTTGATCCTATTTGCCAGGATTTTGTTGAGGAACTTTGCATCTGTGTTCATCAGGGATATTTGTCTGTAATTTTTTATTTTGTTGTTTGTTTGTATCATCTCTGTTTGGTATTGGTGTCAGAGTGATGTTAGCATCATGAAAACTATTTGGAAGTGTATCTGTTTCTTCAATTTTCTCAAAGAGCACGGAAAGGTTGGTAGTAGTTCTTTTTGAAATGGTTGAAAGAAGTTATTAGTGAATCCATTCAAGCCTGAGCTTTTGTTTTTCAGAAGACTTTTGATTACCCTTTTAATTTCCTTATAAGTGATGGGTCTGTTTAGATATACTGGATCATACTGATTTAACCATGGGAGATTATAAGAGTCCAAGAATTTATCCATTTCTTCCAGCTTCTCATGTTCTGTGGCATAGTTTCTCAAAGTAGTCTCTAATTACCTTTTGGATCTCTATATTATCTGTAGTGTTTGCTCCCTTTTCACTTCTAATCTGGTTTATTAAGTTTCTCTTTCTCCCTTTCTTTGTGAGTTTTGCTAATGGTTTATCAATATTGTTTATTTTTTAAAATAACCAACTTTTATTTTGTTGATCTTTCAGATTGGTTTTTGGATTTCCACTTCATTGATTTCTGCTCTAAGCTTTGTTTTATTCCTTCTGTGTACCTATTTTGGGTCCATTTTGTTGACTATTTTTTAAATGTATAGGTTGTGTTATTAAGCTGTTTATGTAGGCCCTCTTTTTCCTTCCTGAGATGTGCTTGCAAAGCTATAAATTTCCCTCTTGTACCGCTTTTGCTGTGTCCCACAAATTCTGATAATTTGTGAATTCATTAGTATTTTTTCCAGGAATCTTTTGTTTTCCTCTCTGTTTTCATCTCTAATCCACTGGTGTTCAGTAGTAGCTGCTATATTTCCAGGTGTTAAAGTTTTCCTTCTGTGTCCTTTTGCAATTCACTTCTAATTTCAGTGCATTGTGATCTCAGAAGGTAGTCTGTACAATATTTATCCTCTGAATTTTATGGAGGTATGTTTTATGGGCAAGCATGTCGTCTATCCTGGAGAATGACCCATGTACAATGGAAATGGAAAAGAATGTGTGCCAATTTTCTGGGGATAGAGTGTTTTATATGTATATATATTAAATACTATTCTATTTGTCTACTTTCTTCCATTTCTCATTTCAGAGGTAGTATATTCCTGCTGGGTTTCAGTCTGATTAACCTATTAATGTGTGACAGGGCAGTGCTGAGGTATCCCACTATTATTGTGTTGCTATTGATGTCTTCTTTCAAATTTGTCAACAACTGTATTAAGTATTTTGCTGGTCCTTCATTGATTGTGTATATGTTTAGGAGTGCGATTTCTTCCTGTTGTACACATACCTTGATTATCATGAAATGCTCATCTTTTTTCCTTATACCTTTTATAAGTCTAAAGTTTAATATCACCTGATATTAATATGGCCACTCCAACTTTTTTTAGGGAGTTGTTTGCTTGGGTGATTGTCCTCCAATTTTTGATTTTTGAGTCTATGTTTGTTAGGGATATTCAGATGTAGGCAGCAGAATTTTGGATTCAGCTTTTTGTACCTTTTGCCACCCTATGTCTCTTAACTGGTTCATTTAGTCCACTGACATTGAGAGAGATAATTGTCATGGAATTTAGGGTCATCTTTATGTAGGAGCTTGATTTGTCTGTTGGTTTATCTTGTCTTAAAGTAGACTTTTCCATTTTTGTCTTAAGGCTGGCTTTGTAAAATTTCTGAGCTGTTGTTTATCCATGAAGCTATCTATACTTCAAACCTGACCATGAGTCTGGTGGGTGCAGTATTCTAGGCAAAGTATTCATTTAATTGAGTTTTCCACTATCTCCCACCACTACCTTCTGTCCTTGAGGGTTTCTTGTGACAGGTCTGCTGTAAATCGTAAGGATGCTCTTTTGAATATAAGTTCCTTTTTTGATCTTGCTGCTTTCAGTATTCTATCCCTATATGTGGGATTTCATTGTGACTTTGTTGGGATGCTTTCCTTTGGGTCTCTTTTAACTGGTACTCTTCAAGCATACAGGATTTGGCTGCATGCACTGTTCAGCTTTAGGAATGTCTCTACAATGATTTATTTGACTGTTGATACTTCCTGGGGATTTTTTTTTCCTGGGTTTCTGGTACTCTAATAATTTTTATGTCGTTTCTGTTGAGTTTATCAAAGACTTCTATTTTCATCTGTTTATATCTTTGAGTATTTTTTCATTGTCTGATCATTTGTTTTAAGGCTCTTTTCCATTTTCTTTTTTGGTATGGAGTTGTCATGTATCTCATCTCATTGCTGATTCGGTCCTCAGTTGCTGTTATTCTGTTAGAGAGGTATTCATTTCGTCTACTGAGATTTTTCAGTCCTGTTATTTCAGTTGGAGTTTTTTTAGTTTCTATTTTCATATCCTCTTGATTCTTATTTTTTGTCTGTTCAGGTCAATCTATGCTTTCTTTGAGTTCTATGAACATCCTTCACATTTCTTCTCTGAATTCCTTATCTGAGAGGCTAAATAGGTGGTTGGCACTTTACTGGTCTCAGAACTGCCATCTTCATTCTCTATGCATGGTGTTAGCCTGTGTTGTTTCCCCATTGTTATGTCTGTTGTTTGATGTTTTCTGTTTGTTGTGCTAGGGTTCATTGACTAGGATATGTGTGCAGCCATGGAGCAAAAGCGGAATGACTGGACTCCTCTGGCTCCACCCCTCTTGTGTGGTACTAGCACACCTCAGATCACGTAGCTTCCACAGATATTTCTGGGCAGATTCTGACATCAGCAGCTTGGAAGTTGGTTGTTTGCAACCAGGCTACATCATTCTTGAGTGAATCCAGCTCACCTCCAATCACGTGGCTTCTGCAGATGCATCATGGTGGGTTCAGGCGGAAGCAACTTAGAAGGCTGTTAGCTGCAATCAGGCTTGACCACACAACTTATAACACAATGTTTTTCACATAGTAAATCTTACTATTTTGCAATTAAATAAAAACTCAGAAACCATCAAGCCTAATATTTTCAACTTATAAATGAAGCCTCTCAAGCCCAAATTAGTGTAATGCATTCCATGACGAAACTAATGGCTGATAGTTTTTGATTTTTAGCTAAGAGCTCCTTGCAACAAACTGAGTGACAATGACAGAGAGTGATAATTAGAGTGACAGTTAGCAATTATTAAGCACCTATTGTCTGTAATTATCCATTTAATCATCCTAACTAGTCTATGAGATAGGTAAAATTATAATTTCAATTTTCTAATAATGAAAATGAAGTTTAGAGGAGAAATTAAATATACCCAAACTAATAACATGAAGATTCAGGTTCCAAAAATCAACCTGTCTCTATCACTTATTGACATTATTATATTACTATTGATTATTATTTGTAGAAAACAGATACTAAATTGAGAATCAACTACTGATAGCAAAGACAGCTTTATAATCCATAGAAGTTCATGGTAAAATATGCTGCAAATCATTGATATATCGTTTGTACAATCTCCCAAGAATTCCTAGAATCCTATCATAGCTATTCATGTCACGACATATTTCACAAGTCAATCCTACTTTTACTGCCTTCCATCCTCAGTGCTGACCATAGATCCAGAAACTAAGTTAACTGTTAAGTCAGTCATTTTTTAGTTATTCAGTAAATACTTAAGAAGTAAGTACTATATGTCAAGGTACCATGAGAGAATAAAAGGTGCCAAGGAGACAAGAAATCTTGAATGATTTTTAAAAGAGTCTCTAAGTGATATATTGTATACATTTTTCACAATTTCTATATAATCAAAATGTGTTTTTAATGTTTTTATTGAAACCATTATGATTTACAAAGTTCTTCATAGTTGGGTTTCAGGCATACAATGTTTCAGAGTCAATCCCACCAACAGTGTCGACCTCCCTCACCAATGTTCCCAAAGTATATCCCATGCACCATCTTTTGTCCCCGAGCCTGCCAGTATAACAAGCCCATTTTAAGTTTTTACTGTTAAAATTTGGGTCTCATGATTACATTGTTGTTGACTCTGGCTTGGATATTTAGTTCTGTCCTTTCTTGATACCACTAATGCACCTGAGACCTTTTGGGCTTTCCCCCATGTTTTCATATTTGTGTTTCTTCTCCTCCACTCAATTTCTTTCCTTCTCACTGTACTCTGGGGCCTTGAGTATTCTTGACTATTCCATTTACACTACTGCATTTCTTCATGCAGTTATTCTAAATATCACATAAAAGTAATATTCTGTATTTATTCCTCTTCTAGCTAACTTCGTTTAACATATCATCCAGTTCCATCCACGTAGCAACCAATTGCTACAACTCTGCAGTATTTCCAAATGTATACCACATCTTTTTGTTGGGGGGGGGACCCCCACACCTGGTGACACTAAGAAGTTACTCCTGGTTCCGCGCTCAGAAATCGCTCCTGGCTTGGGGGGACTATATGGGACTCTGGGGGATCGAACCAGGGTCCGTCCTAGGCTAGCACTGGCAAGGCAGACACCTCACTGCTCTGTGCCACCACTCTGGCCCCTATGTACCACATCATATCACTCCTCTGTTGTTGGTCATCTAGGTTGATTCCAACTCTTAGCTAATGTACCAGTGATGTGATAAATAGCAGTATGTACACATCCTTTTAGATCAGCGTTTTACTGTTCAGGAAATAAATATCCAAAAATGAGATTTCTGGGTCATATGGCAAGTAGATTCTTAGCTTACTGAGAACCCTCCATAATATTTTCCATAGGGATTGAAACAGGATGCTTTTCCATCAGCAGTGGATGAAGTTTTTTTTCTTACCACATCTCCACCAACAAAAATTGTTCCCATTATTTTTGATATGTGCCATTCTCACTAAAATGATAATCTTAATAAGATCCTCAAGATGATAATCTCAATGTTGTCTTTATTTGGATTTCCTTAGTAAGTGATGATGGACATGTTTTCATGTGCCCATTGGCCATGAAAAGGGAAGTGAAAGAGGAGTGCCTGTTCTTTTCCTCTCTCCATTTTTAGGTGTTTTTTTTTTTTTTTTTTTAGGTTTTGTGAAGTTAACCTTTGTGAGTATTTTGTATATCCTAGATAACAACCCTTTATCTGATAACTTGAATACAAATATTTTATCCCACTCAGTTAGCTGTCTTTTAATTTTAGCCTGTGTTTCTTCTGCCATACAAAAACTTTTTAGTTTCATGTAGTACCATTTATTCAAATCTGATTCTATAGCCCACTGGAATCCTATCATTGAAGACTTCATTGAGGTCTAAATTTGAAGTGTTTTCCTCAGTGAACTTTATGGATTCAGGTTTAATCTCAAGGTCTTTAATCCATTTTGAATTGACTTCTCTGTAAGGTTGTGAGATATGGATCAATTGTTAATTAGTTACACATGGTTATCCAATTGTCCCACCATCACTTTTTGAAGAGACTGTCTATATTCCATGTCAAGTTCTTGGGTGCTTTTTGTCAAAGATTAACTGACCATATATTTGGAGGTTTGTCACTGGATAGTCTCTTTTGACCCATTGGTCTGAAAATCTGTCTTGGTTGCAATATCATGTGCTGTGTAATCTCTCTGGCCCATGAAAACACACATAGTCTAATTAAGAAAAACTATTAGGGGTCAAGCTAGCAAAAAAAGTAGAATTTTAGAATTAATAGTTGAAGGTAGGAGAAAGAAAAGGACAATGAGACCTTACTTCATTTCCCAGGATGGGAAGTCGACAGTCTGCAGACTGTGGCATCCGGACTCATAATTAAGGTATTATCTTAAGTCACATGGGAACAAGTTCCCATTGAGAATGGCATTTTAAAAGACTAGATTTGGTGCCACTGATCAATTTAAAGAAATTGAAGAATATGTGTCATGTCAGAGCTTTTAACAACACTGGGCAGTCTATAAAGAAAATAGGGCTAACTCTGTCCTTTGCTATAATGTGAAGATCAAGAATCCAAATAAAGATAAATCTTAGTGAAGTTCAATAGTAATAATCCTAGTCTGTAACTGAATAGCACAGTGAGAGAGGTATAAAATAAAGAAGTATCAAGTAAATAAGCTGATAAGTACTAGCTGTCTTCAACATCTCACTATTTATCCTTGGTACATGTACTGAGACACACTGTTGACCTCAACCTTATCCTGAAGCTTCCATTACCTCAACCTTTCCTGGAGAGAATAGCTGTTAGCTCTACTGTGCTCCAGTCCTTATTGAATCTTGACTCAGATCTAAATCACAACTTCTTTAAGTATTTCCACTTGAGGTTCCCTTAAACCAAATTTTTATGTGAAGCTGGATATATAAGTATACAAAATAGATACACAAATCAAACATGTACTGATGCTACATCATAAATAAATTTGTGGAAAAGCCAAAAAAATTAAATTACAGTCTGAAAGGCTGAGACTAAAACACAAGATGAATTCAAGGGTGATAAACAAAGTAAGAGTAGAGAAGAAAAGAGCTGCAGTCAGAAGAAAACTTAGGAGATTCCTAAGGAGGCTCAACAAAAACTGCAAAATGTGTATTACTATTCAAGGTGACCAAACAATTCTAATTGACAAACTATTTATTAAAAAACATCTTACAGTAGAAGCTTAGCTTAATGCACTAGATAGAAGATATTTTAATAGATTTCTCAGTTGGCTGATACAGATACAGGTTAAGGACTGGCTGCCTTGTTATTTAAAGACCAAAACTCTCTTTACATAACATAAGCTTCAAAGGTTGCAAGAGAAGAATGATTGTTTGGATCAGTCACATGTGCTTTCCTTATATTCCTCACCAGGGTCCTAAGGACACTTCTCTCTACCATACACATCAGGAAGAGATTGGTAAAGGGATATCTAGCCCCTCGAGAGACTCCGTTTAAGTGACCAAAGGTAGATAATGACCTATGGAATTGGAGAGTCAAGGTCTACAGACAAACAAAAAGAAAAGAGTATAGTAATCTCACATAAAAGCTATCAAAATTAAGGTTCAGAGAGAACATTATTTAGTGGAGTTGCCCAATGGCAATACTTTGAACAATACATTTGTCTAGTCCAACCTCTATGGAAAGCAATATGGAGATTCCTCCAAAATCTGGAAATTGAGCTCCCATTCGACCCAGCTATTCCACTCCTAGGGATATACCCTAAGAACATAAGAACACAATACAATAACCCCTTCCTCACACCTATATTTATTGCAGCACTATTCACAATAGCCAGACTCTGGAAACAACCAAGATGCCCTTCAACAGATGAATGGCTAAAGAAACTGTGGTACATATACACAATGGAATATTATGCAGCCGTCAGGAGAGATGAAGTAATGAAATTTTCCTATACATGGATGTACATGGAATCTATCATGCTGAGTGAAATAAGAAGGAGAGAGAGAGAGAGAGATGCAGAATAGTCTCACTCATCTACGGGTTTTAAGAAAAATAAAAGTCATTTTTGCAACAATCCTCAGAGACAATGAGAGGAGGGATGAACTTCCAGCTCACTTCATAAAGCTTACCACAAAGAGTGGTGAGTGCAGTTATAGAAATAACTACACTGAGAACTACCATAATCATGTGAATGAATGAGGGAACTGGAAAGCCTGTCTGGAGTACAGGTGGGGGTGGGGTGGGATGGAGGGAGATTTGGGACATTGGTGGTGGGAATGTTGCACTGGTGAAGGGGGATGTTCTTTACATGACTGAAACCTAATCACAATCATATGTGTAATCAAGATGTTTAAATAAAGAAACAAAAAGAAAAAAAGAGTAACCCCTGAGCACTGCTGGGTGTGCTCAAACAAAACAAAACAAAATATTACACATAAATAAAAACCTATTAAAAAAAGATCTGCCTGATTAATTATCACTAAAATAGTTGAGTCAGAGGAGAACCCGCTCTACAAAGGAACATGTAGCAATAGATTTAATGAATATATACAAAAAGATGGAGATGCTCAAACTTTACAACAGCTACTAGTTACTGATGTAAGAGCTCAAACAAATCCTATACATATGCAGGAGGTTACGTGATCTTTCTGTGAGAGTGGGGACTTTATGATGCTGATGTGATGGTGTATTAGCCTCTAATTTATCATTTGAAGCTCAGTGAAATCTGATGATGTTTTTCTAAATCTTGAGTTTTGACAAATTGTAGCACTTTAACTCACTCATCTGTGAGAGTTTTAAGGATGAAGAAATGGAAGATGTTGGAGATATAGTTTCTTTTCACATGAGTAACCAAAACTAGATTAACTGGATCATTAAAGAACTGAGAATATATCAGCATTCTCTTCAACAGTAATTTGTAACAGTAATTCCAATTTATTAGGAAAAAAAATTCTGCTGGATCTTGAAAAATGATTTTACGACTAAATATTTTAATGCATTTGTTACATTTCCTTGCAATTAATATATTCTCAGGATTCACTTAATTATGCAATATTTTTAATGTGTCATTTTTCAGAATAATTTAGGAAACTTAGAAGGTAAGTGAAAACTAAAAATATTTCAGGTTAACCATATAAAAATGGAAAGGAGAAAGGAGGTAGGAAATAGGAAGAACATACATAAAGGCAAAAATATCATTTTCAAGGTGTAAAGTAAATTTTACATGCTGTCTGATTTATTTTCATAACAATAATGTAAGACAAATATAGCAAGGATTAGTGTGTCTAGCTTATTGATGATTCAGACAAGTTAAATGAATTGATTCATTTCCATTTGTCATACAGGTATATGTCTGTTTCCAAATGATCTCTGTCACAAATTTCAATTTTATAACTGACCTGAGATTCCCATTAAATTGCAGAATTTCTTCTAAAAACACGAATCTAATAAAGCCACCTATTTAAAATTCATGGTATCTGGGTGGAGAGATAGGATGGGGTAAAGTGCTTGCCTTTTATACAGCATATGGTCCCCTAAGTATGGCCAGGAATGATCCCTAAGCATAGCTGGGTGTGGCCAAAACACTAAACCCTGCCAAAATAGAATAAAAATTATTTCCTATTTAATCCCTAGCCTTCAAGATGTACAGAGAAGAAATTCTATGCACAGGTTTACTAAATAAATGAACAAATTACTGACTTAAGACTAAGAATAAACAGTTGAGTTCTTCTAGATACCTGCTTCAGAATATACAAGGGAAAGCTTAGAAAAATTCCAAATAGGCTCAGTCTGAACCTGGCAGTGCAGGAATGTCACCATGGTCCAAGCCTGATCAAGGTGGCAATAATTAGGCTATCAAGATTGGCTGGTGTTAGAAACCAGTTTCTCTGCCAGGGCCCATAGCTCTCATATCCAAAGCCAAATATAAGAGCTACAAACATATGTAGAAGCAAGATTAAACCCATGCAGGACAGCAATATTCAGATATCACTGTCATCTTCATCAAAAAACTCAACATAAATTATAGAGTTTCTGCTTTCAGTATTAAAAGCTATTGCACCTTTACCACCACCAAAGTGTCAACGGTCTTCTACCCTTGTGTTACTTCTGTCTGCCTCTTCTGAATTAATATTTTTCCAGGTAAATTTACTATTTTTTTCACATCTCTTAAACTCCTAGAAACTTTTACCATAAATATATTTGTTTTGGTGACCAGTCAGTAGGAACAGTGTAACAATAATATTTCTGTTAGGCAACAGTACCCTAATGAATAGTTTTATCTTTTATAAACAACTGACCAAAGTAACTGATAACTGGAAAAAGCATTTAAAATGAGAATTAGGAAACCATTTAGTTCTGGGTTATGTCTTTCAGGACAATGATGGAAGTTTGATAGACAAAAAGCACAGTCTAATGGTTTATACTAAATAAAAGGCCTTCTTCAAACCAACTGATTAACATACAATAGACAGTTTGAGCAATCTGCAAAAGATCTGAAGTGGTTGGTTATTTCTTAACTATCATTGATGTTGCCAATTATAATAGGGGAAGCTATTATTTATTGCTGATGTATTACCTTACTAGTCATAAAATAAAATTCTTTCACAAGTGGTTTCATTTTGTTCTCACTACATGTCTGTGATTGTACTATTATGATGCCTATGTAATAAATGAACTGTGAGAGGTTAACAAATTAGCACATGGTCACACCAAAAGTAATGGTGACTTGATTACATCTGACTGGGCTGACTCTAAAATATCTTTCTTCTTAATGACTATATATGCTATATATTGCATCATCTTGGAATGCATATAATATCGTTCTGCATTTGGAATCTCATAAAGTAAGAGCCCAGCCTCAAACATGCCAGATATATTCACATTCCATTTTGTCCAAAGTTTGATTTCTTTCAGGACATATACAGTTCTTCCAAGGACTACAGACAATAGGAAAAATGCCTCATATGCGCACCACTGGGTAGAAAGATGTAAGTGTTAATTATCTTGTCATTTGGGACCGCTTTTATACGCCTCTGTATAGTTCCTTGAATCTTATGTATCATTTCTGCAAGATTTTTTTTATAAACCACTGAGCATCTAAAGAAAAAAATGAGGGGGATGGTATAGAAAAAGACAGAATTTTCTTTTAAAGTAAAACAAATGTCCATAGAAACTTTCTTGACAGACAAATTACTGTCAATCAGAAGTGAAAGATTATATTATAAATCAATGAATTTTAGAAGCTCCACATAATGTGTAGAGAAAATTTACAGAGGTAACACGGTTATTGGGGCCTCTGTCACACCCTACAAATGTAAGTTTCAACCTGCTCCTTGGTCTGAAAATCAATGGCAAATACCAAATGGCTTTTCAGATAAGAGAATGACTCTTTGGGATCCCTTTCATAGGCCTAAAGAACTGTTTGTCCCCAGTTTCTTTTATTAACTCCTCACTTCTTAGTTTTCTTTAAAAGCTGTTTTGTTTCCTGTTAAAGCACTAATGCCAATAATTTTCTTAAGTAGAAGCTGCCTAGTTTTCCATGGTAAGGGACATAAAATGTATTTCAGAAGCAAGCCATCACAATGGGCATTTACCTTAATCATCAGTACTTCTCTCATTCCATCACACCTGCTCTTCAAGGCATATATATATATATATATATATATATATATATATATATATATACATATATATACACATACACATACACATATATATGTTATATGTTTATATATTACTTATCATATATATTACTTATCTTAGCTTAATCAAAATTGTAGTTACTCATAATTTTTCACTAAATTTTGTATTTAACCAAAGCCCTTTTCTTTATAGCAGAAATCAGCCAGGGTAACTTCATACACAGTTTTAAGAAGCAATCTTCAACTGTCCAGACAATCCTTCTTTTCATTCTCCTAGTATATAACTAGTTAAGACAGAGGTAGGTGGGCCCAGAGAGATAGCACAGCGGCGTTTGCCTTGCAAGCAGCCGATCCAGGACCTAAGATGGTTGGTTCGAATCCCGGTATCCCATATGGTCCCCCATGCCTGCCAGGAGCTGTTTCTGAGCAGACAGCCAGGAGTAACTCCTGAGCACCACCGGGTGTGGCCCAAAAAAAAAAAAAAAAAGACAGAGGTAGGCAAATATAATTTTGGCTAACTGCAAGCAAGGGATCTGGTGGGTAACTTCAACAAATAATTCTGTGATTGCTAGATGGTATCATCATGTTTGGATATAATTTCTGAAATCGTCTTTCTTTCTAAATGAATTATGATTTTAATTTTCTTTCTGTTCTTCACACACACACAAATTTTCACAGATAAAGCCATCACTTGAACCAAAACTTTAAAATAAGCCTTGAAGAAGATAGTGTATTCTATTACTGGTCATGTACTGGATGGAGTAATTGTAAGGAAATTCATCTCCTCATTAAAAAAAAAAGATAATAGAGTGGACAAAACATTTTCAGGAAATCTTTTGATATAGGACAACAATCAATGCAGGACTATGCTCTCTGAAAGGCAGAAAATCTATCAGGAAAGCAGCCCCAAAGAGTTTCCAGGCTGTGCTAGAAAGGAGTCAAAGGGAAATAACTCAGATAAAACATGTTATCTGAACTGAACAGTAACAGGTTGTAGTCCAGAATTCCAAAACATCTAGTATTTGCTGGGCTAAGAACTGGAGAAGAGGCAATTGTAAAATATATAAGCACTCAGAAAAACTACTTGGGAAAGGTATCCTTAAAGATGAAGCTTAATCCCTACATGTATGGGCAGCAACTACCAAAGCCTGGAAAAGGACCACCAGAAATGGGTAAAAAGATTTGTGGAGATCTGATACAAGTGGACATACAGATTTTATTTTCCTATCAGTCAGAGTTGAAAGAACACCAAAAAGTGAGGCATGGACAAATCAAAAGATACAGCTTTAGATTTGGGGTTAAATAAGACAAAAGGACAAAATAAAAACCCACTATCCTATATTCTTTTGTTGGTGGGGGGGGGGGCTTGGTGGGAAGTGGGGGTATAGGGCTCACACCTGGCTCTGTATTCAATTTTAATTTCTGGCAGTGTTGTGGGGGTGGGATCCCATATGTGGTGTCAAGGATCAACCTGATTGGCCACATGTAAGGCAAAAATCCTACCTATTCATTGTACTCTTTCTCCAGTCTATCCTACATTTATAAAGCCAGTTAAATAAAAGATCTACCTTCAAATAAAATGAATACAATGGCATAAAATCTTAAAAGTTATGTATCAGGACTTTCCTGTGTAGTTTCTCCATTCTATGGGATTCAGCTTCTTTACAATATGGGAGCCCTTGGGTAGGGGGACATGCATTTTTTGTTTATGATCTAGCCACAAAAGGTCACTGCTGCCATATTCTATTGGTTATAATCAGGTCACAAAAGTAGCCAGATTCAAGGGGAGAATTATGTTATTTCATAATAGGATGGTTTCAAGGTAGGAAAATAAAATGTAGACATCTTTGAATAATGCACTAAGATCCTCAATTCTAAGTATCATTTCCTTTTAATTTAAAAACTTGCTTTTTCATAGATGTTGTGGTACAGGTCCCTGATTTCTCTTAATTTTAAAGAAATTTTTTCCATATTACAGAATTTTAGATTTACAGGATTTCATCCCCACCCTGAAAAGATGCTCTAGTACCTTCTGATTACCGTATTTCTGATAATAGCAATATTTATCTTTTTTTTGCTTATGTAATTTTAGTATATTTAAGTGTTTTTAAATCCTTTCATCTTCCTCTCTCCCTCGGTACTTTCTATTAAAACTGGACAATATTCTATCTATAGTCACACATTATATTCATCTGGTCTTCTAAATTAATAAATGTACTTAGTTTTCTAAAGGCCCATCTGCTATATTCAACATTTATATTATAAGGGAGTCTATTTCTAGGACTTTGCTTTCTTCCATAGACGTTTTCTTCTAAACATGGGTTACGTTTTCTGATTTCTTTGCATGTAAAATTTTAGTTTTATGCTCTGAAATGTGGAAGTTATATGACAAATTCTAAAATTCTTTCTGTGGCCTCTTGTTTCAAAGTCTATTGAGGGGATCTAGAGAAAGAAGCAGGTAAGGTACTAGCCTTGCACATGGCAAACCCAGGATCAATCCCTGGCATTCCATAAGGTCCCCTGAGTCCCACCAAAAGTGATACCTTAGCAAAGAGCCAGAAGAAACTCCTGAGTACACCTGATTGTACAAAAAAACTAACAAAAAACCCAAAAAGGAAAGTCTATTGAGATTTTAGGGACAAAAACCTTTATCTTAACAAGAACTGTTCGTTAGTATATTCTGTTAAGACTCTCAAGACTCTAGAGTCTTGAGTAGTACTTTTAGGTCCACACCTTTGGCATAAAATGTTTATCTCTCATCAGATCCTTCAGAATTTTCTTTTTCTCTGGTACTCTGACCTCTGACATTGCTATTCAGCTAGGAGATTCTCAGTGGTCTTACTCTAAGTTTCTTAACACTTTGCCATGAACTTGGCTAGCCCTTCAAGCTGTTTCATTCAACAGTGCCTTTCTCTGGTACCTTACTTGACAAACTTCCTGCTTGACTTTCCAATATTCCAATCTCTCTCTTTTTTTAAAAAAATTTTTTTTGCCTGTTTTATTTAGGCTCTATTTTCCCATGATATTTTGAGAATTTTCCAAGACTTGTATCTTTCATAAATCTAATCTCTGAAGGATTACAGCCTACTGCTACCCTATACATGAAAAAGTTGCTTCACATAGTTAATCTAATTTTCAGATGCTTATGGCAGAAAGGTGGTTTTGATAACCTGTTCCTCTGTGATGGCTGGATTTAGGAGTCTCTATTAATCATTTTCTTTTAAATTGAAGCTGGAGAGATATGCAGCACATTCCAGGTTCAATTCCCAGTACTCCATATGGTTCTCTGAGCATCATGAGGAGTAATTACTTAGTGCAGAGCCAAAAGTAAGCCCTGAATGCAGCCCTCTGTGGCTCAAAAACAAAAATAGAAGAAGCCTAGCTAATAAAATCCTAATTTCTAACTATCAAATACCACTGTGGTAGCTTAGTGGATAGGATATTTGTCTGGCATGCAGCGGACCAGAGTTTGATCCCATATGGTCCCCCGAGCCTTATGAGGAGATCCAGGAGTAAGACCTGATCATCACCAGGTGTGTCTCCCCCCCCCCCCCGCACCAAAATAAGTTTAGAACTTTGTTTCCTATAATTGAAAGCATTGCTGATTGACAAATGCACATATACCACAAGTTCTTCAGATTACTAAAAGTTTGCAGAAAAGATGTAAAATTAGCTAAAAAAATAACAAAAAAGAAATAGCTGGCAATAGCATATATATGTGTGTATATATACACATTTAAATTTTTAGACTAATCATATTTTCTTTATTGACTCTTAAATGCATATCTACTTTATATCCTTTTTTATATTAAAACTTCCTTGTGGCTATATTTTCATTCCATATATGAACTTAGGGGCCCTGGAGGGTTCAAATTGGTAAAGATTCTATTTTTCAATGTTCTATAAATGATCTCTCTCATTTAAATATTCTTTGATGCAATCAGGAAGAGCTGTGTAAGACTGCACGCATGAAGGTGAAACAAACAAGCACTGTCTTACGTTCACATTCTCTGACATCCAGGTTGAACTGCTGTAGTGCTCCCAAAGTAAGCTGCCGTACTTCAGCTTCCAGTAAAAGCTGCATCAAGGATGTAGCTAAATGCTTGCAAGCTGACATGCATGCTGTCTGGGCCACCTTTCCCTGAAATGCAAGAGTGTAAACTATGTTAGTAGATTCAAATGGAAATTTTAACAAAAATTAGTTTCTTTCTTAAATGATCAATGTCCTTACGTTTCTTTCATGATATACCCAAACTCAAATAACTTTCAACTTGAGAGCAATCATCTTCAATATTAGCTCCATCACCATCAGTATGGTGGTATAACTTTTAAGTGAAAATTCAGAAAGTTAAGCTATTTTAAGTAAGAAACATTTTTTCCCAAATCAACAATAAACAGTATTAAAAATTAATAAAACGTAAAGAGTTTTTCATTGAGAATAAATTTCAAAGTTTTCTTCCAAAACTAATGTAATTATTAAAAGGTAAATGTATATACCACAATCTACAACTTAATTAAAAATCATACTATTTTCTGTCTTATCATTTGACACATATAAAATGAAAAGCATGGGTGCTAAAAAGAGAGGTGAGGTGGTAAAGTGTCTTGCATCCCACTGAAACTGTTTTAAATACCAGACATGGCATATAGCCCCACTAAACACCACTGGGGTCACTCATGAGCAAAAAGCCAGGACTAGTCCCTGACTTCTACTGGTGTGGCTCAACCCCTCCCACTAAAAGAGAGAAAAATATGGCATAGCAAGTTTCCTGGAAAGATTTTTATCATTTTAGAAACCTAACACCAATGTTAAAGAACACCAACTTTAACTTTGAAAATATATTAAGCATAAAGGAATGTATTTTTTATCACCTCCTTTAAAAGATTCAAATACTTTACATTTGGCAAATTGCATTTCAGTTCCAATTCTAAGTTATACATTACATAGAAAATATCTACTTCTTTTCTCTCTCTTTCTCTCTCTCTATATATGGACAGATCCATTTTAATCTATTCTGACAGGATAATACATGTTTTACAAGTCCCAGTTTTCAAATTAGTTAGTAAAGCCTTCTTTCTTTGTATTAGAAAATGGTTTGGCTATAAGGAAAACATAGAGGGCTGAAAAGATAGTACAAAAAATAGGGCATTTGGCTTGGCATTTGGCTTGCACAAAGCTGACGCAAGTCCAATCTCTGGCATCTCATTTGATCCCGAGCACTGCCAAGAGTGATTCCTGTGTGCAGAGTCAAGAGTAATCCCTGAACATCATCTAGCTAGGTGGTCCCCCTCAAAAGAAACCTACCTAATACATATAAGTACAACTAAATATTAAAGGTAGTGTGTGATTCCTTAGTCTCTCTCCACCATTACTAATGTTCAATACACTGACTAAACTAAAAACACATATAACAAACATAAAATATAAAACACATTATATGACAAGTATAGAAACAAGAAACATAATGTATATTTTGATATATTTTAAAACTTTCTAAAAGATATTTTCTTCTAAAACTTAATTTTTGTAAAGGTAAAAGTTCAATATTATTATAAGTAATATTTTCTTAATATCCAATGCATGTGACTGTAGGGTTACTGCTTTATTTATTTCACAATATTCTCTTTAAGAGAGAACCACTATTGAGTTGTCCATTCTCCTGTGCTTAGAGATTTAGTTTATTGTTTCTAGTTTTTCTTTCCTTGTTTGCTATTACAAAGAGTAGGTAATAGAGTCATAGAAGTCTATAGAAAAAATGGTGAAAAGGCCAGGCTTTGATTATAATGTCATTTATAAGATTGTTCCCTTTGTATACTTCACTGGGTAAGGATCATATATAAAAGTATTAATATATATCTAGTTAGTTTTGTAGTTACATCCAGCACTGTTGAGGGGCCAATTTTGGATCTGTGCTCATGAGTGACACGGGGGGTACTTGAAGGATCACATGTGACAATGGAATTCAAAAACAGGATAGGCCACATGCCAGGTGAATAACTTAACCCTTATATCTCTGGCCCCCAATATCAGTCTTTAAATAAGCAACACCATGTACATCCATGTCGGTACATAGAATCTATTATGCTGAGTGAAATAAGTCAGAGGGAGAGAGATAGACACAGAATAGTCTCACTCATCTATGAGTTTTAAGAAAAATAAAAGATATTCTTGCAATAATTCTCAGAGATAAAAGAGAGGAGGGCTGGAAGGTCCAGCTCATGACATGAAGCTCACCATAAAGAGTGGTGAGTGATGTTACAGAAATAACTACATTGAGAACTACCATAACAATGTGATTGAATGAGGGAAGTAGAAAGCCTGTCTCGAATACAGGCGGGGGTGGGATGGAGAGGAAGGATATTTGGGACATTGGTGATGGGAATGTTGCACTGATGAAAGGGGGTGTTCTTTAAATGACTGAAACCCAACTACAATGTTTGTAACCAAGGTGTTTAAATACAGATATTAATAAAAATAAATAAGCAAGGCCGGAGAGATAGCATGGAGGTAAGGTGTTTGCCTTTCATGCAGGACGGTGGTTTGAATCCCGGCATCCCATATGGTCCCCTGTGTCTGCCAGGGGCGATTCTGAGCATAGAGCCAGGAGTAACCCCTGAGCACTGCCGAAAACCAAAAACCAAAAATAAATAAATAAATAAATAAATAAGCAAGCAATACCACAATACAATATTCTAAGATGCATGTCATAAATCTGTATGTACATAATTTTTATGTTTTGGATAATCCTTAAAATTACTGAATAAAATAACTGAATATACTAGGATGAAATATATCAAGATTTTTGTTCACAAAGCATATATATACATGAAAGGAACAAAGATAGAAATAAGAATAAGATCCATAAAAACTATAACTTATTTTGCTGTGGCACTAACATCATCCTGATATTTCTGAGACACCATATAATTATATAGTCACCATTACTAAATTATTATAATTTTTACTAATTAAATGAGAGAGATTTTATATCTATGTCTCTGATAAGTTTGTGAGATTGAATCCTTTCTAAAATCTTGTTTGATCCATTAAAATTTTATATTAAAATAGTATATAATAACATATCTGGGGCCGGGCGGTGGCGCTAGAGGTAAGGTGCCTGCCTTACCTGCGCTAGCCTTGGATGGACCACGGTTCGATCCCCCGGCATCCCATATGGTCCCCCAAGCCAGGAGCGACTTCTGAACACATAGCCAGGAGTAACCCCTGAGCATCACCGGATGTCGCCCAAAAACAAAAACAAAAAAAAATAACATATCTAATTATATATACTATTTATATGCATTTAATATGTAATTTTAGTCATTTTAATATATATTGTATAAATTTAAAATGTCCATAATCTCCATGAAACTCACCACAAAGAGTGGTGAGTGCAGTTAGGGAAATAACTACCCTACCAACTATCATGGCAATCTTCTTTTGGGGGGGGGGGGGTTAGGTCACACCTAGCAGCGCTCAGGGGTTACTCCTGGCTCTATGCTCAGAAATCCCTCCTGGCAGGCTCGGGGGACCATATGGGATGCTGGGATTCAAACCACAGTCCTTCTGCATGCAAGGCAAACGCCCTTACCGCCATGCTATCTCTATGGCCCCTATCATGGCAATATTAATGAATGAGAAAAGTAGAATGTCTTAAATACAGGCAGGGATGGGGAAGGAGGGAGGGATACTGGTGGTGAGAATGTTGCACTGGTTAAGGGAGGGTATTCTGCTTATGACAGAAACCCAACTACAATCATGCTTATAATCATGGTGCTTAAATAAAGATTTTATATTAAAAAAAAGAAAAATGTCCATAATCATATGGCTTCTAGTTGTATGTTCTTAACATTCATACTAGGGTGATTTCAGACAACAAATTAAAATACTTAAGTCAGAGATATAGGAGAGAAATAGAAAAGTTATGAAAGAGGCAATGGAAGCATCTCCAAGAAGCCATAGAGTTGTCATGCTATGCCTAATATTATGCCTAATATAAGTCATAAGGTCAGATCAAAGTGGTAAGAAGCCCTATACCTTTTCAACAATGAAAGATGAAAGTGCAGTAACACAATGCAAACGAGAGTTAAACAAATGTTCTGGGACTGCCCTACAAATTAAAAGCAAGAGAAAAAGGAAAAAAATGATCAGGTCTTGAGCAAAAATGAACTTGCATTTTCTCAGAAATAAAAAATTCTCAAGCATTTAAAAAATTTATTATTTCTATATCAGTCTTATTCAGTCCTCAACTTCTGGATCTCCAAGGATATGTGTGTATGTATGCATTTTTAATTTTAAAATTAAAAAATAATTTTTCTGGATCCAGAAAGACAGTGTAGGAGTTAAGTTACTGGCTTGCAAGTGACTGACCAGAGTTTAATCCCTAACACTGCATATGGACCCAGGAGTGATCCCTGAGTATAAAGTCTGAACAAGTCTTAAGCAGTTCCAGGACCACTTTTTTGATACCAAACCCAATAGTAATTTTCTATATTCTGAACTATTTTCTGAAATTTGTTTATGATCTCATGCTGGGCTTAGTTTGTTAAATTATGTTAAATTATTAAAACTTTATCTAATGTTTTATTATAGATTCTGTATTCTTATATTCTAGAATGTATATTTTATTCTTTAACATCAATTCAGATC
Source organism: Suncus etruscus (assembly GCF_024139225.1). Lineage (NCBI taxonomy): Eukaryota > Metazoa > Chordata > Mammalia > Eulipotyphla > Soricidae > Suncus > Suncus etruscus. The sequence continues at coordinate 22,679,748 of NC_064859.1, read as the reverse complement.
ATCTGTTTTGTTTTCTATTATTTTCATTCTATCCTCTGACTCTTTTAACAAATTAATTCTAATTTAAAATCCTTATTTGCTCGGGGCTAGAAAAATAGTATAGCAGGTTGAGCATTTGCCTTGCATGCTGCCAACACAGGCTCAATCATTGGCATTTCATATGGTCCCCTGAGAACTACCAGGAGTAATTCCTGTGTACAAAACCAGAAGTAACCCATGAGTACCCCAGGTGTGGCCCCAAAATAAACAAAATCTTTGTTAATACAAACATCTTGTCTCTATACTGCTATCCTTCTCTGGGATATTTTAAGCTTTTGACTATAGGTCAATGTTTTTTTTTTTCTATGTAAAACAGCATGTAATGGAATGAGGACAGAACCAGTAGGCTAGTTAATCCGATAGAACTGAGTACCTAAATACAAAGCCCCAATTCTATAGTCAAATAATTGACAAAGGAGCTTGGTACATGAAGTGGAGTAAAGATAATCTCTTCAACAAATGAGTACTGGTATGAGGGAAATGGAGAGCCTGTTTAGAGTACAGGTGGGGGTCGGGCGGGGAGGAGGGAGACTTGGGACATTGGTGATGGGAGTGTTGCACTGGTGATGGTTGGTGTTCTTTACATGACTGAAACCCAAACACAATCATGTATGTAATCAAGGTGTTTAAATAAAAAAAATGAGTACTGGGAAAACTGTATAACATTAAAAAAGAAGAAGAAGAAGAAGAAGAAGAAGAAGAAGAAGAAGAAGAAGAAGAAGAAGAAAAAGCAGTTGGAACCACATCTCACACCTTGAACAAAAGTCATTTCAATGACCTTGAAATAAGACCAGAATCAATAAAATACACTGAGAAAACTATAGGCAGAATGCTCCAAGCTTTAGACCTTAAAGATTTTCTTTTTTTAATATCTTTATTTAAACACTATGATTGTAGTTGGATTTCAGTCATGTAAAGAACACCCCCCTTCACCAGTGCAACATTTCCACCACCAGTGTCCCAAATCTCCCTCCTCCTCATCCCACCCCCGCCTGTGCTCTAGACAGGCTTTCTACTTCCCTCATTCATTCACATTATTATGATAGTTCTCAATATAGTTATTTCTCTAACTGTACTCAACACTCTTGGGTGAATAGTCTCACTCATCTATGGATTTTAAGAAAAATAAAAGACATTTTCACAATAATTCTCAGAGACAAAAGAGAAGAGGGCTGGAAGGTCTAGCTCATGACATGAAGCTCACCACAAAGATTTTCTTAATGTAATAATTCCATTAAAATGTGACAATAAAGTAAACAGACTACATCAAATTAAACAATTTCTGCATGGCTAAAGAAACAGGACTAAGATTGCAAGACACCAAATAAGTGGGAGAGAATATTTTCATCTAATACATTAGATAATAGATTAATACCCAATACATATTGGATATTAATTTTTTATCTAATGTATTGGATGAAAAATATATATCCAATATATATATATAATATCCAATATATTTGGATATTAATCTTTTATCTAATGTATTGGATGAAAATATTCTATATATCTATATATAGTACTCAGAAAATCAGCAACAAAAAAATCTAAAATCCTATCAAAAGTGGAAGAGGAACAGAATAGACACTTTTCTGAAGATATAGTGAATAGATATAGTGAATAGGCAAATGAAAAATGCTTATCAACACTTATCAGAGAAGCCCCAAATAAGATAATAATTAGATATCATCTCAAACCAGTAAAAGTGGCACATATTAAGAAAAACAAAACAAAACAAAATAAGAAACAATCTGTGTTGGCAGAGGTGTAGTGACAAGGAATGTATTCACTACTTGTAAGAACGTTGTCTGGTTCAACCCTTATGGAAAACAATAGTGATAGTTCTCAGAAAAAAATATAGACCTGTCAATACACCCAGGAATTTCACTTCTTGGTATTGCACCAGGACACAAAACACTGATTCAAAAGGGTATATATGCATCATTATTCATTGAAGTGTTTAATACAATAGCTAGGATCAGCCTTGAGGAATCAGCCCTGGAGGCCCAATAAAAGATTAGTGGATAGTGAAGGTGCAGTATGGCATCAAGATGGAATACTATGCAGCTTCAGGGAATGAAAAATCCCACAATTTCTAACTTGGGATATTTCATTCAATTTCTAAACTTGGTTGAGACATGGAAGATATCATGACAAGTAAAGTAAGTCAAAAGGACAAAGGACATATACTGGATGATTTCACTTCTCTGTAGTACACAGAATAACAAGACAGAGAATACAATGCATCAATGGGGAATAACTATATTACCCATGATCCTAGATTACAGAAATGAGGACAGGGAAAGAAAAAGGCAGATGAGTAAGAAGAGGCAGGCAGAGGGTGACAGGGGCAAAGACCTCAGGAATATTGGTGGTGAAGATGTGTAATATATTATTTATATTATATAATGATGTATAATCATAATACATGTCACATAATATACATATTTTATAAATACATATAATTATAATTATAATGTAATGTATGTATAATTATATGCAATATGGAATACAATATATAATATATAAACCATAGTATCATCACTATTGAAAGCATGAGTCCCAAACTAGCTATGCTGCTCAGGACAAACCTGGGTTCAATCCCTGGTTTCCCATATGGTCCCGCAAGCCAGGAGCGATTTCTGAGTGCATAGCCAGGAGTAACCCGAGTGTCACTAAAAAAAAATGCTGGTTATGGAGGCAAGCTGGGAGATGAAAGGAAAATTGGGAGTATTTGTGAGGGAAAGTTGATACTTCGACTGGTGCTGAAACAATGAATGCCTAAAACACTGTTATGAAAAACTTTGTAATTCATGGTGTCTTAATTAAAAAAAAAAGAACATTAAATAAAAGAATAGGGGCTGGAATGACAGCACTGTGGGTAGGCATTTACCTTGCACACAACCAACCAGGGTTCAATCCCCAGCATCCCCTAAAGTCCCAGAGCCTACCAGGCGTAGAACCAGGAGTAGCCCCTGAGCACCACTAGGTGCGGCACCCAAAAACTTATATCTTATATTCTTTAACAGTTTATGTTCTGTTAAGACTGGCAATGAAAATATTATCACATGGTCCCCAAGCACCATTAGAAGTGATGCTCAAGTACAGAGCTGTGAGTAGCCCCATAGACACTCCTCAGTGTGGCCCCAAATCTAAAACAAAAACAAAATTATTGGTGGATAACTTTGATTTTCCTAGACTTATAATTTAAGATAACATGGATTCATTTTATTCCCTTACTCTGGATTGTGTCCTTAAGTTATAAAAATGGTTTTAATGAGGTAATAGACAGATTATTGGTGTTGTCAGATCTCTTTATACACCCCCATCTTTCATATTGCACAACTTCTAGGTTAACTGCTCAGTTATCACCATTTCATTAAACTGCTCTAAAGTTTTGTTTATGTATAATATAGAAGTTAGCCAAGAACTCAAGGACCAAATTAACTTTTTTTTTTAGTTTTTGGGTTACATCTGGTTGTGGTAAGAGCTAACTCCTGCCTCTATTCTTAGGGATCACTCTTAGCTGTGTACTGGGAAGCATATGATGTGAATGAGGGTCGGCTACATGCAAGGCTATTACTGTACTATTACTCTGCACTCAAATAAACTTTTTAAAAACGTTGAGGGAGGGAATAAATTTCTTTATTCTTTTATTCTTTCTTTTATTGTATTCTGCTCTTCTGAATTTATTCTTATTAAATGCCTGTTATACCATCCTTCTTGAGACAATGCTCTGATTTTATATTTTATCCAGTTTCTTCTTTCTTTCTTTCTTTCTTTCTTTCTTTCTTTCTTTCTTTCTTTCTTTCTTTCTTTCTTTCTTTCTTTCTTTCTTTCTTTCTTTCCTTCCTTCCTTCCTTCCTTCCTTCCTTCCTTCCTTCCTTCCTTCCTTCCTTCCTTCCTTTCTTTTTCTTTCTTTCTCTTTCTTTCTTTCTTTCTTTCTTTCTTTCTTTCTTTCTTTCTTTCTTTCTTTCTTTCTTTCTTTCTTTCTTTCTTTCTTTCTTTCTTTCCTTTCTTTTTCTTTCTCTCTCTTTCTTTCTTTCTTTCTTTCTTTCTTTCTTTCTTTCTTTCTTTCTTTCTTTCTTTCTTTCTTTCTTTCTTTCTTTCTTTCTTTCTTTCTTCCTTTTTTTCATTCTTTCTCTCTCTTTCTTTCTTTTCTTCCTTTATTTTTCTTCTTTTTTTTTGTTTGTTTATGGGCCACACCCAGTGACACTCAGTGTTTACTCCTGGCTATGCACTCAGAAATCGCCCCTGGCTTAGGGGACCATATGGGACACCAGTGGAATCAAACCAAGGTCCATCCTAGGTTAGGGCGTGGAAGACAAACACTCTACCACTTGCGCTGCCACTCTGGCCCCTATTTTATCCAGTTTTTATGGCTGTTTATGAAGGTAAGTCTAATACCAGCTATGGCATCACAACTAGAACCCCAAAATATCTTTTAAATGTACCATTTTAAGGGGGAGGTTAAATCCACAGTACTCAGGGACTACTCCAGACAGTAAGCAAAGAACCATGTGATTCCAATGATCAAACCCAGGCTACCTGCATGCAAATTACATACTCAACCTTTTCAGTCATCTTTCAACCCTAATAGAATAATTCATATTGAACGAGAAAATAAACTGTAATAGCCAATTAAAGAATTTCTATCTGGTCAATAATTTTATATTACCAGTATTGATTTCTATGATCCATTAGGCAAACATTTTTACTTTAATAAAAGTAACAAACATATTTATCTTTTAAACTCAAATTTATAATCAAAGATAAAGTATACAACCAATTAACCAAGACATGCCCAATGCAAAACCACAGCAAACAAATACCTTAGCAAATACCTTAGCTTATGTGTTTTACCATCACAGACAACAATATGGTATCAGAGCAGAAACAAAGGAAATGTAAACTAAAAGTGAACAGAGAAATTACAGATGTCTCTTTGTGAAAATCAGCAGATAAAATGAATTTAATGACTTGAACACTGATTTTATCTTTGCATGATTTTATCATTTTCAAAGTAGGAATGTTACATTTTTAAAAATCCTATACAGTCATAGTGTGAAAAAGAAAAGAAGACACACACACACACACACACACACAGAAGAGGGTGAGTGTTAGGGGCAGGTCATCAGGGAGGGTGAGAGGAAAACTGTTGACATTGGTGGTGGGAAATGTGTACTGCTGAAGGTTGTTGTACACTGTATGACTGTAAATCAATCCTGGACAACTTCATTTGTGGAAAAAAAAACCTGTAGTATGAACAAACTTGTAACCACTATGTTTAAAATCCTATATAGTATTTACCACCATACTAGTTTTATATTTTATATTGAACATATACTTAGTAAATGTCTTATGATCATGATGATTTTTATTCTTATTATCCTGAATATGAAAACATTTTATGAATGCATAATACTTTACTAGTCATTTATGCTTTTATAGATTCACATGACTTTCTTCTGTAAAACGAAAAAAATCTGTAATGCAAAAAAGTGGAAAGTGTACTTCCTGTTCTGAAGCAAATCACTGAGAACATGTAATTAAGTGTTAAATTGAGCAGAATAAACTCTGAATGCTATATGATTTTAGAAGAAAAGGTTACGAGGCCAAAATAGTCAGGAAAGGCGTCATAAAAGAGGTAGAACTTGCTGGGTGACCTTCATTAGACCCCAACAACATCATCAAAATGTTTTCAAGTGGTTAAAGTTTGAAATGAGGTAATATAAAGTTCTCTACAAACAACAATCAAATCTCCCAGACCTCCATAGAATCAGAAATTCTCATAACGAGAAATAAAAACTCTTCCTTGCTTTCCTCAACTTGTTTTCAGGTGAAATGTCAACTCCAAGGAGCCATCTCATTAACACAGAAATGTCTTTGAGGTATTCAGTCATGGCCCTGTCTGACATTTCACCAGATTGAAACCAAGATGCCAAAGAATCAGATTCAAATATTAATGAGGAAAAGGTCACGATGAGGTAATCACCAAAGTTGTATTAGTTCCTGTTTTCTGTCCCTATCCAATCCCTCTCCCTTTCTCCCAAACTCTTACTACATACATTTACAGTCACTGGCTTAATTTCAACATCTATCTTCTAATCTGTAAAGTGTATTTTAAGTGGAGGCCTCCCAGACTCTGAATCCATAAATTCAAAGGTAAGCTATAGAGAAATCAGATGAAAATAAAAGAGAATCAGTTAAAACCTACATCCCCTTTTGACATTTAACTATTAGAATTTTCTTTCTTTTTTTTTTTTTTTTAAAAAAAAGGTGGGGGAGAATAGAAAAAGAAAAAAAAAGAAGTTTCTTTCAAACTTTCCAATAAGCATTTAATAATGTGACAAAGCCGAGCATATTAAAATATTAACCAAAGCTTCCAGGAAAACCTCTATAATCTCAATTGTTTATGCAAGACCTTTACAAACCTCATAAAAAATTAAGTGGACTTGGAAAAAATACACCACAGCCACAGGAGAAAGTTTACAAAACACAATAGTACAGACGCCTGACTGTCTGCCAGCCAGTTGCTTTTAACTTCCACATTCAACTTATTACTAAGTTCCTAACTGGTCAATACCCTAAAAAGAGCATTTCTCCTCCCTAACACCTCATTAGCCTAAGTTCTTTTTCACTTTTTTTTTTTTTAAGCTAAAGTATCCTGTAGGTGCTTTGGTTCATTATTCTCTGCCAATATCTAATACTCTATTTCAGAATACTGAAACTTTAGGACTCTTTAAGGTAAATCATTTAAGGTTTCATTTAAAGAATTTAACCTGTTCTTTAGTTAATCTCATTACAGAATAATGCTCTATGGACCAGGATTCATATTAGGAGAGGTAGTAGTGAAAAAAAAACGTATACAATTGAAATAATTTAGAACTTTAGATCATACTAAGGATTCATTCTGGTCCAATAGTTTTTATGGTCTTAAGGAAAATTACTTAATCTTGGTTAGACTTAGCTTCCTTGTCAGTAAAAAAAAAAAAAAAAGCTACAGGTAATAGTATCAACCCTGTAGAAATCATATGCAATTAATTAAATAATGCATTACAAAGGATCCTAAACAATGTCTAAAAAGAAAAGTAGCTCAATGAATGTAAATGATAAATACTTTATTATAAAATGTTCCTGTATTGTTAGTATAGTGCCAAAAGCTCAAAAAAGTAAATCTTTATGTTAAGTGTATGTATAAATTTATTTGAATTTATGTGAATCAGAATTACCATTTCTTGAAATGATCACAGAAAACCTTAACATACAAATTCTAATGTGGATTAGACTTAATCAACTTTAATACAGTTAGAAATCAACTCTGACTAAATCATGGTGAAGGAAGTTTAGTAGTGAAGGAATTTATTATACTGAATCTTCACTTAGAAGACAAATGTTCAACCATTGATATTTCAAGAAAACACAATGAATATTCCCCACATCTCCATTTTCCTCCTTTTGAGTGACCCAGCTATAAAAGGGAAAACTTTAACCATAGTGTGTTTGTGAAAAAGCCCTAAAATATGTTAACAATTAGAGAAGAGGAAACCTGAAAGACGGCCTTATTAATTAAGGAACTTCCTATCAAAAAACTCATTAAAAGGTAATGAGACCAAATGGCTATTAAAGTAAATACACACTGAATAAAGGTCGCCTGGCTAATAGCTCCTCAAAGCAGCTTTTTATAAATACATTCAACAATGAAAATGCAGAAGAAAATGAAAAGCCACAATAATGTTAAAGTCAATTGACAAAATTAAAGATGAAGTTATCCTAGACAGAAAGAAGCTAATCTGATGAAGGGTTAATACCTAAGATTTACAAGGCACTGATTGAACTTCACAAGGGGGAAAAAAAAAAAAAACACGAACCCCATCCAAAAATGGGGAGAAAAAATGAACTGACATTTCCTCAAAGGAGAAATACAGATGCCAAAAGGCGCATGAAAAAATGTTCCACATCATTCCAAATCATCAGAGAGTTGCAAATCAAAACAAGGAGATATCATCTCACACCACAGAGACTGGCATACATCACAAAGAACAACAACAATCAGTGCTGGCATGGATGTGAGGAGAAAGGGACTCTCATTCACTGCTGATGGGAATGTCATCTAGTCAAGCCTTTCTGGAAAATAATATGAATATTCCTCAAAAAGCTAGAAATTGGGGGCCGGGCGGTGGCGCTAAAGGTAAGGTGCCTGCCTTGCCTGCACTAGCCTTGGACGGACCGCGGTTCAATCCCCCGGTGTCCCATATGGTCCCCCAAGCCAGGAGCAACTTCTGAGCGCATAGCCAGGAGTAACCCCTGAGCGTTACCGGGTGTGGCCCCCCCCAAAAAAAAAGCTAGAAATTGAGTTTCCATATGGCCTATCAATGCCACTCTAAAGATATACCCTAGGAACACAAAAACCCAATGCAAAAATGCCATCTGCACTCCTATGTTCATCGCAGCACTGTTTACAATAGCCAGAATCTGGAAACAAACCAGGTGTCCGACAACAGATAGGTGGCTAAAGAAACTGTGGTACATTTACACAATGAAATACTATATAGCCATTAAAAAATAAAATAATAAAATTTGTTTTTCCATGGATGGACATGAAGATTATATGCTGAGTGAAATGAGCCAAAGGGAAAGAGACAGACATAGAATAATTTCACTCATTTGTGGGATATAAGAAAAAAAAGTGATAGTATGGTAATAACACCCAGAGAGGATAGACATAAAGATCAGAAAATCCAGCAAGGGTGGAAAAGCTCGCCACAGCAGTGAGTGAATGTACCTGAAGTAGAGAAGGGTTTACTAGAACAACAAGAGTTGGCACTGACCACTCTCGACAAGAACTCAATGCTAAAAGAACAACATGTAAGATGCCACTCCATTAGCAACAATGCAAAGCAGTGTCAAAAAGAGAGGAGGAGGAAGACGAAGAAGAAGAAGAAGAAGAAGAAGAAGAAGAAGAAGAAGAAGAAGAAGAAGAAGAAGAAGAAGAAGAAGAAGAAGAAGAAGAAGAAGAAAAAGAAGGAGAAGAAGGAGAAGAAGAAGAAGAAGAAGAAGAAGAAGAAGAAGAAGAAGAAGGAGGAGGAGGAGGAGGAGGAGGAGAAGGAGGAGGAGAAGGAAGAGGAGGAGAAGGAAGAGGAGGAGAAGGAAGAGGAGAAGGAAGAGGAGGAGAAGGAGAAAGAGAAGAAGAAGAGGAAGAAGGAGGAGGAGAAGGAGAAGAAGAAGGAGAAGACGAAGAAGAAGAAGAAGAAGAAGAAGAAGAAGAAGAAGAAGAAGAAGAAGAAGAAGAAGAAGAAGAAGAAGAAGAAGAAGAAGAAGAAGAAGAAAAGGAGAAGAAATAGAAGAAGAGAAATTGCCTGAGAGAGAGAGAGAAATTGCCTGTTCTAGAGCCTAGAGACAGGTGGGGGTGGGAGGGAAACAGGAATCTTGGTGGTGGGAGGGGTGCAGTGGTGAAGAATAGGGTACATGTTATGAATGAAATCCAACAATAAACAATTTTGTAATCACTGTGCTTAAATAATTCTTTAAAAAGGGGGCAGGGGAAGAAGCTGATCTGAAAAAATTCCTAGAATTTAGACTATGGATAACAAAAACATTCTTTTTTTTTTTTTAATTTTTATTGTGATCAATGTAAATTACAAGTCTTTCACAGTTATATTTAAGGTACATAGTGATAGTGAACTAGGACCATTCCCACCACCAGTGTTGTCTTTCCTCCACCCTTGTTCCCAGCATGCATTCCATAGCTCCCCTCTTTGTTCCCTGGACTGCTAGTGTAACAGGTCCTTTTGTATATAACTTGTTGTAGATTGGGTATCAAGATTCTGTTGTCCTTGACTTTGGTTTTGGTGTTTAGATCTGATCACTTTTTTATTTTCACTTAAAATCATGTGACTGTTTGCTCCTGATACCAACCATACCCCCACCCCTGAATTTATGAGGCAGAACAAGATGATTCTAGTTCCTGTGATTCTATTGGAGAAAAAAAAGAGAGAGGAAAAAAAAGCTGGGAGGAGTGCATCTAGGGAGCTATCAATATCAATTTAAAAGAAGAAAGGGAAAAGAAAAAACAAACAAAACCCCCAAAATAAGCAACAAGAAAAAACACAACAGCAACAATAAACAACAACTAAACAACAACAAGAAAGAAGACAAAGGAAAAAGAAAGGTGAGAGGGCTTGTGTGGCAAGTATTTGTTGTTAACTTGTTTGTTGGTTGTTTTTTGCGTAGGCACAGTACATATTGGGGGAATTAGAAAAGAAATTTCCTTGGTCTAAGAGATATAGGGTTTCTCTACCCTTGAAGCATAATGTCATGGGAATAACTACAGGGTCCAGACATGCTCAATGTCGAACCCCAAGGTCTTTCTATGATGTCAGGAAACATTCTGATCAGTTCTGATTGTCAAATCAATCTTCTATCAGTAGAGATCTTGGTATCTGCACAGATCCTAGGATGAAGTCTAGCATAGAGTCTTTCTTTGCCATTCCAGAAGTTCTGCTCTGTCACAGTTGTTGTAATCAATCATCTGTAATTAGTGATTTTAGGATGAAGCCTAGGATAGAGTCTTTACTTATGGTTCTAGAAGTTCTGCTCAGTTGCGATTGTCAACAAACATTCTTAAAAAAAGTCTTCTAGCGCTGTATGCTTTTCTCAGAGATACTGAACATTGTGTAATGGAGAAACAGGCAAGTCTTACCCCTATCTCCTACTTCTGCTGCAAATTATTAAAAATAGTTTTCCAGATCACAAGTGGCTCCTTACCTGCCACTTAGCTTCCTCCCTCCCTCCCTTCTTCCTTCATTTCTTCTTCCCTCCCTCCCTCTTTCCTCCCTTCTTCCTTCCCTCCCTTTCTTCCCTTCCTTTCCTTCCTTCCTTCCTTCCTTCCTTCCTTCCATCCTTCCTTCCTTCCTTCATTCCTTCCTTCCTTCCTTCCTCTCAGTTTTCTTTTCTTCTGTTTTTGGATTTTTTTTTTTTTTTTTTTTTTTTTTGCTTTTTAGGTCACACCAGCGGTGCTCAAGAGTTACTCCTGACTTTCCGCTCAGAAGTCACTCCTGGCAAGCTCAGGGAACCATATGGGACTCCGGGATTCAAACCAGGGTCCGTTCTGTGTTGACCAAATGCAAGGCAAACACCTTAACATTATGCTATCACTCCACCCCTCCCTTTTTTTGAAACTGTGCCCAGAGTTGATTTCTGGCTCTTGGTAGACTAGAGAGACTATATGTGGTGAAAGGATCAAATCTAGATCAACTGAGTAAGAGGCATGTGTGCTACCAACTGTACTACATTTCTGTCCCAAGCAGTATCATTTTTATTTAGTCAGCATGAAATTACCAAGTTATTCATGACTGAATTTCAGGTATACACTGTTCCAACATAAATCCTTTTACCAGGTCTACTTCTCTTCACTTATTTCCCCCCACTATATTTGCCTCCCACCTACCAGTCAGCTTTTAAGAGAAGCACAATTTTTAAAATATATAAGTTGGGGGCCGGAGTGGTGCCGCCTGCCTTGTTCACACTAGCCTATGACAGACTGTGGTTCAATCCCCCAGTGTTCCATATGGTCCCCCAAGCCAGGAGCGATTTCTGAGCACAAGCCAGGAGTAACCCCTGAGCATCACTGGGTGTGGCCAAAACACACACACACACACACACACACACACACACACATACACACACACACAAAGGAAGTTGGGAAAGAGTGATAGCACACCAGGAAGGGCGTTTGCCTTGCATGCAGCCAACCCAGGTTCGATCCTGGCATCCCATATAGTCCCCCCGAGTTTGCTAAGGGTAATGATAGAGCCACCAGGTGTGGCCCCAAAACTAAACAAAATTTATCTAAGAATTGCACTGCTATTGATAGTTTCATACATAAAGCATTGCCATCTTTCAGAACCTTGTCCCTCCCTCCACCTAGTTGAATGCTTCTTTTCATCACAGTTGTTGCCCTTTTCCTGTCCTATACCCCTCAGGTGGCATGTATCATACTGAATATCAGTTCTCATATTCTTCGGTTCAACTGTTCTGGGGTATTCATTATTCCACATTATATTGCTTTATACATTGTGTATAAGAGAGATTGTTCTGTGTCTGTATCTCTTCCTCTGACTAATTTCACTCAGGGGTTACCCCTGGCTCTATGCTCAGAAATCACTCCTGGCAGCTCAGGGGACCATATGGACTACTGGGATTTAAAGCACTGTCCTTCTGCATGCAAGCAAAACACCCTACTCCATGCTATCTCTCTGGCCCAGCATGATACTTTCTAGGCCCCTCATGTAGCAGTAAATTTCATGACTTTATATTTTTCTTCTAGCCTTATAATATTCCATTGTGTCTATGTACCATCCTTTCTTTTTCCAGACATCTATTCATGGATACTTGGGTTGTTTCCAGATTTGGCCATTGTGGATGGTACTGCAAGAACATAGATGTGTAATTTATGTAACTCCTTTCACATTGAAGGCTATAGTATTGCTGACACAGTTGATCATAATACATTATTTCATTAAGGATGAGTCAAAGGAGCACAGCAAAGATGGTGTTAGAGTGGCAGTTGTTTGCATAGGCCCAGCAAAATATAGTTTTCAATATTTTTGTTTGTTTTTGGTTTTTTGGGCCACACTTGGTGACATTCAGTGGTTCCTCCGGGCTACGTGCTCAGAAATTGCTCCTGGTTGGGGGACCATATTAGATGCTGGCGGATCGAAACGTGGTCTGTCCTAGGCTAACGCAAGCAAGGCAGATAGATGACTTATGCCTTGCACCACTGCTCTGGCCCCAGTTTTCAGTATTTGTAAGCCAAAAAAAAACATTCAATACTATTTAATCACTTTCATGCATAAAATATATGATGTTGTGGCATTTTCCCATCTTTAAATATTTTGCTATAATGTTAATTTTGTTATATATTTATAGTGTTATTTATATAATATGTTAATTTCAACCTTTTAATTACAAATGTCTATATTTCAGTAGTTATAAATTTGCCTTAGACATATAAAAGTCTTTTAGATATAATTTTTAAAAGTTTTTTTTTTTTTCAGACATTTGGGGGGGGGTTGGCTTTGGGCCACACCTGGTGGTGCTTAGGGGTTAACTTCTAGCTCTGCACTCAGAAATTACTCCTGGCAGGCTTGGGAGACCATATGGGATGCTGGGGATAGAATCTGGGTCAGTCAAATGCTCTGGCTGCTGTGCTATCGCTCCGGGCCACTGTTCCTTTATTTTAGTGGTGGTGGTGGGGGCGGTGTTTAGTATTGGTAGTACTCAGAGGCTATTTACAATTCCAAGGCAAACCCCTACCTACTGTGAAATCACTGGGGCCCATACTTCCAAAAAGGCTTCAACCAGAAACCCAGTAAGGCAATTTGGTGCAAATCATACATACTCTTATCTTGCTAGAAAAGATTATTAGTGGCAACGACATAAATGACTGCTGTGGCATTGCCAGTGAGAGGGCATTTAGAATTTACAGAGAAGCTCCAAGAGGCAAGATCACTAAATCAGAGGTGGCACTTACAACTTTGTCAGATTTTATTTCTGCTTAGTCCACTAACTTCTGGGACCCTTTAGTTAACTGACAGCAATAATTAAATGTCATAAGCCTCCTTATTATATTTTTATCATGTCTATCAAATATCTCTGGAGAATCTAGTTTTGAGTCCATTGTATATTATAGCATCTTCTTTTAAAAGGTCAGAATTTTTTTTAGACTATAAAATAAAAACAAAAGATTCTGGCATGATCAGAAGAGTGTCCATTAAAAGAAAGCTTTTTTGGTTTGTTTGTTTTCCCTACATCAGCAGGTTTTAAATTTTAGTATACAATGAATCCCCTTGAAGAGTTATTAAAAGATTTTACATTGAAAAGCCAAACTTCTGATTCAATATGCTTAGTAGGGTCCCCTAGCTTTTACATTGTTAACAAGTTCTAAGATGATGCTGACAATGTTGATCCAAGAACTACACTTTGAAAAACTCAAATAATATTTCTCTTACATACTCTTAAATCAGTTTAGTTATGTTTTTGCTCAGATATTTCTTCATAATCTGAACATAATCAATTCACATTCTCACATCTTTTTATGGGCATATTTGTTTTTTGTGTTTTGTTTTTGGGTCACACCCCGGCAGTGCTCAGGGGTTACTCCTGGCTCCTTGCTCAGAAATCACTCCTGGCAGGCTTGGGGGACCATATGGGATGCCGGGATTCGAACCAATGACCTTCTGCATGAAAGGCAAATGCCTTACCTCCATGCTATCTCTCCAGCCCCATTACAGGCATATTTGATGTAAAGAACCTACTTAACATTTCCATTCTTTGTTTTCAGTGCTTATTGAGGAATGAACAAAAATAGGATACAAGTGGTAGATCATTAATAACATAACCAATATGACAGCTTTTATTCTTTTTTAATTATCTTGATGTTTTGTTTATTTGGAGGTCATGCACATGATGTTTTGCAGTTACACCTAGTTTGACATTCAGAAATCACTTCTAGGGGTACTCTGGGGATCACGAGATAATGAAGATTGAATATGGGTAGGCTGCATGCAAGGCAAGTGCAGCCCCAATTTGTTTAGTTTTTATCTCTCTTACCCAAGAATGCTTGATGATGGTAGGGACACCTTGCACTTCTGGAGTTTTAAACAGGGCCCTCCAGCATACGAAGTATGTGCTTCACTTCTCTAAGTTACCTTTTCAGCCAAAGAGACCAACTTATCTTTTTTTTTTTTTTAGATCTAGTTTAATCAAGTTAAAAGGAAACTCAAGATTTTGTCATGCCTAATTTACAATTAAGCCAGTATATGAGATCGCTTTTGTGTCCTTGCCCCAACATTAAGAGGACTCCAAATTTTTGCACTGATTATTCTACTAAACAATTTTAATGCTTAAAAACAAAACTCATAACAATATCAGAATTGCTATAAAGGTCAAAAAAACTTTGGATTGACTATGCAGACTTCCCAAAACTCTTGAAAAACAGCTATTGGCTCCATCTCAACTAAATGAATAGGGTCTCTAACTGTCCAATTAATAGTTGTCCAAAACACCAGTTTTATAAATACTATCCACAGCCAAAAGAAAAAAAAAAGGCGGGGGGGGGGGGGGGAGGAGAGAAAGAAACCTACTTTTGAGTTTGAGTATTTAACTCCAGTTAGCTAATGTGACAAGAAGACAAAGAACCTGTCATTTCCACATAACCTGCACAGAGGCCCTCTGCCCAGGGATGTTCTTATGCTAAGAGAACAGCTTTTCAAGGAATAGATGTGCTTAGTGTCAATCAACTACCTTTAGAAATTAATGGCCTCTACTAGCTTGGCTTAGTTACTTTCTATGCCAACTTCTTGGCTAGCAAACTTCAATTCAAGGCAGTTTGACAGACTTAAGATAAAGGATACAATCTTCAAGTCCATAAAAATTCTTCAGCTGACTGAACCTGCCTCCACTTTGCCCAAACTTCGCTCAATTCAAGCTGCTTTGGTTTGCAAAGGATCAATATTCACACAATTACTGTTACAAATATCTATGACCTGACAGTTTCTTTTCTTGTCCTGACCTAGTTCAAAACTCTGGCCTTGGCTTGAATACCTGATATTAAGTATTCTGTTACTGTGTGAAAGGAAACATTTTTGTAAAGGGTATCAAAAATGCTGGGTTTCTTATTATTTTCAAGTCAAGAAAAACTTGCTCCACATTCAGCTAAATTAAATAAGTTAATAACCTGTCTGAAGTTTGTACCCCAAATGTTCTTTGGCATTTTCTAAGCAATATTGTAATCAACAGCCAATCATTGTGGGCACTGTAGGGGAGAAGGGATAAAAAGCAGTGGTGAAGAGAAGTAAAGTATTACATAAAAATCAAAAATCTGTTTTTGAAAAGTATCTGGTAAACTCTTTTCAAATGTACTGACACCAGTTTGAAATATCTAAAAAGCATTTCCAAGTTTTTTCTCTTTTTTTTCCTGGTTTGTTTGCTTTTTGTATTCAATCATAAGCAGACGCTACAACCTCACTGCCTCTAAGCATTCAAAGTCTTAAAATCTTCAAACTACAGAATCTAGAATTAATCATACCATCATCAAAGTCTGGCAGCTGTAGAAGAACACTACTCCCCCTCAAAAGTGAAATTTCTAACTAGCATAAACCTTTAAAATAAAGCAGTTAGAATTCCAGAACCATAAGCAACAAGCATAATTTATATGGAATAGAGCCAAATAGTAGTAATAGTTTTAATTCTGTAGTAAAGTGCAGAGAAAAGGTGAATTCCCAGGAGATTTTTGGAGGCTTATATTTAGAATTCTAAAGGTAAAAGCAAAATTCTTGACCAACATTATTCTATTCAAACAACATGCTAGGTTATGTTTCAAACAAAGGATTGCCAAGTCTTTTGACAACTAAGATTAAAACTTATTTCTTACTTAAGCTACAGGTCAGTCTGAAGCATCACTTTTTTTTTTTTTTCAGGGACATCCTGCCTCTGGGAAGAGGGCAGATGGTCACAGCAGACAAATGTGTTGTTTCATAAGGAATTTGCTTGGACCGGTAACATCAATCCTTTCTATTCACATTTCCCTGGACACAGGAAGTCATACAGCCAAACTTGATGTCATTGGGAGAAGGATTACAATGCTCTCATAGGGAGAGGCAGCAAATAATTGGGGAGCATAATAAACACCACAATGCCAACTAGATACAATTATTTGCTTTTTCCTTTGCAAACAAATACACACACCCTGATCCCCAGGGAGATAACCCCCAAATTTCCTCTCCAATCATAATTCAAAAAGTCAAGAAAATTGTTATAGACTGTTTTAAAACCCAGATGTAACACTTCTTACTCTGGAGACCAATAAACTAAAAAGATAAGTTAGCCATTCCACCAATATCTGAATAATTGCCGAATAAGAATACAATGGTAATAAATCTCCAGTTTGGAAAAGGGAAAGAGTAGGAAACACAGAACAGTTGTTTAACCATGTAAATACTGAAATTTCACTGGCAAAGAATTATGAGAGCTACTTGACTAGGATTTGTGAATATTCCATCATCACATGGGTCGTAGTTTTGCTCTGACTAGTTCAGCTCCCAAATTTATTGTTCTCTGAGGCTGATGGCTTTGCCCTCCAAAAGGTCCCTTTATTTTTCTTGACCCTACATGGATCTATTAAGAAGTTAGTGTAGAATATGGCCCACCAGTATTATCTAGATAGCAAACAGGGCCAGAGAGATAGCACAGCAGTAGGGCATTTGCCTTGCATGTAGCTAACCCAGAAGGGACCCAGTTTGATTCCGGGCACCAATATGGTCCCCTAGCATGCTAGGAGTGATTTCTGAGTACAGAGTACAGGTCCCTAGCATTGCTAGGTGTGGCCCAACAACCAGCCAACCAGTCAATCAATCAATCAAGTTAAAAAAAGATAGCAAACAGCTTTCTTAGGTTGCTTCTATTCACAGAAAGTAGGGAGCACAGAAGTTGACAAAAATAATTCTCTCAATGCCTTTGTCTTTTATTAAATTGCAATAATCCAGTTATGCCAGTACCCAAACACACAATTATTTCTGAGATATGTGCCTTACTTTGGACTGAATTACAACAGTAACTGAGGTAAAAAAAGTTTTTGTTGGAAAACCAAGAGATTCAGTCCATTTATTTCTGCCTATCCTGAGCCATTTTATCCAAATAAAGGATTTAATAAATAACCAATTTATGGAATCTAAAGTTTTACTAACAGTGCTGACTTTTTATTGATGTGGACTATGAAACTCATAGATGAATATAATGGATTACTGTCTATTCAATTAATTTTTCAATGATACTTTTTATCAGTTGAAAATAAGACATGGAGCTAATTCAGAAGTAAGGCACTTGCCATCTGTGAGGCTGACCTTAATTTGATTCCAAACCCTAATATGGTCCTCAAATCATTGGTAGGAGAGATCCCTGTATAGTCAGGAGTGAGCCATGAGCAGCCAGGTGTAGTTTGGATACAAAAAGAAAAAAAGGAAAAGAAACATGAGAAATTGGCCTGGCCCTTTCTTTCTCCCCCTTTTCCTTTACTCCCTACTTAGAAAAAGGCCAGTTCTTCCAATTATTTTGTAATCAGCAAAAGTCAATAGTAATCAAATGAAAACTGGTTATATTTTATATCCTAAACTTTGTCTACTGCTATATACTCATGTGATACATTAGCAGACTTACAGTTCCCTCCAGGTTACAAATTTATTCAACATTTTGTCAAGGGGAACTACCTTCAACCAGTCCTAAAGTCATATAGTTCTGAACTCTTTGTGTTTATATATAACAATATTTCATTCTTTTATCAATTTCTTTGTCAGTCAGTTTATACTGTTATGATACAGTAACAAACAACCTAAATCCTAGTAGTTAAAACAAAGGCTTAAGGGCCTGAGAGGTTGCATTAGAGGTAAGGCATATTACCTTGCAAGCTCTAGCCTAGGATGGACCACAGTTTGATCCCCTAGAGTCCTGTGTGGTCCCCCCAAGCCAGGGGCTAGGAGGGTCAAATGGGTGTGCACCCCAAAAAACCCCAAAACCAAAGGCTTAATCCCCAATTCAAAACTAACTACTGTTGGAAGGAACAGATGATTTCCTTGATTTACATTATTTATGCATGTCATTATTATATATAACAAATTAGAAAAGAGGTAATACTCATTAAGACATTCTGTGTATATGATATAGGAAAAGGAGTTGATAGAATCCAGTAAGACACTTAGAGCTTCTTTTGAGAAGTAACAATAAAAAAATCTACACTTTTATCTCACTAGTTAAAGCAAAGCTATTAGCCAAGATGACTAAAGGAAAGAAGGGAATAACTAAGGAAAGTGCAAACTACTAAAACCTAAGTTTAGCACTAAAGATTGAAGGCAGAAGAAGTACACAGAAATCAGCTGCTTTCTTTTAGGCCAAAAATTAAAAGGATTCAAAAACATTCAAATCAATGTTACTTAGAAGTGTTTTTTGTTTTGTTTATAAAGTATCCCACTTCATGAAAATATTATTTAACAAACTGTACTTATTATTGCTCTTTTAAAGTAAAATAATAGCTACTAAAAGAATTTTCACATATTGACATATAGAAACAAAAATTCTTTGGGGTCTTCAATACTCCTTTAAGAGTCTAAATTGTTCACAAGACCAAAAAGTTTGATAGCTGCTGATCTACAGATGCAAAACAGTAGTAACCCAAGGGTTGAGAGAATTTAAACAGCTATTAACACGTGGAACATGGCACCAAAATAGATATTATCCCTAATAATAACAATTAGAGATACAGAAAAAATTTTATATTTATAATATTCAACTCCCTATATCATAGAAGACACTCTGTTTTCCAGAGGTTCCTTTCAGTCGGGCCCAGAGCATCATGGGGGTACTGGGGATTAAGTCCAGATCTCTTGCATGCAAGTGATATATATATATATAACCCTATAAACTATTTCTCTGTCCCTTAACTTTTTCAGTATAATCTGAGAATTATATTAAATTCTAAATTCCCAGAAAATTAACATCAGCTGTCACTACATAAATTGTTTTAAAACAATGCTGCACTATATTTGATAAATGAAGAATAAATTTATCAATATTTACATGACTGACCTGCAGGTTCTTTTATAAAAAATATAAACATATTTTTTATTTTTCATGCAACTTTTTTGTGTCATATAGTCTAGTATCCTATAGTATCATAGTCTAGTATCTATAGTCTAGTATTTGCAATAAATGCAACGCTGATAATTTCCATCTTGGTGATCAGGGATAACTTCAAGAGTATTAATATCATTTGTTTCTTGATATACTCACACTGAGTAATTTAGAAGGCAATTAAATTAGGAGCAAAGAAGATACGTGCTTTGGGAATTTTATTCCTTCTATTATTTAAAAAAACTTCTCTATCTCTTTTAAATTTAAGATTTCTAGAATGTCATCTATTTCATTCAAATCTTCAAATACAATATATGCAAAGCAGTAACATTTCATTTTCTGATTCTTGTCATCTAACTATTTCTTTATTCTTAATATTGTAGTTAGTTTTTTCCATTTTCCCTAATCTTAATGTTTTTTACACTATCAAGAAAAAAGCTATTAAATTTCACTGTTTCAATCAATATTTGATTTCCCAATTCATGATTTTATCATTGTTTTTGTTGCTTTCCCTTGTGTTGTTTTTAAACTTATTAGCTTTTTCATTCTCGCTTACAAAAGTGAAAAATTCATGCTATGACTTTGCCTTGAAGTATGATTTTAACTGAGCTCATTAGATATGTTTTGATTTCATATATTATTTTCTAAAGGTTCTGAGATTATATTTTTCTCATATGATTAAATATTTGTGAAATAAAAAAATTTCTTAATTTTCTGTATTAGCATTGTATAGATAACTTGTTTTATATATTCACATCTACTGGCATTGCAAGTTAAACCCAAGTTGGTCTGACGCTTTAAATGCTGGTTGTTTGCTTTGTTTTTGAACCACACTTGATGCTGAATTGGGGAGGGAAAGCAGGTTTGCAGTGCCAGGTAACCAACTCAGAACCTCTTCTATGCAAAGAATGGACATATGCTCAACTATCTCTCTAATCAAATCTGAATTCTTAAATTTCATAATATTATACTGCATACTTTCCCTGCCAGAATTTTTAGATTATATCTTATTATATTTTCTTTCCCCTCAATCATCAATTTTAGAAACTATCTAAATGGTCAGTTTTTGTTCTATCAGTGATTGTCCCTGCATTTTTTAAATCTCTAGTTAATGTACCTGCAAAATTTTCAATTTTAAATCTAGTTTAATGTACCTGTAAAATTCAAAGCACAGGGCCCAGAGAGATAGCACAGCAGCGTTTGCCTTGCAAGCAGCCGATCCAGGACCAAAGGTGGTTGGTTCAAATCCCGGTGTCCCATATGGTCCCCCGTGCCCTGCAGGAGCTATTTCTGAGCAGACAGCAAGGAGTAACCCCTGAGCACTGCCAGGTGTGGGCCCACCCCCCCCCCAAAAAAAACCAACAAACAAACAAACAAAAATTCAAAGCACAAAATTTTTCAATGAAATTCAAGAAAAAATATGGTGACAATTAATAGAATGATTCACTGTAAACTAGAAAAAAATATATCAATTACCAGGGACATTTGAACATAAATAGAACATGTTGCTTACAAGGGATAAAGTCTGCCTGGGTGCTTGTTACTCAAATATGCTTCAAAAAATAAATTCCCCTTAAAAGATAACTCTTCTTTTCCAACCCCCTACCAAACAAACCACCTTGCTAATTCTTTCTGAGCTTTTATTTCTGTTTAATTGTTCTCAAATCATAATTTCAAGATTAAACATCTTCTATAAGAATTTAAGGAGCGGGAAGGTGGCGCTAGAGGTAAGGTGTCTGCCTTGCAAGTGCTACCGATAGGACGGACGTGGTTTGATCCCCCAGCGTCCCATATGGTCCTTCCCCAAGCCAGGAGCGATTTCTGAGCTCATAGCCAGGAGTAACCCCCTGAGCGTCAAACGGGTTTGGCCCAAAAACCAAAAAAAAAAAAAAAAAAAAAAAGAATTTCAACAGTTATTTTTTTTTTGTCTGCTTGATTCTTTGTTTAGAATATTAATGACCATTTCTTTCCATATCGGTAACTTGAGCATGTCTGGATTTCTTTCACTTTTAACTCATCTTCTAAGTAACTTTTTGGGATGAGTTCATAAAGGCATTCATTTCTTACTCTAAATTAGTCACGTATATTTTTTTCCATCAAACATTCTGTAAATACTTGTCTGAGGAAAAAACTTTGAGGCCAACTTTAGTTTTAAGACTTTACAGATGACTTTTTCTAAGTTTAGTAATAGATTGGTTTTATAAAAAAAACATTAGAATCACCAAAAGAAATCTGCCATATACCCTTTTCCGAGGTGTGAGCATGTCTAAATATTAGAAATAATTTTCCCTGCTCTACACAAATAACACTTGTACTAACAGGTTTTAATCTCTCCTCACCCCATTTTGTGTGAGTTTTCTCAAATCATTTCTTTTAAGTCATTAAGTCCATCTGCTACATTATTCATGCTACATCTTCCAGCATCTAATATGGTTTTAATTATTTTGATAGTTTTTACTCATACCCTTCTGTCAATTCTCTTTTAATCTTACTTTGGGGCCCTTTTATCTATATCTTAATCTCTTAAATCTCTTCTTTGATCTCTTATATAGTCTATGATGACTTTTATCTCCTTGAAAATGTTGGAATTATCTTTTTCTAAAAGTATTCTTCAATGCCTGAGGTAATTCTTCTTTCAAAAAAACACTCATTTGCTTTTTGTGGCTTTCCTTGATACTATTCCATTTTGGTACATCATGTATAGGTTCTAAATTTTACTACTCCGTTTACCCTAAAAAAAGATATGATTATTTATATATTTGCTATTTACTACTAGTGTGAATAGTGTGAATAAATGGATACTTATGCCTTACAGTTATCCTTTAAAACATACTCTAATAATCTAAATTGGAAAGTTAAAAATTGACCAGAAATTACTAGCTTTTAGATATTCCAAAAAGAGGGAAGATGTTTACAGAAAATTAGTGTAAATCAGTTGCTATAATCTAACTTCAAACATATTGCCTCCAAGCACTATTTTAGCAAGTTGGATGTCTCATTAATTCTGGGGCAATGCTGACTATTTCATATGACCCAACCCCCTGATAAAGAGAAATAAAAAATAGAAAAGAGTCTGAGTTCCAGTTAAATCAGCAATTATATAAATCATTGTATGTATTCTTCAAAAGAAAAGTTATTTCTTCTTTATAAATATAAGAAGCACATCACAAGATCTATTAGTTGCTCAGTAAATATTCATTAAAATATTTAGATAACAGTGAATCTCAACTGCTAGGAGCTTCTGATATTTTAAAGTCACACACCACATATATATTATAATAAAATAGATTCAACATAAGAGGGCAATATATTATAGATTATTAATATCACCAATTTACGTAAGACACTCAACTATGAGGATTGCTAACACTTGATCAGAAAAACAGAAAAATATGGTGATTCAGAAGCTATCTTTTCCACATTTTTCCTTCAGTAAGCTTCAATTACAATTTAATGATTCTCTCTTCATTAACCACTGAATCATAAAGTATTGCTACATGGAAGTTTGAGTCAATATATATAAATACTTAAGACCATGGTTAAAAAATTTTGAAATGCTTTATAAAGCCTAATATTTAAAATGTTTTATAAAGGCCTAACATTCAACGTTTAACATTGATATGAAAAAGGTTTGCTATTATTAAGTAATAGCTTCATTCTACAAAGGTTATTGGCTTATTTTCTCAACTGATTATTATAAAAATATCATCTCTGCTACTTATTAACTGCATGAAACTGTGAGCAACTTAAGTTCCCTGTATGACCTTTATTCTTCCATAAAAATTAGAAGAAATCTATAAAGCACCTAATGTTTTCGAAAATATTTGTAAAGAAAGTTAGGACATTTGACATACACATACACTAGTGTATTCATTTTAATTTTAAAAAAGTGACATCTATTTTGGAGAAGAGAAACTGCTTCAAATGCTTTATCCTTAGCTAATAGAACTCCCACTGTAATAACCTATGCATGAAAAAACATTTTGGCTTAATATGTTCTGGTTTTATATTTGGTTGCATTTAAGACATTTGATTTCCAAAAATAAAGAGAAATATTTGAGGGATCAGAGAAATAGTATAGAATAGGGCTCTTGCCTTGTAATCAGCCAACCTGGGTTGATCCATCACTCTACATACAGTCTCCTAAGCCCTGAGTGCAGAGCCAAAAGTAAGCCCATAAGCACTGTCCAGCTGAGACCTTAAAAGGATGGGAGAGAAAAAAAAAGAGAGGGGAAAAAGAAGGGAGAGAAAGTGAGAATGGGAGAGAGAGAGAGAGCACCTTGAATATCATTTTAACTTGGGATCTATGTATTGGAAAAAAATAAGGACCATAATCATAAATGATTATGCACTATGGCTTGCTATATGATCTATCCTCTGGCAATGGATAAAGTTATAGAACCTGACACATGACTCATTGTGTTAACATGTGTAAGAAACTCCAATATCAGAAATGAGTTTTCATTAAGTATGGGGCAGCAACTTTTCCCATTAAACCTTATGTAAATCGGCATTTGAAAAATCTACAATATCATCATAAAAGGGAGCAAAGAGAGCAATTCAGACACCTATTAAAATAGCTTTAAAAAACGTCATAGGTATAGCTAGAATAAGTGCATAGTCTATGATTTCCTAGTCATGTCAAAGGAGGAATTTCATTACCTCATCCTCAAAATTGTTCTTCTTACAGGGAATCCAATTTTTTTTCAAAATAATTTTTATTTTGACTAAGTGAATTACAAATCTTTTACAGTAATATTTTAGGTACATAGTGATATTGAATCAGGAGTATTCCAATCACCAGTGTTGTCCTCCTTCCATTCCTGTTCACAGCATGCATCCCGTATCCCCCCTCCTTTGCCCTCCTGAGCTGCTATTATAAGTGGACCCCTCTGTGTATAGCTTGTTGTATATTGGGTATCGATTCTGTTGTTTGGCTTTGGATTTGGTGTTTAAATCTTAATCATCTTTTTTTATTTCTACTCACTGTTTATATGACTGTTTGGTTTTTCAGTACCATCCATTATTTCCCCCTCAATTTATGAGGCAGAACAAGATGATTCAAGTTATGTGGAAAATGAAAATAAAAAGGGCAAACAAATCAAACTAACAAAAACCCCAGGAGGAGTCCATCTAGGAGGTTATAAATATCAATTTAAGAGAAGAAAGGATAAAAAGAAAACTATAACAAAAATACAAAAAAAAACCCAACAAAAAACAAACAAAACAAAAAACAGATAATAAAAAAAACAAAACAGAAACAAAACTACAATGACAAAAAAAAAATCAAATAAAAACCCCAAAAAGCATCACAACAATAAAAGACAACAACTAAACAATAACACGATCCCGAAATAAAAACAAGACAAAAAATAACACAGGAAACTCAATAATTAATCAATGATTAATTAACATTGATTAATGTTATTGATTTCCTCACCTTCCCAACTGCCTGGATCTTAGCTCTCAAGCACCATTATAAACTTTTCCTCCACATATCACATTTTCTCTCTATAGTTACTTTTCGTAACAATTCTGCCAATTCAAATACTCTGTTGTTTTTGTTTTTTGGGGGGGCCACACCCAGTGATGCTCAGGGGTTACTTCTGGCTATGCACTCAGAAATTGCTCCTGGCAATGAGGGGACCATATGGATGCTGAGGGATTGAACTGTGGTTATCCTAGGCTAGTACAAGCAAGGCAGACTGTCTTACTCGCCCTCACACACACTCCAGCCACCAATTCAAATATTCTTTAAAATCAAAATAGATGTATTAGATATAAATTGCTGGAACAAATTCCACATAGTTTATATATCCATAATTTGTTTTATCTACACTCCAATTTCCTACTCTTGAATAAAAATTTCCAGGAGCAATGCTATAATTCTGTAGCAAAATCTATCATTGAATTTTCATTTTCTCATCTCTTGACGAGACTTTACAAAGTCTACTCAAAAACACTGACTCTTTCAAATTATCTTTCCTAATATATTTCCCTAATTTGTCCAAATTTAGTAAAATAATAAACTATTCATATATTTTTCACACATATTTCAAGTTTTTAGTCTTCATTATTTTCAGTGTGGCTTTTTCTGTATTAAAATAAATTTACTAAAGATTCTTCAAATCTTACTATGGGATGGTAATTTCTATGTAAAATCATTCCCAAACTTCCATTTTCCTAACAATCACCTTGACTTTTTTTCACATTTTATTATTCTGGGAGGATCAGTGCTCAAGGCTTACTCTGGAACTGTGATCAGAAATTCTGCCACAGATATTTCAGCCTTTCAGGCCACCACACCTGAATCCACACCTCATGGTTCTGGGGCCAACCACCCCATACCTAGAAGCATCTTAGAAAGCCATCTAATTGGAGGTGAGCTAAACTGCACAAGAAGGGTGGAGCCTGATAACAGAAGACCACCTTTCAAGCCCACTTCCTCCAGAAACCACAGTTGTGGATCTTAGGGGCCAACCATGCACAGAAGCATCTGTGGAATCCACATGATTGAGGTGAACACAACTCAAGAAGAGTGGAGGCCAAAGGAGTCAGAATTCTCCCTATTTGCTTTGCGGCCATGCACTTGTCCTAGTCAATGAATCCTAGCCCAACAAACATGCAGAAAACGTCACACTACATCGACCAACACCATGCATAGAGAATGAAGATGGAAGTTCAGATAACTAGAAAAGTGGCAATCTCCTATTTAGCCTCTCCGATAAGGGAGTTAAAGAAAAAATATGGAGGATGTTCAAAAATTTCAAAAATAAAAAAGCATAGACCGAGCTGAACGTATCACAAATAAGAATCAAGAAGTATGAAAACGAAAATCAGAAAACTCCAAAAACTGGAACAACAAGACTGAAAACTTAGTAGGTGAACTGAAAACCTCACTGAAAAGCCTCTCAAACAGAGTAACCACAGCATGAGAACCGAATCAGTAAGCTGGAAACATGTGGTGCATAACAAGCCTATACAACAAAAGAGAATAGAAAAGAGCCCTTAAAACAAATGATCAGACAATGGAAATATCCTCAAAGAATGTGAAACAGCTGAAAATAAAAGTCTAATAAATTCCAACAGAAATAACATTAGAATTATTGGAGTCCCAGAGAACCCAGGAAACAAAATCCCCAAGAAAAAATCAACAGTTCAGGAAATCATTGCAAGAAAAACTCCAGAGCCTAAAGAGTGCATGCAACCAAATTCTTCATGCCTGAAAAGTGCCAGCTAAAGAAACCCAAAGAAAGGCACCACAAGGACCACATCCTAGTCACAATGAGGAATCCCACAGATAGGTATAAAAATACAGAAGGCAGCAAGATCAAAAAGGGGAAATTACTTTCAAAAGAACATCCATATGATTGAACAGAAAACCTGTCAAAAAACCTCCAGGCCAGAGGTAGTGGTGAGGTATATAGTGGCAAACTCAATGGAAGTGAATGCTTTGCCTAGAATACTGACCCAACCACGACTCCACTTTCAGGTTTGAAAGAAGTATATATAGCTTCATGGATAAACAACAGTTCACGAAACTTTCAAACTCAAAACCAGCCTTAAAAGAAAATCTGAAAGGTCTACTTTAAGAAAAGAAAGACCAAATAAAACACCAAACTCCTATATAAAAGATGACCACTAATCCCATGGCAATTTTTTCTCTCAAGGTCAATGGACTAAATGTACCAAGTAAGAGACACCAAAAGTGGCAAATGGGATCAAAAAGCTGAATCCAACATATTGCTGCCTACAAAAAAAAATCTGAATATCCATAATAAAATAGACTCAAAATCAAAGGTCTGGAGTAAAGTCATACAAGAACACAACTCACTTAAAAAGCTGCAGTGAGCATAGTAATATCAGATGACACAAACTTTAGAGTTATAAAAGTTATAAGGGACAAAGACCAGCATTTCATGATAAACAAGGGATATGTACAACAGGAAGAAGTCACAATCTTAAACATATATGCACCCCAATGAGGGACCAGCAAAAATATTCAATACAATTGTTGACAAATTTGAAAGACGACTTCAATAGCAATACAATGTGGAAGACTTCAACACTGCCCTGTCATCCTTGGTAGGTCAACCAGTTGAAACCTAACCAAGAATATACCACCTATGAAATGAGATAAGAAAAAAAGTAGATTAGTAAATATTATTGGGCACTACATCCCAAAAAACTGGGTACACTTTCTTCTCCAATACACATGAGTCATTGTCCACAGTAGACCATACTGATGGCTCTTAAAATCAAGGGGAAAGAAATCATACAGACTACCTTCTCATATCCACAAATGCACTGAAATTAGAAGAGAACTATAAAGGGACACAGAAGAAAAACCTTTATCCACCTGGAAATTAAACCACCTCATTAATGATCAACCAGTGGGTTGGAGATGAAATCAAAAGATTCATGGAAACCGAAAAACCACAAATCATCATAATTTGTGGGGCCTAGCAATAATGGTGTGGAAAAAGAAAATTTACAGCTTTGCAAGAGACATCAGAAAAGAGAAAGGGAGGAGTCTACATAAACTAGCTTAATGGCACAGCTTATACTGACACAGCTTATAAAATTAGAAAATGATCAATAAAATGAATCCAAAATAGGTAGGCAGAAGGAAATAACAAAGACTTAGAGAAGAAATCAATGAAGTGGAAATCCAAACACAATCCAAAAGATAATTAGTTATATTACTTAGACCAATAAAACCATCTGAAATTCATGTTTTCTAATCTGAAAAGAAAATGGTAGGCATCAGGCATATATTAATGATTAGTCAATTTATAATATTAATTTAATTACTTTAAGTCAGGCTCTCGCTAGCTAGATGAATAGTCCTGTTTTCTATTAATTAAATTAACTTGTATTCAAATTAAAGGATTAGGACATTGTTTGCAAATCAATTTATGGTGATGAAAATAAAGCTTATGTAGAGGTAAATGTAGTTTTAATACTAGTTAATTTTATGCAGTTTTGAGGGTTTCTTAATACAATATCCCATGAAAAAGCATTTAATAATTATTATTGTTATCTCTCAGTTAAGGCACAGAATTTCAATTGTGGGAATACAAAATAAATTGGCAGATGTTAAAACAGGACGTATCATCTGAACAACTAAAATAATGGTATTACATATAATATGAAAGTAGACTATAAAAATACGTATGTAAACTATTGTGTTATAAAAGAATTCCCCTAGTGTTTGGGGGTTATAGATCAATAAGGACCTAAATTTTATCTCTAGTTCATCATTACCCCACCCCAAATATCACCGGTTATGGCCCTGGTAGCTTCAAGCTTATGTACTGAGCTATCAGGCTCTTACTACAAGACCAAATATCACACAGTATCCCTCCAGATAAATGGGGCTGGGTGTCTGTGGAAGAGAGAGAAAAAAGAAAACATTTGGTTTTAAAGGAATTTGAAGCATATGGTTAAGTCACAAATATACATGAACCAAAACTGCTCTAAATTAAGATCTCAATACTGTGTGTAGTGATTTTTTTTTTTAACATTGGGTAGGAGACTAATCATAAAACAGCTCGCTTCAGCACAGGCTTTGCCTAGTGCTGAACAGCACACTCTAATTGTCAACAACTGCATCTGGGAAGATGGAATAAAGGCCTTTGAGGAGAGATGAAAGTTATCATCAGCATTTTTCATATAATCCCAAGTGAAAAAAAAGTCAGTAGTGGCAAATAATTGCCAGTCCATTGTTTCATTTAAGGAAACTATCTCAGCTCATATTAGAAAGAATTTGGAACTCACATGAGAGCAGTGAGCTATAAATTATATTCTAATTCTTTTGGTTTTTATGTGCCTATGTCATTTGACAATTTCTCCAATATCTATTTTTCTACTTTTGGACCATATCCAACTGTGTTCAGGACTTACTCCTGACTCTGTGCTCAGAGGTTACTTCTAGTGGGTTGCAGGGAACCATATGGAATGCTGGGAATTGTACCACTGCCGGTTGCGTTCACACTATATCGTTTTTTCTTTTACCATTGCAGTCTTAGAGGATAGTTAAAAGGAAGTTTTAGGAGAGTTTCTTCCCAAAGCAATTCTATAAATATGTCACTAAAATACAAGAAATAAATTATGCCTTACATAAATGTAATATGAGAAACCCAAGGTGAAATTACTACAAATTCATGTCAGTCTCAGATAACCTTCACAATTGGACCAGAGAAATAGTACAATAGGTAAGGTGCTTGCCTTTCACACAGTGGATCTGGATTCGATCTAGAAAGTAATCTCTAGCTCTGCACTCAGATGACCTAACACAGATATCACTGAGGATAGCCCAAACTGTTCCTCTTTCAAATAAAATAAAATAAAATTTCCTTCACTATTAGTAAACTTCTCTTTTTTTAATTATCTTTATTTAAACACCTTGATTACAAATGTGATTGTAGTTGGATTTCAGTCATGTAAAGAACACCCCCTTCACCAGTGCAACATTCCCATCACCAATGTCCCAAATCTCCCTCCTCCCCACCCCACCCCCGTAATTTCTAATAAATTTATCTAAGTACCTGGTTGGATAGCCTCTAAAATTATATAGTCATATACCAAGTTATTAGTCAAATATTTATTAATTTTCCTTAAGTTATACATCAAGTTACTCCTCATAAGTTTATCTGGTGCTTTTATAGGATCATGAATCTAAAGAACTGGAAGAGTCTAACACTGACTGTCCTATAATTACAACATCCCATTAAAATCATCTGTTCTAAACTAAACGTGAATCAGTCTATGCTCCATTTAATTGACTTCTCTCTAATTTTTAGTATTAGGGGCATTCAAAATAGGTTTAAACCATCTTCCATATAACAACCTTTCTTTTCCCCTAAGCATTTAGTTTTCCTACTTTTGGAAGAGGAAACAGAACCATTGGATCTTCAAATTTTACTCTAAAAGCAGAAAATACAGGTAAGAACTGGAAACAATATCCTTTAGTAGTGGGCTACCAATGTTTTCTTCCTATGAGAATTTGAAAGTATATTCTTTGGAAAAATATAATAGACAAAATCATCACTAGAGAAAATCATGGCAGAATCCCCAATATATATATAATATATATCCTGTTAACACCGGGAGGGGAAAATGGACTGAAAACAGATCTGAAAGAAAGAGGAAAAAGAAGTTGAACTCTGGTATTTGGACAAGATCACTTTTCAGATGCCTCCAGGGCATTGAAACTAGAAGAACTCGAGCCAAATATCTATCTATTCAGACGCAATAAAATGAGAGACAGCCTGAAAAGTTTACCAGTGTTCTAAAAGCTTATATTGCAGAGAGCACAGACACATTAAAAGGCAGGCAAGTGACTTTCACATATTAAAAAAAAATAGCAAAAGAATTTGCAGTGAGACAGGTTTCTTATAACCCATAGAAAAACTGTCAAGGTGAGTCATATGGCAAGTAAATATATTTGAATTTTCCACAAAGACATTGTGGTTTGGTGGTTTGTGTAGTTGTGGTTTTTCGATCAAAAACAGATGAAATGCTACATAATTAGAGGAAACCACTGGATCTGACACAAAGTCATTAAGGCAGTTGTGACTTAAGACATTAGACATTTAGCTTCAGTCATACAATTGTGCCACTTTTTTCAAGACCACAATAGGCATCATTAGGGCTAATCACAGAGCAATGTCATCCGTAGTGGACTCGGGCTGTCCATCAGCATCAGTCTGAACTAAGAGTATTAACAATTACTTGTTGAAACTCAACACGCTGTAAAGCTTATGCTCATTAGACCAGGTCTCGGTCCTACACTTGGGAGCCAGGTTACAATAGGAAGGTGAAGAGATAAACAAAAACACTGGAAGGATCCCTATGGACCAGTAGTATAGGAAAGGGAAATCCTAAAGAAAGATCACAATTAAAAGTCCCCTCAGGAACTAACATCTCATATTTCCTTTACCACCGACAAGGCTGCAAACGTATCAACACTATTCATTTAATAATCTCAAAATAGCCAATTATTTCCTTGCAGGTATTACAGAGGTATTTTATATAATGGATAATATATATTCTAATATATAAGACATAATTATTAAAATATTTAACTAATATTATTAAATGTTCACTACGTGCTATTTTTATAGAATTTTCATGATTTTAAGATAATATAGAAAATACCCATTGCCCTAAATATAATACATTCAGCCTGCAACCATTAACCAAAAAAAAAAAAAAAAAATCAGTCACAATAGAGATAATGATCCAAAGGACCAGTCTATGGTAGGAACCTTGCCACAAAGAGTGGTGAGTAGAGAAGGGTGTACTATGACAATGACAATTGGAATTGATCACTCTGGATAAGAACTGGGAGCTGAAAGGGGAATAGTGGCATGCAGGGCACTCCTTCATGAACAGTGCAAAACACAGTGTCATAAAAGAAAGGAGAGAAAGAGAGAGAGAAAGAGAGGGGGAGGAAAGTACCAATGCTGCATGTCAGAGTATGATGATTATCAAAAGAAAAAGCATTGGTGGGATTATGACACTAATACATTTTTTATTAAAGAACCATCTTTTCAATTGAAAAAAGAACCAACAGACAAATTAGAATTATTTGGGTTTAAGCTTTCAAAAACAATTTTAGTAAAGATAATAGAAACAAATCTGGTACTTGAGTAACACTACTGACAGCATTAGTTGCCAATGGTACAATTCTAGTTTATAAGCAAATTTCAAATTTTGGAAAATTAGAATCTGCTACCATGATATACCTATGGAATTTTAAAACATTTTAAATGAATTGGATGTTTCAATTCACTTGAAACATAATTTGAAATTAAATAGAATGTTGTTACCCCTACCCTAATTTTATATGCTAATCTCACCTGAATGGTCAGACTCACCCACAAATGGGAGGGGTTTGTGATTGGCAATTAAGGGGTTGCCTGGGTGGAGGGGAGGAAGAGCAGAAGCAGCCAATGGATGGAGGCCAGCTGATAAAAGCTGCTTAATAAAGCTTAGTTTAGAAGCCACGTGGAGAAATGCCCATGTGGTTAGGTCCATGAAATAAAGCTGGATATCTCCTGAATCTTCATCTGACTTCCTGGGAATCATTTCTCCATTGTCACCCTGAAAACTATAGACCCTTAGCAAAAGGGCCAAACCGAGGAAGGCCTCACCACATCTCAAAACCTAGGACACAATATTTTATTTTTTATTTTTTTATCTTTATTAAAATTCCTGATTACAAACATGACTGTAATTGGGTTTTAGTCTCAAAAAGAACATCCCCTTCACCAGTGCAACAGTCCCACCACCAATGCACCCCATATCCCTCCACCCACACCCCTTGCCTGTAGTCGAGACAGGCATTCTACTCTCATTCATTAAGGACTCAATATTTTATATTAATACAAAGATGCCATAAAACCATAAGCAAAAGCTATATTCAAAGTACAAAATAAATTAAGTTATAGATAACTTAAAGATAGAACATAAAAACGTCTTTGGTAAAGTTTAAAATAACATTGAAGGGCTAGAGAGATAACACAGCAGGTAGGATTCTTGCTGTGCACAAGTTCAACATGAGTTTGATCCATGGCATCCCATATGATTCCTTGAACACTACCTTGAATGAGTCTTGAATGCAAAACAGAAATAATCCCTGGGCATAACTAGGTATGACCCCCAAAAATAAAAAATAAAAAAAAAACAAATAAACAACAAAATCCCCATGAGATTCCACATTTCATGTAGCTTTTATGAAGCTATTGAGCGCAAATAGGCAAGATATGGGGGAGAGGAGTCTGACTAAGAACAGATGTTTAGATAAAGAAACTATAATAAATAAAGGTAATGAAATATTAATTAGTTATAAGAAAAATTTAAAGCCATGTGATTTGATAATATATAGCTGGAACTGGAGGGTATTCAAGCTAAATGAAGTCATCAAGAAAGGGAGAGATACAGAGTTAAGTCTCATAAGTGGGATATAAAGAAACACAGTACGGGAATAACAAATTGGCAAAGAAAACTGAACCTGAGAATTGGTCTACAGAGTGGAACTTAAGAATACTAGTGGGAGACAATGTGGAGATTCCTCAAAAAAAAAAAAAAAAAAAAAAAAAAACAACTGGAAATTGAGCTCCCATATGATCTAGCTATACCACTCCTAGTAATATACTCAAGAAACACAAAAATACGATTCAAAAATTCCTTCACACCTATATTCATTGCAGCACTAATTTACAATAGCCAGACTCTGGAAACAACCAAGATGTCCTTCAACAGAAGAACGGCTAAAGAAACTGTAGTACATATACACAATGGAATATTATGCAGCCATCAGGAGAGATGAAGTCATGAAATTTTCCTATATGAGGATGTACGTGGAATCTATTATGCTGAGTGAAATAAAGTGGAGGGAGAGAGAGACACAGAATAGTCTCACTCATCTATGGGTTTTAAAGAAAATTAAAGACATTATTGTAATAAGGCCCAGAGACAATAGAGTTAAGGGCTGGAAGGGCCAAAAGAACTGGCTCACAATTTGAAATTCACCATAAAGAATGGTGAATGCTGTTAGGGAAATAAATAACTAGCCTGATAATGTTAAAGAATGAGAGAAGTAGAATGCCTGTCTCAAATACAGAAAGGGGTGGTGGTAGGATGGGAGGCATTGGTGATGGGAATGTTACACTGGTGAAGGGGGGTATACTGTTTATTACTGAAACAACTATAATCCTGCTGATAATCATGGTGCTTAAATAAATATTTTTTTAAAAAAAGAATACTAGGAGGAAGAAAATCCCCAGGAATAATCAACAGTCAAGGATATCAGAGAAACTCTCAGAGCTAAAGACTGTATGCAATCAAATCCTGCATGTCCAAAGAGTACTACCTAAAAGAGACCTGAAGAAAAGCACACCAAGACACATCCTAGTCACAATGAAGAACCCTACAGATAGGGATAATATATTGATAGCGGCAAGATCAAAAAGGGAAATTATATTCAAAGGAGCATCCTTAAGATTTACAGCAGACCTGTTACAAACCCTCAAGGCATTGGTGGGGTACAGTGACAAAACTAATGAAATGAATGCTTCCACTGGAATACTTCACACAGCCAGACTCACTTCAGATTTGAAGGAAGATACACAGTTTCATGGATACAGTAACTTTACAGACAAAACCAGCTTTAAAACAAAAACTGAAAGATAATACTTTAAGACAAAATAGCTAAACACACACCAAACTTCTATACAAAAATGACACAATACCCCATAAAAATTATCTCTCGATGTCAATGGACTAAATGGACCAGTTAAGAGACTGAATGGCAAAATAAATCAAAAAGCTGAATCCAACATTCTGCTGCCAACAAGAAACACATTTGAATATATATAACACACATAGACTCAAAATCAAAGGTTGGAGAAAAATCATCCAAGCACAAAACTCCCTTATAAGTGGAGTGGCCATATTAATATCATCAGATGACACAAACTTTAGAATCAGAAAAGTTTTATAAGGGACAAAAAAGAACATTTTATAATAATCAAGGGATATGTACATTAGGAAGAAATCACACTCCTAAACTTATACATGCCCAATGAGGGACCAGCAAAATACTTAATATTGCTGACAAATTTGAAAGAAGACATCAATAGCAACACAATAATAGTGGGAGACCGTAACACTGTCCTGTCAACCCTTTATTCGTTAATCAGGATGAAACCCCACAAGAATATCATAGCTCCGAAAGAGAAATGGATGAAAGTGGCCTAGTATATATATACTAGGGCATTCCATCCCTAGGAAACTGGATACACATTCTTCTCAAATGTATAAACTACATGCTGGCCCATAAAACATAAATCCATAAAAACAAGAGGATAGAAATCATACACACAACCTTCTCAAATCACAATGCACTGAAATTAGAAGTGAACTACAAAGGGACACAAGATAAACTTTAACACCTGGAAATTAAACAGCTCACTACTGAACAACCAGTGTGTCAGGGATAAAATCAAAGAGGAAATCAAAAGATTTATGGAAACAAGTGCTAATGAAGGCAGAAATTATCAGAATTTATGGGAGACAACATAAGTGGTACTAAGAGAAAAATTTATAGTTTAGCAAGCACACATCAGGAAGAAAGAAGGAGCCTACATACTTAGTTTACTCACACAGCTTATAAAATTAGAAAATGATCAACAAAATAGAATCAAAATAAGTAGGAAGAAGGAAATAAAAAAAATTTAGAGCAGAAATTAATGAGTGGAAATCCAAAAGAACCCCAAAGATCATTGAAAGCAAAAGTTGGTTCCTTGAAAAAATAAATAAGATTGATAAACTACTAGCAAAACTCACGAAGAGAGAGAAACACAACACAAATAGGCCTTCTGCACACCTATATTTATTGCTATTTACAATAGCCAGAATCTGGAAACATCCCAGATGCCCAATAACAGATGAGTGACTAAAGAAACTGTGGACATATACAAACTGGAATACTGTGCAGCCATCAGAAAAAATGAAGTCATGAAATTTTCCTATACACAGATGGATATGAAAACTATTATGGTGAGTGAAATAAGTCAGAGGGAGAAGGTAGACACAGAATAGTCTCACTCATCTATAAAATTTAAGAAAAATAAAATACATTATTATAATAATGCCCAGAGGCAATAGAGATGAGAGCTGGAAGGACTGGCCCACGATATGAAGCTGACCACAAAGAGTGATGAATTCAGTTAAAGAAATAATTACACTTACAACTAGCATGACAATGGTAGATGAGAGAAATAGATGCCTGTCTTAAATATAGGCAATGGGTGGGAGAGGAGGGAGATGGAGGGTACTGGTGGCGGGAACGTTGTACTGGTGAAGAGGCATGTTCTGCATTTTTAATTTTAATTTTAATTTTAATTTTGGTTTTTGGGCCACACCCGTTTATGCTCAGGGGTTACTCCTGGCAATGCACTCAGAAAATGCTCCTAGCATGGGGGACTATATGGGAGACCAGGAATTTAAATGACGTCAGTCCTGGATCTGCCTTATGAAAGACAAATGCCCTACTGCTGTGCTATTGCTTTGGCCCCTCTGTATTTTGTTTACTATAAATAAAACCCAACTAAAAACATGCTTGTTGTAATCATGGTGCTTAAAAAAAGATGTTTACTAAAAAAAGAGAGAAATTCCCCTGATTCATTGTTAATATGTACATAAAATACTAATGTGAAAGATATGTGTTGCAAGTCAGCCCCTGAAGAGGTTGACTGATGGAGGGATAGAGGATGAGGCCTTTCTCCTCCAGCTCGGACCACACGTCTGTTACTCTGTTCAGTCGGCGGTTCTGAGTTGAATGCGGCTCGAAGAAAGCCAACAGGCAGTCAGGCTTCCGAAGAAAACAGCTCTTTATTCCGTGAAGAGGCCGAAGCCAAAATCAGGTACCCCAGAATCAGGTACCACTCAATGGTGGGATCAGGTACCACCCACTGGTGGGAGCAGAATCAGGTACCACCCTAGGGTGGAGCAGAATGTCAGGTCACACCCTAGGGTAGGGCACAATCAATGGGTAGGGTAGGGTAGGGTAGGGTAGGGTCAGTAACATAATAATCCCATTAAAATGTTTACATATGCATCAATTAGGGGCCAGAGAGAGAGAGAGCATAGCAGTTAAGGCCTTTGCCTTAGAAACAAAAGGAAGGTGGTTTGAATCCCCACATCCCAGGAGCTAATTCTGAGTGTGGAGCCAGGAGTAAGTCCTGAGCGATTCCAGGTGTGACCCAAAAACCAAATACCAAAAACCAACAACAACAACAAATAAAGAAAAGGCGCTTCTTCTAGCCCGCTACACAACCTTTCTGGCATCTCTTCGAAGGATCTATGTACACCGT
The DNA here is from genome assembly GCF_024139225.1 of Suncus etruscus. NCBI lineage: Eukaryota > Metazoa > Chordata > Mammalia > Eulipotyphla > Soricidae > Suncus > Suncus etruscus. The sequence goes on along the minus strand of NC_064859.1, from coordinate 22,642,141 downwards.
AGATTTATCTTCTCAGGAGCTTATAGTTGATTCCTTGATACATGTTTCTGGTTTTAGACTCCCTGTGTTTAGGTTAGAAGTTTTTCTTTACATTTTCCTATGATGCGCTCATGCAAACAGCCACTCTTTTATTTGACTAGTTTTTCCTTTAATAATTGTAGACAATATTGTTTGTTTACTAAAAACAAATGGGGGAATTGTTGTGTATGTAAATATTTTAATGGGATTATTATGTTACTGACCCTACCCTGATCAGTGATTGTGCCCTACCCTAGGGTGTGACCTGACATTCTGCTCCCACCCTAGGGTGTTACCTGATTCTACTCCCACCAATGGGTGGTACCTGATCCCACCATTGGGTGGTACCTTAATCTTAGGGGATAAAAGCAAGGGTCTGTGGAAGGCTAGAGGCTTGTTTTCCTGGGGCCTAGTCTTGGGCCTTTTGGCTTCGGCCTCTTCACGGAATAAAGAGCTGTTTTCTTCGGTAGCCTGACTGCCTGTTGGCTTTCTTCCAGCCGCATTCACCTCAGAGCCCTCAACTGAACAGGGTAACAGACGTGTGGTCCGAGCTGGAGGAGAAAGGACTCATCCTCCATCCCTCCATCAGTCAACCTCTTCAGGGGCTGACTTGAACAGATATGTAAGCCAAATATGATCAAAATAAAAACTATATATTTATTAGAAAAAAATATATAAATAGAATGGGGGGGGATGGGGATGGGTTGGAGGAGATGATGAGACAATGGTGGAAGTTGCCACAATGGTGGTGGGTGTGATATTAGAACATTATATAAATGAAACCGTATCATTAATAGTATAGAAAATCACAGTGCTGGGCCTGGAGAGATAGCACAGCGGCGTTTGCCTTGCAAGCAGCCGATCCAGGACCAAAGGTGGTTGGTTCGAATCCCGGTGTCCCATATGCTCCCCCGTGCCTGCCAGAAGCTATTTTTGAGCAGACAGCCAGGAGTAACCCCTGAGCACCGCCGGGTGTGGCCCCAAAACCAAAACCCAAAATAAATAAATAAATAAATAAATAAATAAATAAATAAATAATAAATAAATAAATAAAAAGAAAATCACAGTGCTTCAGGAAGGGAGGGTGAAAGAGGGTGGGAGGGAGAAAGGGAAGGGGGAAGAAAGAAAAGAAAGAAAGAAACTATAGCCAACACCCCTGCTGACTCATGCTCTGTGGCCCTTCTTCTCACCCCCCCCCTCAAATGTGGACTGTTGCCTGATAACAGACTCAGCTCCAGAAGGATCTCCAGTGCAAGAACTCTACCCGAACCTGTTCTGCCACAAATCATTTCTCTCTCTCTCTCTCTCTCTCTCTCTCTCTCTCTCTCTCTCTCTCTCTCTCTCTCTCTCTCTCTCTCTCTTCTCTTTCTTTTTTTGGTTTTTCAGTCACACTCGGCAGCGCTCAGGGGTTACTCCTGGCTCTACGCTCAGAAATCGCTCCTGACAGGCTCGGGGGACCATATGGGATGCCGGAATTCAAACCACCATCATTCTGCATGCGAGGCAAACGTCCTACATCCATGCTATCTCTCCGGCCCCACAAATCATTTCTCAAACTCAACAAGACCAGGGTGTGTGACGAAAATGTGCCCTGGATTCCACCCCCAACAGGAATATCTCAAAAGACAATAGGGAAGCCTATATTTCCTTTATAAGTTTAAGAACTCTATAAATACTACTTCTTAACCTTTTTATCTCCAAATGTGAGGTAGTCTCCTGCCATCACTTTGTTCCCTTAATTACTTTTTTTAAACTCATTTTTATTTCTTTTTTTCTTTATATATATATATTATATATAGGTCTTATTTTTGTTTTGTTCTCTTCCTTAACTTCACCTGTTTTGATTCTGCTTGGTACAAAAAACTACAAGAAAAAGTCTTGCCTAGGATAAAAATTCAGGTCAAAACAAGGGCACAGAGATGATGGAGCCTGACATTCTCATCCCCAAATGCAACAGCAATGCAATATAGCACTATTTCTTATTACAAAGGCATACTAAAAAAGGAGAAACTTTACGTGTAGAAAAAAGTTCTTATGTACTAGGGATAAAAATTCACATACTTTACAATACAGGGGAACCTCCCATCTTGAACATATGTCATGTGGACCCAATTTAGACTCCATGTGATTAGACAGCGACCATCCAACCCTGAACCCTAGATCTCAGACATAGAACCAATATAGTTCTCTGCAACTGCTCTAAGAACCAAACTCCCTCTGGGATATTCTTAATACTGCCTTGACACCAACATGCACAAGTTTTGATATGACATCTTGAAATGAGAAAATGGCAACAACTTGGTCTAAGACCAGGTTATCCTATCTAATCACCTAACAGTAAGATGGAATCAGAAGACATGCCATCCTTTGATCAGTGCAAAAGCCAAGATCACTAACTACAGAAGACTGACTGTGACAACCATGACTGGGCAGATCCTATCCCAGAACCAATAAAAAAAACTCTCATCTAGGCTTTGGTCTACGACCTGTACAACAACCAAGATCTCTAATTCCAGAGGTCTGACTGAGACAACTGCAACTGAGCAGATCTGGAAACAAGAAAAGACTCCTAGGAGCGGTGCAAAAACCAAGACTACCAAGACTACCAACTACAGAAGACTGATTAAAACAACAGTGATGGAACACAACTGTGAAAAGAAAGACTCCATCCTAGGCTCCATCCTATGACCTGTGCAAATACCAACATCTCTAGCTACAGAGGCCTGATTTTATCATCCACAACAGAGCGGAAATTTTCCAGACACCACAAAAGAACCTAGGGGAGAGGAAAAGAACATATATGGAGTCTGTAGTTATTCCCATGACAGTATTCAAGAAACCCTGTCATTTCTTAGGCCAAGAAAATCCCCTTTCTAAGCTCCCAATATTTACTATGTCTATTTAAAAAAAAAAAAAGAAGCACAAATTAAAGTTTTTTGGGGGTGTTTGTTTGTGTGTGTGTGTGTGTGTTGTTTTTATTTCAGAACCATGGTTATTGTGTGGTTGTTGTTTTTATTGCTGTAGTGTTTTTCGGGTTTTTTGTTTATTTTTATTTTTTGTATTGTTGTTATGGTTTTCTTCCTCTTTCCTTTTCTTCTCTTAAATTGATATTTAAAGCTTCTAGAAGGATTCCTCCTATTGTTTGCTTGTTTAATTTTTGCCCCATTTTAATTTTTTCTTTACTTCAAACAGAACCATATAACTTGAAACATCTTGTTTCGCCTCACAAATTGAGAGGAAATAATCGAGGGTACCAAGAGCAAACAGTTGTATGAACTTTGAATAGAAATAAAAAATGATTATATTTAAACACCAAATCCAAAGCCAATGACAACAGAATCGATACCCAATCTACAACAAGCTAGACACAGAGGGGACCACTTATATTCTAGCAGCCCGGGGGGCAAAGGAGAGGAATATGGGATGCATGCTGGAACAGGGGTGGAGGGGGACAACAATGGTGATGGGAATGCCCCTGATTCAATGTCACTATGTATTACTGTAAAGGATTTGTAATTCACTTTGGTCAAAATAAAAATTATTAGAAAAAAGAGAAAAGAAAGAAAGAAAGAAAGAAAGAAAGAAAGAAAGAAAGAAGAAAGAAAGAAAGAAAGAAAAAAGAAAGAGAAGAAAAAAGAAAGAAAGAAAGAAAGAAAGAAAGAAAAAAGAAAGAAAGAAAGAAGAAAAGAAAGAAAGAAAGAAAGAAAAAGAAAGAAAGAAAGAAAGAAAGAAAAGGAAAGAAGAAAGAAAGAAAGAAAGAAAGAAAGAAGAAAGAAGAAAGAAAGAAAAGAAAGAAAGAAGAAAAAGAAAGAAAGAAAGAAAGAAGAAAGAAAGAAAGAAAGAAAGAAAGAAAGAAAGAAAGAAAGAAAGAAAGAAAAAAGAAAGAAAGAAAGAAAAAAAAAGAGAAAGAAAGAAAGAAAAAGAAAGAAAGAAAGAAAGAAAGAAAAAGAAAGAAAGAAAGAAAGAAAGAAGAAAGAAAGGAAAAGAAAGAAAGAAAGAAGAAGAAAGAAAGAAAGAAAGAAAGAAAGAAAGAAAGAAAGAAAGAAAGAAAGAAAGAAAGAAAGAAAGAAAGAAAGAAAGGAAAGAAAGAGAAAGAAGAAAGAAAGAAAGGAGAAGAAAGAAAGAAAGAAAGAGAAGAAAGAAAAAAGAAAGAAAAGAAAGAAAGAAAGAAAGAAAGAAAGAAAGAAGAAGAAAGAAAGAAAGAAAGAAAGAAAAAGGAAGGAAGGAAGGAAGGAAGGAAGGAAGGAAGGAAGGAAGGAAGGAAGGAAGGGAGAGAGAAAGAAGTAAAATTTTTTAAAAAGAAATGTTTCAGCAATTTAACTAAAACAAACCACTGTGAAGAGCTATAATTGCAGAAATTTGATAGTCAACAAGACTGCAAAAATAAGAGATCTAAAGAAGAAAAATTAATACATTATTTGCAGCTTTAGTAAAATCTATGTTTACATGTAGGGATAATATAAAAATTTTACAATTCTATGTTTTACAATTCATCTTAGACTGTGAACTGCAGGGTTCAGGCTGATATCTTATTCCAAGACAGCTTCAACTCTAGATCCCTGTCACCTTTTAAGAACATTTTCCTAGCTATATACATAACTATTAAAGGAAACATATATCGAAACTAGTAATCCATCAAAACAAAATACATTTACGCAAACACTTGTGTAGAAAAAGATTCAGCTCTGAAGTAGTTAAAGATTAGGTAAAGCACTCCACTGCATGAATACTGTAAAGACAAACTACCTACATGAAAGAAAGATAGAATTTTACTGTTCTTATAACAGAGTCTTTTAAAAATATATAATTTTGTTGGTGTATATATATGTGACTCTCGCAGGAGTCCTCAAACTTTTTAAACAGGGGGCCAGTTCACTGTCCCTCAGACCATTGGAGGGTCTGACTATAGTAAAAACAAAACTTATGAACGAATTCTTATGCACACTGCATATATCTTATTTTGCAATGAAGAAACAAAACAGATACAAATACAATATGTGGCCTGTAGGCCATAGTTTGAGGACCACTGCGAGTAAACAAGGTGGCTGTTTTTCTTAAGAGTTTGAAGGAAAGAAATAGAGTGGATGGGGAGAAGACAGATGTGAAGTAACAGGGGACAGGGGTTAAGGGAATCTAGGTACCTTGGTGGTGTTAAGTGGATACAACTAAATAATATCAACAAAACTGAAATCATGAGACCCAAACTGTAATAGCAAAACTTAAAAAGTGCCTCTTACGATAATTTGGCTAGAGTGAGGATGAGGAGTTGGGGAGGATTGGGAACATAGGTGGAAAGAGAGTGATGAGATTGGTGCTGAAATAGTGTATGTCTAAAATTAAATCATGAATAATTTTGTAAATCACAGTACTTTAAAAAAAATTTTTTTAAATGGAAGAGTTTGGACTTCCTTTGCAGCTTAAAAACTAAGGAGGACCAAGCTTGCAGTTCCTAATTCCAAGAAGGAGAAGCCCCGAGAGGGTAAGCATGTACTGTGTCTGATTTCCAATAACGTGTGTTATTTGTCTGGAGAAGTTCAAGCACTTACTAAAACATATTAAAACTCTGGCTATAAACCACCATGAAAGTACTTCAAAACAGTGGCATATAGCAAATTCCTGTTCAATTAACTATGAACTCCTCACCCCACAGCATGTGCACTTGATGTGCTGGAGTTCAAACTTGCCATCTTGTCAATGAAGGAAAAAATGCAGTTTAGAATGACATATCTTCAATGATCCCCAGCAGTAACATTTTCTTCCATGGGAGCTTGAATAAATACCTTTTTTAGTGCTTTCTCAACCTCATTCTCAATGAAATGGGAATAGGGAGCAAAACAAATGTACAGAAAGAGTCATAATCAGAATAAGAGATCACATGATGGCAGTCGACTGAGCTGGAGTCAATGTCCCTGTTAGATCTAAACTGTGGAGGTGCTACATTTACCAGATAATACCTACCCACTGGTGGGCATATTTAAAAAGTTTAAGATGTTCTCCTTCAAAAGAACTTGTACCCTGGGTTAATATTAAAAGCACCACACAATATAATATAGTATGATAATATATCTTATGTATCAAGTGGAGACAGCAGAATATATAGGGTTTATAAAAAGTTAGGGGCTGGAAAGCTAGTATAATGGGTAAGAAGACAGTTGCCAGGTTCATGGCATATTTAGGTAGCCCAAATGGAGCCAGGAGTGCTCTGGACACTGCTTGGTGTGGTCCCATAATACACACACACACAAACACACACACACACACACTCTCTCTCTCTCGGTGTGGTCCCATAATACACACACACACACACACACACACACAAACATTCTTTATTTAGTTCCTCCTTTCCTCTTACAATGATGGCATGCTCTCAATTGTCTTTAGTTATGATAAACTGTATCATGCTTATGCCTGTAACTTTGCTAGAACATCTCAATTCCACAGCACTTAAATTCTTCCTTTAGAAATTAGTCTCTAATTTTCTAATTTCCTTTAGAAATTGGAAAAAAATGCACGGGCTTGTCATGAGAGACACCAATACAAATCAGTTTTACCATCTCTTATTTTGTATGATCATAGGCAATAATTAAACTACTATAGTATATAAAAAAGGGTGATTTTGCAGAATAAAATCAATTAAATTAAGGAGACCTACACACTAAAAGCCCCCAAAATATGGATTTTTCCCCTTGACAATTGTAATTTGTGCTGAGGCAAATCTAAACTGTAAGAACTACTATACATATTTAAAATTTTATTAAAGGAAATACTTAAATAATTTTAATGCTCAAACCCAAAATGAAAAAATACTGACAATTCTGAAAACAATAGGAAGCCATGCCACCAACCCAATTATTTACATTTGACGTATTTCCTGGTGAACTTTTCCCCTCAAACTTTTTCCTCTTAGTGTTTTTATTTCAATCATCTCTTATAATCATTTTTTATTAAATTTTCATTCTGCTTCTTCCAATTTAATATTATGGTAGAAATAGTTCAAAATTAATTTGATGTTCATAAAACATATTTTAATTTTTATATTAATAACATTAACTGATATAAATTTCAGGTCTGTCTTATTAAAACCAACATGCAAATATACTATGTTAATTTCACTATGACCTCTATAAAATTAGTTCTTTTGTAAAATGCATAATAATGTAGTCATGGCTGAGTGGTTAAGGCAATGGACTAGTAAAATGCATAATAATTTATTGAACAATAATATATTTTGGGGAACTCAAAATGCCCAAATCAGACCACCCCAGAATTCTGAGAGTTGCCCTCTTCAAAATAATCTTCGTTGGCATGCAGGTTATTTTTAACTAAGAACAATGGTGATCATGATGCTAAGGAGAAGTAAAGACTTGAAAACTGTTCCTTCAAATGATCTAGAAGGAAAAAATATCATTTAAGGGTATCGTGGGCATAGCTAACATTCAGGTTAAGATTATCAGTAAACAAGTCTTCTTTTGCTGAGAAATGTCTTTTCTTTTAGAGATAAAAGTTATCCCTCCCTACACAGTCTCTAGAGCCCACCATCTCACCTTGCTTAAGGACTTACACCACATTCAATCACCCTGATCCAGAAAAGAACCTGCACAATAAAGACTATATCTTTACCATGCAATGGTATAAAACAGATACTTCCTTTGTTAACATGTCTGATTCTATTTTTATTAGCTGACCAACCCAAGAAGAATCCAGAGGAGTGGGGCTCTTTCTCTTGTATCTTTACATAGATATTTACTTGTTTTTTATATAGGGCTGGTTGTCTTAAATTATTTGCACTTATAAGCAAAATTTAGTTGTTTTCTTCTTAAGAAAATACCTAGCATTTAAGCATCTCAAGAACAATGAGACAACACTCTCCACTTCACAAAGGTATTCAAGATATTATAAGCCAGATATAAAAATTTATCATAAACGGGCCAAAGCAATAGTACAGTGAGTAGGGTGTTTGCCTTGCATGCAACCAAGCCATGTTCAATTCCAAGCATCCTATATGGTCATCTCATATCCCAAGCACCATCAGAAGTAACTCCTGAATAGAGTCAGGAGTGACCATGAGCACTGCCATGTACTCCCCCCCCCAATTTTGATAGTATGGTCTCTAGGTACCTATCAGAAATGGAGACTTAGAATTCCTGGATTTTGTGACATTTAAATTCTAGGTTATCCTTATTTTCTACCTTATTTCATTACCAAAATAGTGTTAGAAGCAAATGGCTCTTAGATTTTGAAATTAAACATTCTTAATCTTGGAACCAAGGAGATACAGGGCACTTGAAGTGCATGCGGCTAACCCAGTTTTAATCTCAGTATCCCATATAGTCTGAGTCTATCAGGAATGAGTTCTTAATGCAGAGCCAGGAGTGACTCCTGAGCACCATTGGCTCGGTCTCCATAATAAACCAAAAAAAAATCTTATTTCTTTATTTCATAGTTATAACAGTATGAAATGATCCAAAAAGCAATATCAGTAATGAGGCAAAGCAGTACTGTCTGAATGCCTTCAGAAAATATAGCCAGGGATGTTGGTGGCAATGGTTTTTACAGAGAAAATAATAGAAATAACACATAATAATAGCTCTGAAGAAATATCAAACTGCTAATAGATTAAACTCACAACATAAATGCCACACTATTTAAGAGTTAAATTGTTCATTTCAGAGAGGCTCAATCACATATCAATCACAGAAAAATAGGGGCTGGAGAGGTTCTGCTAGAGGTAAGGCATCTGCATTGCAAGCTCTAGCCTATGACAAACCGCGGTTCGATCCCCCAGCATCCCATATGGTTCCCCCAAGCCAGGGACAATATCTGAGTGCATAGCCAGGAGTAACCCCTGAGCGTCAAATGGGTGAGGGCAAAAAAAAAAAAAAAAAAACCCAACAAAACAAACAAAAAATAGATAACTTATTTATGGAAGTCATTGGTAAATCTTCCATTTCTGCTCCATTAATGGGATTTAAAAAATTCCTTTTAGAATGGAACTTATAAATTTGAAAAAATATTTGGTTGATGTTCTAAAGTCTCTGAGGCTTCTTGTCCCTTAAGGACACCTGGAACTTCTCTACTGTGTTCCAGAAGATGAGTATTGGACTGACTTAGAGAAGTATTATTGTTAATAAATGAGAATTTCTGCAGAGTCAGAAAGGAAACAAAATGGGTTAAAATATAATTCACTGGTATAATTACCATCAAAGAATAGTTTCTACCTTATGGACACATTATTATACTTAGTTTCCCCTAGTAGGAATTACTCTTGTTATAATGACTGAAATTTTAGTCATTGTAACTAACAAAATATACTAAGAAGCTCATAGAGGAAATGCTATTTAAATGGTGGCCCATAAAATACAGCCTAATGTTCCTGATGCACAGGTAGTATTGCCTAAAGGGAAGAGAATATGAGCTAGCAGTTTATGCTCCAGATCCACTGCCTTGAGATAAGTGATCACTGACAAGTTTTTATCTTGAAAAGACAAAGGGGAGAAACTGTCAAGTGGTGCTCAGGGACCCTCCCAAATATTCTCTGCCAACCAAGCTGGAGATTCAGTGTAAGGGTTTGAGGACCTGGTACTCAGCTCGGAGCTGAGATGCTAGAGAATTCCTTGGCCACTCCAGCTCCAGAGCTGTATCTAGTGATGCACTTGGGAAATCGCCAAGGGTGCCAGGGATCAAACCAAGCAGGTTGGCCACATGCAAAGCATGCACCTAGCCCTTGAACCATCTCTCTGCCACAAGTAATATTTAACATGTCAGTAAATGTGCCTTTGCCTTCTTTTCATATATGCAACATGGTGGAATAGTATTTTTTGTAAGAATATAAACTAAATATGCATGGGAGTATATATATACATGCATACACACATCTATGCATTTATATACACATGTATGCTCATTTTTCCTTGAACAATTTCACATAGAGAATGTGAGCGAGAGAGAGAAAGAGAAAGTAGACATTTGATACACATATAGCAGTCAAAATAGCAGGTATCATTAAATACTGAAAGTTTTCTATAGTGAAAGAAGCATAGTAAATAGTAAAAGGGGAAAAAATATTAAAAACACCTAGGATTAATTCCCATTACTGATCCATTTTTTCTGACCTTGGTTAAAACCACAGTAGATTTTAGTTTCTACATGTGTCAGATGGGGAAAATAAGAGCTACCCATATGACATACTGTTTATATTAGAAATTCTGTGAAATAATAACTAAACAGAAATTTGAATATTATAAAGTGTATACTAATATAAGTTCTTTGCAACTGAAATTCTATCATTTGAAAAACAATGATCTTTATCTGTGGAAACACAAAAGAATATGGAAGAGAAACTGATTTAAAATTCTAATCCAAACAAGCTTTTGATCCTTGTTACAAAATAACTATTTATGACCTTTAAAAATAGTTACTTTTAATGAAATACATGGCCCCAAAATGGTTTCAACCCAGGTAAGAATCTACTTTATTATACAAAATAATTAAACTCCTAAAAACCCTTACTGAGCTCAATTTCACTTAAGATACTGCACTTGAGTAAGACTAGATGTCTAGCCAGAGTTCATAATGTGCAATCTAGTAGGTATATTAATGGAGGTTATAATGGCAAAGCTTTATGATCTCTTTAAACATGACTCTAAAGCCAGGAAGATAGTACAGGATTTAAGGCACATGCTTTGTATACGCCTGACACCACATAGTTCACTGAGCCTCCCCGGGGACAGAAGGTCCCTGGCATACTAAAGAAGAAAGAAACCCAACTCTGCCACCAATTTGCTGTATTCTTTAACAATGTGCATAACTTCCCTGAATTCATGTTATCTGACTCAAACTTGAGCCTTCAATTAATGGAGAAGATAGATAATGTACAATATCGGGAAACCCAGTCAGTGCTTTTTCAATCACCACCCTTCCTTTTCTCTAAGTACACACAGAAATGACATCCAAAGTAGAATCAGGCTAAGTGTCATAACAAAAGAAGATGTGACACACTAAGCAGGCCTAAAGAAGGCTTCCTGGAAGGGATCTGCATTGGCCTTGAAGGGCAGGTAAGTTATCAATACATCCTGTTTATGGAAAGAAACTGGAGGCAATATATAAACAATAAGGCCTGAAATAAATAGAAAAAATACTTGGATGTGTTTAGCAAAGAACATTGATTCTTGGGGCCAGAGAAATAGCATGGAGGTAAAGCGTTTGCCTTGCATGCAGAAGGTCGGTGGTTCGAATCCCGGCATCCCATATGGTCCCTGGAACCTGCCAGGAGCAATTTCTGAGCATAGAGCCAGGAGTAACCCCTGAGTGCAGCTGGGTGTGACCCAAAAACAAAACAAACAAACAAACAAAAACATTGATTCTATTTGGGAGAAGTAACTTGGGCAATAACAAAAATGAGGGAAAGAAAAGACAAAGTTAGTTGGGGTCAACTTATGCCAAGTCTTTATGACCACAGAGATTTTGCATTTTTATGGGAAGGCACTATCATTTTCTAAATAGTGCAATTGGTTGGCCTTGTGATGGCTGTTCACAGAATTAAATGGAGCGCTCAGAGAAATGTCAGTTATAAAGGGTTTAGACAGGAAGAATTTCAGGAACTTGTATGTAGAAAATAACTTTCCCTTAGAGATGGTTCATCAACAGACTTCCTGGGAAGGAAGGACAGGCTCAGGTCTCATTGTATTTTTAGACAAAGAAACCCAGGCTAAAAGAAGTGGAGTAAAAGAGATCTTGCCCCAGGTCATATAAATTAACATTAACAGCAGACAGAGAAAACAAATTCAGGATTCCCTCCTCTCAGTCTGTTACTTGAGACAGCATTTCCTCTCTCTCTCAAGCATTTCTGAAAGATAATTATCAAGGATAAATTCTCAAAAGTATGCTCTTACCAGGAGCATGCAAAATGGATACTGTCCATGTGATTGTAAACTGGACAACTAGAGAATGGAAAAAATGCTGTGTGTTTCTCTCATTTGTTGTTACCTTATAAGACACAGCAAGATTTTAAAATTCAAAGGAAAACTTTACTAGTCAAGTTATATCTGAATATCTCATTAAAATAGGTATATCATGTTGGTCATCAAAATTTTCAGGAGAAAAACATTTACAAATTTCAATAAGTTATCCATTATTCACTGTCAAAATTTTTCTCCCAAACCACCCTCCATACCTTCAAAAACTGACACAGATTTATGTCTTTCTCTGTCTCTCTTCTTTCTCTCTGTTTTTTGTCTTTCTCTGTCTCAAGCTCTGTCTGTCTGTCTGTCTCCGCCCCCACCTTCTGTCTTTCTCCAATAACTGACATGGACATGTTGCCTTGGTTATATTTGTGTTAGTTTTTTCTAGAAAGAGATACTTCTCCTATCATCTTTTGCTAACCATGTACAAAGTACAAGGACAGCTTTTTGAAACAACTCTGCTTTGCTCATATATTTTACTAATGTGGAATGCCTGAGAGAAATTACCTAACATGTTGGGAAACAGCAAAAATAAGCAACAATTTATTTTGCTGTCTGTGGCAATTCAGAAAAAGTGAACATTTTATAAGTTACACTAATTTAATGAAAGTTTGGTGAATACAACTACTTTTCTGAAAGTGTGAGTTCAGAAAATCTTTATGAAGAAGCAATATTGGAAATGTAAGGCTAAGAATTAGTTCCCAATTTAATGTGGCATAATAGGTGGTTCTGAATGATATCATAAACTAAATACATTCTTAGAGATTATAGTATGTAGGTAAGCAATAGGTAAGCTGAGAAGAAATAAGAAAAAATTCTCAATTAATTGCTTACAGTAGAACCATGCAAGAAAGGTCACAACTCCAAAGACAGAAACTGCATACACTTTCATTTAGCAAACATGAATTTAATTCATGGTATTATTTCAAAATTGACAGAATAGAATAAATATAGTTGACATATTATACCTAATTTGTACATAGAAACTGCTGTATAATATGACTGATATAAAAACATTTATTAGGATGTTATCTTTATCATTAAGAATAAAAATGTTGGGCTGAAAATATAGTATAGCAGGGCATACTATATATAGTGCAAATTTGTCTGGCACTAGGCCAACTGGGTTCAATTCCTTACTTCCCATATGGTCCCCCAAGCACTGACAGGAGTAATTCCTGCCTGCAAAGAAATGAGTAAGTCCTGAGAAATGCTGCATATAACCCCCCAAAAAACAAACAAGAATAATAAAGTTAAAAAGCAAGGAAGATAAATATAGAAAATGTCCACCTACCAAGATGACTTTAGCTATATAACACACTAAAGTCCTATGTTTTTCAAATGACTTTTTTAGGTTATGCAATTAGCATTGTTTATAGCTCATTATAATAGTTTTAATTTATTTATTTCCTTATGGTACAGTACTGCTTGAACCCTAAAAAGGTTAGGATTACCCAGGCCATACTTGGTGATGGCCTTAAGGTCAGAGCCTTGGGGGCACAAGTATCCTTAGAGTGATGCCTGGGGATTTTGTAGTGCTTCATGCTAAAGCAGCGTTGGCCACATGTAAAACATGGACTTTAACCCATAAACTATCTTTCTAACCTCTTTACCATAATTTCGCTGCTAATGCAAACCAAATTATTTTAGAGTTTGACTACTAAATACACGGTTGCTGTGAAATTTCATGTGATGCTCTGTATTTTGCTGTTGAAATATTAAGCTACTTGCATTTTAGAAGATTTTTTTAAATCAGGAATACAGGCTAGATGTTAGATTGGTGTTTATCAAACTTTTCCAGACTATGGTTTCTTCAAACTTTGTTTCCTTCCTATGGTCTCCCACTTCCTGTCCACTTCCTGGTTGACACCTTGTGCTTATGCTGTGAGACCCCATTTTACACAATTTTCACCTGCATTCTCCTTGTACTATCCCAGGAAGCTACAGGAGGTTGAATGAACTCTGGTTGCAAAATGCTTTGCTACACAATGCCTCCTTTTATCCCCTATACTTCACAATGACAATATATATAAGATTATAATATAATATGATGTCTATCTACATATTATGACAATAGATTTTAAAATATCAAACCATCTTTGCATTATAAGATAAATCCCATATACTAGTGTTAAATAGTTAATTTTAAACTCTTTTGAATTGGTTTGCTAAACTTTTTATTTCATATTTTCTCCATAATTGTAACAACAATTTTCGATTTTCTCTTTTATGTTACATATGTATATAGATTCAAATAAGGCTGAATAAAATAACCTAGTTGTCTGCAGGCCAATGTTTCTACTAGGAACTAGTAATGGCAGCACATAGAGATACCAGCAGGCTATGAAGAAATGACTACTAATAGGAATAAGATTGTAGAGATAAAAAACCTTTTAAAGATGAGCAGAGTAGCTACTCTGCTACAAATGATCTTGAGCTACAAATGATCTTGAGGGACTTTGTTGAATTTACTCATAGCAACAGACTGAGAATTTGGGTTAGATCCAGGCAGAAAATAGTTATAAGGACTGAAAGAAAATTTACTGAATTTTGTTGCTTCCAGAAGACTGATATGCCACAACTGAAGACTTGTGGGCAAATTTCCTTATTTTATGAATTCTACAGCTACACTGGTGAAGCAAAATAAGTACTTAAGCCAAAACTTTCAAAAGGCTAAGTACAATGTTTTAGAGAAAAAGATTCTATAGTAGAAAGATACATGGGAATCTCAAATAGGAATTAGAGCCTTTGAAGGAGTGGGGAATTGACAATGACAATTTTCAGTAATTTTTCTCCCTGATGGTGATTACTAACCAATATAAAGTCCATCACAAAGCACCCGCAAGCTTCTCAAGTTGAAGAAGGCAGATGGATGAAGAGATAAGACTTCTCTGAAATATGAAAAGTTCCAGAGTCCTTTAGATGTTGAAGACGAAATGACAAGGGAGACTCTCATTAAAAGCTCAAAAGAACCATATCCTAGCAACAGAAGCAAATGAAAGGCACATTGCAATAGCAACCATGCTTGATCCAGATAAGCCCATGACGTATTCAGTGATGAGGTGTGAACAAAACCCAACATTCACTCTACCTACTTAGAAGGGAAAGAATGAACAAAAGGGAAATATTGGTGGAAGATGACATTAACTGAACTCTACATATTCTAAAAACATTGACAACTACACAGTAGTAGTAGTAGTAGTAGTAGTAGTAGTAGTAGTAGTAGTAGTAGTAGTAATAGTAGTAGGAGGAGGAGGAGGAGGAGGAGGAGGAAGAGATGGTCCATGACTAAAAACAAGGGAGAAAAATCACAGAAACAAATCCAATTATACACACACACACACACACACACACACACACACAAGGTGCTACCATATATATTAGTAAAACATATATGTGCCCTTTGAACTGAGCTTCCTCTCTGGCCAATGAGACTTTACTTCCTTTTTCTCTTCCTTCCATCATTCTTCCCTTCCTTACTTCCTTGCTTCTTCCTTCCTGTCCTCCCTCCCTCCCTGTTACTTCCTCCTTTCCTTCTCTTATCTTTTTCTCTCCCTACCTCAAACCTTTTTTCCTCCTCCCTCCTTTCATTTTCACCCCTCCTCCATTTCTTCCTACCTCCTTCTTCCCTTCCTCTTTCTCTTCCTCCTCCCTCCTTCCCTTCCACCCTTTATTCCTCCTCCCTCCCTTCTCCCTCACTCTTTTCTTTCCTCTTTCGTTTTTCCTTCCTTTCCTCTCTCACAGCATCAGGAATCAAACCCAGGGCCACACACATGAATGTCAAGTACTATAACACTGAGCTACATACATGTGAATAAACAATGACTTTACTGTTTTATTTTCTCTATTATTTGGTTAACATTTTTTGTTGTTTGACTGGAGTTGGTTTGTTTTGGTTTGGGACCATCCCTAGCAGGATTAGAACTTACTACATGCTCTGTCCTCAGGGATCCCTGTTGGTGATGTTCAAGGAACCATATTGGGGATTGAAGCTGTGTCAGCAGCATGCAAGGCTAGCACCTTACCACTGTACTATCTCTACAACCCCCATTTAGTTGTTTCATTTTCTTAAAAATCCGAAAGAAGGGGCTGGAGAGATAGCAGGGAGGTATGGTGTTTGCCTTGCATGTAGAAGGACAGTGGTTCGAATCCCGGCATCCCATATGTTCCCCCGAGCCTGCCAGGAGTTATTTCTGAGCAGAAGTAACCCCTGAGCACTGCTGGGTGTGATCCAAAAACCAAAATCCAAAAAATAAAAAATTGAAAGAAGAGCCATGTCGCTTTCCATAAAACTAACACCAAAGATCTTATTTTATATCTTCATGTCTTCACATCATCAGGAAATAAAATTGATGTCAAAGCTCATTTCTAATCCAACTGTCTACCTGCACTGTGATTCCTTAGAATGAATGTTAGTATTTAAAATAATCTAAATTAACTAGATATCATAAAAATAGCAGTGATGAATTCTATCCATGTGCCAGAATCATTAATGTTCATACAAAATTAGCTATTTCTTTCTATGTACCTCAAATAGTTGCTTACATTTGCAGTAATATCCAAAGGAACTTGAAATCAGGTAAACAATAATTTTTAAATGATCAGTTAATATGTTCAAGAAAATTAAAAAAAATAGAAAATTTCATCAGAGAATTTGAGGTTATTATAAGAAAATGGAAACATTATAACCAAAGATATAGATTTTGGATTCTAACTCCAGTTTATTCCTCTACTTCTACATGATACGTTCAATGCTATATGGGCCTATACAAATCATTAGAGTAATGCAAATAGACATGATGGGAAAAATTATACTCACAATAAATACTATACAAACATCAATGAAAAACAATGGGAAGGTTTGGAAATAGGATGATAATTTATAGCTGGGGGTGGGAATGCATGCCTGGGGAACAAATTCAGACATGTGACTCTACCGCCTCAGTTATATCCTCAGCCTCCAAATCAGATTTTTGGGGGATTGAGGATTTTTCAAGCAGAGTTTAGGTGGCCTGAGGGCCCTGACAGTGATAAACAGTCAACACAGTAGTACAGGCCCAAGAATGCAGTGATGGTTGTGCTCTGTAGCAATAGAACCAGAGAACATGCTTAGGAGGCCTCAGGGGCCAGAACCAGTGATATTTGGGAATCACTGTAGTGCTAGGGATCAAGCCAGAGTTGGTACATACAAGGCATCACCCCGATTTCTATGATGCCCCCAAACCAGATTTCAAGGGCTTTCTTTTCAACAGGATGTACAGAAAAAAGCAACTGTCACTTACAGGCAGGTGTGTGAAAACAGCAAAGGTGCTTCGCAAGAAGGCAATGAGGTCAACTAGGTAGTCACTAGCTTTGTTGTCCAAATCTCCTGTCACCCAGTCATAATCAGCCAGCTGTAAGAACTGGTCGATCTTCTGGTTTAAGTTGGTATAAATTTCCTCTTCAGCTGCATGTCTGGCATCCTGTGAAACAGCAAATTGAAAGCTCATTCAGACTTTCAATGTGAAAAAGAACTTATGCTTGAATACATCTCAGGAAGGAACAGAAGTGGGAATATTAAGTAATACCACATTAATTAAATTCACTCTTTTTTTTTTCAAAAGCAGAGGAGAGTCTTTTGTATTTTGTGTCTGCAAGACAAATTATTATTTTGCTTCACTAAACAGAGAAACTGCCTTCACTGCTCTCAGCTATCAGCATTCTACTTTCTTTTCTTTGTCCAAAACTACACCCACTCTCAGGATCTGACAAACTGTCATATCCTCTAGGACTCAAAAATCTCCCTTCATTTAATATAATCCTCTCTAAATCTTCTCTCTTCACTTTTCTTATATCTTAAGCATTCAACTTATATTTTCTCACTATTCACTAGCCTACCTCTAATTCTTTATCATGCTTCTTCAAAAATTTATATACTTTGAGTTCCCTAAAATATATTCTAAGTAAAAACATACTTTAAAAAAATATACTGATGGGGCTGGAGTGATAGCACAGAGGTAGGGCGTTTTGCCTTGCATGCAGCTGACCCAGGAAGAACCTGCGTTCAATCCCACATGGTCTCCCAAGCCAGGAGTGATTTCTGAGCGTATAACCAGGAGTGACCCCTGAGCATCACCAGCTATGACCCCAAAACCAATATATATATATTGGTTTTTATATTTTTTATATATTGGTTCAGTATATAGATATACACTAAAACAGGGGCAGAACAATAGTATAGTGGGTAGGGTGCTTGCCTTGCACACAGCAGATTCATCCTATATGGTCTACTGAGCCCTACCAGGAGTGATCCCTGAGTGCAGAGCAAGGGATATGCTCTGAGCAACACCTAGTATGGTCCCAAAACAAAAGCAAAGCAAAATTCTGTTCAACAGCAAAATGAGTTTGGGAAACTATTTGGGAAACATCCAATGTGTACCAGCCCAAGGTTGAATTGCCAGCACACCATATCATCCTCCAGCACTGCCAAGAGTGATCCTTAATTCCTCACTGCTCAAAATTAAGCCCCAAGCAGGATGTTGCTCTCCCCCAACCAAAATTTCAACCAAAACCATACTTTGAGGGATAGTTTTAGGTCTCAGGACCTAAGCTTGTTTGAGGGACCATAGTAGTACTGGATATTGAACTAGGGCTGCCTACAACCAAGACAAGTATTTAACTTTTGCGCTAAGACTTCAGCCATAGAACTCTTTTCCTTTGACTTACGTTATGTGACTTTCTCCTCTCTACTTTTTCTGGCCTCTAATTTCCTCAATTTCTCTAGCTGACATGAAAAACCCATATGTCTGATTGTTCCCAGAGCAATATAACTGACAGAAATTTTGAACTTAGTAGGTCCAGAAACAGATTTTTTTTTGTTTGTTTGTTTTTTGGGTCACACTTGGCAGCGCACAGGGCTTACTCCTGGCAGGCTCGGGGGACCTTAAGGGATGCCAGGATTTGAACCACCATCCTTCTGCAGGCAAGGCAAACACCCTACCTCCATGCCATCTCTCTGGCCCCCACCAGAAACAGATTTATCATCCTCTACAGTAGATGCCAAAACAGAGACACGGCATACCTATAAACAACATACCTAATTCTATTCTTTACTTCACAGTCACTATAATCTATAAAATTTAATTCCTAAACTTCTAATTTATACCTCCTTTTCTATTTTCACTTTAATACTGCATAATTTTGCAATATATTTGTATACTATAATATAGGCATTGAATATATTTATGAAAACAATGTTTAATGGAAACTCCTTGATTCAAGATAATAAAATATTGTCCATAAGTTTCCATTGAGTGTAATTTTCTTTTCATTACTAGATATTGATTTTTTTTTTAGAAATTTAGGCTTAGAGAAAAATTGAGTTTTTCTCAAAAGAAAATTGTGTTTTTCTTTCTACTTTCTCTCACTGTCTCTCCTATTTAAATATCTTGCATTAATGTGGAACATTTGTCACAGCTAGTCAACCAATATTTGCATTTATTAAAGTCAATAAGTCCATATTTTTATTAAGGTTTACTTTTGTGATGTATGGTATTATGAATATTAATAAATGTTTATCATGTATTCACCATTACAGAACTATATAAAATAGATTCACTTACTTAAAAATCCACTCTGCTCTATCTGTTCATCTCTTTTACTCATCCCCAAAATTCTGGCCACTAATGAGCTTTTAATTTTTCCCATTATTTGTCTTTTCCAGAATGTCAGACAGTTAGAAATCATATGGTATTTTCAGATTGTATTTTTTTACTTAGTATTGCACGTAAAGTTCTTCCAGGTCTTTCTAAGACCCAAGAATCCATTTATTCTCAACACAGTATAACACTCTATTGTCCAGTGTTCTTACAGGCATTTTATAAAAAAAAAAAAAAAGTCACTTAACCATCAAAGGACATCTTAAATCACTTAGCCATCAAAGGATATCATGGTAGCTTACAAGTTTTGGCAATTTATGAATAAAATGGCTCTAAACATTTATGTGTAAGCTTTTGTGTGGCTCAAGTGCTCAACTCACCTGGGTAATATCAAAAAACAAGACTGGTAGATTGCATTGTAAGATTATCTACATTTATTGTTAGAAGATCGTGATCAACTATCTTCCAAAATGACAGTACAATTTTGCATTAGTACTCAAAAGAATGAGCTGGGTTTTCCACCCCCAGCACTTCATTTGTCAGAGTTTTGGATTTGGGCCACTGTTGTAATTATGTAGGACTATCTATCTCGATCTCATTATTGTTTTAATTTGCAATTGCGAGCTTTCTGATCAAATTTTCAGCCCGTGTTTAGAATCAGGTTATTTGTTTTACTATTGCTGTTTACCAGGGTTGTTTTTTTGTGTTTGTTTTGTATATTTTGGATATAACTCCTTTACCAGAAATGCATTTGAAAAATATTTTCTCTTAATGTCTTGCTTGTCTTCATTCTCTAGCAATGTTCTTGAGAGCAATCTTTCATTTTCATGAAGTCCAAATATATCAAATTTCCCTTGATGAGTCATTTGTTGGTGTCATAACTAAAATGTCCTTATCAAAGCTAAGATAATTATGATTTTCTTATTTTGTATTGAGATTGTAATCACATTGTTTTTAATCACGTTGTGAGTGCAGTGTTTTTCCAAAGGGCAATACTGTTCCTGGTAGGGGAGGGCACTGGAAGGAGATCATAATAGATGCAAATATTTACTGTTTACTTAAAGAAGGTAAATTTCAAGGAGAGCACTGAATGATTTTTTTTCTGGCAAAGGGGTGGTAAGCCAAATAAATTTTGCTAACTACTCTATTAATCTTTTAAAGTTAATCTTTGTGAAAATGTAACATCTGTGTTTAGATTCATTTTTCTTTTCCTTTTAATATGAGTATTCAGTAATTCCAAAACCATATATTTCAAAGATTTAGTTCCTGGTTGTTTTTGCTCCTTGTCAAGTTACTATTTGGCACTAGAGCCAACCATCACTTTATTATGGTGATGTTTTGAGAATGCGTCCTCTTTCACGATTTTGTTGGTATGTCAACATCATAGAGTATAATTATGCAAAGCTAGATGGTATAGCCTTCTGCATGTGATCTCTTGTTGACTGAAATGTCATTATATGACACTTGATCTTATTTGTGTGGGTCTGCTTCTGGGCTCCTGGTTATTTCTCCTGCTCAGTATATTATTCATTTGTCAATATCATATTGTCTTGAATAGTCTTGAAATAAGATAGGGTCAATTTTCTAATGGTGTTTTCATTTACTATTGCATTAGCTTCACTGGGAACTATGCCATGTGATAAGAACTTTAGAATCAGCTTATTGATATCCACTGAATAATTTGCTAGGGTTTGAATTGTAATGAATCTATTCATCAATTTGGAAAGAACCAATGATAAAATTTTGAATTTTGAGCCAGAGTCAAGTAGCTGCCTTGCATGTAGCTGCCCTAATTTCAATCCCTACACTATGGTCCCTAGAGCCCCAGAGCAGTAATTCCAGAGCACTGGAATTCATGAGTAATTCCTAAGCACTGCTGGATATAGGTCCTCTAAAATAATATTATTTTTAGTTTTTAAAATCCATGAGCATAGACAATGTAATCATTTATTAAGATTTTTTTATTTTTCATCAGTTTCACATTTTCTTTTTTTTTTTTTCCTTTTTTTTTTTTTTGTCTTTTTTTTTTAACCACACCCGGCTATGCTCAGGGGCTCTTCCTAGCTTTGCTCAGGACGCCTTCCTGGCATGCACGGGGGGCCATGTGGGATGCCGGTGACCGAACTCAGGTCGAGCGCGTGCAAGGCAAGCACCCTACCCGCTGTTCTATCGCTCCGGCCCCAGTTTCACATTTTCTTACATAGCTCATGTAAGATGTCTATCCCTTTCTCATTGGAATATGTTAATATAAATAATATTATTGGGAGTTTGTTATTTTTGGCTAAGGGACTGCTCCCAGCAGTGCTTGGTGGCTATTCTTAACTGTTCATAAGTAACTTCTGGCCATATTATGTGATGCTGAGCATTGAACTGTGTTGGATACATACAAGGTTAGTGCCTTAATCATAGTTTTTATCTCTTTATCTCTTGGTTTTGTGTTTTGGGTCACACCCTGCAGTGCTCAAGAGTTACTCCTGGCTCTGCACTCAGAAATTGCTCCTGGCAGGCACAGGCGACCATATGGGATGCCAGGATGTGAACCATCGTCCATCCTGGATCAGCTGTGTGCAGGGCGTTTGCAAACGCCCTATCGATGTGTTATCTCTCCAGTCGCTGGTACTGTGTTCTTAATTTCAAACAGAAATTCTAATCACAGGCATATAAAAAAGTAAAATACTTTCATGTGTTATCTTGAACCCTGCTTTACTTATTATTTCCCATAGTTTTACTGTTAGCTCTTCAGTATTTTTTGTTAGAAAATGTCATTATTCATGTAAACAGTTTTGTGTGTACTTCCCAAGTATGCCAAACTTTAATTTTTGTCTTACTGGCTAGTGCACAGGGATAATGTAAGAGGATACATACTCTTGCCTTCTTCCTTGTTAGCAGGATATTTCTAGTTTCTCACTACTAAGTATGATGTCAGCTATAAAATTTCTTGTAATTGCTCTTTATCAACTTGATAAAGATCCTCTCCATTCTTGTATGCTGAGATTTTTTTTTAATATGAAACACTTCACGAATTTGCATGTCATCCTTGCACAGGGGCCATGCTAATCCTCTCTGTATTATTCCAATTTTAGTATATGTGTTGCCGAAGCGAGCACATTTGCTGAGAATTTTTAATCATAGGTAGATGCTATATTTTGTCTAATATTTCCTCTGTCTCTACTGATAAAATTACATCAAATGATTTATGAATGTGTGAGTAAACTTTGCAAATCTGGAACAAATACAGGTAGTGATAAATTAAAATACTTTTTGGTTTCTTTCTGTTTGGGGGGAAAATACAGCTGAGCTCAGAGTTCACAGCTGGTTTTGTACTGCTAGGGATCATTTATGGCAGGGCTTAGAAGAACATCATGTGGCACTAGGATAAAATATACATTGCCCATATGCAAGGGAAGCACCTTACCCACTGTATTACCTCTCTGTTCCCTAGAGCATAATTCTTTAGATAAATTATTGGATTTAATTTGTCTATACTTTGTTGAGAATTTTTGCATTGATATTCATGAAACATTTTGGTCTGTAGCTTTCCTTTCCAGCAATTTCTCTTTGATATTATGAAAATATTGGATTCATGCATTAGGCAGTATCCCTTCTCCTATTTTCTGGCAAAATTTTCTATTTGTTGAGAATCTTTGTTTTTTTCTTCCTTTCTTTTTTATTTGAGAATCTTTGTACTTTTTACCTTAATAATTAAAATATTTTTAAATAAATTAATAAATAAAACTGAAATAATAATTTAAATTACATAATGTAATAGATATGCACTCACACTATACAAGATTCCCTATGTCCTGTTAACAATACATTCATCAAATAAAATACATTGGTTTCATTCATTCAAAAGGACATATGTACACCATTATTCATTGCTACACTTAGTATAATTGCTATGATATAGTACCCAACACTAAATTAATGGATTATGAAGATAAAGTATACTGTGTGGTATACAAGATGAAATAGTATGCAGCTGCAAAGAACAATGAAATCAAGCAATTTGCTGCAATCTGGTTGGAACTGGAAGATATTATATTGAATGAAAAAAGCCAAAGAAAGACAAACACTAGATGATCTCACTAATCTGAGATATACAGGATAACTGGGAGAGAAAATGTAGTGTACTTAAGGGAGTGGGTGCCTAGATCACCCTTGTCCCCATAGTTTATGAAGGAGAAGGACAGAGAAGGAAAGAAATCAAGGCAAGAGGAGAAAGGAAATTTTGGGGGGCACAGGGATCTGGGCTTTGGTTATACTGGTTATATGGGAGAGTAGTAGAGCTATAAATCCAAAGCACATACAAAATAACACTGAAAACATGATATCTAATTGCAACCTTTGAACTTCATAATGTGCCCATCAAGATGGTAGGTGGGGGAAAGTGAGAGATTACAGAGAAATGGTGATGGAAGTTGAAATGGTTTTAAACTGGGTTGTTTGAAACAGGTGGACAAATTGGTATTGAAATATTATATGGCTAAAACCTATCAACTTTGTAATTCGTGGTACTTTAAATACAATTATTTAAATATTTCTGTTTTGTTAAGGTTTTGGTTAAAATATTTAACTTCTAGTTTCTTAGCAAATTTCAATCGTACAGTAAAGGGTTGTCAACTAAACTCACCATATTACAATTAATACTCAGATCATATTCATCCTATAATCGAACACTGTGTCTTCTTGAATCTAACCATTCACTCTTTCCTTCTGATCCAATCCCTGGCAACTCTTTTTCTGTTTAAGTTTACATCTTATAATATTTTCCTTTACAAATGCCTTGCAGTATTTGTCATTTTCAGTTGGCTAATTTCACTCAGCCTAACACCCTGTAGATTATTTCACATTGTTGCAATATATGTTGCAAAATCTAAAATTTTTCTTATCAGTCTAATATTCCACTGTGTGCATGTATATGTGTATATATGTGCAGGTATTAAATATTTAAGTATGTTCACATCCTTTACTCACTGACCTACTGATGTACATTTCCCTTGCTCATTCTCACCAATAGTGTACAAGAGCCACCATTTTGTCAGTATATGTTACCTGTTGTCTTATGAATCTAAACATTCTAAGAGGTATAAAATTATATATATATATATATGTTTATATATATCAGTCCTTTCTCGAATGTGCAATCTATGCTCCTGTGCTTTGGATTAATTGGCTTTATGTTTTCTAATTTGTTTTCCTTTAATAAATACTATATCTACTTTTATATCAATAGCATCTTGTTTTGATTAATATGACTTTATAAAGTCATATAAATCTGAAATCATGAGGCAGGATATCTCCAGCTTCATTCTTCTTTCTCAGGATTGCACTGATTATGTATAGCCTGTGGCTTAACACAACTTTGAGGACTGTTTTATCTTTTTCTTTTTTTTTTTCTTTTTTTGTTTTTATGGAATGCTTCATGAATTTGCGTGTCATCCTTGCACAAGGGCCATGCTAATCTTCTCTGTATCATTCCAATTTTAGTATATGTGCTGCCGAAGCAAGCACTGTTTCATCTTTTTCAAAGGAAAATTACTACTGAAAGTTTTGATAGAGACTGCTTTCAAGTTGTAAGTCAGTTCAAGCAGTGGTTTTTTTCTTTTCCATTTTTATTTTGTAATACCAGAGATGGAAATCAAGTTCTCACATATGAAATACAAGGGCAAGGCAAATACTCTTAATGTAAAGATACCTCTTCAACTCAAGTACAGACATTTTTACAATGCTTAAAATAATTAAATTATTAACATAATGTTTTAAATAATTATCTTAATAAGCACATTAATATAATACTTTAATATTTTAATTAATAAATACAAAAAATTGTTCCATTCATTTGACTTCTCTAGTTTCTTTCATTAGAGGCTGCTGAATCTACCTGTTGATTTAAAGCTTATTCCCCACAATTTTTCTCTACCTGTGTTCAATTTCCAGAAAAATTCAATACCATGGCATTAAATATCTTTATACTAATAAATTCTAAATTTCAACTCCAGCTTTGGATTTCTGGCACTTAATACATTTATGTAGATAACTACTAAGTATGTCAAAACTAGAAGACTTAATTCTTATTGTGTATTTCCTTATCTAAATGTAATTTTCCCTATTTATTTAGTAGGAAATTCTAGTATGTAAGTTTCTCTTAAGTTCTGAGTCCTTGTCATAACAAGGTAACAGAAGATTGTTTAGCTTGTTATTTTTACCCCCATATGCACCAGTCTATCCTGTGGCACTGCTCCCTTTTGCATAGCCATATTAAAATGGGGAAATCTTAGAAAGAAGCTCTTATCTAATTGGGATAGGCACTCCTAACATTTTTATTGCAGGAGGGAGGCTTTCACCCTGAAATTTGTCATAGTGACTTGATTTAGGCTTTAGTTAACAGGACATCACCTGTTCATCCCTGAGTCTTGGATCCCATCTTTGTAACTGGCATTTTTTTTAAGCAGCACTAGGAATCAAACTTCTACTGGGGAAGGCTGTATTGCTGCCCTGGCACTAACTTGCTCCAGGATAGGTTCATATGACACCTGAGGACTTGGAAAAATTAACAACTTGCTTTCAGGGTGGGTTTCCCTTCTCTGCTACCTACAGGTGAGATAAAAACAGAAGACAGTTCATGACAACCCGACTTCGACAAAGGATCTGTGCAAAAAAACAAAATCTCTAATTACTGAAGCCTGACTATGACACCGTGATTGAGGAAAAATTTTCCTGGGACCATGAAGGAAGACTTTGGGGTTGATAATTTAGTATGCCCAGACCATGCAGGAAGACTTTAGGGTTGTCAACTTAGTATGCACAGAGCTTGTATTTGGTCTTATGGCAGGATGCATCATGGGTTGAGACACCCTGTTTTAAGGTCAGAGATTTTTTTTTCTTTCTATTTTCTCCAATTTTTATGTGCCTATGCAAAAAAAAAAATTCACCCCTTTTATTATCTTTGAGATAAGGCTACCTTTTTCATAGAACCTTCGGGAACAAATTACTTTGTTTTACCTCATATTTCTGCATTTTCCTATAAAATTAAGAAAAGGGAAAAAATAAAGAAAAAATGGGGACCAGGAGCCATGTGATCTCAGGTGCATTGGTGGAGATAAAAAAAGGACAGAACTAAATATCCAAGCCAAAGTCAATAACAACAGAATCAAGAGACCCAAATTGTAACAATCTAAACTTAGAATGGGCCTGTTATACTGGCAGGCTAGGGGGCAAAGGGTGGTGGCCTGGGACAAACTCTGGGAGCATTGGTGGAGGGAAATTGACACTTGGTAGGATTGGCCCTGATTCACTGTATGTCTAAAATCCAACTATAAAGGATTTTGAAATCACAATGGTTTCAATAAAATACAATTAAAAAATTCCTCCCCAAGTATAATACTCTTTCTAGTTTTTATTTGACAATAAATAAAATAAAATTTGAAATCTGACTTGAAAATATTCAAGTATTTCAGTGAACAGCAAATTTTTTTAAATTACTTAGTTCAAATGATCTTTCATTCTATCCACCCTACCCCCCCCTTTTCTTTTAAATAAACCTAATAAACTGGCAATAAACTTGTCATCTCCAAACTATCTCTTAGGCTATTCTTCAAACTATCCTTACTATATTTCTTCTACCCACCACTATATTTCAAATAACTATTGTCTTTTACATGTACTATTCAGTAGTCTACAAATTAGTCCCTCTTCCAGAACAATACATTAAAGAAAGACATTTTATTCTTCATTGATCCAGCAAGCTTATTTTAAGGACCTACTACAAAGCAGGCAGTTTACAAGCATGGGGGGAAAAATGACAATCTAGAATGTGTTTATTTTCCACATGGCATCAATGGAAACTGTTAAAACGTAAATCACATCACCACCACACCGAATCATCTAACAGCTTCACATTTCATTTCAGAAAAAAAATTATTTAGTATTGCCAATAATTTAATAAATTCTGCATAATAACTCCAGCCATTATTTTTTTACAATTACAAAGTTGTTCATGATTGGATTTCTGTTATACATGTATAACACCCTTTAATAAGGCACATTTCCCACCTCCAATGTGTCCTCACCACCAATACTTTTCCCCACTGCTTGCCTCTGTGGTAGACATTTTCCTTCTCTCTCTCTCTCTCTCTCTCTCTCTCTCTCTCTCTCTCTCTCTCTCTCTCTCTCTCTCTCTCTCTCTCTCTCTCTTTCTTTCTCTCTCTCTCTCTCACTCTCTCTCTCCCTTCTCCTCTTTTTTTATTTACTTTTAGACACTGGTTTACTGAACATTCCACCAATAGGGTCTATCGCCAGGAGACTTGGCTTTCTGCTATTTCTTGAACAAACCAGTACTTACTGTACACTTCTTTTTTACTGTAATGCTTATCTATCAGATATATAAACGACTCCATTTTCATTTTATTTGGGTCATTTCTTTTTCTTCCTAGTTCTTAGTACTACTTTGTACTTAGTAGTACTTAGTACTATTTTGTACTTAGTAGTACTTAGTACTATTTTGTACTTAGTAGTACTTAGTACTACTTTGTACTTAATAGTACTGCGTACTACTTAACAACTTAACAAAATATTTTTGGTTCTCTTACCAGATATTATCTCTGTACATTCAAGCAATCAATTATGTTAATGCCTATAAATTGCCAAGTATGTGGTAGATGCTTTTTTAAAAATGTATATAATAACCAAAAAAATAAAATTATTTTATATGTTATTTTTTGTTATATAGTCTTTATAGTACTTAATTTTTTTATTTTTTTATTTTTTGGTTATTGGGCCACACCAGGTGACACTCAGGGGTTACTTCTGGCTATGCACTCAGAAATCGCTCCTGGCTTGGGGGACCATAAGGGATGCTGGGGAATCGAACCGTGCATGCATGCAAGGCAGACAGACGTCGTACAGCTTGCACCACTGCTCCGGCCCCAAAACTTAATTTTTTTTTGGGGGGGTCACACTTGACAGTGCTCAGGGAGAACTTAATATTTTTATAAAAATTATATAGACTTTCTTCCCTATAGATCATAAACCCTAAGTCCAATTTTTATTTCTATATATAAGACTTATGTAGTAGGTACATAAATAATTTTGTAATGATATAAATAAATATACTTACTGTATTTTGTAAGAGTAAAGGAATACTTATAAATAAAGAAAACTAAGAATGCCAGCTTTGTTATGTCATCTATGATGGAAACAGAAGGAAATTGCAATACCTTTAAGACCTGATTCTTTTTGCCTTTTTCTCAGCATAAAGGTTTCCATCTGTAAGGGAAAGTTTTCTGGAAACAGTAGCTTAGGAAAATACACAACATAGAGCTGTTATAATTGCCATGTTTATGCTGAGTTCTGGGTTTAGCTGGCTTGAAACAGTTTTGGTAAAAATAAACTTTCACTGAATTTTAGGCAATCAGTGCTTCCAATAAGCACTGTCAACATGACCTTTAGTGGTACCAAAATTTCTCCTTCACTAAGTATTTAACTGGCTGATCAACCCCTATGGCTTCCTGTCTGCTTTTCCTTTTCCCTCAGCAATTTTAATGTTGGACTAACAACAAAACACACAAGCCTTCCATTGGGAAGACTTCTGGCCATAATTCGAAAAGGTCTTGAAATAAGAAAATTGAGATGGGTGAGGGGAAGAATAGCAGTACAGAGTTCATGTTCGCTATATACTAATATATAGTGAGCCTCTGTTGAACAATAAACTATAGTCCATTTCACATTTTCTTTCCTAGAAATAGTTTGGCCTTTATCATAAAAGAAGTAGAAGTTTTAGGAACAAAATAACTACTTTTGCTTCATAATAGTGCTTCTAAGAGTGACTCTAATTCTCTTAAACTAGGTCATTTCAAAGCTCTTAAAATTCTCATTCCAGTTTTATATTTATTCTTAATTAAATACTCTCATTACTAAGAGTATTGGTCTCAATATTAGAAGGTATAATTAAAAGTTTGAATGTAATGATACCAGTACTTTATGAAATACAATGCATTTTGTTTTAGGCTAGTTTATAGGTAAACTGAAACAAGCTACATAATGTAATATATTGAAACATCATGAAGAAAAGTATCATCATGTAAAACTCATCGAGCAGCTGAACTAATGACACAGGCATAAAAGCAGTATTTTATGTGTAATATCTCACTTTTTTCAGCTGGTTTTTTTCGTTGGTTGGTTGATTTGGTTTTTAGACCACACTTGCAGTGCTCAGAGCTTACCACTGGCTCTGTACTCAGGCAGGGATCACTATTGGCAGGACGTGAGTGAGAAGGGGACATATGCAGGGCAGGAGATTGAACTTATGTTAGTGACTGCCATATTATCTTTTCTGCTTGTTCTTCCCCATCCTGTACTTCATACCTTTCAAATTATTAAGGTAAAAAAAATTACAGGAAATTTAAAGCATACATTGTGAATCTTAGAGACAGCTCATCCTTTCAAATGCTAGACCCTGAGTTCAATTACTAAACAGTACCTCAATGCCTGGATCAAACATAGTCAGGCACACATAGTTTATCAAGTATAGCTGGGAGTGATCCCCTAGCTCCCTAAAACACAACTTGAGAAGTTCTCCAAAATTAAATAAATTAAAATAAATATAAGGTACAATGTGGCAATCTAAAAAATATATATTGTGAAAGGATCTCAACTGTTTGTTTATTAATTTATTTATTCATTTATTTATTTGGGTGTCTGGACCATATCCAGCATCACTCAGGGCTACTCCTGACTCTGCATTCAGACATAACTCCTGGCAGGCTCAGGAGACCATATGGTATATTGGGGATGAAAGATGGGCCAGCTGTGTGTAAGGTAAAAGCCATAACTGCTATACTATCACTCCAGCCCCCATACACCATATATTTATTTAAAAAACTAACAGGTACTGGTATGTCACCTAATTTTTATGCTCAATACTTAAATTTCCTGTTCCTATGTTTCAATTCTCTAAGATATTCTTTAAACAAACTACAAAGTGTAGTTTGTTTCATGGCTTAGAAATAGGTCATGCTTCAGAGTATGCATACTATAAATAGTTGTGCAATACTATAAGGTCTGCTTACCTTAAAAGTTGTGGTACCATACAGCTTGGTGGTATGAACTGTCTCTGGAAGTACATTAGTGATATTGGTGATAAATTCTTCCAAGTATTTACAGGATTTCTCCAAGTGTGTTGTATTTATAATAATCTGTACAAGCTAAAATATAAAAAATATATAGATGAGGGCCACAAGACATCCCAGGTTGAATAGCTTAGTATTATTCTGCTGGTACATGGAAAACAAGATGGCAGAACCATCTTTACAAAGGGTAATGTCAAAGCACAGGCATACCTAGCATTCCGTTATGAAGCCCTCCCTGACCTCCCAAAGCATCTTGTATTCCTTACAATTATCAAAACACCTGTCACTCTGTTGTAAACACATGTTGTATTACAAAAAAAACTCAAACTAAAAGTTAAAATCAGGGGTCATAGTGATAGTGCAGTAAACACAACTTTTGTCTTGCATGCAGCTGACCCTGTTTCAATCCTTGACACCCTAGATGGTTCCCCTGCCCTTTAGGAGTAAACCCAGAATACAGAGCCACCAGGGTAATCCCTGAAAACCACTGGGTGTGTTCCAAAACAGACAAAAATTAAATAAATAAATAAATAAAACGGTCTAGTTTTATTAGATAAGATGATCTTATATTTATAAGATAACTTACTACCAAATAAATTAAACTCCCACATAAACAAGAATAAATGAGATCAGAAGAATTAGCTATAGGTTTGATAACTAGACATTGATTGCAATATAGTATTAAGTTGTATTAGCATATAATAAACAATTGGCATTGATAGCAGAGAAGCCAGGAAATTAACAACTTATATGTTCATGAATTTGAGAATTATGGATTTTCCTGAGCTATTTCTTGTATGTGTGGAATGCTAATAATTTCAATTTTACAGTGAGTCTATCGTTAACTTTAGTTTTTCTGTACTCAGAAATCACTCCTGGCAGGCTCAGGAGACCATATGGGATGTCAGGAATCTAACCTAGGTCTGTCCTGGGTCAGCCACATGCCCTACCGCTGTGCTATCTCTCAGGACCCTAACTAATATTTCATATTTTGATTCTGTTCTATGTAAAAGGTAAATAAGAAGTGGAATCTACAATTTATTTTAACTATGTAAATTCATACACAAGAATCAAAATTAAAACAAAAATAGAAAATGGAGTGGAATAATGTCTTTGTCTTTATTCTCTATCTTTAACTTTTCATTTTCACAAAAATGTCTAGAAGTAGTGATGCATCAGGCAAGGGGTTATGAGTAAGCAAGACTGTAGATGAATTAAGTCATTTTTTAGTCTAATGAGATACTAAGCCTGGAGCAATAGCACAGTTTTGCAAAAACAATAGCATTTGTTTGGCTTGTTTGTTACCTTATAGGCAGCCCAAGTTCGATCGTCAACATCCCATATGGTCCCCTGAGCTTGCCAGGAATAATTTCTAAGTACAGAGCCACAAGTAACCCCTGAGCACTGCTGGGTGTGGCCCAAATTTCCCCATAAGAGAAAAAGAGAAAAATAGATAATACATAGGGACAGAAATTTAGATATATATAAAGGGAGGCAATACATGTTTTGCTAAACTGACCTTTCTTTTCTGGACAGATAATACTTGCAGCCTGTAACATGCATTTTTCAACAAACTCTCCTTCTGTGAATGGTTTACCTGCCTTAGCAATCATCTCTCTAACTATGTAACTAGCTTCAACTGATGCAACATTCTCTTTGGTTGCATTCTTGAAGAAATCTTGTTGCCTCATTAGACATGCTTTAAGACTGGCAACCTGCTTGGCTCTCTCATTTCCTTGATATTTTGCACATTCCTCAAGCATGTTAATGGTGTTTCAAGTTGTATTCTTTGTGCACTGCAACTTTCTCTGAGCAAATAAGACATGTGGGGATGCCTCTGTGTTCAACAAAGAAATACTGCGTCTCCCACTTTTCCTGAAATTTTCTGTGCTCATCATCATTCTTCTTCACTGCAGGCTTTGATGAAGTCATGATGAAGGTATGACAAAATCTAATTCTGTAATAAACTTCTCTCCCTTAGGCCTCCTTGGGCAGGAGCAGCGGAAATGACTGACGTCTGTGCTAGGCGCAAAGTATTCATGATTATTCGCTTACCCAATATTCATAATAAAAAATTGCATTAGTAAGAAAAAAATCGCAAAAAATCACACTAAACATTCGCATACCCCGAATGAAACGAATAATCGCGAGTAAAGGGCCTGTGGGCCGTGATTTTGAGACCCCTGAGCTAGAGTAAAAAAAGAGCCAGAGCGATTGGGCTAGACATAGAATGATCACACTCATCTTTGGAATATATTGTTAAAATGTATGGTAGTATAACCCAAAGACAATATACATGGGATCAGAAGAACTGATCCATGATAGGAAGCTTCATACAAAGAACAGGAGATTGCAGTTAGGGCAGAGAAGGGACCACTATGACAATGACAGTTGAGAATGATCACTCTGAGCATAACTGGGTGCTGAAAGGATATAAAATAATACACATACTAACCCCCAGTAGCCAAATTGCAAACCAGTGTGGGGGTGAGAGGAGGAGGGAAGAAAAGAGGAGAAGGGATGGGGAGAAGGAAGAAGAGAAGGAGGAGGAAGAAGAGGAGGAGAAAGAAGATGATCTGTAATAGGCAGGCAGCCTGTGGGGAGAACAGGACATTGGTGAAATTCAATCATTAACAACTGTGTAACTGTATCTCACTGTGACTTAATTAAATCTGAAAAAAAATTTAAATCGGTTTTTAAGACCTGAGGAAAATAGCTACTTCTTTTTTTTGTTGTTGTTGTTTTTGGGCCACACCCGGCGGTGCTCAGGGGTTACTCCTGGCTGTCTGCTCAGAAATAGCTCCTGGCAGGCACGGGGGACCATATGGGACACCGGGATTCGAACCAACCACCTTTGGTCCTGGATCGACTGCTTGCAAGGCGAACACCGCTGTGCTATCTCTCCGGGCCGAAAATAGCTACTTCTAAAACACACTGACAAAGTACAAAGACCTAAATGATGTGATTCCAACAAAGATGACAACTTGGGTCAACATTGGGTCCAGTAATCTATATCATTCCTATTACTCACCAGATAAGTGAGTTTATATAATATAATTAATTTATGTTAATATACAATTTATATTTTGACATGTTATATAAAAATACATTATAATAGAAATAATATAAGTAACTGAATCTTCTCAGGTGAGGCCAGATTATGGGCTGAAAACTGAGACACTTTTGGCGCTGGAGAGATAGCATGTATTAGCCTTGCATGCAGAAGGTCAGTGGTTCAAATCCGGGCATCTCATATGGTCCCCCGAGTGAGCCTGCCAGGAGCAATTTCTGAGCGTAGAGCTAGAAGTAACCCCTGAGCCCAGTTGTGACTCCCCCCATCCCCCCCAAAAAAAAACCAGAAACAAAAAAAATAAAACAAAAACTGAGATGCTTTTGTAATGAGAATAGCCAAACCTCCCATATCCCATCTTGCCTACAGAATAAAATACCCAGCTCCTCCACCAAACTCCAGAAGAAAATAATGACTATCTATACTTCCCAGATAACCCACCCAGGCTGATACTTCTGTGGTATTCTCAGAAGGTGGGCAGATCCCCCATTCTGCATGAACCACAATTCCTAGGATCACAACCTACACCCTCCAATGGAAACAGTTCAGCTCCACAACTTGACCATATCGAACTAGCATACTGCCATGCTACCAAATTTGTTTCAGATCGATAGATCCTGGCCCATTCTTGTGGTCACAACACCTCAAAATTTCATAGTAGTGCCAGCCCAGTAGAAATACAACAAATTCAGAGGGAATGTAAAATAGAAATTAACCAAGCTCAGTGAGCCTAAGAGTAACAGAGAAGGTCAACGATCATCAATCCCAGCCGGCATAGAGAAATAGAACAATCATTTCAAATTGGCCCTTGTTGATCTAAGTTTTGATCATTCCAATGCCCTTGTATTGTAACAAACAATATGAAGTAAATCTGTTTGTGCCTGCATGGAGGCATGCTAAAGGGAGTAGAAAACTAGGAACATTGATAAGGGAAGGTCACACTGGTGATGGGACTGGTGTTTGAACATTTAATGTCCAAGACAACTATATTATGAACTTGGTAAATCACAGTGTGATAATCATTTTAATATTATATTAATAATAAAAGTAAATAAAATTAATAAAAACAAATCAATAAAATATTCATAGTATATTTATATTGAAATGTAAAATGTAATTAGTTCATATTAGTCATGAGTCCCTTTCCATCAGTTATAGAATTTAAATTTGGAGATTCTGAATTTTGGACACACATACTGTCTTCTATAAAACTACTCAAAAAATTAGCTTTTAATTTTAGAGCTCTCTAGGAATAAGTACTCAACAAGCAACTTATCACCCTCCTTTTAACATCTCTCAGAGGATAAAATAGCTAAAAAATTTTAAATTGTCTTAATTAAATCACTCTTTGGAAAAGGTGTAGCAGCTGGCAAATCTGTCATGATATTAAAATCAGAAAAGTAAGAGAGTTAATTTTGAAAGCCAAAGACTTTCTATTTTAAAATCAGCATTACCAACCAGGAACACATTCTATCTATCAAAAGAAATCCTAATAATAAGGAGAAATCGTGTCATATTATAGAAATAAAAAAACAGTGGCAGTCAACGAGAAAATTGTCCTGTTTTGCAGGATATTGGCAGTTAAAAAAAAAAAAGGAGGCGGCTTCACTGGGTACAGTAGTAATTTACCATGACTTTTTAAAGATCTGTCAACACAAAAGATCAACATGAATTACATCAATTGGCTGTCAGTCACTTTTGAAATGTTTCATTGCTGAGCATAGAATAGACTATTAAAACACTCTAGGATTACAGTAGATACCATGTCATTTTCAGAAGGAATATTGTCTGCTAATGAGGCCTAAGTGATCTCTACTCCTGAATGACAGCTAACCAAAATCCTTATAAGGGCATTTACAAATGTAAAGCCAGATGCTTTGGGGATAATTTTGAACTTCAGGATGAAATGAAGCAATTTCAGGTATCAACTTCCATCAGAGTTTGAGCTCCTTTGATATTTTTATCCCCTCCTTCCCACTCTTCTTGCAAAAATATATCACTGTAGCAATCACAACTGTCCTTAATATGGTTTCAAAGACATAGAACTAACAGAGAATGAATATCAGTTATCTCTTATATAAAGTTCTATAAAAACTGCCAGGTAAAGAAAACACTATGAAATAAACATTACCGCTCTTAAACTAGATGACAGGAGACATTTCGTTTAAAAATCACAAAGTTGTTTTTTTTGTTTTTTGTTTTTTGTTTTTTTTTGCTGTCCTCCCTTAAGTATCAGTGAAAATAAAAACTAACTAGAAAGGTGTAGTACATTGTGAACATCATTTAATACTGCATCTAACTCCAGAAGAGCCTGAATCATGAAGAGACATAAATTCTTTGTTCTTGAAAAACTCCAGGAAAGAACACATCTTTCATGCCTACAATCATTTAAAACTAAGACCTAGTTTGAAAGGTTCCCATTCCCAACTACAAACCAAGTCATCATACATTAGAATTGATACTAGTTTGTTTTACAAAGACAGAAAGTTTAGTATATTGAAAGTCCAAAAGGACCAACATGAAGTATGAAAATGAGAAATCATACTCTTTGCTAGCCAACCTTTTGTACTTTGTGTTGGTCCACTTGGACATGAAAAAAAATGAAGGATTAAATAGCATCTGGCAATCTCATTTATAAAAATACCACATTTCGCTGCATGATTATTGATTTTATGCCCAATTTCCCCCATTCCCAAGGTTGCTTGTGACCCCAATTTGAAGCTTAAAAAATTGTGCTGGTAATACTTAAAGACAGGATGCAACAATTATACAGTGGCAGCAATTAGGCAGTGAAATACCTTAAGCTCTCCATATAACTTCATGAAATTTGATTCATTTCACTCAGGTACAAAACAAAATAGTTGAATACTTATTTTATACCATTTCCAAGACAAACACCTAAAATAATTGAAACCACTGGTTCTCAACTCATATCTACTACAAAGAAATAGCTTAAATACAGAATGTTTTAATATAGTAATTAACAATGTCATTGCTATTAATAATAAGAGACTGCAGGTGGGAGGTAACAGAATAAAAACATAAAAAAAGAATAAAAACATTTAATCATCAATCTAAATTACAATAATGTGAACCATTAATCATTCACAAAGGCCTCCTGAGGCACAGCTATAAACATAAATATATAAACATCAATAATGGCATTTCTGAGAACTCTGAATTTCTTTACCATGAAAAGTACCTACCTTTAGGTACTTCCTACCTACTTACTCTTATCTTTTCATTCTGTGTACCATGTGACCAGGATAAAACTGTACACATTCTATACATATAAAAACATCCCTGTCCTCAAGGAGTAAAGACAAAGCATATGGTATAATGTCAGAGAATAGTAAACATTGGGAATAGAATAAAGATGAAGAGAAATTTGGTGATGGTAGGCCCCAGCTATTCTGAGATAGAGTAGTGAAGAAAGATTTCTTTAAAATAATGAAATTTGAAGAGATTTTAAAGTGAAGGCATGATATTTCCATATCATATATTAATTATTTTCGGTCCTTTTAAAAATTTATTTCTTTGTCTGTCTGTCTGTCTGTCTGTCTGTCTGTCTATCTATCTATCTAGGTTTTTCGGCCACACCCGGCAGCTCTCAGGGGACCAGATGGGATGCCGGGGATTAAACCCAGATTCATCTCAGGTCGGTAGCATGCAAGACAAATGCCCTATCTCTGTACTATCACTACAGCCGCAGTGCTTTTATATTTTAAGCCTTTTTCTTCACTAAGAAGCAAGGGTTCTTTTGCTATTAAGATGAAAATTTTAAAAGATGAAGAAAACTCATCTTAAAAGTTACCTTTAACTTAATTCTCCAATATTCTAAGATTAACAGACTGGTCATCTATTTCTTTTCTCCACAGGATAATCACATATTTAAATTAATAGAGTAAAAATGGGCTGAGGAGGTAAAGCTCTTGCCTCACACACAGGAGACCTTGATTCAATTCACATGATATATGGTCTAAGCATTATCAAACATGATCTCTGAGCATTGAGCCAGGAGTAAACCCTCAGCACTGCTGGGTGTGGCCCAAAAATCAAAAGCTTAACCAAAACAAAATAACAGACTTAAAGTACAGCATCCTCCAGTCTCCAAAAAGAGAATATTCTATTTGGTACATTATGTTATTCTGAGTCTGGCAGTGCTTGAAAATATATCCAAATAAATTAATGACAATAACATTTATATAGCCCCCAAATAACCTCACAAATTATACAAATAGGAACCTTCTACTTTTAGAGGAAATCTATAGAAGAAACCTTTTGTCAATTTTTATTTTTAAAACAAAACTTATTTCTAAACTGATTTCAAATTTTATTTCCAAACTACTGGGTATTGGGTGAATAGTTTCTCCCACTCAATGGGGGGCTCTTGTATCCTGGGCGCTATTTCTTTTGAGGTGCAGAAGCTTCTCAGTTTAATATATTCCCATCTGTTAATCTCTGGTTTCACTTGCTTGGAGAGTACAGTTTCCTCCTTGAAGATGCCTTTAGTCTCAATGTCCTGGAGTGTTTTACCTACGTGTTGTTCTATATATCTTATGGTTTCGGGTCTTGCCACTTGCAAAAAATTGAACTTAGACCCCCAGCTAACATCATGTATGAAGGTTAAATCCAAATGGATGAAAGACCTCCATGTCAGACCCGAAACCATAAGATATATAGAACAACACGTAGGTAAAACACTCCAGGACATTGTCACTCCTACACTTTAATTCTGACTACTTTTCACTATCTACTTGACTCCCATCTGACCTTTCGTGAAATCTCACAGAATAATTTCCAAAATTCCCTACCTGTTCTTCCTTATTGCTTACATCTTACCTTATAATTATATATAATTATAATATCATATCAAGTTACTAGTCAAAATCATTCAATGGCTCCTCGCTTTACTCAAAATAAAAGGCAAACATTTTACAATGGCTACTACAGACCCTGGCACTCTTCTGATTTAATTTGCTTTTCTTCCTTTTGCTCACTTGGCTCCTGCTACCTTTGCTTCTTTCTTAGTCTTTCAACTTATCAACAGCTTAACTACTCTAAGAACTTTGCTCTAGTTAACACCATTGCCAACAATGTTCTTTCCCCTTCAGTGATAACTTACCATCCAATGCTGACTTATTTTTTTATAGGTGCCACCCAAAGTGATGGATGTGTGTGTAGGGCCACTCCCAGCACTACTTAACATGGTGGTACTGGCCTTACAGTTCAGTACTAGGTTTGGTGATTCAGCGATGCTGCTCTAGGATTGCTCCAGGACCACTACTTCTCCAGGGGTCTTCTAGGGCCCCATGGTACTGGTGTGGGGGTAGATATAGGAGATAGAACTTGGGGTCCTGCATGTGTTTGGTATGTGCTTTTACCACTCTTTTTGTAAAGAGGAGTCCTGATCTCCTCTTTACATAAACCACCCATGAGCCTCTACCACTCTCCTGACTTCCTTCAGTCAGGCTCTTCTCGCCACAGAATTCACCAATGTTTATTACTTTCTAAAACTGACTTATCCTAGTATATGATGTTTTCTGTCACTATCAAATACAAGTGTTGATTCTGTTGTTTTGGTTTTGATTTGATTTTGATATTGATTTTTGTTTTGGGGCCCCATCTGGGAGCGCTCCAGGACTACTCCTGGCTCTGTGCTCAGAAATTGTTCCTGGCAGACTCAGGAGACCATATAGGATGCAAGGGATCAAACCTGGGTCAGGTGTATGCAAGGCAAACACCCTACCCATTGTGCTATACCTCCAGCCCAGCACTAATTTCTTTTGTTGTTGTTCGTTCATCCTTGGGGATAAGATCACTACCTCTCATATTAAAGGTACTCAATAAATACTACAAAGTTTAGTAATAAAGAAACATGTATTAAACAAAGTTTCTTTTTTTCTGATCTTCTGCCTTCTTATCATTGGAAACCTCCATCTCTGCTCTATGACTTTACACCCATTAATCACTAATTACCTGCTACAAACACACAATTTCCTGTTCCCTTGCCCTTTGGTATTGGGGATCAAATCTAGGGCCTTAGATAGGGCAGGTCTGTGTGCTACCACTAAAGCACATCCTCATTCTCTCACAAATATTTTGCAGGTACTCTTCATTGTGTATTTACTAGCCACAGTTCTAACCACTTTCACATTAAGTGAATCCTTAGAACAACCCTAAGAAATGCATGGTATTACTGTCCTCATTTTACAGAGAAAATCACATCCATTTACCAAGAAAGACAATTATTAAAGGAAAGCCAAAACTGGAACAACAAAGTCTGCTTAGGAAATAAAGCAATCTTGAGGCTAGGGAGGTAGTGCAGGAGTTAACATACTTTTACTCCTGTTTGATCCCTGGCACATACGGTACCTTGAACACTATCAAGGGTCACACAAGAGCAGATTTATTATTATTTTTTTTTTTTTGGTTTTTGGGCCACACCCGGTGACGCTCAGGGGTTACTCCTGACTATGCGCTCAGAAGTCGCTCCTGGCTTGGGGGACCATATGGGACGCCGGGGGATCGAACCGAGGTCCGTCCTAGGTTAGCGCAGGCAAGGCAGGCACCTTACCTCCAGCGCCACCGCCCGGCCCCACAAGAGCAGATTTAGAAATAGGCCCTATGACTTGCCCGATGTGTTCCAATCCTTTTTTTCCTCCAGAATGGTCACTTGAAAAATAGAATAAACACTTATTTTTTGGTTTTGTTTGTTTGATTGATTTTGGGTCACAACCGGCAGCGCTCAGGGATTACTCCTGGCTCTACACTCAGAAATCGCTCCTGGCAGGCTCAGGGGACCATATGGAATGCTGGGATTCGAACCACCATCCTTCTGCAAGCGAGGCAAACATAGAGGTAAGTCTCTATGCTATCTCTCCGGCCCCCCAGAATAAGCACTTTTTACACAACTTCCCTTTTCTCATAGATTTGGAAGAAGCAGCCTTGAAAGCAACATCGGTATCTAAAGGTTGAATTAGTGATAGTCTTGTGCTCGCTTCGGCAGCACTATACTAAAACTGGAACGATACAGAGAAGATTAGCTTGGCCCCTGCGCAAGGATGACATGCAAATGAATTAGTGATAGTCTTGCAGCCTAAGTAGAAAGTTATTCAAGTTCCAAAAGGTCCTACAACTGAAAGGTATTGAACTGGCTCAACCTGGGAAAGTAAAAGATCCTTGGGCAGTGAGGAAATTGGAAATTCTATGGAAATAAAGAGAAAGAGAAAGAAAATAAAGCATATAAACAGAGGATGAGATTAGATACTATGTAACCTCAAAACAAGACAGGCAGATAAACATTAACATTATAAGAACTTAAATCCTAAAAAGAAGGGTCTGATTTCCTTAAAATGTTTTTTGAGAATTTTTGGGTGCTTATAATACTCCCATTCTTTAAGTAGATACCTGCTCCCTTTCATAAAATCATCTCTAAGTAGAATAATTTCTATGCTATTGGAACCACCTGTAAAATAATTTGTTATGATGAAATAAATAAATCCAGGTGGAAGGCAGTACATTGGCATTAAAGTGATGAAACTTGGGGAAAGCAATCTAGAACTGCATTTTTAGAACTATCATTTTTCTAGCTATGAGACTTTGGACAATATCTCTGAACTTTAATTATGCCTCTATAAAATAGGAGCATGCCCAGCTGCTTCAAATATTACTGTACTAAATGAGATGGTCTTTGTGAATGGAATTTGAGTTGCTCCACTAACAATAAACTTACTTAGATGATGATGATGATTCTTCATAAACTCACGTTAGTTACATATAAGGTATTATATCATCTTTTTCCACAAGTGAGTAATACAGTTATTCAAAGACTGATAATGAATAAAAAATATGCTGAGGGCCCGGAGAGATAGCACAGCGGTGTTTGCCTTGCAAGCAGCCGATCCAGGACCTAAGGTGGTTGGTTCTAATCCCGGTGTCCCATATGGTCCCCCGTGCCGGCCAGGAGCTATTTCTGAGCAGACAGCCAGGAGTAACCCCTGAGCATCGCCAGGTGTGGCCCAAAAACCAAAAAAAGAAAAAAGAAAAAAAAAAAAAAGAAAAAAAAATACGCTGAGTGAGTACGTGTCTGTTCATGTAAACAGCACCAGAGTAACCATAATATACTAGATGTGTATGGATGGTACCTTCACTCAGATGCAAAAAAATACTGATAACAAAAGTGCACTGTCTAAAACTACCCAATGACCTAGGAATAATATTAAGTATTCATTGAAATAGAATCAAGAATAGTGATGCAATCATCCTTTTGATATGCTTCTGTTGCTTTTCTCTTTCGCTGATAATCTGCAGATGCCCTTGAAGAAGGCACATAAAGACCAAGAGTTGGGTCATTCTCTGAAGATGCCATAGGAAATAGTGGCATGACCACAACTAAACTCAAAAGTATTCTGAGGCCAATATTGTTTCTACTATAACATATACTTGTTTTGCTTTTTATATTTAAAATGGCTTTCTCAAAAGACTTCTGAAATGAATAATATATATCAAGTTATAATGTAGATGTTTTACAAAAATAAACAACAATCTGACTGCCCTTTCTAAGATTCAGAGAAAGATAACAGTACAATCTAGCAAAAACTGGAGGATTTACTAATTTGAACTCCAACTTTCCTTTTTTTATAGCTTTCTCTACTATAAAAAGAAGTTATTTTATTCCCAAGCACATAAAGGTAATACCTAATATTTCTATGGCAGGCAGTTGAATCTGCAAAATGAGATGTCTGTCCTGAATAATGTGAAACGTTATTTTCAATTTCAAAAAAAAAAAAAGTTCTTATAAGAACTCAATCACTTACAATGGCCCACATTATAATAAAGTATTTTTAAATTTTAATGCAGGCAAAGAGAAAATTACCCAAGATCAGCAATACATGCTCATCTGGTGTCCAGCTGTCTTTAACTATGGGTCAGTATCATTAACCATTGCTAAATTTCACCATAATCTTTGACAGTGTATATCTAAAAATGTTAAATTTTCCTAGAGAAACTGACTTGAAAACTATTCCAACACTATAGGTAAAACAGATGGTCACCAGCCTTTCTCTTTCCCTGTGAAAAAATTCCCCTAAGCTTTCACTTTTGGCACTATAATTTAAAACAAAAAAAGTAAGGCTAAGATTCCTAATAATTCTAGATTTATAAGAGAAAGGAAACTTACATCTCTCTACATTTTAGGACTTCATGCCAATGGATCAAATCTTTTGTTTGTAAAGATGTGTTTTCCAGATTTGAACAATGTCTGTCCTCTCTTTGTTAGACTGCACAATCTTCCTCAGATGTGACACATTCATTGCCTTAACTTTTATTCTATTAGACTCCAAATATTAAAACTTAGTGATAAAAAAATAATATATTCCTAATATATATGAGTTAACTCAAAAGAAAAAGCTGAATCTAACACTAAATTATGAGTACTAGTTTACTTGGACCAGTGATTTATGCTGGCAAAATGTGATTTCATATAGTATGCTGAATTTAAACTAGCATTCAATTGGATGACACTGACTATTACAATATGTATATGCCAAGCTATCCAAATTTATCCTCCACAACCTCAAAAAGAAGCTAAACTAGAAAAAAAGTTGAGAAGCTAGTAAACACAATAAAAAAAATGGGGGACTAAAAAGTAAAAAGGTAACCAAAGAAAAAAATCAAAGAATTTCATTTTGTACTTTCCCTATTTAATGTCCATCAGGAAATAGGTGAATTAGAGGAACATTATAATTAATTCACAAACAATGTCCAGTACCGAGGGCTATATTTACATATTGACTTGGCTGCTGCCATTAAAAATATCTTTACCTCAGTAAGTCCAACATTCCTCCTTTTAATGACATTCTGCAGAGAGTTGCTCAAAGTCCTGGTTAGCAACAAGTTTGTAGATTTACGAATCATGTCATCGACTTCAGTTGAGCTGAAAAAGAAGCACTGAGTCAGCCTTAACTGGTGGCAAAATTATTTTCAAATAAGTAAGGTTACAATGATACTTATAATAATAATGCTAATGATAATAATAATAATAAACAAGGGGCAAAGAAATAATCCATAGTTCAGGGGCAAATGCTGTGCAGAAGCAAGGTCCACAGTTTGATCCCAGCATCATGCGTCCCCTAAGCAACACAAAGTATAAACATGAAGGCCCCTAAGTATCACTGGGTGTGGCCCTGGTAGAACCGAGCACTGCTGGGCCTGAACAGCATTGCAACACTGCACATAAGACCAGACAGACTTGATCAGTTGGCAAAATATCACTAGAAACGGTCCTGGACCACTCTGCTCAGAAGTGTCCCCACAAATAAGTATATAAATACTGATAATATTATTATTACTGATAACAGCTAACATAATTTATAGCATCAGAAATAAATGTACATGATTCAATGTATTAAAATGCCTTTAACATTCACAATAAATAAGTAAACACTTTCTTTGGAGAAAGTGTTTGGGCCACACCAGTGATGCTCAGAGATTACTAATGGCTCTGTGTTTAGTGATCACTCCCTGAAGAGCTCATCTGGAGTGACCTCAGACCCAGGTCTGAGGCATTCAAGGCTTTACCCACTGTACGATCCATCCAGATCTCAAATATTTTCCTTAGTATTGATGCTTTATAGATTAAGAAATGGCAACAGAGAAATCAATCCACATGTTAAAGGTTACACAGTGAGTACACAGAAAAAGGCTTCGTAGAGGCAGTCCAGCACACTATACCACCACAAAATTTAAACATGGTAGTGCAGGTGCTCCGTGTAGACAGAATTCCCAAAGAAAATATTCTCACCTGAAATCATTATATTTCCTACACATCAACATCCTTTATAGAGTGTTAATGTTTTTTTACTTATTAAGCTTGTGTTTTTATAGATGTCCCACACAATTGGCTTATAAAGGCTTCCTTAAAAGGTCTTCCTTACTGTCCTGGCATCAACTTACTCCAGAGAAAGTTCTTAAGACTTAGTAATAGCAACAACCTGCTTATAGGGCAGGGTTCTCTGCATTGTCATCTAATGGTGAGATGAAATCAGAAGACCTCCATGTCACCCTGGCTTCGACATAGAATCTATACAGAAACTAGGATCTCTAAGTACAGAAACCTGACTGCAACAACCATGATTGTGAAGAGTTTTGACTCG
This sequence comes from Suncus etruscus, assembly GCF_024139225.1. Taxonomy (NCBI): domain Eukaryota; kingdom Metazoa; phylum Chordata; class Mammalia; order Eulipotyphla; family Soricidae; genus Suncus; species Suncus etruscus. The sequence continues at coordinate 22,597,171 of NC_064859.1, read as the reverse complement.
GACCACAGAGAAAGACTTTAAGGTTGGACAACCTAGTATGCCTAGAGCTTGAAATTTTTTTTTTTTTTTTTTTTTGGTGGCTTTTGGGTCATACCCGGCAGTGCTCAGGGGTTACTCCTGGCTCCATGATCAGAAATTGCTCCTGGCAGGCACGAGAGACCATATGGGATGCCGGGATTCAAACCGATGACCTTCTGCATGAAAGGCAAACGCCTTACCTCCATGCTATCTCTCTGGCCCCTAAAATTGGTCTTATGCCAGAATACTTCATGGGTATGGTTCCACTGTTTTTAGGCCAAAGGTTTTTCCTTTCTATTTCTCCCATATTTTGTTGTGCCTATGCAAACAACAACTGCCACACACACATACATACACACCTTTTTATTATATTTTTAATCTCTTTAAAAAAAAGCGCTTACTAAACCTTCTGCTATTGTATTAATATCTCTATTGGAGATACAATAATTTTCACAAATATACTCGCTACTGAACTTTTTCTTTCTTTTTTCTTCTCTTCCATTTTATTTTTAGTTTTCCATTTTCTTTCTATTTTTAATAATTTGCTTTCTGTCATTTTGAAACAAATGTATTATGATTGGTTGTGTCAATTATGTGATGCATTTTCTTTAAATAAAAAAAATAAGGGCTGGAAAGATAGCATAGAGGTAAGGCATTTTTGCCTTGCATGCAGAAAGATGGTGGTTCAAATTCTGGATCCAATATGTTTCCCTGAGCATGCCAGGAGCAATTTCTGAGTGTAGAGCCAGGAGTAACCCCGGAGCGCTGCCAAGTATGACCCCCCCAAAACAAACCCTCAAAAATTAAATAAATAGGGGCCGGGCGGTGGCGCTAGAGGTAAGGTGCCTTGCCTTGCCTGCGCTAGCCTTGGACGGACCTCGGTTCGATTCCCCGGTGTCCCATATGGTCCCCCAAGCCAGGAGCGACTTCTGAGCGCATAGCCAGGAGTAACCCCTGAGCATCACTGGGTGTGGCCCAAAAACCAAAAAAAAAAAAATTAAATAAATAAAAAATAAAAATAAATAAAAGGCCTTTCTTTATTCTCTGCACTAATATTGACATCTTTCTTACCTTTTATTCCAAAATAAACATTTCAAGCAAAAAGTTTAATTATGCATATATGTTTAATAATATTTACATAAAAAGTATGATGATAATAATGTGTGATATTCCACCACAGGAAACTGAACATAAAGACAACTATGCAAAGCTAATTTTGCATGCTAAGTTTTAACATGGAAAAAACTATCTTGTAACCAACAGAATGAATTCTAAACTCATCCATAATTCATAAGCCCCTGAACACATCACTAAGATAGTATTCTACTAAAGATGTCATTTGGGAACAAAAATTTTTTCACTGATAAAGATATTTTAATGACTATTATAATAATAAAAATAATTCTTCATAAAGAGTTGTGGTAGATTTTTGTTACTTGTCAATGGTATCACAATTTTAATCTAACTCATTTTTTCTACAGATGCTTACTTATGACAGCCAGATTAAAAACTTACCATTTTTTTTTTTTGTTTTTTGGTTTTTTTTTTTGTTTTTGGGCCACACCCATTTGACGCTCAAGGGTTAATCCTGGCTATGTGCTCAGAAATCGCCCCTGGCTTGGGGGGACCATATGGGACGCCGGGGGATCGAACCGCGGTCCTTCCTTGGCTAGCGCTTGCAATGCAGACACCTTACCTCCAGCGCCACCTACCCGGCCCCTAAAAACTTACCATTTTAAACATGTAAGCAAGATACGTTACATCCTATGTGGAAAAGAAAAAACAGAAATAATGAACACTTATAGACCCCTCCCCACAAAGAATACTACGGAATTCAAGACCAGGTATCAACTAGGAATAAAAAACACACCAAAATATTTTTGCAGTGAACAAGTAAGGATGTATGTAACTGACAAATACACCTAATCCACTGCCATTCTTTCCAAAGTATTTGTTAAACTAAAATACTTCAGTTAGTGAAATTTCACTAACAACTAGCATGACAATGTTAATGAGTGAGAGAAGTAGAATTCCTGTCTCAAATACAGTGGGTGGGTGGGGGCACTGGTGGTGGGAATGTTGCGCTGGTGAAGAGGGTGTTCTGTTTATGACTGAAACCCACCTACAATCGTGCTGTAATCATGGTGCTTAAATAAAGATTTTACAGAATAAAAAAAACCCTAAAATACATTACTTAATAAATACAAGACATAATAGACACATGTAGCATTGCATTGGTAGTGTACCAAAATCACAACAGCGAACCACAATCATGAAGCTTTAATTTCATGTCACACTCATAATTACCTCATATCTTTGTGATATAAGGTATGAATAAGTACTGCGTACTATAAAAGTAACACATGTGTACAAAATAATCTGGTTCCCCTTGTTATGAGTCCTCTGAAAGCAGCCTATACTTACTAAATATCTCTAATATGCTTTCAGGTAATCCAGCAAAAATTTTGTTGTCAGATTAAATGAAAAAGATCAAGATTATCACCATCTTTAACATTATAGGAAAACTAGGTCCAAACTCATTGGTATTTTGCCTCATGAACACAAAAAAATAAGTGATCAAAATTACAATGAGGAAAAATGTTTGAAAGATGTACAAAAAGCTGCAGCCTCCTTTTGATCTAGGGCTTACTGCTCTATTGGAATACAGTTGGATAAAGTAATAAATAGGCTAACATAATATGAATATAAAATATAAGTAAGCTAAAGGACTTGGGGGGGCAAGAAATCAGCCAAATCTTTGAGTGTGGGCTGCTATTAGAGATAGGAATCTGGAAGAACTCAAAAAATTAAATACACTGAACCAACAACTATCTCCTATTAGTATTCTACTCCATTAGTAATGGTGGGGAGGTGCTGAAGAAATCAGAGTAAGAAACTGTAAATGTTGTTAGGAGATTAGGTTCCAGGGAACTGCTGAAATTCGAACCAAAGGAGAGCAAAAACTAACTAAAGTTGAAATCAAGCCCAGTACAAATTCTGTTAAGATCAGAGATAAACCCATGGATGGAAGCTTTGGAATTTCAGAGTTGGTCTTGAGGACAAAGAAACTTCCACAATCGCAACTGAAATCGTAATTTGAAACCAATTTAAAGTGTGGCCTACAGTCAGTTCACTCAAGTAGTGATGAAATTGGAATGATCTATCAGATAGTGAGGAGGCATAGAAGTAGAATAAATGAGAAAAGAGACATATTTAAAGGGCATATGGGCAAAATCATCCACAAATCCAATAAAAGATCTACAGAAGTAGATCCAAGATACCACAGACATAAGAAGTTCAGCACGCTTCAAAGAGAATTTATACATTTAAGACAATACATAAAAAATATCAAATTATAAACTCGACGATTAAAAAAATAACCATAAAAAGACAATGCACTCAGAATAATAATAAGAATTGCTTATTTCCTTTAAAAATAATGAAAGCAGACAATGGAATGATACCTTTTAAGTATGAGAAAAGGAAAACAGTTTATTTGGAATGTTCTATCTTAAAAAATAATTTTTGAAAATCAATGAAAACATCTTCAGACAAGCAAAAACTAAAAAAAAAAACTAATATAAGTGGATGTACTTGAAAAGAAATATTTTACTAAAGAACATAATGACAAAAGGAAAATAATAAGTGTCTACAACAAAAAGTATAAAGCACTGAAAATAAGTAAATGTAAAAAATGTCCCTTTAGGGGCCCAGAGAGATAGCACAGTGGTGCCTGCCTTGCAAGCAGCCGATCCAGAACCTAAGGTGGTTGGTTCGAATCCCGGTGTCCCATATGGTCCCCCGTGCCTGCCAGGAGCTATTTCTGAGCAGACAGCCAGAAGTAACCCCTGAGCACCACCGGGTGTGACCCAAAAACCAAAAAAAAAAAAAAATGTCCCTTTAAAACTGAATTTAAAAATACAATTAAATGTTCAAAGCAAAAGCATTTAGTTTAAGGTTTAAAATAGGTATAGAAGTCCACCCTACCATCTTCCTGGTAAATGGCAGGTTCCTCCACCAAGCTCCCCGACCCAAAAATTAAATAATGACTGCTGATACTTTCCAGATAGTCCTGGCTAATACCCCTGTGGCACTCTCAAACAGTGCGGGGGGGGGCACAGATTCCCCATTCTGCATGAGCTACAGGTCCAATGCCAACCCTTAGACCCAATAGAAAGTGCTCAGCTCTGCAATTTAACCTTAGCAAACTTTCCAATCAACCAAATTTTATCCTAGACCACATTAGCTGCATGACACCTCAATATTTTATATGGTATCAGCCCAGTAGTGTCACAGGAAATCTGATGGTAAAGTTACATAGTAATCTATCAACCTGAGTGAGCCTGAACACTAACTAGCACAGAAGGTACAGCTAGCACCAACCACAGCTCAGTAAGTCTTTAAGACACTGACTTTTCTAATAACATCAAGGTTAATAAGAGTATGTCATTTTAAATTTACCTGTGCTGATCTAAGTTTTGATTAATTCTATTTGCCTTTGTGTTTTAACAAGCAATATAAAGTTAATTTGTTTATCCCTGCATGGAGGCAGGCTATGTTTATGGGTGGGAGATTGGGGACACTGGTGAAGGTAAGGTCATATTAGTAGTGGAACTGGTGTTTGAATATTTAATGACTAAAATGACTGTATTAGGAAAAACATGGTAAAACATGGTGTTATAATAAAAATTAGGGGAACAAAGGTATAGGAGCTAAAACCAAAGAAATAGTACAGTGAGTAGAGCATTTGCCTTGCACACAGCCAACTTGGGCTGTGTAAATCCCTAGTACCCCATATGATCCTTTGAACATGGTCAGGAATGACCCCTGAGCACAGAGCCAGCAGTATACCCTAAACATAGCCAGATATGGCCCAAAGAAAGTACTATAATTCTAATAATAATAATAATAATCAATGAATAATATGTAGAAACTTTAGAGACACATCCTGTGGTAAGATGTATGCCAAGCATGTATTTTCATAATACTTTGAGTTCAATCTTCAGCACAGAATGGACCCTCTCCCACCTCCACTATAGAAGTGGCCCCAGGCACACAAACACCACCAAGTGAAGCATCTAAAGAAAGGCAAAACAACAACAACAAAACTAAATGCCTCAATGTGATGATTCTTTTCAAACAGATGAGATTAATAAATTATATTTTACCATTATAAAATCATTAATTTACGTAGAAACTGATAAATTATTCAAGGTAAATTGTGGTAACTTAAGGATGCACATGGTGATCTCCAAAGCAAACGAACAAAAAAAAATACAAATAAAACAGTAAGTTAGGGACTGGAGAGATAGTTAGAGGATAAGGCACTAGTCTTGCATTGGATTCAATTCTTAGAATTCTATATGGTCCTCTGAGCCTGAAAGGACTAATCATTGAGCACAGAACAATGAGTAAGCCCTGAGCATAGTCAGGACAACCCCCAAAAATATACACACACTGCCAAAAAACTGGTCTAGCCTTGTAAGACAATAGGGAAAATATAACATAGCCATCAATAAATTCTAAAATAAAGGATAAAAGAAGCAAAAAGGAGTGTGAAAGATGAAAAATAATAATGAAACACTAAACTTAAATCCTAACTGTATTTACACAATAAAATATACACACCAATTAAAATACATTAAAGGGGGCTGGAGAGAAAGCATGAAGGCAGGGCCTTTGCCTTTCATGCAGAAGGACGGTGATTCGAATCCCAGCATCCCGTATGGTCCCCCGTACCTGCCAAGGGCAATTTCTCAGCATAGAGCTGGGAGTAATCCCTGAGCGCTGCCTGGTGTGACCCAAAAATCAAATAATAATAATAAATAAAATAAATAAAAGACATTAAAAGACAATTTTTCTATTTTGGGGGGCCACACCCGTTTGACACTAAGAGATTACTCCTGGCTATGTGCTCAGAAATCACTCCTGGCTTTGGGGGGACCACATGGAATGCTGGGGGATTGAACTGCAGTCCATCCTAGGCTAGTGCTTGCAAAGCAGCCTTACCTCTAGCATCATCTCTCCGGCCACAATTTGTCTATTTGGGGGGTCGGGGGGTTGGCCCACACCCGTTTGATGCTTAGGGGTTACTCCTGACTAAGCGCTCAGAAATTGGCCCTGGCTTGGGGGGACCATATGGGACGCAGGGGAATCAGACTGAGGTCCTTCCTTGGTTAGCGCTTGCAAGGCAGACACCTTACCTCTAGCGCCACCTCTCCGGCCCCAATTTGTCTATTTTTAAAAAGATACATGTGAAGCCAGAAAGATAGTAAAATTATCCAGGTTTGATACCTAGCACCACATATGATCCTCTGAGGCCTACCAAGAGTGAACCAGGAACACAGAATCAGTAGTAAGCCCTGAGCATCACTGTTACGGCTCCCAACCAACCAACCAATTTGAAATATAAGAAAAAGTTCCCATATTTTATTTATTTATTATAAACACTAAAGGGACAAATCACCTTGGAGAAATTATCATCATCAAGTCAGGAAGTATACAGGATTATTATGAAACATCTTTTTACAAATAGTAAAATGAAGATTCATCATCATGGCACATGAACCAGTTGAAAGCAGGTACTCTGTCTGGTACAATGTGAACACCAAAATAAATACAAACAATAAAGAAATGAAAATATAGAAAGAAGTAAAAATTCATGAGTCCTGTCTTATCAGGTAATAGGGGAAGTAAAGAGAAAGAAAAGAGGAGAAAGAGAGCCTTAAAGAAAAATGCAAAGTAATAAATAGATGAGGAACGATGTGAACTTAATGTAAAACATACAGATGTTTATTTAAAATAACATTCTTATAAAATTTCTATTGCAATGCCAATTCAATAATATATCTAATGATAAATTAATCATCTGAGAGAAAACTTATTCAAGCAAAAAATTAATGAATACTCTATTGGAGGTCAGTAGAAAATATCTAATAAACAAATATGATCTCAAAATGTTTTTAAGCTCACAAATACTATTTATTACAAAAGAAAAGTCGTAATAACAACTCTACAATTGAGATAATTTAACAACAGCCAGAAGGTGTTCTAAAACTACAAACACTCAAGGATTCAGGAGGGGGTAAATAATAATAAGGCAAAAGGAACAAAATGTAAAAAGTATGTAAATTTGGGTACAAGTCTTTCAATTTATACAATGCTCAGTTTTTTCTTTAATACTGAAATTATGTTAAGATAACATGTCAGAAAAAGAACAATGTTAAAAGCAATACAAAGAACAAATGCATACTGAAATTATTGCTATAGTAATATTAGCCAAAGAAGACAATGAAACTAGTTTAAGTTTTGGTTTTAGGAAAAGGACATGACATAAAATGAAAGAACAAATACAAATACAAATACAACAATATGACATCAAATGTTACAACTTTAAAATATCTACCAAAATATATTTTAAAAGATAGAGATATCTAGAAGTAATATACAAATACATAATCATGGTTGAACAGTTTTAACATTCAGAATTAATGAGATGACTGAAAAGGTAATATACTTAGCAAATCTGAACATAACTTTAATAATCTAATTAGTTTTAAAAATGTAAGACTACACACAACTCCAGGACAAATACTATTCTATACCTACTACAAGAAATACTATATTCAAATACAAGTTACAACTGAATTTAAATTTACCATCTTGCTACCTGCTCCTATTTCATCTATTTCATTTTTTTTGTTTGTTTGTTTTGGTCTTTGGGCCACACCCAGCAGCGCCCAGGGTTACTCCTGGCTCTGTGTTCAGACATCGCTCCTGGCAGGCACGGGGGACCATATGGGATGCCGGGATTCGAACCATCGTTGGTCCGAGGTCGGCTGCTTACAAGGCAAAAGCTCTACTGCTGTGCTATCTCTCCGGCCCTATTTCATCTATTTCTATGCTTCCACTTTCCTTTTATATACTCCATAGGTTGTTCTAAGGGTAATATTTTTAAAAAAAAAAAAACTTTATTGACTGATTGATTGATTGGTTTCTGGGCCACACCGAGCGGTGCTCAGGGGTCACTCCTGGCTCTGCAGTCAGAAATCATCCCCTGCAAGCTGGGGGACCACCTGGGATGCTGGCAATTGAACTGGGTCACTCCCAGATCAGCTGAATGCAACGCAAATACCCTACCGCTCTGCTATTCTCTCCGGCTCCTAAGGGTAATATTTTTATAATTCTATTTTATTTTCATTATTTATTTCTTGTTAACAGTTTACCACCATTTTTAGTGGCTACTCTAGATCTTACAAAACATTGATATAATAAATTACAAATAACATTTATCAATTTTGAATATAAAATTAAAACCTAAAGTGTATTCAAATCCTCGCACAGACCCTTTGTTCCATAAATGTCATACATTTACTAATTTTTCTTTTACTATTTTTACTTTAAACAAATAATTTTCTTTAATCATAATTAAAAAATAGGGGGTGATATCAGCAAGACATAAGAGAAATAAGAGATCCCTGCTCATAATCATCCCTTAGAAACAATAATTTGGCAGTCATCCATAGACGAAAGTGCTTTTGTGGCAACTTCAGAATCCAAACAAGATTCTGAACTAAAATCCTGGTAGAGACCCTGGCCGAGAAGAAGATAAAGCTATGCACAGAAAGTGAACTCATTCCCCCAAATCCCAACAACAGATTCGGAAAACAGATCTCTTCTCCCATAAACACAACTACAGATTATATGGCCTTACCAATAGCACAATTTGTCCAAGGGGCCTGCCAAGAATCACCTCCACTAATGTACTAGGTAAAGGCCAATCAAATTTTGGCCCTGGTTGTGTTTCCTTCAGTAGACCATTACCCAATCCCAGCCAGCCACAGTCACCACTCTCCTCACCCCAGATGAACAGGTACCATGTCTATAACTTCATATTTCATCCCCATACCCTCTAAGATGCTGTCTAGGCATCCATCTGACCAGAGGGAGAAATGCCTATCAGGCTACCATAGAGGTGGATATGCTGCTTTGTATTCAAATGGCTTTGGAGTCCAATGTGGCACTATTATTCAACTCCTAAAAACCAGAGTCCAGCATGAGTCCTGCCCAGTCAGGAACACCATGAAAGAGACATGTGCCTCCATGTCTCCAAAGGCAGGTAACATGAATAAACAGGAAATAAACAGGAAAGAGTAATGTACTGAATACACTTCATTGCGAAAATAATCCACATGCAGAAGGATGAAGTGAATTTGGGGGGGCCACACCCATTGATGTTCAGAGGCTACTTCTGGCTATGCACTCAGAAATCACTCTTGGCTTGGGGTACAATATGGGGCGCTGGGGGATCGAACCCTGGTCTGTCCTACCACCTGTGCCACCGCTCTGGCCCCATGAGGTGAATCTTCATCTGACACCATACTTTCACCACAGAGCTTACACACACATAACACACCATGACTGTCCCTTTCTAACATCAGAAACCTTTTGAGGTTAAAGTTCATGTTTCCAAACTTTTTAAGGATCTTATATTCAAGTGTAATAAGCCTTCCACTAATCTTTTCAGTGTGAATTACTTTAGAGTTTTTTATTTTCTTCTCCTGAAGTTCCCTTTCTCTTGCCTCTTCTTCAACTAAGTATTCCTATTTCAATTCTGACAATTTCTCAGGAACCATCTTTACTTCCTCCTAGCTGTTGTCCATGTCTGCACCCAGCTATTAGTCATTTGCTTACCATCATAATCATAGCTGTGTTAATGTTTGAAACCCCATCTGTATAAAATTCTAGAATCCACTGAGCTTCTTATTAACCTCTTGAGCTTCTTATTTGGGATGCCATTCTACACTCCTTAGAAACATTCCCACAAACTTAAGCAAGGCTCTTGGTTCAGTCATGATGGCTGTATTTCCAGAAGAGCATTCTTGTCTTCTCATTTTCTTCTGGTACAATAACTCAGGCAAAGGTAACAGGCCTTAAAAGCTATACTTTCAGCTGCCTTTATATCAGCACTTGCAGATTCACCTCATGCTTTCATATTATAAAATGAATAATGATTCTTAATCTTTTACAACACCCAGAGCTAGCTGTAAATTCAGTCTCATAATCAGACCCAGTCTTTTATTTCAACTTCTCAAACATTTTGCTAAATCAGGACTGACACATTGCTGAAAGGAATATGCTTCTATGCCTGGTCTTTATCCAGATAATTTTCTTCTTATCTATGATAGACGACCCAGTTTTTCCCAAAATGGGCATAGTTCTGGGTATGCTGAAATGGTGGCGAAAGCAGTAGCAGCCTTGGGTGCAAATCTCTTAAAGAAGGCAAATTTCCCAAGAAACCCAGTGATTATTTTTTCTGGATGGGAACAGTAGTTGGGCTAAGTGAGGCCTCTGATATTGGTTCGTCTGAACTTTGTTGGTCTCATTGCTTTCAGTGGAGAAGGTCCTCAAATAGCATCCATCATGTTATTCTTGTTCAGATGAGAGCACTGATGGGATAAGAAGTGCAATAATACTACTGATTTCATCTTTCCTAAACTCAATCACTTTTTATTTTGTGTTAAGGCAAATCTCTCAATGTGATCACTTACTGGTATCATTACCAATAGATTTTGAATGCTTAGGGGGCCATGATGAACAAAATAACATAAGATTGTGTCGAGCACAAAGGAAATGATGCAATTAAGAGATGCTAAAAACACAAGTTGTATTAAGCTCCTGCTGGAGTAAAGTGTTACCTTATGACAGCCGCGATGTCACTAGACAAGTAAAATTCCTTCATTAAGTTGTACATAATTGCACCTGCATGTAATGTCATTTTCTTTTGAATGTAGTCCAAATATTCTTTATTTTTTTCACATCCATAATGTTGAAAATGATGTCACCATTTTTTTTATTCTACCCCAGAGTATAAAAACAATGTTTCTTCAGTCCTGACTATAATAATTATGTCTTTTTCTTTGCCTCACAGAGATAGAGTTAGTAGCCATTCCACAACTACCATAAAGTTTGTTACATGTATAAGAACCCAGGATAAAGGGTGAGGCTTTGGGACTTTTGCACAATAGTGACTGATTTTCTACATTTGTGACATCACAGACAGTTCTCTGATCTCTTTCCCAGCTCCCAATCTTTTATACGTGCATCAGTAAAGATCCATGATATAGAGCATAAGAATGTGAACTTAGAGCCTCCTTCCAGGTTCCAGTGCCATTTCTAATTGCCTGACCCTGGAAGCACCCAAGTTTGTGCTGGGTGAGAACAGGAAACTTCCATCCTAAACTCTCCCACCAAACATGAATGGGGCTGTCTTTTGGTCCTTTCCTCAGCCTCTGTCCAGGTTCAAGCTCAATTCCTGATTATCTGCACCCTAGGGCCAGTCAGGTCTGTGTATGAGTAGAAATAGGGAATTCCTCCTCCTTCCCATCAATCCTTTTCCCAAACTGCACAGACTCTAGTGTATCCACACAAAGTCATTTCAATTTATATCATATAGTTCCTGGAAGACTGCAACAAGCACGTCTTTCTCTTAGAAAATATACAGTTCAAAACCCAGCTGAACAAACCAATGAACTACGTATGCAATATTTTTTATCTTACTTAGACAACCTTGCTTGTTTAGAAAAATAACCTCTGAAGAAGATATGAGCCACCTTCCATAAACAGTTCAATACATCACTTTTAAAACACCCTGATAAACACTCCAATATTCTAAACCACTAAATGCAAAAATCAATGATGAAGTTAAGGAACACCTATAGTGGGGGATATGGAGAAAAATCCTGGCAAATTTCCAAGTCCATCCAAACACATGAGCCTTATAAACAAGTACCTAAAATCAACACTTAATGGTTTAGCAATGGAAATCAAGGAATCACTAGCCTGTAAAATCAAGAAATCTATAGATGATCAATTAAAATAATTCAAATAAGAACTCTTTTAGAAGATGAGAGAATCCATACAATTGGAAATGAAGGAACTAAAAAACATGTAAGCAAGCCATAACAGTAGAATTATACACATGAAGAATCGCATAGACGAACTTGAAGACAAATTAAATAACAGCAGAGAAATTTTCCACCCTTGAAAAAGAGGCTTCTCTTTAAATCCAAGATCAAAAAAAGTGCCAAAAAATAGACCTTAACAGAACAACACTAAGACATTTAGTAATAGAAATGGCAAAAGATATATATGTATATATAAAGGTATATATAGAGAGAGAAAGAGAGAGATGGATTCTTTAAAGCAGTAAGGGAGAAGAAAAACCTCAAGTATAAAGAAAAAAACATAAGAATTAAACCAGATTTTCCCTTTAAAACAATCCAGGCAAGAAGAGTGGAATGACATAGTCAAACTACTGAATGGAAAAAAACTTGCAACCAAGAATCCACTACCCAGAAAAACTCTCATTTACATGGGAGGTACGATGAAAAACATTCTCAGACAAAAAAGAACTCCGAATATTTGCACTAATCAAACTGACTCTAAATGAACTATACAAACTAAATCCCCAATTGTAACAATCCTACACAGAATAAAGGCACAACAGCCCTTTCTATCAGTAGTTTCCTTAAATATCAATGGACTGAACTATCCCATCGAAAGACACAGAGTACGTGGTTGGATCAGTAAACAAAACCCAGATACCTTCTGCCTGCAGGAAACACACTTAAAAGTTCAGGACACAGGCTGAGAGAAAAAGGATGGAAACAATTATACAAGCCACTGGGAGAAAAAAGTGTTGGGAAAGCCATACTCATATCAGACCAAACTGCATTCAATCTCAGGAAAGTACTGAGAGACAAAGATGGACACTACTTATTGATCAGGAGAACAACAGACCAAGAAGTACTACCTCTGATAAACATATATGCACCAAACGTAGACCCAGCATAACAAGTAAGGCTTTTGCTCACAAAATTAGAGAAACAAATTAATGAAAATGTAATAGTGGTGGGAGATTTCAACACCTCATTACTCTCACCAGACAGTTCCACTAGGCAAAACACTAACAAAGACAAGAACTTTAAGTAAGAAACTAGAAGAATTAGGACTAATAGATCTATACAGAGCCTTTCACCCTCAGAAAGCAGAATACACGATCTTCTCAAGTACACATGGAACTTTCTCCAAAATAGACCACATTTTAGGGTACATATCAACATACATAAAGTCATAAATATAAGAATTATACCAACTAACCTATCAGAAAACAATGCCACAGAGATAAAAAAAAGAATATGGGAGGCATTACTTTCCCCAAATCTAAATTGCATTACAAAGCAATAGTCATTAAAACAGCATGGCATTGAAATAAAGACAGACCCTCAAATCAATGGAATAGATTTGAGTATTCAGAGAATGTTGTCCAGAATGTTGTGCTGGTAAAGGGGAATATTCATTTTTAATAACTAAAACCAACTACAAACATGCATGTAATCATGGTGCTTAAATAAAGATCTGCATAAATATAAAGAAAACCAATCATGGCAATGAAAAGATAGTATAGTAACAAAGGTTCCTGCCTTCACCTAGCCAACACTAGCACCAAATATAACCCTCCATCAGGAGCAATCTCTGAACACGGAGCCAGGAGTATGTCCAGAGTGAGAATGGGAGGTGTAGGAGAAGGATGAAGAGGAAGACATGGATAAAGAGGAAAAGAAAAAGGAAGAGGAGGTCGAGGAGGAAAAGAGCAGGTCCATTAAAAAATTATATAAACCCAGAAAAAACTGGTATGAAACAGTGCCCACTAACAGAAACTTTTCCAAATGTAACTTTAGAAGGAAATAATGAGATTAAGCTATATAATATAAATATAAATTATCCAACTTTTCAACTTTTCCTTTTACTAGGATGCTTCACTCAGTAATGGCAGTGCTATGCTATTTGGACCAAGAGGTAAGAAGTCCAGAATTAGGGCTGAAAAAATGATCAACATTATGTTTTTGAAAATATAAAAATATAAAGTGATAGTCTGTATTTATTACATTTCAACTGTCGTACTATACCTTAGATGGAGGTCTTCTGAAAACTTCAGACAGGCATAGATAAATTCTTTAATTTGATTGTAAACTTTTGGCACAAATTCAGAGAAAGGAAACTTTTTTGGAAAAGGTTGCTATAAATGCAAAAAATAAAGAAAGCAAGTCATAAACCAAGATACTTTATGGATTTACAACAATCTCAAATTCATGACATTTCTGAAAAGGTTAGACAAACAGTACAGGAGGTAAGGCACTTTCATTGTTCAAAGCTAACCCTCCTTTTACTCAGTAGCATATATGGTCCCCCCAAAACAGTCAAAAGTCACCCTGAGCACAGACACAGCAGTAAGCCTTGAGCAAAACCAGGTGAGACTCAATCCCTCTCCCCTTCAAAATGAAATTATCTCTAAAAGTTTCCTGATACTAAAAAAATAATAATATAATTAAATAATCATTCAACTATTCTTTAACATGTGAAGAAACACACAAATTGTGAAACATACTTAATAATAAAACTACTGATACATGTAATAAAACTCAGGTGACCTCAAAATCACCTGTACAGAGTAAAAGGGTCCAATTTCAAACAGTAATATATTGTATAGTTCTATCTATAGGCATTGTGAAAAACGCAAATGTAGGTTAATAGTGATGGCAGAATGTTGGTTGCGAAGTCTGAGATTTGGCTTTGCAAAGTCTGGAGAATGATTGATTAACAATGACAGTCTGAGAGAATTTGGGGAGAAGATGGAATTCTTTCTTATACACATAGAAAAATATTCTATTTTTACTTGTACATTTAAAATATGCACATATATTCTATATAAAATAGTTTAATAACTGATAGACTAATGTAATTACACAAAGGTACTATCATGATATAAAATAATTGGAACACTCCCACCCACTCCCTAAAATATTACAAAGTCAATAGGATACAAAGCCATCTGCCCATTCCCCAAACCAGAACTGTCATTCTTTTAAGGCTAAAATGTGTCCTTTGAAGAAATTTCTGAGTTCTAACTTCTGGCAGAGGTAATGCTATTAAAAGTACAGTCCTAACACATGCTTTAATTTATGTCAAATTAAAGAAAAAATTGTTTTAATATTCCTTACCTTTTCCAGCTCTGTATCTTGAAATGGAAATTGTCCTACAACCTTTTTATACATTTCTTCACTTGTGACTGGTATAGGACTGTAGTTGTCAGAATCAAGTATGTTTCTATAAAAATATAGAAGAGGAAGGAGGAGATGAAGGAAAGGAGGGGAGTTTAATCACTATAAAACTAGTAATTACAAGACATTTTAAGGTGAAATTTCAGGTGAAAACTCTATAAGTTGTATGCTCTGTAAAGGCAAACAGTTCTAATTGTGTTTTGTTTTTAAACAGCGTATACTTGGCTCTTTAACTCTGCATTAGAACTTTTATTCTATCTTTCAAAGTTTGAAGACAAAAAACAAGACTGCCATAATAAATATAAAGTATGTACTTTATTACACCTACTGTTGTATTTTTTTCTAACTCCTAGTCTGAGGGTTCTAGGGACACATATAATTCTACCAAGATCAAACAGAACTGGAGCTGGAGGAATAGCACAAAGTGATATAGCACATTTTCAGATTAAATAACCCTAAGTTTTATCCCCTGTAATACATGGTCCTTCAAGTACTGCAAGGAGTGAGCCCAAGCATTGAGCTGGAAAATACTGAAGCACCTCAAGGTGGGAGTACTTCCTTAAACAAAACAAACAAATAAAAAGAGGGTGCAGAATTTTAGTGAAACACATGTTATTTAGATCACAGATATATAATGATATTTTAATCTCAGGGTTCTTATAAGATACTCCCCCCTAAAACAGAATTGCACCACATATTCAGTTTTTACAAATCGAATACACACACACACACACACACACACACACACACTTATAAGATACTCCTCCCTAAAACAGAATTGCACCACATATTTAGTTTTTACAAATCGATTTGAAGAAAGTATACATAACTTCAGAGATGAACAACAGCTCAGAGACTTTACAGACTCAAAACCAGCCTTAAAACAAAAACTTGTCTACTTTAAGACAAGACAGGCCTTCAGACACACCAAACTTTTACACAAAGTAGACACTAAATTCCATGATAATTATCTGTCTCGACATCAACGAACTAAATACACCAGTTAAGAGACAAAGAATGGCAATCAACCAAAAAGCTGAATACAACATTCTACTGCCTACAACCAAGAAATACATCTGAATATCCATAAAAATATAACATATTAATATAATATAGACTCAAAATCAAAGGTTGAAGGATAATCATCCAAGAAAGCAACTCTCTTAAAAAACTGGAGTGGCAATATATCAGATGATACAAACTTTAGACTTAAAAAAGTTACAAGGGACAAGGATGGACATTTTGTAATAATCAAGGAATATGTACAACAGGAAGAAGTCACACACCAAAACATATATGCACCCAATGAGTGCCCAGCAAAATATTTAAAACAACTGTTGACAAATCTGAAAGTAGACATCAATAGCAATTCAATAATAGTGGGAGACATCAACACTGCCCTGTCACCCACTTATAGGTCAAACTGAATAAAACCTCACAAGAATATTCTAGATCTAAAAGGAGACATGAAAGTGCCTGTGTGTGTTTGTGTGTGTGTGTGTGTGTGTGTGTGTGTGTAGAAAGAGAGAGAGAGAGCTGTCCACCCCCCAAAACTGAATATACATTCTTCTCCAGGACACATAGGTTATTCTCCAAGATAGACAACATGCCGGCCATAAAATATATCCCCATAAAAGCAAGAGGATAAAAATTGTGCAAACTTGGGTCTAGAGTGATATCACAGTGGTAGGGCATTTGCCTTGTATGTATCTGATCCAGGACAGACCTTGGTTCAATCCCTGGCATCCCATATGGTCCCCCAAGCCATGAGGGATTTCTGAGCACATATAGCCAGGAGTAACCCCTGAGCATCATAGGGTATGGCCATAAAGAGCAAAAAGAAAAAAAAGAGGAAAAAAGGAGAAAGGAAAAAAAGAGAAAGGAAAAAAGAGAAAGGGAAGGGAAGGGAAGGGAAGGGAAGGGAAGGGAAGAAGGGAAGGGAAGAAGGGAAGGGAAGGGAAGAGAAGGGAAGGAAAGGAAAAAGGAAACTGTACAAACTACTTTTTCAGATTCAGATGATAATGCCTGAAATTAGAAGTGAATTTCAAACAGGCATAAATTAAAATTTTTAACATGTGGAAATTGAACAGTGGGTCAGAAATAAAATAGAGGAACTCAAATGATTCCTGGAAACAAGAATGAAGACACAAATTATCAGAATTTGTGAGACACAGCAAAAGCAGTACTAAAAGGAAAATTTATAGCTTTATAAGCATTCATCAGGAAGAAATAGCTTAATGATACAACTTAATAAATTGAAAGTGATAAACAAAATGAATCAAAAGTAGGTAAGTAGAAGGAAATAACAAAACTTAGAGAAGAAATTTTTTTGTTCTGTTTTTTGTTTGTTTTGATTTGGTTTCTAGGCCACACCTGGTGATGCTCAGGGGTTACTCCTATGTGCTCAGAAATCGCTCCTGGCTCCAGGGGACCATATGAGATGCCAGGGATCAAACCCAAATCTTGGATTGGATGCATGCAAGGCAAACATCATACTGCTGTGCTAATGCGCTGGCCCCTGAGCAGAAATAAATGAAGTAGAAATCCAAAGAAATAGCCAAAGAAAAAAAGATCAATGAAAGCAAAAGTTGGTTCTCAGAAAGTATCAACAAAATTGATAAACCACTATCAAGACTCACAAAGAAAGAGAAAGAGAGAGAAATTTAATAAACTGAATTATAAATAATAAGGGGAAAGGGGAGAGCACATACAAAGGAAACTACAAAACACTGCTTCAGGAAATAAAAGAGGACACAAAGAAATGGAGACACATACCCTGTTCATGGATTGGGAAGATTAATGTAATTAAAATGGCAATACTCCCCAAAGCATTGCACAGATTTAAGGTGATTTCTCTTAGGATACCCTTTACATTCTTCAAAGAAGTGGGTCAAACACTCCTGAAATTTATTTAGAACAATAAACGCCCACAAATAGCTAAAACAACTCTTAGGAAAAAATATAGGTGGCATAGTTTTCTGCAACTTTTAAATTGTTCTACAAAGCAATAATCACCAAAACAGCATGGTATTGGAATAAAGACAGACCCTCATATCAATGGAATAGACTTGAATATTTGGAAAATATTCCCCAGACATACAATCAATTAATCTTTGATAAAGGGGCAAGAAACGGAAAATGGAGCAAGGAAAGCCTTTTCAACAAGTGGTGTTGGGACAACGGGTCAGCCACATGCAAAAAATCGAACTCAGAACTCCATCTAACACCCTTCACAAAGGTCAAATCCTAATAGATTAAAGAACTTAGTATCAGACCTGGAACCATAAGGGATATGAAAAACACGAAGGTAAGATATTCCATGACATTAAGACTAAAGCCATCTTCAAGGAGAAAAACACCATTGTCCAAATAAGTAGAAGCAAAATAAACAAATGGGACTATATTAAACTGAGAAGCTTCTGAACCTCAAAGGAAATAGGGATGACAATACAAAGACCATACACACAATGGGTAAAATTATTTACCAATACCCATCAGACAAGGGGCTAATATCTAAGATATACAAGGTACTGACAGAACTTAATAAGAAAAAATCTAACTCCATACGGAGACAAAATGAACAGACACTTCTTTAAAGAAGAAATGCAAATGGCCAAGGACACATAAAAAAAATGCTCCACATCACTAATCATCAGAGAGATGCAAATCAAAACAATAAAGAGGTACCATCACGCCATCAGAAACAGGCACACGTCACAAAGAACAAGAACAATCAGTACTGGCGAGGATGTGGAGAGAAAGGAACTCTCTCATTCACTGATGGTGGGAATGCATCTAGTCCAGCTTTTATGTAAAACAATATAGAGTTTCCTCAGAAAAATGGAAATTGAGCTCCCATAGGATCCAGCTATATCACTCCTAGGGATATACCCTAGGATCACAAATACACAATACAAAAATACCTTCTGCCCACCTATATTGATTGCAATGCTATTTATAATAGCCAGAATCTGGAAATAAACCAGATGTTCAACAACAGATGAATGGCTAAAAAAACTGTGGTACATATACATAATAATATACATATACATACTATGCAGCCATCAGAAAAATGAAGGCAAGAAATTTTCCTATACATGGATGAACATGGAAACTATTATACTGAGTGAAATAAGTCAGAGGGAGATAGACACAGAATAGTCTCACTCATCTATGGGTTTTAAGAAAAATAAATGACATTATTGTAATATCAAGAGACAATAGAGATGAGGGCTGGAAAGACCGGACAACTATATGAAGCTTACCAAAAGGTGGTGAGTGCCATGAGAGAAATAACTAAACTAATAACTAGAGTGACAATGGTATTGAGTGAGTAAAATAGAATACCTGTCTCTAATAGAAGCAGGGAAGAGGAGGAAGATGTGGAAGGCATTGGTGGTGGAAACATTGCTCTCGTAAAGGGGGGGACAGTCTTTTTTTTTTTTTAATGAAACCCAACTACAAATACATTTGTAATCATGGTGCTTAAATAGAGATACTATTTTTTAAATGTCCAATACGACATTTTTCAGAAGGAGATATAAAAGAAAATCTTTCTTATAGTATGAACATTGTAATAAGAATTCAAATAATAAGCTTCAAAAGCTAGATTGTGATGCACATCTTCTTTGTGCAGAGAAGAAAGAATATGAATCATCACACACATGAAAATTCTGAGAAGATACGTCAGGAAAACTAGACTTTACCAGGAAGTTTACCACTGGGTAGGGTGGTGGGAAATCAGATAGGGAAGGGAACACTAGAACAATGCAAGAGGGAAACAATGACTGTCCCAGAGGCAGGTTGGGGGACAAATGGTGATATTCAAAGGAAGTGAACACTGGTGAACAGACAGGTATAATAAATGAATAATTTACATGTGAAACTCAATCATGAGTTTCTATGTAACTTTGTAACTCACAGTGATTCAATTAAAATTTTAAAAAGTTTAATTTAATAATGTAAATTTAAATTTAAAAATTAAAATTTAATTTAATTTAATTTAAAAAATAAAAGAAAGATAAAAAGAAGATTTCTTGGATATTTTATTTGACAGTTCTTTATGTACTGTTGTGGTGTTTCACCTTCTTTTTCCCCTTCAACTCTCAAATCAAGGATGAAAGCCTCTAGAAGGACTCTGCCCATTTCTGGAGTGTCTGATTCTTTTTTTTCTTTTTTTTCTCCAGGATATTACTTTTCTCTTCTTCAAACAAAACCACATAACTTGAACTATCTAGTCCCGCCTCCCAATTGGTGGGGGAGAGGAATAAGGGAGGTACCAAGACCAAATAGGTGTAAGACCATTAAGTAGTAAGCTAGGCACAGAGGGGACCACTTATTCTAGCAGCCCAGGGGGTAAGGGAAGAAGATATGAGAAGAAGGATGGGAACAGAGGTGGAGGGAGGACAATTCGGTGATGGGAATTCCCCTGATTTTAATATGTACCTAAAATATTATTGTCAACAATATGTAAGCCACTATGATTAAAATAAAAATTATATTTAATAAAAAAATAAGATTTCATCAGGTTAAACGAGACAGCACAGTGGTAGAATACATGCTAAACATGAATAATGTCTTTAGTTTGATCCTCAACAACATATGACTCCCAAAATTATTCAGAAGTATTTAGAATAGAGTAGAGATGACCTGATGACCTATAAAGAGGAAAAAAGTTGAATAAACTGTAACCAGCTGATCTGGATGCTATGAACCTGACATTTATTCAAAGAAACAAACTACAGATACTACTACTTTGAGGATGAATATTTTACAAAAATTCTTTGGGACATCCCAATTATACTGTTAAATTCTATATCATAATGTAGGTCATGGTAAGAAATTCTAAGTCATACATCAGGCTAATTATTATATCTGAGAGACTTTATGCATAAACAAATGTGTTCATATATATGCACATTCACACACACAAACTATAATTTCTCACCTGAAAATACCTGCCCACTTCTTTAGCAGAGTTTCACTATACTGATCTCTGATTTCTAACAGCATGTCAAAAAGCTGATTTACAGGAAAACCATATACCTGAAACAAAATTTAAGATAGCTTCATTTTCAAAGTAAATGCTTTTTAACAACGTGCAATATTTGATGTCAAAAAATTGTCTTTTTGTTGTTCATTGTTCAAAAAATTTAAATAAAATGATATGAGACACTTTTTCATTCCCATCTGGAATTTAGTGTTTAATTCCTAAGAGTTAAAAGACAAACCAAAATATTTAAATCAACCAGAATAAAATTTTTCCGTCTTAAAAAGTCAGGGTATACTGTCAGCTAAATTCTTCCTAGACTTCCTCTCTTTAAACACTTAGAAACCTCTGAGAGAAGGAAGTAGAATAGGAAGCACAAATTATCACACCCACTTCTAAAACTTACACATTCAATAAATTATATTGTTAAAATCAATTTTTATTATTATTTAAAAGAACATTAACAAATTCCAAACACTAGGAATAGTGGTACTTTCGAGATGGTTATAGTGTAGTAACATATACAATGAAGAGAAGTGAGGTTCTAGGCCTAAAATAAGCACAGTTATATAACTAATATAAGCTCAAATCTTTTTTTTTTTTTACAAACATGTTCATATTAGAGTTGTTTCAGGCATACAATATTTCAATACTCATACCACCCATTACCCATGTTCCCTTCCCTCCACCAGATTCACCTTTTTTTTTTTTAATTTTTTTTTTATTTAAACACCTTGATTACATACATGATTGTGTTTGGGTTTCAGTCATAAAAGGAACACCACCCATCACCAGTGCAACATTCCCATCACCCAAGTCCCAAATCTCCCTCCTCCCCCCCCAACCCCCGCCTGTACCCTAAACAGGCTCTACATTTCCCTCATACATTCTCAATATTAGGACATTTCAAAATGTAGTTATTTCTCTAACTAAACTCATCACTCTTTGTGGTGAGCTTCCTGAGGTGAGCTGGAACTTCCAGCTCTTTTCTCTTTTGTGTCTGAAAATTATTATTACAAGGGTGTCTTTCATTTTTCTTAAAACCCATAGATGAGTGAGACCATTCTGCGTTTTTCTCTCTCTCTCTGACTTATTTCACTCAGCATAATAGATTCCATGTACATCCATGTATAGGAAAATTTCATGACTTCATCTCTCCTGACAGCTGCATAATATTCCATTGTGTATATGTACCACAGTTTCTTTAGCCATTCGTCTGTTGAAGGGCATCTTGGTTGTTTCCAGAGTCTTGCTATGGTAAATAGAGCTGCAATGAATATAGGTGTAAGGAAGGGGTTTTTGTATTGTATTTTTGTGTTCCTAGGGTATATTCCTAGGAGTGGTATAGCTGGATCGTATGGGAGCTCGATTTCCAGTTTTTGGAGGAATCTCCATATCGCTTTCCATAAAGGTTGAACTAGACAGCATTCCCACCAGCAGTGGATAAGAGTTCCTTTCTCTCCACATCCCCGCCAACACTGTTGATTCTCATTCTTTGTGATGTGTGCCATTCTCTGTGGTGTGAGGTGGTATCTCATCGTTGTTTTGATTTGCATCTCCCTGATGATTAGTGATGTGGAACATTTTTTCATGTGTCTTTTGGCCATGCGTATTTCTTCTTTGTCAAAGTGTCTGTTCATTTCTTCTCCCCATTTTTTGATGGGGTTAGATGTTTTTTTCTTGTAAACTTCTGTCAGTGCCTTGTATATTTTGGAGATTAGCCCCTTATCTGATGGGTATTGGGTGAATAGTTTCTCCCACTCAGCGGGTGGCTCTTGTATCCTGGGCACTATTTCCTTTGAGGTGCAGAAGCTTCTCAGCTTAATATATTCCCATCTGTTAATCTCTGCTTTCACTTGCTTGGAGAGTGCAGTTTCCTCCTTGAAGATGCCTGTAATGTCCTGGAGTGTTTTGCCTATGTGCTGTTCTATATATCTTATGGTTTTGGGGCTGATATCGAGGTCTTTAATCCATTTGGATTTTACCTTTGTACATGATGTTAGCTGGGGGTCTAAGTTTAATTTTTTGCAAGTGGCTATCCAATTGTGCCAACACCACTTGTTGAAGAGGCTTTCCCTGCTCCATTTAGGATTTCCTGCTCCTTTATCAAAAATTAGATGGTTGTATCTCTGGGGAACATTTTCTGAGTATTCAAGCCTATTCCACTGATCTGAGGACCTATCCTTATTCCAATACCATGCTGTTTTGATAATTGTTGCTTTGTAGTACAGTTTAAAGTTGGGAAAAGTAATTCCTCCCATATTCTTTTTCCCAATGATTGCTTTAGCTATTCGAGGGTGTTTATTGTTCCAAATGAATTTCAAAAGTGTCTGATCCACTTCTTTGAAGAATGTCATGGGTATCTTTAGAGGGATGGCATTAAATCTGTATAATGCCTTGGGGAGTATTGACATTTTGATGATGTTAATCCTGCCAATCCATGAGCAGGGTATGTGTTTCCATTTCCGTGTGTCCTCTCTTATTTCTTGGAGCAGAGTTTTATAGTTTTCTTTGTATAGGTCCTTCACATTTTTAGTCAAGTTGATTCCAAGATATTTGAGTTTGTGTGGCACTATTGTGAATGGGGTTGTTTTCTTAATGTCCATTTCATCCTTATTACTATTGGTATATAGAAAGGCCATTGATTTTTGTGTGTTAATTTTGTAGCCTGCCACCTTGCTATATGAGTCTATTGTTTCTAGAAGCTTTTTGATAGAGTCTTTAGGGTTTTCTAAGTAGAGTATCATGTCATCTGCAAACAGTGAGAGCTTGACTTCTTCCTTTCCTATCTGGATTCCCTTGATATCCTTTTCTTGCCTAATCGCTATAGCAAGTACTTCCAGTGCTATGTTGAATAGGAGTGGTGAGAGAGGACAGCCTTGTCTTGTGCCAGAATTTAGAGGGAAGGCTTTCAGTTTTTCTCCATTGAGGATAATATTTGCCACTGGCTTGTGGTAGATGGCCTTCACTATATTGAGAAAGGTTCCCTCCATTCCCATCTTGCTGAGAGTTTTGATCAAGAATGGGTGTTGGACCTTATCAAATGCTTTCTCTGCATCTATTGATATGATCATGTGGTTTTTATTTTTCTTGTTATTGATGTTGTGTATTATGTTGATAGATTTACGGATGTTAAACCAGCCTTGCATTCCTGGGATGAAACCTACTTGATCGTAGTGGATGATCTTCTTAACGAGGCATTGAATCCTATTTGCCAGGATTTTGTTGAGGATCTTTGCATCTGCATTCATCAGTGATATTGGTCTGTAATTTTCTTTTTTGGTAGCGTCTCTGTCTGGTTTAGGTATCAAGGTGATGTTGGCTTCATAAAAGCTATTTGGAAGTGTTTCTGTTTGTTCAATTTCATGAAAGAGTCTTGCCAAGATTGGCAGTAGTTCCTCTTGGAAAGTTTGATAGAATTCATTAGTGAATCCATCTGGACCTGGGCTTTTGTTTTTCGGCAGACATTTGATTACTGTTTTAATTTCATCAATGGTGATGGGGGTGTTCAGATATGCTACATCCTCTTCCTTCAACCGTGGAAGACTATAAGAGTCCAAGAATTTATCCATTTCTTCCAGGTTCTCATTTTTAGTGGCGTAGAGTTTTTCAAAGTAGTTTCTGATTACCCTTTGAATCTCTGTCATATCAGTAGTGATCTCTCCTTTTTCATTCCTGATACGAGTTATCAAGTTTCTCTCTCTCTCTTTCTTTGTTAGGTTTGCCAGTGGTCTATCAATCTTGTTTATTTTTTCAAAGAACCAACTTCTGCTTTCGTTGATCTTTCGGATTGTTTTTTGAGTTTCCACTTCGTTGATTTCTGCTCTCAGCTTTGTTATTTCCTTCTGTCTTCCTATTCTTGGGTCCTTTTGTTGAGCATTTTCTAGTTCTATTAGCTGTGTCATTAAGCTACTCAGGTAAGCTCCTTCTTCCTTCCTGATGTGTGCTTGCAAAGATATAAATTTTCCTCTCAGTACTGCTTTTGCTGTGTCCCATAAGTTCTGAGAGTTTGTGTCTTTATTGTCATTTGTTTCCAGGAACCTTTTTATTTCCTCCTTGATTTCATCTCGGACCCACTGGTTATTGAGCATGAGGCTGTTTAACTTCCAGGTGTTAAAGTGTTTCTTCTGAGTCCCTTTGGAGTTCACAAATAATTTCAGAGCCTTGTGGTCAGCGAAGGTAGTCTGCAAAATTTCTATCCTCTTGATCTTATGGAGGTATGTTTTATGTGCCAGCATGTAGTCTATCCTGGAGAATGTCCCATGTACATTGGAGAAGAATGTGTATCCAGGTTTCTGGGGATGGAGTGTCCTATATATATCCACTAGGCCTCTTTCTTCCATTTCTCTCCTCAGGTCTAGTATATTCTTGTTGGGTTTCAGTCTGGTTGACCTGTCCAGTGTTGACAAAGCCGTGTTAAGGTCCCCCACAATTATTGTGTTGTTGTTGATATTATTTTTCAGATTTGTCAACAGTTGTATTAAATATTTTGCTGGCCCCTCATTCGGTGCATATATGTTTAGGAGAGTGAATTCTTCCTGCTCTACGTACCCCTTGATTAATATAAAATGTCCGTCTTTGTCCCTTACAACCTTCCTGAGTATAAAGTTTGCATTATCTGATATTAGTATGGCCACTCCAGCTTTTTTATGGGTGTTGTTTGCTTGGATAACTTTTCTCCAGCCTTTTATTTTGAGTCTATGTTTGTTCTGACTATTCAGGTGCGTTTCTTGTAGGCAGCAGAAGGTTGGATTGAGTTTTTTGATCCATTTAGCCACTCTGTGTCTCTTAACTGGTGCATTTAGTCCATTGACGTTGAGAGAAAGAATTGTCCTGGGATTTAACGCCATCTTTATTTCAAAATTTGGTGTGTCTTTTGGGTAGTCTTGTCTTAGATTAGG
Source organism: Suncus etruscus (assembly GCF_024139225.1). Classification (NCBI taxonomy): domain Eukaryota; kingdom Metazoa; phylum Chordata; class Mammalia; order Eulipotyphla; family Soricidae; genus Suncus; species Suncus etruscus. Next base: position 22,571,141 of record NC_064859.1, on the reverse strand, counting down.
TCTTTCAGTTTTTCTCTTAAGACTGGTTTTGTGTCTGTGAAGTTTCTGAGCTGTTTTTTGTCTGTGAAACCATGTATTCTTCCATCAAACTGGAAAGTGAGTTTTGCTGGGTATAGTATTCTGGGTGAAGCATTCATTTCATTCAGTCTTGTCACAATATCCCACCACTGCTTTCTGGCATTGAGCGTTTCTGGTGACAGGTCTGCTGTAAATCTCAGGGAAGCTTGCTTGAACATGATTTCCCCTTTTGATCTTGCTGTTTTCAGAATTCTGTCTCTATCTGTGGGATTTGTCATTGTGACTAGGATGTGTCTTGGGGTGGTTTTTCTGGGGTCTCTTTTGGTTGGTACTCTTCGGGCATGCAGGATTTGATCACATATATTCTTTAGCTCTGGAAGTTTCTCTTTAATGATGTTCTTGACCATTGATTCTTCCTGGAAATTTTCTTCCTGGGTCTCTGGGACTCCAATGATTCTTAAGTTGTTTCTGTTGATCTTATCATAGACTTCTATTTTCGTCTGTTCCCATTCTTTGACTAATTTTTCCATTGTCTGCTCATTTGCTTTAAGTTTTTTGTCCAATCTCTCCTGCTGTATGGAATTGTTATGTATCTCATCTTCCACAGCACCAAGTCTATTCTCAGCTTCTGATACCCTGTCCCAGAGCTTATCCATTTTGTCATTCACTTCGTTTACTGACTTTTTCAGTCCTGTTAGTTGACATGTTATTTCAGTTTGGAGTTTTGTCATTTCTGCCTTCATATTTTCTTGGTTCTTATTAGTGTTCTGTTCAACTCGATCCATGGTTTCTTGGAGTCTGTTGAGCACCTTCCATATTGCTAGTCTGAAGTCCTTTTCTGAGAGGTTGATTAGTTGTTCAGTCATTATCTGGTCCTCAGAATTGTCATCTTCATTCTCTATGTCTGATGCTGGCCTGCGTTGTTTCCCCATTGTCACACTTGTATTGTGGGTTTTTCTACGTGTTGTAGTGGTATTCATTGTCTATATGATATAGGCAGCACACTCCTCTGGCTCCTCCCTTTCTGGATGGTCTGACTTGCCTCTAAGGGAGGGGAGTCCTCCGTGGATGAAGCCTCACACTGGGACAAATCTTAGGCCCGAGCATGCAACAGAGAAGACAGTCCAGAGAGAAATGTTTGCTTCTGTGATATCGCGCCGTTCTTAGTGTGATTTTTCCTTCTTGTTGCAATGGAGTTCTTTCCTTAGAAAGAGTGCACGGCCGCGTAGCGAAGCGGAGCAGCCGTGCTCCTCTGAGCCTCTTTTTGCCCCACTCGCAAGAGTTTCACGCAAGAGGACAGTAGACAGACATAGACAGGTCACACTCACAGTCTTTCACAGCTGAGCCCCACTGGGCCGGTGTACTTTTGCGGATTTTCCCCGCCTGGTGTCACACACAGGGAGCCAGCTTTTGCAAAGGTTAGCCGGTTTTTATGCTCTGAAGTCCCTCCCTGAAAATGGCGTCTGGGCGAGCGAGGTTTCTGGAGGCTCTTTTTGCCCCACTCGCAAGAGTTTCACGCAAGAGGACAGTAGACAGACATAGACAGGTCACACTCACAGTCTTTCACAGCTGAGCCCCACTGGGCCGGTGTACTTTCGCGGATTTTCCCCGCCTGGTGTCACACACAGGGAGCCACATAAGCTCAAATCTTAAAATTATTTTGCTGCATTAAAAAAACCCCAAAGTCACATAGATAGCATATCTGAATTATTAAAATTTTAAAACTATATTAATAAATGGTAAATTAATTGATTTGTTTAGAATGGGGAAGTGGTGATAATTCTCTATGAGACACAAAAGATCAGGGTGATGAGCAGAAAATGTGAAAAAGAGAAAAACCATCTAGCTGTAAGAAATGAAGAAAAATATTTTAAAGACACTCATTTAGGCTTAGAAGGATAATGGATGGGTCCAGAGAGATAGCACAGCAGTGTTTGCCTTGCAAGCAGCCGATCCAGGACCAAAGGTGGTTGGTTCGAATCCCGGTGTCCCATATGGTCCCCCGTGCCTGCCAGGAGCTATTTCTGAGCAGACAGCCAGGAGTAACTCCTGAGCACCGCCGGGTGTGGCCCAAAAACCAAAAAAATAAAAAAATAAAAAAAATAAATAAAGAAGAATGGAAAAAACTATTAAAGGATGAAATACTAGGGTTGGAGTGATAGTATAGTGGGTAGGGTATTTGCCTTGCATGTAACTGGGCTCAATTCCCAGCATTTCATATAGTGCCCCTGATAGACATCCAGGTGTAATTCCTGAGTGCAGAGCCAGGAGTAATTCTTGAAGGTATGGAAGAAAGAAATGGGAGGGAGGGAAGGAGAGAGGAAGAGGGAGAGAAAGAAGGAGGGAGAATGGGAGTAGAGGAAAGAGGGAAGGAAGGAAGGAAGGAAGGAAGGAAGGAAGGAAGGAAGGAAGGAAGGAAGGAAGGAAGGAAGGAAGGAAGGAAGGAAGGAAGGAAGGAAGGAAGGAAGGAAGGAAGGAAGGAAGGAAGGAAGGAAGGAAGGAAAGAAGGAAGGAAGGAAATATAAGAGAGAGTGAGAAAGGGAAAAGGGAGAGAGAAAAGAAAAAACTAGTTATATAAACAATATATTTATACTCTATAGAAACAGAATTTACAAACCTGAAGTGTGTCAGCAAAAAGCACAATGAGGTTCTTCAAATCTAATACGAGGTTTGGATCAGAGCAGTAAGACTAAAATTAAAAAAATATGAAGAGGAAAATATTTTAATCATTAAATATAAATCTAAACTATGTATTTAATACTTTTCTAGTAAATTCTCACTATAAAAGTTCCAAAATTTGCTTGGCTTCAGTTTACATTGGGGAAGAGTGAAGTCAAGATTTTAATAGGTCAAAAGCTACAATTCTAACAGAAATTTATTTATTTTTAGGATGTGTAAGAGGCTTTTACAGGGTATATATTAGCTCTTCACTGATTATATTTTGGCAAATAACATTTTTCACTACATAACCGACTCTTCCCACTCTTTACAGAGGGCAGTTCTTGTAGTTTTAATGTGCGAATTTCTCTTACTTGTGCCATCTGTATTTTAGTTAGGATCTAGCTAATTAGGTTCTTCCATATCTTAAATCATGAAGATATTTTCTGGTATTATTTTTTTAAAAGATCTAAGTTTGGGGGCTGGAGAGATAGCATGGAGGTAAGGCATTTGCCTTGCATGCAGAACGATGGTGGTTTGAATCACAGCATCCCAGATGGTCCCCTGAGCCTGCCAGGAGTGATTTCTGAGTGTAAAGCCAGGAGTAACCCCTGAGTGCCACCTCCAGGTGTGACCCAAAAATAAAAACAAATCAAAAAAACAAATAAATAAAAAACGATCTAAGTTTGAGTCTGGAGAGAGAGCACAGAGGAAAACATGCTTCCAATACATGCAGCCAACTCTGGTTTGGTTTGATTTCAGCACTACATATGGTCCATAAATTATTTCTATTTGCTACAGAAAAGTTATTCTATTTGTGTACTGACCTCAAATATTTTACAGCTCTTAATATGTGTGTTCACTTTTTACAATAAAGAGTTAGGTGATCAATACATACAACTGTTCTTGCTAAGCAAATGACATTTTAGATCTATTTCTCAAGAAACAAGCACTCACTTAAACTGAGCCATAAAAAGACAGTGTAAATAAAGTATTACAGAATTGGTATTATTTTTCCATGCAACTGGTAAGTTGGTAAGCAGTTGGCTAGCCAAGCTCTTTGGGAAGGAGAACTCATAACTTACCTTATGCTTTTCCTAGTACATTCCAGTTCATTGTATTAGTTATTTACAAAGTTTTAGAATGCCTATATTTCATAAAGAATATATATACTATTTGACAATGTACTATTTTATTTTCCCATGTCCAGTAGCTAATTTGAATTGTGAAATTCAAAGAAATTTTTTAAGACATTTGTCTACCAGATGGTATTTTATAGATCTTTTCTTTTCAATTCATTTACTATTATTTTAATGAGAATTTGGTTAGGGATACTAGTTATATATAAATGCCCTCTGATTCAAACCAATAACGTGTGGAGAGGCAGAATGGTCATGGATGTGGGATATATAAAATCACTACCTTAATACATTGCACAGCTTTGATTACTTATCACATAATGAGAAAAAATATCCAACATGTATTATACACAGATTATAAAGGCCACATATTATCATACATAATTTTGTTGTTTATTTCCCTGCCACTGGGGGAAAATTTTATTTTAATAAACTTTTAATTCTTTTTTTTTTTTTTTTTGTATTTTTAAGCCACACCCGTTTGATGCTCAGGGACTACTCCTGGCTAAGTGCTCAGAAATTGCCCCTGGCTTGAGGGGACCATATGGGGTGCCGGGGGATCAAACCTCGGTCCTTCCTTGTCTAGCGCTTGCAAGACAGACACCTCACCTCTAGTGCCACCTTGCCGGCCCCTTATTTTATTTTTTTTAATAAACTTTTAACTGAATGATCATAAGCTATAGCTACAAAGTTGCTCATGATTTGGTTTCAGTAATACAATATCTAACACCTATCCCTACAACAGTGCACATTTCCTGCCACCAATGTCCCCAGTTTCTTTTCTTTAAAAAATACCTTTCAATATTTGGAATGATATTTACCCAATTACTAACAATTTTAATAACATTTATTAGCAGTTCTTCATTATCAAAGTATTCCTGACATGAACTTTCCTTGATTTAATCATATTTTTTACTATATTGCTAAACTTGAATTCTGTCATATATTATGAAGTTCTTATTATATTTTGAAAGATTCATTGAGTGTACTGCACATATTAATATATGGAATAAAAGTTTCAGTTATTAGTTTATATAAAAATAATAATTTCATCATAAAGAATAATACAAAATAATGTCTCCACAGTTAGAAAATAAATCGATATTTTGAAAAGTAACAGTCTTTCAAAGATAGTGTTTGCTTTTGAGATTGTTTTATTGTTTGGATCATTCTTATTTTATTTTGCTTTCTGGGTAATATAACACAATATATAGAGTCATGAAATAGAATTAGAATCTGTGGTATCAACCACTCTGTCTCATAATGGATAAAATGGTTCAGTGAGTAAATGTGTGTGATGCTAACTTATTTTTAATAGCTTTGTAGAGATACAATTTCCATGCCATACAATTCACCCATCTAAAGTTTATAATTTAATAGCTTTTAATTTTTTGTATATTTGCAGTACATGCAAAGCATAACCACAGTTGATTTTAAAACATTTTTCTTCACCTCAAAAAGAAATCCAATACCCTTAATCTATAACTTCTTTACTCTACATAACTGCCTCTAAGCAACCACTAATGTACATTATGTCTCTAGATTGAGGCTGAAGTACTGATGAATGGAAGTATTTAACCATTTACTCTTCAGCTCAAAAGAATATCAAACAGTCCTACATAGGGAAACTACTTTTCCATCAATTTTCTCCATACTTTATAATCAGCTTTCATGGAAAGTATATCCTCCTCCTAAAGGATTCCTCCCTAAATTCCTGGTAAAAACTACTAGGAACTGCAATATGCAAAGTAAGTCCAAGGATGTGCCACAGTGTTGAAAGTATCTGCCTTACATGCAGGAAGCTGCATATTCAATGTTCAGCACCACCAAACACAGCATAGTGCAATCCCCAGTAATGGCAGTGTGATCTCTATAAGACAACCAGGAGTATGACCCAGTATACTGCAAACACATGTGCAATCCTTGGCACACCACAACCAAGTGTATTCAAGTACCACAACCTAGAGTGTAAGCACAAATATGTGAGCCTAGAGTAATGTGACCAAGTATATGAGCAGCACAAGCAGGTATGGAATAGAGTCAAGTGTGGGAGATAAGTGAAAGAAGTGTGACTAGAGTATGAGTTTTACATGCAGGTTGGTATTGATCACCAGTATTATATGATCCCCCAAAACTACCAGAAATGACACCAATGACTAAGTTGGTTACCAAACAACCTCTGAACACTATCAGGTGTGATCTCAAAACAAAACAAGTAAATAAAGAAATAACAAATAACTACTAATTATACCCGTACTAAATAATATTTGGTATATAAAATACTAAGTAAATATTACATACAATAAGACTAAAATTAAAATGTAGACAATTAAAAATCACAAATTTCAAAGTTAAATAAATTAAACTAGACACACAAAAATTAAATCTTGGAATTAAGTCTGGGAAAAGACTTAAACTGTGCTGAGAGAACTGCATAGTCATATACAAAAAAGAAATTGGATCCCTATATCACACCAGCCCCAAAAGTTAATTTATGGTTGATTAAGGATCTTGATAAATTTATCATAATCCATAAAATACAGAGGAAGACCAATAGAAATCACTAGGATATGAATTTCAGAAGTATTTTCAATGACTTGACTCTTGTCTATAATCTACTTCCAGAATAAACTATCAAAACTGCCAAAACTATCATCTATCAACTAAAATTTCTTCTACTGTCCCCCACACACATTATTTAACCTACTGATTAAATAATTGTCTTTGAATGGTAACAACTACCTTCTTTATTCTAACTTCCTATAATATTTTCCTAGTTTTCTATGTTCTCTCTCTATAAATTCATACATACATGTCATATATAATATATATCATAAATATGTATATATTTACAATATTTGTATATGTATAAATATTGCTTTGGGGGGCCATATTCAGTGGTGCTCAGGGTTTTCTCCTGGCTCTGCACTCAGTAATTATTCCTGGTGGTGCTTGAGGGACCATATGGAAAGCTGGGGATTGAACCCAGTTGGTTGCATGCAAGGCAAATGCCCTGCCATTGTGCTCTAGCTCCAGATCCTCTATATTTTAATCTTCTGGATTTCTTTCAATTGGCAATAATTCTTCCAAATTCATATCTTATATGTTATTAACTCAGTAACAGTTGGATGGTTTTAGTGCTACAGCACATGCCAAGCATATGGAAGATTTGATGCCCATCCAGGATCCTCAAGAACCACAACAGATATGGCATATTGGCCTCAAAGAACTAGTAGGCTATATTAACAGGTATAGTCACCCTAAAAATATAAAAGCAATATGCAAGAAAACAAAAAGATTTATGAAAAGTTATAAATGCCTTTTCAATTTAAAGTTAACAGAATTAGATAAACTACATTTTTGAAATTTTGAAATTTTCTTTTTTTTTTCTTTTTTTTCTTTTTTTTCAAATTTTGAAATTTTCAAAGTGTTCAATTATCTTTGATTAATTGTGCCCTATTATTCTTAAAACACTTCATATGAAAAAATCAAAACTCCTGTATTAAGCCAAATTACATGTTAATTATATTTAAAATATTCTTTCAATAATCTTTGCATAGGGGCCAGAATGATAGAACAGCAGGTAGGGCATTTTCCTTCCATGTGACCAATTAGAGTTTGATCCCCAGCATATCATATGGTTTCCTGAACCTTCCAGAATAGATTTTTAAGTACAGAGCCAGGAGTAACCTGTAAGGTGTATCCTCACCTCTCAATCTTCTTGTAACCTGACCTACAAGAAAGACCCTCCCATTTCTGGGAGGTAATAAAAGCCTTTGGCTGAAAGGGCAAAAGGAAGAGGATTTACCTGGATGGAGAAGTAGCAGGAGAAGAGATGGCTAAGGAGGCTAAGGAAGCTAAGATGCAAGGCAAGCTAAGGATGGCATGTGCTAAAATAGGTTTATAATATAGGCCACACATGATGGCCAGGGCAAATAATGCTGATATTTCTTGGAACCTGTGCGGATGATTTACTCGGGGCTGGTGAGGTGGCACTAAAGTTAAGGTGTCTGTCTTGCAAGCACTAGCCAAGGAAGGACCGCAGTTCGATCCCCCGGCATCCCATATGGTCCCCCCAAGCCAGAGGCAATTTCTGAGTGGCTTAAAAACAAAACAAAAACAAATCAAAGCACTAAAATACCAAAGAAAGTTTAGATATTAGCTCTAAATAAGGATGTCTCTTACATACCGAGTGAGTACGGAGTGCTGCGATGGTTTTTGAAAGTGCCATTTCCCACAGTTCATCGATGTAGGCTCTATTTACCAAGCCCTGGGTTGTATGTAATATATGATCTTCCACCACAAAAAAGCTAATTTGAGGAAAAAGGAAAGCACAGACATCAAAAATTACAGTTGATTATTACCTCCAGAATTTGACAACCATAAAGATCTGCCTTGAGGGACAGGAGCAAATAGTACAGGGGATACTTGACTTGCACACAACCAACTCAGATTCAATCCCCAGCACCCCATATGGTCCTGTGAAAAAGCCAGAAGCAATTTCTGAGTGCAGAGCCAGGAGTAACCCCTGAGCACTGCTAGGTATGGCCCGAAACAAAAAACTAACAGAAAAGAACTTCCATGAATTTTCTTTGGATTTAGAATTAAGTTCCTTACTATATTATCTTTTCAAATTCTACAAAAATTCAGGATTTCATTTCAATAAAATGTTAACTTACTTAGCTTTTAATTAGCAATCGAAAGCAAAGGAGAATATAAGTAAACTAATTTCATATATTAAAGCACCAGGGAAGGACCTTGAGAGGTAGCTCAGTAGAACATGCACTATGACGGAGCCCCAAAGTAGAGCTTCAGGTCCTGGAGCAACATCAGGTGTAGTTCTAGAGCATCTAACAGGTATGGGCCAAAATTACCCAAGTCAAAAAATAAATAAAAATGAAAACATCACGCCACAAATATATTTTAATTAATGTATTATGTACTAAAGTATATCTTTACCTATCTCATTTAAATGTCTGTACTATATTCAACATATACTAAAAAGAAGTTTGTGATATAACTTAAAAAAAAGAAAGAAAATTTAGGGGACAATTGAACCTATTTCCTTTTCATTTCAAATTCATCATTTTACGATTCAAAAAAAGTTGAATGTATTTAGGGTGTTTATTTGGGAACCGTATTCTACTATTATAAAAACTATAGGTGGGGGTGGCAAGTTATTTAGCCCATGAACTCATCTGGCATGCTGACTATTGTTACAAATATTGTTTCATTGGAGCATGGTACCATTGACTCATTTATACAATCAATAATCATAAAAGAGATGAATAGCTGTGACAAACTTCCTATAGCCTGCTAAGCCTAATACACTTCATTTTCAGGTTCTTTTAGAAAAAGTTTGCCTACTTTTGCTCATTATTTGGTTCCATTTAATAAGAATGAAGAAATAAAACATCAAATTTAACAAGATCACAAATGAATATTTTTCACCTTTTCGGACACAGCACATTCCAATCATATAATATAATATTAAAATCAATAAGGCATGCCTCTGAAACCATAAAAAAATAAAACTACAGTTGGTATTTAAAAAAATTATTTCCCCAAGAAAACTAAATTCTTGCAGTTCTTACAAGTTATGTGCTAGATATATAAATTCATATGTATCTACATATATACCTACCCTACAATTTGATTAAAATATTTCCTGTAGCCATCTAAAGTTTCATGCTGCAATAAAATAAAGAAAAGTGTTATCCTTTTGCTTCAATACATTAAGACAAAAATTCATATAATTTACTTAACTTCTCAAGGCCCAGTTTCCAAGACTATGAGGCAATAGGGTTAGTACGAAACGAGGCATGTATAACACTCAGAAAAAAAAAAAAACACATAGAAATCAATAAATGTTCATTACTAAGACACCTCCGACTATAACAAAATAAGCAAGTAGGTAAAGGCTGCAGTCCAAGTCAACAGTGTGTGCCTGCACCTGAGAGGTCTTGGATTCAATCCATGGCATATCCTCCCAACATCTCCAGGAGTGACCCCAGAGCCTCTAAATATCCTGAGTGTGACCCCACAGCAATTACAAAGGGGGATGGAGAAGCATATATTCGATAAGTTTAAAAGACCCAAAGAAGAGTAAAAAAGTGAGAGAATTAGAGCTGGTATCCTACCATGTTAGATGGAGGCTGCAGCACCAAACGGGCCTGTTTTCGCCTCTGTTTCCGGTAGTAGTTCTCAAATGTTTCACGGGCACCCTGTGAAATAAATGAAATAAATGAAAGGACAATTTTGCCAAGTACTGTATTATCCCATGTGAAAAGACAAGCTGTAGTTGAGGAAGCCACACATTTCCAAAAAAATCTGGCTTTTTTGGTGGGGTAGGTCACACCCAGCAGCACTCAGGGGTTTCTTCTGGCTCTACACTCAGAAATCACCCTTGGCAAGCTCGGGGACCATGCGGGATGCTGGGATTCAAACTCAGATCTATCCCAGGTTAGGCATGTGCAAGGCAAAGGCCTTACTGCAGTGCTATCTCTCCGGCCCCAAATCTGCCTTTTTAATCATAATATTCACCAAAATAATAATAAATAAAACTAACATTAATTTAAACCTGATTAAAAATCCCCTAGGAGTTGATACAAAGAGGAAACTGCCAGAACTCAACTGCCAATATATATACCAAACCAGGTTTCTGAATCAATAATCACAAACTCACAAGAATTAAGTCAAACTAATGTTTTCATAGGCTATAACAACAATTGAGAAAATGTTTATCAAAAATAGCAATCAGTAGATTCAAGAAGGAAAATATCCAGAAGAAAAGATAGTCTCAAGTGAATCATGAGCAAAGGGGCAAAGAGAGGCCAAAAAAGGGGGGGGGGGGCCAGTAACTGAAAACAGTAAATCAGTCTTCTCAAAGAGAATATAATCTAGCACAGGGTTAACACTGAAAAAGAATCAAGGCCATAAGAATCCTTGGTGCCATTCCCACGTTTCATTTAGCATTTCAGAATTTACTGTGGAAGGTAACAGCTGACTTATGAGCTCTGTAACAGGGTTGAATTATGTCCTTTCAACATTTCTGCCCTTCACAGGATTTCAGAAACTCACAAATGTAACTTGTTCAATTGAAGTAAATTCAGACTACATAAGGTGACCTTCAATTCAGTACAGCAGGTGTCCTTAAAACAAAAGGAGAAAAGAAAAGATAACACAAAGGGCTGAGCACATGCAAAGCATGTGTAGCACAGGAGGACCCAATACCACATCATCACATTGCACCCCCCACCATACCATCAGAAGCACTCCCTAAGCAAAGAATGTGGGGAGCCTCTGAGCACTGTTAGGTGTCACCCAAAACAATTAAACAACAAAACAAGAGGAGAAAACAGAAACATAATTGTAGAGAAAATATCCATGTATCTATGAGAGACTGTGGTCATGTGATTGCAAGCTAAGGACAGGATGCCAAGCTGGTCACCTCCAGAGGGGATAATAGAAGGCATGGAAAGATGGTCTCCAGAGTCTCAGAGGGACAAAGACCTTCTGTCACCACCTTCAATTTGGTCTTTTTCTGTCCAAAACTGTGGCAGAATTCAGCTCTATTGTTTTAAGACACACATTAGTGATATTTCATCACAATAGCCCTAAGAAAGTAACATAAGTGCAGATCTTTTCAAACTCTACTAATATTCATTACTGAATTTAACTCTTAATCTAGACTTTTTAAATATATAATGAAGAATTATATAGATTTAATGCAATACCTATAAGAATATCCATGACATTTTTTCAAAGCAGTGGATCAAAAAATCTTGAAATTCAAATATGGAACAATAAATGTTTAAGAATAGTTAAAGCAATTCTCAGGGGAAAGTTCACAGGCACCGCTTTCCCCAACCTTAAAGTGTACTTTAAAGCAGTAGTCATTAAAACAGCATGTTATTTGAATAAAGGAGACCCTGAGATCAGTGGAATAGACTTGAATATTCTGAGACTAATCCACAAATACACGATCAATTACTCTTTTGATAAAAAGGCAAGAAATACAAAGTGGAGCAAGGAAAGACTCTTCACCGAGTGCTGTTTAGAAAAGTGGTCAATTACATGCAAAGAAGGTGAATTCAGGCCTCTCTTTAAGACCATGCATGAAGGTCAAATCAAAATGAATTAAAGACCTTGATATCAGACCTGAAACCATAAGATATATATATACACACACACACACATATATATATATGTAAACATAGACAGAACACTCCATAACATTGAAGTTGAAAGCATCTTCAAAGATGAAAAACTACTGTCCTAGCAAGTGGAAGCAAAGATAAACAAATGGGACTACATTAAACTGAGAAGCTTCTGTACTTCAAAGGAAACAGTGACTAGGATACAAAGACTACCCATGGAATGGGATAAACTATTCACCCAATACAAAAAAAAAAAAAAAAAAAAGCAAGCTCTTATTTTGGAATCAGAGATTCTATTCAAATTATGGCTCTGTATATTATTAGCTGTAGAGCTTATATAAAGTCTAATTTAACATGTTACTCCTTTGATTTAACTTAAATTGTTTTATTTAATTTAGTATATATGTTGTGATTTTTCACACACACACACACACACACACACGAAAAAAGAGGAAGAGAGGAAAGGAGAAAGAGGAAGAGATGGAGAAAGAAAAAAGTAGAGATAAAAATAAGAAATCAGTGAAGAAGGTGAAACACTTGCCCATGTGAAACAGTATGAAGTTCATGCAATACTTGATTCGGTCTCTACCTTCCCTAACATATGAAAAAAGTTTATTCAACACGACTTCCTTGAAGGTTACTAAATTGAGAGAGTGACTTTAAGATTCTAAATTGTGCAGCCTCAACAGTATAGATCTGGGGTTGGTAAGTGTTTTCTGTAAAGAGCAGCATAGTAAATATTCTCCAGTTTGGTGAGCCCTATAGTCTCTGTTGCAGCTATGTAACTCCACAGACATAATACAGAGGCAACACAGACTATCCATAAAGAATGTGGCTGTGTTCCAAGCAGGTCTAATTTGGGAAAATTGAAATCAAAATTTCACATATTCTTTGCTTATCATGGAATATTCTTCCTTGAACTTTAAACTAGCCCTTAGAAATATAAAAGTCATTTCAAGTTAACAGGTCATACACAAATTGACAGGAGTCTAGACTGAGCCGATGGATCATGTTCTACACAGCTTAAAAATAAGGATTTTAAAATGCAAAAGTATCACTGCACAAGTCTGAATTTTTTCTGTCTTTGAAATTAAATCAAATATTAAGACAGTTAGGTTGGGGCTTTCTTAATCCATGAGGTAATGAGGTAGCAAATGATTCGATTTAAGAAATAAGAAGTGGAAAGTGCCTGTTGGTTTGTTAAAGATATTCCCCACTTGTCACTGTTTCACAGCAAAGTGGTATTATTAAATGTCAATTACATTCTGTACACACTGAAGGGCTTTTCATTTTAAGTTAACAGGATCAAAGGCCCTTTATTATTCTAGTGTGACGTTACATGTTCAACCTGAGCTGGAGCCAAGATACACTTAGCCACAATTTAGAAAAAGCCTTTCACCTAATTATACCACAACATACTAATTTAATTATTTGTTGTAAATGGTAGAAAATACACAAGATGAAACTATATAAATGCCAAATCAAAAACTTCTACTTAATGCTAGAGCCGATATAATTTTTCCTTCACCTCTCATGGAGAGAACAAAAACAGAAGCAAAGACTAATTGATCTAATAGTTCTGGCTTCCTCATTTACAAAATGTGTAGATTTTCCCTAGTGTATGCTAAATAAATTCACTTTTGATTATTCTATTTCCTATGCCAATTTTTTCAATGCAATGGTTACAGGTAGAACTTAAGAAGTAAATATCTGCAGCAGTCCAACTGAATAACTGATGAAGTGACAGATTGGCCAATGAATAGAGATTTGCCACTTCAGGTTCATGATACTTTAATGATTTTTTAAAAATGCTATTTGAAATATAAAGAAATAAATTATAAAGCAATAAGACAGGTGGAAAATTTCTGCTGTTCTTTTTATTTGCATGACAACAATGTTCTATATTGTTACCATTGTTTTTAAACAATTAAAAGAATTAAAATAAATTTAAAATTTTAATTTAAAAAAACCAGGTCACTTATATTATAGACTATAAGAACAGTCCCTATAATGGGGCTGGAGTGATGGCATGGAGTGGTAAGGCATCTGCCTTGCCGGTGCTAGCCTAGGACAGACCATGGTTTGATCCCGGGGCATCCTATATGGTCCCCAAGCCAGGAGCGATTTCTGAGCACATAGCCAGGAGTAGCCCCTGGGCGTTACTGGGTGTGGCCCAAAACAAACAAACAAACAAACAAACAAAAATAGAATAGTCCCTATTCTCACAGAATTTATGATCTACTGTATGAAAAACTGAACATTCAATTATATTAAAAATAAATGGTAAAACCCTGTGGATTGGAGTGTGTGTGTGTGTGTGTGTGTGTGTGTGTGTGTGTGTGTGTGTGTGTGTGTGTGTGTGTGTGTGTTTCAGAGGTAAGAAAAATGTCAAAGAAAGCTTTCCCAAGAAAAGGACATTTATTCTTAAATTTGAAGAATGAGTCAGAAGATAAAATAAAAGGGAAGCCAAATGAGAGAAGTGTTCCTTGTAAAGCTCAGAGGTTCAAAGGAAAAAGGGCATCACACATCCTATGAACTGGAAAAAAAAAAGAGCTTCATAACAAACTTCACAACATAAAGGAGAATGACAAGAAATGAGTCTAATGGGTTTTATCAATTATGGTTAAGAAATTTAACTTCAATACAAAAGACAGAGTCTTCAACATTTCTGGAAAATGTTTCAAAAAATCTTTTATTTTAATCTGTGTTTTGTCTCCTCTTTCTTTAAATCGTCATTAATTACATTCAGGCTTTAAAAAATAATCACATAGTACTAATCAAGCAAAAAGAAAACAAAAGCTACAAGTAATCAATTTTAGATAATGCTTACTTTTCGTGTGCATTCCCTTGCAGACAACTTATGTCTTATATACACTTATGCATATATCCATACATAAACAGGATCTTATAGTATATTCTCTTCTCAATAAACTTCAGAGGCAAACATCTTGTCTCCAACATAATAATTTAATATACCTTTTTTGAGGGGAAGGTGCTCCCAAGTAGTGCAAAGATGCATAGTGGCCAACAGTTAACGAACCAGGTCAGGGGTTCAATGGGAGAACAAGAAGATGTGAGGTTCCTCAGGCTGTGAGGACGTATGGGCCTTCAGGCACACACCTGGCAATGCTCAGGAGGCCATGTCATGCCAGACACTGGACCTCTGTCAGCACAATGTGCACCTTAATTTCTATACATTGATTCTCTCTCTCTCTCTCTCTCTCTCTCTCTCTCTCTCTCTCTCTCTCTCTCTCTCTCTCTCTCTCTCTCTCTCTCTCTGTCTCTGTCTCTCTCTCTCTCTCTCACACACACACACACACACACATAAATAGTGTGACCAACTTTTATTTAAAAACACTGACAAGTTTTTCAAACATGGATCCTAAACTGTCACTGTACCAATGCTAGAAATGACATGAGTGTTCAAAAATAAAAGAAAAAACACAAATGACAACTTAGAGTTTCTCTTAAGTCTAGATACTTGTCTGGTTATAAACATAGGTAATGCACATAGGACTGATAGCCCTTGTGGACAAATTAATGATTTCTTTTTTTTTTTGTCTGTGAAAGTAGTCAAATGTATTAATAACAATGTTCAAAGTCAATTTTTACCTGAATAGGTTACAAATAGGTTAGTAATCAAGTTAGTCAAAATCACATGATCTTCACTCAGAGATGGGATAAGAAAAAAGGCCTAATGAAAGCTCTTATCATGGATTTCATAAAAGATGACAATGTGGGGCTGGAGCGGTAGCACAAGCTGTAAGACGCCTGCCTGCCTTACTGGTGCTAGCCTAGGACAGACCGAGGTTCGATTCCCCAGTGTCCCATATGGTCCCACAAGCCAGGGTCGATTTCTGAGCGTTTAGCCAGGAATAACCCCTGAGAGTCACTGGGTGTGACCCAAAAAAACAAAAACAAAACAAAAAAAGATGACAATGTATTGCGAATGTGTCTTGTATTTTAAAATGCTGGTGACATCTGCATATTTAATTTTGTAGGAATAACATAAAAAAATGCATAGGGTCAAAGAATATCTACACATTAGTCACAGGGGGCAGACCCTGTATCTTCTTAATTAAATATTTACCGTGCCATTATTTTGTTACAGTGTTTGATCAGTTGGGTCATTCCTGACGGAAATTGGTAAGGTGTCTACTGGAAAGTGTTGGCTGTGGCCGTCTCATTCATTACAGCAACAGAAAATTAACCTTAGGTTAAGTAGCAACAAAGGACAAGTATATAAAGAACAAGGTAGGGTAAAGGAAGGAGGGAAGAAACACCACTGTTCTTCCGGCTTTGCTTACAGGAAGCAGTATTTTCATTTGGTCTTGGGCAAAACCTGTAATTTCACCACCCTAACTGCAGCTGGAACTCCCTTTTAACTGTTCCAGCACCCAAGTGAAGACAGGTTTATTCAATGTTTAAAAAAATACCCTAAAAGAGCTATTTTAATTTGCTTCCATGTGAAGAACGGAGCACTTTTCATAGGGCCCCATAATGATGTTCAGCGGGATATTACACTTCACCATATGGCTAATTTGCACAGCAGGCCCAAGAAGGATTTTCTTTCATTAGAACTACCCTAAAGATCAGACTACAGAAACATGTGTAAAGAACAAACCTTAGGTGCCCCCTATTGCTTAAATCGAGAAATACTGGATGCCAGATGTAAAAGCCATTTCAGTGATCCCATGGCAAGGTCATACAAGAGTTGTGGAGATATGTCACAGCTCAACTTACCTATATTAAGGCTTTGACAAATGTCTAAAATTCAAGAACCTCAAAATGCCAAAACACGCCAGGAAAAGAAAAAATTACACACGGGGAAAGTATAATTGCTCTGGTAGATAATTTATTATTAAGAAAACACCATTACTTTCCAAATGCCTCAATTCTTGGTATCATTCAATTAGCCTAAAAAATAAATCTACATAAACTTCTGACCCTTTTTGAAGAGAGCAAAGGCAGTCTGACATTCTAACAAAGTCCTGTTTATTTTTAAGATGGTCCTTATAACTTATGTTTGTCTTGGTATTTCCTTCTTCTGCCATAGCCCAACCCTGAGCCATAGAAAGAACATCCCCTCTGGGAATTAGAGTCTGTAGGATTAAAAAAAAAATAGAAAGAAATCTAATGTCTAGTGATTATGGAGTGGTTGAGTCTGTGCTTTTGAAGAAAGTAAACATTATGATTAACAACCTTGGGCTTTGTAATTAGTTTCCCCCTTCCAAGAGAGTGTTAATTTATTAAATATTTTAACAAAGAGTCTTTTATTATCAGATTTAGTTTGGCTGGTTCCTTTCATAGTATTACCAATTACAACCAATAAAGCTTTAATTGATGACTACTTTTTATAACCTTTGACCCAAGATGATAAACAGTTATACCTCAGAAGCAAAAGGGTAAACCTCAAAGGGAACAGTGTCTTAATCATGCTTAGCAAACCAAACTGCCTAAAATTACAACCTACCTATCTGGTTAAAACAAAAACCCAGACTTCCTCTATTAGTAATGTAATTGATCAAGTAAAGATTTACATTTCACATTTAGGATAAGTGTCCCTTTTGTTAGGAAAACCCTAAAAGAATCTTCAAGAAATAGTTTGCTTTACTGTGCGAAGTGCACATCACAATATGACTAGGATATATTTTAATCAATTGAGACGCACTTAGAGGAGACTTTACAATGGCAAAAATTTTAATATAAAATAATTCACAATTATTTTACTCTTTAAAAAGTGCTATTATTTAAATTATATTTCTCTTCTAAATTCCAATATTTTATTCAATGATCCCCTTCAGTAGAAAAGATTGATTTAAATATGTAAACAAATAAATAAAACAAATAAAAAGTCCAACACTGGCTAGGAAACATTATTCAAGAATTAAGTGTCTAAGCATAAAAAGGAAGAAGAGTCTTTTCTTTAACTAGTGTAAAAATGGCAAAATTGCCTGCTTTTTTTTCCCAAAGGACTAGTACCAAAGTTGGTATTTTCCAGTTACTATTCAATTGCTCAAATACACATGTATCAAAACTTGTGAATATTACTAAACATGGTGGTTAACAAAGTTATTCATAAATATACTTGTTTCAAACATACAATGTTCTAACCCTAATTCCAATACCAGAGTGATCTTCCCTTCGCCTAGTCCCCAGTCTCCCACATGCATATCACAGGTCTGCCAATTTAGCAAATATAAAATAATTTACTTTATATTGCTTGTTACAACAAAATGGCTAGTGTATTATACAAAAAACACTTCAGTAAAAGAAAATCTGTGAAAATTGTTACATCCTACAATATAAAATCACAACCTGAGGGTTTACTAAACTGTTGCTCTTTGAGCCTTCTGTGTTACTGTTTTTGTTTATTGAACTTAATTGACATCTGTGCAACTTTCTCATCTAATCTGCTGTGCTCCTACTGTGCTGTCAGTATTGTGGACTTTAAAGGAGATGCGTCACCACATGCATGGCCAGGTGTGCTGGAACTCCTGGATCTGTAGAACTGAATCAATGAGTTTCAGTGACTTGGCTTGCTTCCTTTCCAAGATTAGTTCTGAAGCTATAAAACTGTGAAACTGGATTGCTGTTGACATGGTGGCAGCAGTGGGATGTTGGGTGTGGCTGCTGGGATGTCTAGCAGTGCAGGATGGTTACTCCAATCCTGGAGAACCCCAGACTTTTCAGCCCTAAAACCAATGTATCTGGAATTTCTGTTGGCTTGGTAACTGCAGAGATTAATTGTGAAGCAGTGATGTTGGATCTTTTGCAATGTCAGCTGCTTTGGGGTGTGGGTGATCGCCTGGGCTTTGGCAGGGTAGGGATTCAGTCTGACTCCCTCTCAAGGGCACCCCAGAGTTTTTAACTAAAGATTGGCATGCCCATGAATTTTAGTGCATTAGTTTGCATCTTCTCCAAGGTTAGTAGAGAAGATGGGAAGCTCGAAAGCTTCACTATTGTAAAACAGCTACCGTATTTTCCGGCGTATAAGACGACTTTTGAAACAAAAAAAAAGTCAACTGAAAATCGGGGGTCGTCTTATATGCCTAGTATAACCTGAAAAAATGTTTCAATATGCCGCTAAATGAAAATTGTCTGAATTTTCCAACTTGATCCTGCACCAATCACTGCAAGGCTGCTCGGACTGCCTCTCGAACTCAGCCAATCAAGCAGGCTTTTTATGTATGCAAATTAGACAATGTTCTGGACCCGAATGTACACTGTCAAAAGCCTGCTCAGATTGGCCAGAGTCAGCGAGGAAGTCTATGACAGTATAACCTTGGAACCTTTGCTTGTTGTGATTGGCTCACTGTGGTACATACAGTTGCAGCACAGGAACGTTCTGTCTGATACAGTGAATATAGGCCTAAACCTATGTACTAACTGCAAAATTAGGGGGTCGTCTTATATGCCCAGTTATCTAATACGCCCAGTCGTCTTATACGCCGGCAAATACAGTAAATTGAGCCCTTTACATAGTGGCAGTTAGGACTACTAGGACTTAGGCAGCACACATACCAAATGTTTAATGAAAATTCTTCTAATGCCAAACTCTTTAATTGATAATATGCTTCACAATTTGGAAGATGAAAATCTCCTGGCAAATTATTGAATCTATTCCACACTGCCAAAATGAATAGGGTCTCTAAATAATTACTAAAGAATTAAGATAAAAATGTTTAATCTAAAAATGTAAATTAAAATGCCATCATGTCAGAGTTGTTACCAAATTACTTTGTGGAGATGATGTAGTAAAACTTATTAATAGTCCTTACAATGGAAAGTACTGGCCTAATAGAAAATACGGTAAAAGATTTTATACAAAAAAGAGCTAAGCATATAGCTCTTAAGTGACTTCCCGTGTATATAAAGGAAGGCAATGCCAGGAAAATTGCTAAATCTAAGGCTCAGTCGAAGGAGTTTATAAACTGAAAGACCTATACACTTATTTTATGATATATATAAAGGTTGTTTTATTAAAGACATATGGCTGTTCTTGCATTTCCAAATCAAATTTGACCCCCCACACACACACCAGCATTGCTCTTTATATAGTTAAGTGAACACAGAAATAAATTGTATAAGTAAATCTATTCTATTCCCTGTCTATTACAGATGTTGTACAGAAACAAACTTAAAAGCTAAAAAAAAATTGTTATATTGAACTTTAGATGTTTAGAGAAACTGTCAATATATCAATAAAACAGACAAAATGAACAAACATTAGGTGAAATTTAGTAAAGATAGGCAAGACTAAAGGTTTAGAAAGAAAACAAAAGTTGAATAAAATTTGTTTCAAGGGGCTGGCGAGGTGGCGCTAGAGGTAAGGTGTCTGCCTTGCAAGCGCTAGCCAAGGAAGGACTGCAGTTTGATCCCCTGGAGTCATATATGGTCCCCCCCAAGCCAGGAGCAATTTCTGAGCGCTTAGCCAGGAGTAACCCCTGAGTATCAAATGGGTGTGGCCCAAAAAAACAAACAAAAAATAGTTTTAATGGCATTATTTTAATTAAGCTTTCTATGGAGAAAAAAATTATAAACTTACATGAACTTCAGATCAGATCAATGATGAGAGGCAGAGGCAGATCAATGATCTTTACCCAGTTTTTCTAAAAACAATCATCTTTTAAAAGTACATATCACATCCAGGAATAGTTAAAGGGACCATTTCTAACACTACAGGAATTTTTTCAGTTTTCTTTTATATAAATATACTTATTTCCATAGATTCTTATCTCCTACCTAACATTTGATGAGCTACAATCCCTTCTCCATTTCTATAATTGTGATTTTTAAATTTTACACAAGTAAAATTTTACAGCATAAAACTTAATGAACTCATTACTCTACCTAAATTTATGGAGATTCAGTCAGGTTGCAGTAAATATCAGTAATTCATTCCTTCATATTATCTAGTAGTAATATTCCTTAATATGGTATAAAACACCCTACTGAATAACTCACAAACTGGAGAGCATCAATCATTTTCTATTTGGTAGCATTAAAGAATAAAACATCTGTGAGTTTTATGATAGAAAATACATTCTTTTCACTTTTTCGTTTACATGCCCAGAGGTACAGTACTGCATCATAAGATAATTAAGTGGTGTGTGTGTGTGTTTGTGTGTGTGTGTGTGTGTGTGTGTTTTCAAAAAAACTTCCAAGTCTGTCAGAGCAAGCCGCCCATGCCTCTGTATTTTTGGAAGTCCCAAAAGCCATACTCATTCTGCAGATATACCGAACCATGGAAGATTTCAGGAACTTTGGTGTTGTTTTTGGAATCAGACAGGGCAGTCTCTCTCTGTGCCTCCACAGTTCTGGAAGTTCCAGGAGTCACACATAAGACCAACAGCCACTGCCGTGCCTGCTAATCAACTCACTTTCACAGATCCTCAAAGCCCTAGAGCACACAGCCACATATGTGACCATGCTATACCTTCATATTTTTCTTTTTTGTTTGTTTGTTTGTTTGTTTTTGGGCCACACCCGGCAGCGCTCAGGGGTTACTCCTGGCTATCTGCTCAGAAATAGCTCCTGGCAGGCATGGGGGACCATATGGGATGCCGGGATTAGAACCAACTACCTTTGGTCCTGGATCGGCTGCTTGCATGGCAAACGCCGCTGTGCTATCTCTCCGGGCCCTCTTCATATTTTTCAACAGTGACATCCCAGTCTGAAAGCACCAAATTAGATGTGAAATTAAAATAGGATCCACCTAAACAACAAGCAAAACCAATAACAGAAAGCTCAATTAGCAAAAAAAATTTAATAAACCTTTGTAGAATAGTTTACTGGCTCCGCCGTGAGATTGAGTTGTTATTGTTTTCCATTAAGTCCATTACATTTAATTGTTACAAGCAACACTAAGTAACTTGTTTGTATTTACCAAGGGGCAGTCTTGGAGGAGGATGGGAAACTGGTGAATAATGGAGGAGGAAATGTTACATTGGGAGTAGAACTGGTGATGAAACATTGGATGCTAGAAATAACTTATTATTGTTAATAACTGTTATTGTTAATAAGTAAACAACTTATTAATTTTGTTAATAAGTAAAAAAAAAACTTTGTTTAAATAAAGAAATTTAAAAAAAGAAAAAAATTTCCAAGCTATTTTCTAGAAAGCCCGCCCCATTTTTAGATACCCAGTACCACACTCATAGACATTTGTTGGACAATTCTGGATAAGAGTGATAACTTAGCTTAACCTGAAAATATTATGGAAATATAGGTACACTGGCAAAGAGATATAGGTACTTGGTGGAGGGTGTAATGTAGTAACACTATATGACTAGAACATTACTTTGATATATAGCAAATTATGGCATGTTATAATAAAATTTAATAAAATTAAAGTGTAAAATAAAATAGAAAAGAAAATGAATTCAATTCAAGACCACCAGAATTACAATAAAGTCACACAAAATACTTTTTGTTTTTTTAGTGCATACAAAAAGGTGCATTTAAACTATAATACAGCCAATTAAAGTATGCAATAGCATCATTTCAAAAATATATATTCAGTTCTTAATTTAAGAATATTTCAGGACATGGCATATCAAGTGGTGTACACCCCCCAAAAATAACAAATTAAAAATAACAATAAAAGGAGCAAGTGAGATAATATAGGGAAAAGGCCTTGCATGTAGTTGACCCTGGTTTGAATATATGATCTCTTGAGCATCACCAGGGATCACTCCTAAATACAAAGTCAAGAACAAACCCTGAGGGGGGGTGGGGAGGGAGAGAGAGAGAGAGAGAGAGAGAGAGAGAGAGAGAGAGAGAGAGAGAGAGAGAGAAGAACTGCCACTGAGCAGTTCTGGTTGTGGTCCCCAAACCCCTTTTCTCTTTACAAATCAGTCTTGCTAAAGTCCTACCTGTTATTTCTTCTTGTTTTTTTGTTTCATTGACTTTCTCTACTATTTTCAGTTTCTTTGATTTCTCCTTTTATTATTTTCTCCACTTGGATTAGTTTGACTTTCCTATAGTTTTGAGGTGAGAGGATGCATTGGTTTGAGATGTCCTCATTACTAATATATACATTTTAGTGATATGAATATTCTTATAATATTGATATACCTATACCCTAGAATCTCTCTCTCTCTCTCTCTTTGGGTTTTGGGCCACACCTGCTGACACTCAGTAGTCTATGCACTCATAAATCACCCCTAGCTTTAGGGGACTATATGGGACGCCAGGGATCAAACTCAGGTCCGATTCAGCCATGTGGCAAGGCAAATGCCCTACCACTGAGCTATCACTCTGGCCCCTATCCTAGAAATTTTATTCAGTTAATATTTGTTTTGAAACTTCCTCTTTGATGCAAGGATTTTATAGATGTGACTTCCTATTTCAGAATATTTTCATATTTTCTGCTATATTATTGTTACTGGCTTCTACTTTAATTCACTGAGGTTTATGAGAGTTCAAATTTTGTTTAGGCTTAGTTTATGCTCCCTAACATAACTGGTCTAACAGTGTGAGTGATGTGGATTCTGGAAAAGAATATAATTCTGATGTCTTGGGTCCAGTGTTATATAAAATTCTAGAAATAATCTTGTTGGCTGATGGTGATGCTGAGTATTTCTATATCCTCAGTAATTCTACCTATTTGCGCCACCAATTATTGAGAAAAGGGGCTTCAAGTCTCCAATCTTAACTGTCCATTTGTTTTTTCCTCCTATAAGGTTTAACTGTTCTTGCTTCACAACTTAGCAGTTTAGTTGTCTGTGCAATAATTATATATATATATATATGTGTGTGTGTGTGTTTGTGTGTGTGTGTGTTTGTGTACATACATATATCCTATAGTGATACAGGAGTTTAGCATATATTATGCTATATAAAGTATCACGATACTTTATATAATTATATAATTGATATATTTATATAATTAATTATTATATAATTACTATATACTTTGTATAGTAATAAAATAATATACTTTTCTCCCTGTATATGGTAATTTTCTTTGTTTTGATGTCTACTTAACTTAATGTTCATATTGGTAATTTTACTTTTTTGTTTGTTTGTTTTTGGGTCACACCCGGCAGTGCTCAGGGGGACCATCAGGGGTGCCGGGATACGAACCGCTGTCCTTCTGTATGCAAGGCAAACACCCTAGCTCCATGCTATCTCTCTGGCCCTGCAATTTCACTTTTTTGATGACACATGTTTGCATTCTATTCTTTGTTCATCCTTTTCATTTTCAACCTGTCCATTTCATTATATTTGAGGTGAAAAATTTTTGTATACAATGAAATGTCTTTTCGTGATCTATTCTGCCAAGTAAAATTATTTACATGTAGGTGTATGTATGATATTTTAATTTTTCATTATAGGTTTTTTATCATTATTTAAGCTTAATTTTTCTCTTTCCTCTCTTTGTATATCACTTTTTATAGTTTATTGCTTGCATAATAATTACAGCTATATTTTATTATGGTATTTGGAGTAATTTCTTTGAAATAATTTTTGTGGTTATTTCAGCTAAAGTTATAGATATCTCCATATCTTTTTTACCTTATATTTTTATCTCTATATAAATATTAATTATATATTATAGAATTAAAACTACTTATCATAGGCTTCTGGAATTATCAGTTTAAAGGAAGCATAGAAACCGTCTTCCCTTAACATACTCAAACCCCTCCCTATTTAAAACATAATTATGATTTTGTTTTGATAACTTTAAGCCACAGTTGGCTATATTCAAATAAAACTTCTCTGTGCTTAGTGGTCATCCCTGGTAGTACGCAGAGAATCGTGTGCTGCTGAGTGATTAAACCAGAGTCAGATGCATAGAAGGCAAACACCTTAACCCCTGTACAATCTCTCTAATTAATCTCCAATATTTTGTCTACATACTGATATAACTGAGATAGAATAATGTCTGGAATTGGCTCCTCACCCCAATCAAGAAGATCAACCAGTAAATTCCTTATAGTCAGATAAACAACGTTCCTTGCATATGGCACCACAAGCCAAACTGTTCAGCCTATAAATTCTTTAGGGCAAGCAAAGCAGGCCTTTGGCTACAATGCACTCCCTGAATAAAGCATAGGGCAATTCTAGTCCCTGAAGTTTTCTCAGTAGTAGGTAGCTGGCCCCACTCTATGCCCATCCTGAGATGGCAGTTTTGAACAACTCACATCTCCACTTGCATGTGCCTCCTGTTGTGCCATGTGGGATTTCTTGGAAAATTGTACCACACATTCCAATTAGACATGCACAAATCAGCTAGCCAGCACAATTCCTGGAGCTGAGTGTAACATCTCTGGGCAACAAAGGAATTATCATACTGGATAAATGTTCTGGATTTCCCCCAGGAGTTTAAAACCCCTGATGAAGCTCCCTGAAGGGAGTTAGTCAGTAGACACCTGTCTACCATGCTGTCTCCCTTGTGATCAAATATAATTCCTCCAATAAAACTCATCTGGGAACAAATCGTTGGCTGCTGGTCAATTTATGTTGCACACAGAGCCAAAGAACCTGTAGTCTATAGAAAAATCCAATCAGAGAACTGGCAAATCATACTGTCATTTATAGATACTCTACCTAACGCATGAAGAATATACTTTCTGTTCAAGTATATGTTGGGTATGTGCCAAAATATCCTATATGATAAAAAGAAAACATGAATTTCAAAGTAATGAAATCTATAGAATATGTTATCTAATTCCAATATTTAAGCATGACAAAAAGATAACTAAAATATTTTGTTCCTAAATGTTTTCTCAATGAAAAGAACGTTGAGGCCGTTGGATATAATTACATAAGAATATCATGGTAGCTTGAGTCACAGTAAGAAGCAAAAACAAAATAGCACAAAGGTTTATTAATGATCTTAAGATGGAAATTACTCCACAATAAAAGAAACCATTACATGTAGCAATATGTATGGATCTCAAAAACATTAGACTAAAAAACAAATACAATGCAGAACATACCATGTATGCAAAGTTCAATATTAGGCAAAACTTATCTATGCTGACAAAACTCTTTTAAAGTTAAATAAATGGACCAAAGAGATAGTACGGGGATTCATGTACTAGCTAAAGACAAGTACAACATGATTCCCCAGCATCAAGAGAAGCAAATCCAAATCACTAAGCTAGGAGTAGTCCTTATGCATCACCATTTGTGACCCAAATTCCAAACAAAATTATATTTGGTAAAGGAGCTGTTTTATCTATTAAGATAAATAAGGTATTTGTGATATGGTACATATCAAGTAGAAAGCAAATTACAAAGAAATCTAGATAACGTAATTTTTTGCAAAATTATATCAAATGTATTTGAGGAAAATATTTATAATAGATACCAAAATTATGATGGAATTATAAGCAAATTGGCTTCTCTGAAATTTTTTGCATTAAAAAATAATGATCAGAGGCCGGAGCAGCGGCACAAGTGGTAGGGCATCTGCGTTGCATGTGTTAACCTAGGACGGACCACAGTTTGATCCCCAGATGGTCTCCCAGACCAGAAGCAATTTCTGAGTGCATAGCCAGGAGTAACTCCTGAGCGTTACCATGGTGTAGCCCCAAAACAAAAACAAAAACAAAAATGATCAACCACATTTAGAAATAAATCCAGTATTTCTTAGCTCCCTTTTATCAAAAAAAAAAAATGCACATCACAGTGCACACTGACTGATCTCACCAGGTCAGGGCAGATGGAATCTAAAACAGACAGTGGTAGAAACTAATATAGTGATTGCTAAATTCATAGAGGAGAACACAAGAAGAAGTCAAAAGAAAAAAGTGCTCTCTCCAGAGGTGACAGTAAGAATAAAAACAATAAGAACAAAATAAGTAAGAATAAAAACAGTTCTTGCTCTAGGGCTGCCAGTGAACAGCAGTGCAGTTAATAATACTGGCATCTAAACACAAACTGTCCTGGTAGCAAATAGGCTGTGATGTGGTTGATCTGTATCTACCACAATGCCCACAGCCAAGAAAGCTGGATATCTGGTAAATTCTCCCTGTAAATAACTAGCATGAACTTCTATTATTGATTATATCAGGCGATTCAAGGCAATAGCAGATAATCCACATAAAAGAAATTTTCAAATAAATTTTCAAATTTCAAAATATTCGAAAGCTTCCATTGTAAGAGAAATAAATTAGGCCAGAAAAATAAAAGAAATCCTTGCTTTTTAGAATGAGAAGGCTCTAATAAAACCTATACTTGGAATAAACTACACAAAAGCTGGCATTATGAAGGGCTATTTGGCAACTCAAAGAATGATGATCTACCCAAAGACTATCCAGAATGTGTCTGGCTCTACCCAACCTAGGGCAGGCAGCATTCCTTTGAAGACTGAAAGATTAGCAGCAGCCCTGCAACTCCTGGTGTTCCAAGGCCAGATCTATGCTGAAGTGCAAAGAGAGCATAATGTTATTTCTCATTTTAAATAAACCCTTAAGATGGATTAGAGAACTATTCTAGCAAGGCTAAAATTTTTATAGTAGTTCCAGTGAACTCTGACAAGCCCAAAGAGAGCTTGTGAGATGACACTAAGCCATAATCAGAAATCCTCATAAAGGCAATACTTCCCACTCTCAGGAACATATTATTGGGCCAAGAAACAATACAACAGGTAGGACATTTGCCTTACATGCAGCCAACCTGGGTTTGATCCCCAACGCTCCATATAGTCCCCAAGCACTTCTGGGAATATTCTTAGGTGCTGAGCTAGGAGTAATCCTTGAGCACTGACAGGTGTGACACAAAAACAAAAGTAAAACATAAGAGTAAACAAACTATTATACAGAATTATTCCAATCCTTTTTCTACTCGTTACTTTTCTAAGCCCAAACTAATGTGGTTTATCTGTCTTTCTCTGGGTCTGAATAACTGATTTCCAGATCTGTACCAGTATTAGAAAGCAGAACATGACCACTATTTTCATTGTCATTTTCCCTAGAATCATTTCTTCCTTAATTAAACATAAATTTCTTTCTTCTTAAATTTCAAGACCAGATATTATGAAAACAATGCCAATTTTTTTTAATAATACCTTCAGAATGTTATCATCAGTTTGTTGTTGTTTTGTTTTGTTTTTGTTTGCTTTGGGGCAATGTTCAAGAGTTATTCCTGGTTTTGCACTCAGGAATTATTCCTTGTGGTGCTCAGGTTACTATTTGGGGTTCCAGGAATCAAGGCACCTGCCTCATGCAAGGTAAGAGGGCTCTTCACTATATTATCACTCCACCCTTATCACAGTAATCTTTTAACTAGTTAAATATCACATACCCTGTGACACAAACATTAACTATGCAGGAAGGGAAAAAAAGATTTCGAATACAGCTTTCCTCCTAGTTTGCAAATCACAAATTCTGTGATGCACTGTGCAGACCAATCCATCTTTCTTATTTTCAATTCCCTCAACCACTACATCATTGCTCACCCTAACCCTTACTTATGTCAAACTGCTGTGATGAAGGACAAATGAGATAAAGTGTGGAAGACAAATGTGAGAAATTGCTGTGGAAAACCACATAAAGCTCCTAAACTTTAAACGGACTCAGGAGGTTGGGATGCTGACTGGAGAATACTTTAGTGTTAAAAATAATCTTAGGGGCCAGAGAGGTAGCACAGCCCTAGGGCGTTTGCCTCACAAACAACCCTTCAATTCCCCCCCACCCCCATCCCATATGAGTCCCCTAATCTGCCAAGGGCAATTTCTGAGCACAGAGTCAGGATTAACTCCTGAGCTCTGCCAGGTGAGACCCAAAAAACAAACAAAAAAATCTTAAAGGAAAAAGCACAAAAACTTTCTTGTCTTTTAATAAGGATTATAGCTTTGGGTCTGTTTCTATTTTCATACTTTCAAGAACTGTTTGAGAGGTGATAGAACACTGAAAATTTTACTGTGCTTTCTATATCCATAAAGAATATTTCATAGAAGCCACAGGAAACAAGAACTTTAAAATGAAAATAAAAAACTAAAATGTTTCAGGTATTAATATCAGCTGCTCTAGCAGGAATCAAACTTATACTTGATTTCAGTCCCCAATCTTGGCAGGAAAAAGTCCCTAGCACCACTGACTAGTTTTTCTCCTAACCCCTGCCAAGAAAGGAAAAAAATTTACATTGTATAAGTTACTTTTAAAGTTAATATATCTAATGTTCATCTTGTTATAAACTTTATCTAAGAATCACATAGAAAGCACCTTAAATTCTATGTCCTTCTCTCCACATCCTCAAATCAAGCTTGTAAGATGCAATCAGACTAACCTTAAGAAGAAGCAGGCAGGCTGGCCCAATGTGATTTCAGGAAACCTCCTCCAAAATTGTGCTAATAAAGTCTTACATCTACTAACCAAAGGTGCAAAACTTAAAATAATAATAGAGAACTTGGGGCCGGAGTGGTGGCACAAGTGATAGGGTGTCTGCATTGCACATACTAACCTTGGACGGACTGCGGTTCTATCTCCCAGTGTCCCATATGGTCTCCCAAGCCAGAAGTGATTTCTGAATACATAGCCAGAAGTAACCCCTGTGCATCACCGGATGTGCCCCAAAAACCAAAAAAAACAAAAAATCAAACAAACAAAACTTGTTAATCAAATCATAAAATTTCTGTTTTTCAAAACAAAGACCTCCTTGGGGGCTGAAGAGATAATACTGTCATGGCCTGTTTGGTCCAGACACTAAGGGAATTCTAGGGGTCACTGAGGAAGGTAGATGCATGGTATCAGCAATGAGATCAGACACTGAGAAGTGAGGTTGAAAATCTATCTCTCTATCCTGGGTTAGAGCAGGACAATTATACGAAATTTTTTAGCAAGGCATCATAATTGCAGACATAACTGCTAGTTCTCACAATGAACCTGACAAAAGCATAGGCCAAGCTGAGGATTACGAAACTTCTCCAAGTCATGTATACAGCCACCAATTGTAACAAGCTGAAGTTCCCATAGAAATCCCTGTGATAAGGGACCCTGATCCTGAGGCCATGACTAAGGGAGTGCACCAGGATCAAAAGGCCTTAGCTGCCTGAACCCTCAGGGGAGGGCATGGAGCATCAAAAGACTTTGGCTACCTATTACCACAATTGCCATGAGGCACTCGGAGAAATAAGGAAATTGATAGGGGCCATGGCAAGTATTGTGAGTAGGGCATTTGCCTTGTACACAGCCAACCTCGGTTCATTCCTGATACCCCATAGGGTTCTCTGAAGCCACCAGAAGTAATCCCTGACTGATTCATAATTCTGGCAAAGTGAACTGTGCCCCAACAATCAAAACAAAAAATAAAACAATTTAAAAATCTTTTATTATTCATAATTATAGAGGTACAGAAATTTTCAGCAAAACACTCTTCTATTTTTTAAGTCATACATACTGCTGCATCTCTCAAGTTTAAGTGCTAAGTGATTTAAAATCAATACATAAAGAAAAAAATACAGCCCCGTAACTATGTATTGAATGAAAACATATAGCTGCCTGAAAGCACTGATAACTTAAGTTACTTAGGTTTTCATCTTTCTTTCGCTCTTTTTTTCTGTTGATATAAACATCTTTCTCTGAAAGAAAGGCATTTATAGAATGGATAGTGACTAAAATTTGCATTACGGAAACTATATGTGAACATATGCCTCTGTTGTAAGTGCCAAATCAAAATAAAAATACCATCTTATATGGCCCAACATGTATATTTACGACTTTAAAATAATTACTAGTCTTCAAAATGCACAAAACCAAGGGAAATATATAAAATCTTCCACTATTTTGACGAAATTCTCTGAAGATTTTCAGTATAGAGACGGTGCTATAAAAAAAAAAATTCCAGTAGGATTCGCGCCCTGTGCTTAGGTACTCGGGAGATATTTTAAACAACCTTTGCTGAGGTCCTGCAATGCTCAGCTCCATTTCGCAGCCGAGAACCACCCAAGCCATAACAACTCATGCACATAAGCAGAGTTAGGCTGTCTCCGCACAAGAAAGTTGGAGCCAGAGGAGCGGTAGCTCAAAATCGCGACTGCAAACATCTTCTAGCCAATGAACCCCAGCACAATGCGTAAAAAGACCACACTATAAGTGTGACAATGGGGAAACAAATCAATGCCACACATAGAAAATGAAGATGGTAGCACTGATGACCCGATAGTGCCAACCACCTACTTAGCCTCTCAGATAAGGAGTTCAGAGAAGAAATATGGAGGATGTTCAGAGAAATCAAAGAAAGCATAAAGCTGAAGGAACCACAAATAAGAATCAAGAGGATATGAAGATAAAAATGAGAAAATTCCAAACTGAAATAACAGGTTTTGAAAAAAGATGCATGGTAAGTAAGAAAAGATTAGAAAAAAGCCTTAAATAATTAGGAAAAAAATGTCCTCAAAGAATGAGAACAGACAAAAATAGAAATCTTTGGTAAACTCAAAGAAACAACAAAAGAATCATTGGAATCCCAGAAATCCAGAAAGAAAATCCCCAAGAAGAATCAAGTCAAGAACATCATTGCAGAGAAACTGCCAGAACTAAAGACTGCATGCAATCAAATACTGCATTCCTAAAAAGTACGGGCTAAAGGAGACCCAAAGGGGAGCACTCCCAAGACACATCCTAGTCACAATGATGAATCCCACAGATAGGGATAGAATACTGAAAACAACAAGATCAAAAGAGAGCGTCCTTAAGATTTACAGCAGACCTGTCATAAGAAACCCTTAAGGCCAGAAGGCAGTGGTGGGACATGAAATGAATTCAATGAAATGAATGCTTTCCTGAGTAACCCCTGAGCACCACCAAGCGTGGCCCAAACCTCACCCCATACACAAATTCAATGTGAAGATAAATTGGAAGAGTTTCTAATATAAAGTTGTAGAGATATTCCTTATAAAGATAAAACTTAAATTCTAGATGATTTAGCAATCTAGAATCAAAAAGAAACATTTCTAGATTTTTTGCTTATTTGTTTGGGAGGGTCAGCCATAACCAAATATGCTCTGGACTTACTCCTGGCTTTGCACTTAGAAATTACTCCTGGCAGGCTTATAGGGCCATAAGGGATGCCGGGGGTCACACACAAATCATCCATATTCAAGGCAAATGTGCTATCCAGCCCCTCACTTTTAGATTTTAGGTAGTCTCATCTGTTTATTCTTGCCTTTGTTTCCCTCACCAATAGAGCTGAACCATCAAATTCATCTCTATGTTGTTATTTTAGAATATATCGCCTATATTTTCTTTTATGATTTGAAGTCTAAGGCTCATGCATTTAATGTATTCTCTTTTACTTTTTTGTGCATAATGTTAGTTATTTCATTTCCCAACACCATTTAATAAAGAGGCTTTCCTTTATCCCCTGGTAGTTAGAGATCCAGTTATATATGGGTTTGTTTAAGAGTTCTTAATCATGAGCCTATGCATCTACATTTTTTAGTTCCAATACCAAATCATTTTAATTATTTACACTCAATTAACTTATGTTCATTCAAGGTCAGATAATGTGAGGTCTCCATTTCTCTTCTTTTCCCTAAGAATTACATTGGTTATTCAAGTTCTCTATGCTTTCATACAAACTTTCAAATTGCTTGTTATATTTCCTTTATATCGAATGTTCATTTTGTTGTTGCTACTGCTATTTTGTATAGTTAGGGGGCCATACTTGGTGGTGTTTCTGAGCTACTCCTGGTTCAATGCTCAAGGGTCACTCCTGGCAGTACTCAGAAAAGCATACAATCAGGTCAGGGAATAAATTTCAAAGCTCTTTGCAGCAATTTGTTCAACAAACAAAATATGAACACAATCCAAGTGTCCAAGAATAGTTTCTTTATCCACTCAGATAAAGAAACTATGGTATATATACACAATGGGATACTACCTGGTTAAGATAAATTATCCAAATTACTGCTACATGGATAAAACTGGAGAATATATGTTGAATGAAGTTTGACAGAGGAGAAAGACAGGTAGAGAAATTAAGCTCTCTCATATTGGGGACATAAACAAACAGCACAGGAGTATAAAAAAAATGGCCAGGAACAACAACCCGAGAACTGGTCTACAAAATTGAGTTGGCAAGAGGGATCAAAATGGGGTGGAGAGGGAACTGGGGCCATGATGGAGAAAGAAAGTGAGATCACTAGTGAAAAGCACTGCTATATCTATGAAATGCTACTGGTAATGTTATTATAAGCAACACTGCATAAAGTTAAAAAAAGAAAAAAATAAGGCTCTGCCTGCAAGGCATGTGCTCCAGCCCTTTAAATATCTCCCCAGTCTGCCACTGGAATTTTCTATTTTTGCATTCTGGTTATCACTGTATATTTTTTAACTTCTTAAGTTAGACACTGTAAATTACATAGTTGTTTACAATAGGTTTAGGGGCTTACACCATTTCCCACTTTCGTTCCCTCAACCACTGATCCCCAAATTTCTACCATCCACCACAGCCCTGGCTCCTTGAAAAATATACTTTTAAGTTTAGTCATTGTAACTTGGTTCCCATGCTCAGGGAAACAAAAATGGCAAGCAAGGAGAGAAATGAAAGGGGAAGCTAGATGAGGTCTGAATGTAACATAAGGGCCTTGAACCCTTCTGTGCAGAGAAATATGCTGCTTATATCACTGGAATTTGCATGAAAACTTTTGTTGTGGAATTTTATTAAAGCACTCCCTTCCCATTTTATCTATATCAATTTCTCCTGAACAGAAGGATATATCTTGAAACTTATTCATATCTCCTCAAAGTATAACACATAATATAAATAATATTCTCAAACTAATTAATCTTTTAGCCCATAGTCTCAATGCAAAAAAAAAAAAGCATTAGAACCTAGAAACAAAAAATAATAACACAGAGTTGAAAAGACAGCTTCAGGGGGCTGGAATACCTGCTTGTAAGTATAAGCCCTAGGTTTGTTCCTTACTACCACATGATACTGTTGGGAATATACTCTCTATAGCAATGAGCTGGAAAAAGTTCATAATCACTACCAGTTGTGGTCATAAAACAAAATATGATAATAATAATAATCATAAGAAAAATAAGGAATAATATTTACATTACACCTTACTATTTTGGAGTTGACCTGATCCAGGTTAGTGACTCTTCTTAGCTAAAAATGATGCTTATACCTCAAGCTTAAGTGACTCCATTGCAGAAGTCTGTTTTTCCCTCCTGATCCTAAAAAGCTGCCTACAGCTTCATTCTTCCTCAAGACTGTTCACGTCTGGGCCTCACATCACAGAAGCCCTTACAGTCCTGAAAAGTATCTATGTTGTGGTTGACAGTCAAATGAAAAAAAATTTCCAAATTCATACATGCCACTATACCAGATATAACCCAATCCTGAAGAAAAAACAAATTAAATCAAACTATGGGATATAATGACAAAAGATGCTAAGATTCATACAATTGTTTGTGATCCAACACAAGTATATAGACATTGCAATAGATACAATGAAGATTTAGCTTCAAGCTTCTTTAAAAAAAATCTATTTGTAACACACTACAGTACTTATTATATCTTGGCAGCATTCCCAAGGCATAAAAGAACCAACATTTCCAAAAGACACAGCCAAGAAATCATCAAAAAAATGTTTCTCGGTCCATTCTCCTAAGCATGGAATGCACTATATACTTCAGCAACAAAAGGTAATCCTTACAAATAAATATTAAATATGCACCATATCATTTTGTACTTGTTTATAATTTTATAAGTAAGTAAATGTTGAAGTTGAGTTATTATTTCTTTCACGATCTAAAATCCATTATATCATGCAAACACTATGACCTCATTTCCCTGTACCTAAAATATTTCTGTGGGGTTTCACAGAAGAAAACATTGGGAACTCTGCTGAAGGGCTTAGTAATTTTATAAAAGTTCTAGCAGAATTCATTAGAACAGTTCTACTCAGGGCTTGAGAGAACTGGATTTCCACATATAAGGGTTTAACCCCTGTACTATCAGTACCAGATTGTCTCTAAAGAAGACAACCCCACCAAACCAGCAGTAGCCCCAGAATCCACTGGATGTGATCTAAAAACTCAAGCCCTACTCCCCAAAAACCATTTCTGAGTTATACTTAACTACCTTTACAAAATTCAGCAGCATGTTATTAATTATTCTGGCTGCTCAGATACATTAAGCAAGATTCAGGTTTTAGAGATTGCATATCAATTTTAAAAGATTTGAAGTTTGTGGGATGTATACACTGTCATCAGAATTTAAAGTATGAAATGGTAGTAATTCTATGGCTCATATTCACTTATAAAAAAATTAAACAAACTTGATCTAGGAGTAACCACAATCCCTTGTTGATAAGGCAAATAGAATTAGGTTCATATACTTTAGTTTATATTTAATGAAAAGTAATTTTTTCAATAAAAATATAATCAAATCCATAAATGAGAGCTACATATGTATTTTTTTTTGCTTGTTTTGTTTTTGAGCCACACCTGGCAATGCTCAGAAATTACTACTCCTGGCAGTGCCCAGGAACCATATGAGATGCCTGGGATTAAATCAGCTACATGCAAGACTAATGACCTATCAACTGTACTATCAAATGTCCTATCACTCCAGCCTTTTTTGTTTGTTTATATATATACTTTAATTTTTTGTTTCACAACCACACTAACAACTAAAAGATACATAAATTTAGTCTTCTATTTTATCCCAATATCCAAAATTTAACATTTTAATACATGACTAATATAAAGTTATTAAATATTCTATATCCTTTTCTGGTAACAAGCTTTTGAAATCTTGAGTGTGTGTGTACATGCGTGAATGTATATGTATGTGTGTTTTAGGAGCTATATCCAGCGGTGCTCAGAGATTATTCTTTGGGCTCTATGCTCAAGGATCACTCCTAGCAGGGATGAAGTCATTATATGTGCAACCAGGTTTTGAACTAGATCAGTTATGTATAAGGCAACATCTTAACTACTGTACTATCTCTCTAAGCTGCCAATGTTTTTCATAGTAACACTACATGATAAAACAGGCTATGCATGTCTTCATGTTCAGAAGCCATACAGTCATGGCTATACTACTGCCCAGCTTAAATCTGAGTCACCCACAACATAAATTCTACCAAAACACAGGAAAAAAGAAGCATGACGTGTTAAGCATAAAATAAATATATAAGAAGTACTTATTAAATGGATGGACAAAGTGAACAAGTGAAACAAAATCATAAAGCTACAAAAATGCTAACCACAGGGGCTGGAGCAAGAGGTAAGGCATCTGCCATGCCTACGCTAACCTAGGATGGACTGTGGTTAGATCCCACCAGCGTCCCATATGGTCCCCCAAGCCAGGAGCAATTTCTGAGTGCATAGCCAGGAGTAACACCTGAGTGTCACCGGGTATGGACCAAAAGAAAAAAAGGCTAACCACAAAGGCATAAATGTTAAAAAAAGAACCTATCAAAGAAATCTTGATCCTAAGTGAAGATCTCTGAATAAGCCTCACTCACCTGCTATGTTCCCATACTGGTGAGGGTGGGAGCACACATAGGATGAAATGATGGCTAGAGTTATAGCCGAACAACTCAGTAAAACATAACAATATCCACTAAACCTCAAGTACTCTATTTTCATTAATGGAGCAAATTCAGAGTATCTAATTCATTAGAACATACCAGAAAACTGAAGCACAAAAGAGTACCCAAAGCACAGAGTAGCACAAAACCTCCAGCTGACAAAACAGCCAGCCTAGAGCTGCTTGATTTGCAAGTAGAGCTAAGAAGAAGAGAGAGGGGGAAGGGAGGATCTAACATACTTCTGCCCTGTTATTTCTACTCCCCACGATGACAAGAACTTTGGGAGCAGGCAAGGGAGTTGAGAAGAGAAAACTCAATCTCTGCAGTTCAGGCTGCTTCACATTTTTCAGAAATTACTGCGTGTTCAAACAATGGAATATTTGTCAAAGTACAACTTGATCACCAGAATTCATCTGTTTTTCATAACCACATTTGACCTAAACTGTGCTGACTAAACAAGGTACCCTGTGTTTCAGAGTCTGGAAAATGTGGCTTCCACCATCGTTTTCTGACCGCATAAAAACCTCTGGCCCCTAGACTATAGACACTTGGTAACTAGTGCATTCAGATTAGGCCAAGGGTGATGTCTGCGGGCTTCCCTTGTTACACGATCACAGAGTTTCATCTTCCATACAGATTTTGGTTAATTTCTTTTTATATGTATGTAGCTCTTAAGAGAGTGCAAAGAAGTTATAAAAATGTTTATATTTCCCCTTCAATGTAAACAGCATAATTTTAGACACATATAAGTTCACATTCATAAACACAAATGTATTCTTAAATTTTCACTTGAAAATCATTTTAATTTTCAAAAAAATTCTAAGTATAGCAAAAAAAAAAAATTCCATGTACTTTTTCTGCAGATTCATTTGCCTACAGTGAATATTTGTCTTATTAATCTTATAAACTTTATCATTCTCTCTCACTGTTTTCTTAACCTTTGAAAGTAAGCTATATACAGAGGGTCTCTTTATTTTTAAATATTTTATTGTACAATTCCTGAGAATAGCTTTTTATAAAACTGAAACGTAGTTATCAAATTTTTTTGGTTTTGTGGGGGGCCACACACTTTTGATGCTCAGGGGTTACTCCTGGCTAAGTGCTCAGAAATTGCCCCTGGCTTGGGGGGACCATATGGGACACGGGGGATGGAACCACAGTATTTCCTTGGCTAGCGCTTGCAAGGCAGACACCTTATCTCTAGCGCCACCTCACTGACCCCAGTTATCAATTTTTTTTAAGAATTAGAACATTTTCCTTATTCACAGTCCCATCTTACAATTTTCTTAGTGGACCAAAACATAAATAAATAAATAAATAAATAAATAAATAAATAAATAAATAAATAAATAAAGCCACAACTATATTTTTCCTCATGTACAGACTCAATTTAGAGTTAGCAAAGTATGGCCTACTGGTCAAATCATTCTCATTACTTTTTTATTCTATCTGGTTTTTGTTTTGCTTTGGGGCCACATTTAGCAAAACTCATGGGTTAGTCTTGGCTTTGCACTTAGATAATGGTGCTGCGAGACCATATCTGAATAGAACCTGAGTTGGCCTCGTGCAAGATTAGTGCCCTATCCACTGTATTATCTCTCTAGCTGACTCATCACCTAAATTTTTAAAAGAAATTTTAGTTATTTGGGACATGTTCACATTTGTTCATTTAGACGCTGCACCTGGCTACTTCTGAGCAACAGGAGTGAGTGTGGTAGAAACTCTTTGATTCACAAAACTAAAATAATATTTGCTATAAAGCTCTTCAGAGAAAGCATTTGGTGATACCATGTTAGGACAAGGCACTGCATGTATTTGACATGTTTCTTTAACTTCCAAAAGGACCTTCCAAAAGGTCCTCATCTTTTCTTTATCTTTAATGCATAGATATCTATTATCTTTGCCTTTCCTCATTTATTTCATTATATATGACAAATGCTATTAAAATTTAGAAAAAAATGATATCCTATGGGCCTCTTTTAAAAAATAGTAATTTCTTTATTTAGGAACCACGGATACGGGGCCGGGAAGGTGGCGCTAGAGGTAGCCTTGCAAGTGCTAGCCAAGAAAAGATCGCGACCATGGTTCGATCCCCTGGCGTCCCATTTGGTCCCCCCAAGCCAGGGGCGATTTCTGAGTGCTTAGTCAGGAGTAGCCCCTGAGCATCAAACAGGTGTGGCCCAAAACACCAAAAAAAAAAAAAAATCATGGATACAAAAATGTTCATAGTTGGGTTTCAATTATAGGATGTACATTGCCCTTCACCAGTGCAACTTTCCTGCTGCCACCAAGTTCCCCATTTCCCTCCCACCCCCTACTCCCGATCTCTGGAGTAGGCATTCTCTCTCTCTCTCTCTCTCTCTCTCTCTCTCTCTCTCTCTCTCTCTCTCTCTCTCTCTCTCTCTCTCTCTCTCTCTCTCTCTCTCCACCCCTCCCCTCTCCCCCTCCCTCCCCTCCCCCCTTCTCTCCCTCCCCTCCCCACATCTGACATGGTGGTTTGCACTATTGAACTATTGTCAATGAGGGAGTGCATGCATATCACTTTAACCCCTTTCAGCATCCCATTCTTGTTTCTATGGGCCTCTTAAAAAGCCCAAAATAATGATTAAAAAAATGAACCTCAGGACTGGAGCATTAGTACAGTGGTTAGGGTGTTTGTTTTATATGCAGCTGATTGTGGTTCAATGCCCAGCATCCTATATGATCCCCTGAGCCTGCCAGTAGTGATTCCTTAGTGCAGAGCCAGAAAAAAAGCACTAAGCATGGCTGAGTATGGTTCAAAAAAAAAAAAACAAAAACAAAAACAAAAAACAAAAAACAAAACAAAACAAAACAAAACCATAAAATAAAATATCAAGTATTGGTATTGTTGGAAACCACAGTGCCTAAAATAAAAAACTATTTAAAAAATATAAAGATAAATATACATTTATATATAAATATATCATATGTTATATAAATATATATTTTTATAAAATATATTAAAAAGTTATAACCAGAAAAATTATAGCTCTAGAAAAATGACCAGAGATAGTGCAGGTAAGGTGTTTGCCTTGCACGTGGCTGACCCAGGTTTGAACCGTTGCAATCCATGTGGTTCCCTGAGTGCCAGAAGTAGTCTTGAGCATGACTTGGTGTGGAAAAAAATTAATAATCTCATAAGCAACCAGTGTTGACTGCTTAAGTCCACAAATGGTTTCAGCCAAGTGTGGTCTGGTGTATGCTATTTGTTCTGTTGCAGATGCTTAATTTAATAGCATCTATTTTGTGGTATAGAGGCGGGGGAAAGTAGACAGATTTTCATAGAAGTACCTGATCTTAACAGTTACAAAGGGAAAATGCTCTTTTTTCCCTACAGTCACTAAGACCATCAGGTCTTTCCAATGAAATATTGCTATACAATCAGAGCCAACTTTTAACAGAAAATATTTACAAGAAAACTGAAAATAATGCAATTCTAAGCACCAAAGCCACCTCTGAAAGAGAAAAGACTTTGAGCAAAGTAACCTAAAAATGTACAGGGCTCCAAACCTTTACCCTTAGTCCCAATTCATTTTTGGCAAGAAACTAAAACTAGGACCTTAATAGTAATGGAAAATAAAGAACCACAAACTGATTATGTGATGATTTCACATACCAATAATAACCATTTTGAAGTGCAACATAAAATATAAAGTACATGCACATAATATTTTTTAGTGCTTAGACTAGGACAGAGAAACAATTTAGTGACTTTAATGAGAGTGACTTTAATGACAGTGACAGTGTAAGGTAAGGACACAACACAGAATTTTTTTTTAATTTTTAGAGCTAATTCCACTGTTTACCACTTATGTGACTTTAGGTAAATGATTTAAATGCATGAGGCTAAAGTTCCCCATGTTGGTGAAATTTGGCTAAAAGAAAAGATACAACAAATGTTCACTTCTAACAGTTTATGGTTTCATTTATACACTAGACTTTTTTTTAATAAAGGTAATACTAAATGGGGCTGATTCATGGGAAGAGTTACTAAATGTTCTTTTTTTTTTTAATCTTTATTTAAACACCATGATTGCAGTTGTTTTTCAGTCATAAACAGAACACCCTACGTCACCAGTGCAACATTTCCACCACCAATGCCCCTACACCTGCCTGTATTTGAGACAGGCATTCTACTTCGATCATTCTTTAACACTGTCATGCTAGTTGGTAGTGTAGTTATTTCCCTAACAGCATTCACCACTCTTTGTGGTGAGCTTCATATTGTGAAATGCTCCGTCTGGTCCTTAACTCTATTGTCTCTGGGCATTATCACAATAATATCTTTAATTTTTCTTAAAACAAATATATAAATGAGGGCCCGGAGAGATAGCACAGCGGTGTTTGCCTTGCAAGCAGCCGATCCAGGACCTAAGGTGGTTGGTTCGAATTCTGGTGTCCCATATGGTCCCCCGAGCCTGCCAGGAGCTATTTCTGAGCAGCCAGCCAGGAGTAACCCCTGAGCATCGCCGGGTGTGCCCCCCCCCAAAAAAAAATATATATATATATAAATGAAACTATTTGGTACCTATCTCTCTCTCTGTGACTTATTTCACTCAGCATAATAGATTCCATGTACATCCACGTATAAGAAAATTTCATGAATTCATCTATCCTGATGACTGCATAATATTCCATTGTGTATATGTACTACAGTTTCTTTAGCCATTCATCTGCTGAAGGGCATCTTGGTTGTTTCCAGAGTCTGGCTATTGTAAACAGAGCTTCAATGAATATAGGCGTGAGGAAGGGATTTTTGTATTGTATTTTTGTGTTCCTAGGGTATATCCCTAAAAGTAGCATTGCTGGATCATATGGGAGTTCAATTTCCAGTTTATTGTGGAATCTCCATATTGTTTTCCATAAAGGCTAGATTAGACAGCATTACCACCAGCAGTGAATAAGAGTTCCTTTCTCTCCACATTCCCACCAGCACTGATTGTTCTTATTCTTTGTGATGTGTGCCAATCTCTGTGGTGTGAGATGGTACCTCATGATTGTTTTGATTTGCATCTCCCTGATAATTAGTGATGTGAAGCAATTTTTTCATGTGTCTTTTGGCCATTTGTATTTCTTCTTTGAGGAAGTGTCTGTTCATTTCTTCTTCCCATTTTATGATGGGTTATATGTTTTTTTTTTTCTGTTACGTTCTGTCAGTACCTTGCATATTTTCGATATTAGCCCCTTGTCTGATGGGTATTGAGTAACTAAATGTTCTTATACCATTTCTTCTATCTGTGTATTTGTGTCTACATGGTTTCCTTTTTCTCCTTTTTCACTATATTCTTCAAGAGTTATTTTTATGAGGCTGGAGTGATAGCACAGCAGTGGGATGTTTGCCTTATACATGGCACATCCAGGACAGATATGGTTCAAACCCTGGTGTCCCATATGGTCCCCCTAGCGAGGAACAATCTCTGAGCACATAACCAAGAGTAACCCCTGAGCATCACCAGGTGTGGGGAAAAAAAAAAGTCTTTTGTGTGTGTGTGTGTGTGTGTGTGTGTGGTTTTGGGTCACACCCGGCAGCGCTCAGGGCCACTCCTGGCTTCATGCTCAGAAATTGCTCCTGGCAGGCATGGGGGACCATATGGGATGTTGGGATTCGAACCGATGACCTGCGTGAAAGGCAAACGCCTTAAAAAAGAGTCATTTTTATGATAGGAAAGTTGGTAAGGAGGGTAGTAACTGAACAACAACAATGTGGGAGAAGGAATATTTCTTTAAAATTAAGAGTATTCCAGCCATTATGGCAAGTGTCTTTTGTCCTTTTTTTTTTTTCATTTTATTTTAAAGACACACTTTGAGATAAACACTTCCTTTTTTTTTTTTTTACATTTTATTTAATCCATTGCAATTTACAGAGTCCATTATAGTTGAGTTTCAGAGATACAATAAATGAGGACCCAATCCCACCATCAGTATCGGCCTCCCTCCAACATGTTCCCAGAGTGTATCCCAACCATCAAAAGATATCTTTTGCCCTCCCCCTCACCAAGCTGTCAGTATAACAGGCCCATTTAAAGTTTGGACTGTTAGAGTCTGAGTCTCATTTGTTATGCCCCCCTCCCCTTATTTTTGAGATAAACATTTTCATTTCCGTCTTTACAATGGGGAATTTGAAGCTATAAATTCACCTATTTTTCCTTAAATATTTCTTTTTTTTTTCTTTTGGTTTTTGGGCCACACCCAGTGGTGCTCAGGGGTTACTCCTGGCTGTCTGCTCAGAAATAGCTCCTGGCAGGCACAGGGGACCATATGGGACACCAGAATTCGAACCAACCACCTTTGGTCCTGGATCAGCTGCTTGCAAGGCAAATGCTGCTGTGCTATCTCTCCGGACCCTAAATATTTCTTTATTCATTCTTTTGTTCATCTGCTTTATAGGGCACAGCTGGTGGCACTCAGAAACTACTCTCAGCTAGGTGCTCAGGGATTGTTCATGGTGGTGTTCAGGAGACCATACTGTGGCAGAGATCAACTCTGGACCTCTGGCATGACAAGAATGAGCTCTAGCATGAGCTATATCTCCAGTCCTACTGCTAATTAAAAAGTAATTACCTTGACTTGAAAATAATTATTGTTAGGAATTGATACTTCCACAAAATTGTTTATTCTTTAACAGAAGCTATCATTTATTTTCCTTGTCAGCAGGAAAAAAAATATGCCTCAAATGAAATGCCAATTTTTTGCATTTTGGTCTTCCCATCAAATTTTTCTGAATTGAAGGGTTACTCCTGGCTAAGCGCTCAGAAATTGCCCCTGGCTTGGGGGGACCAATGGGATGCCAGGGGATCGAACCGCAGTCCTTCCTTGGCTAGTACTTGCAAGGCAGACACCTTACCTCTAGCGCCATCTCGCCGGCCCCAATTCTATGCATCTTACAGATGTGAAAAATTGACTCTTAGCCGGCTATCCTTTGCAAAAGCTGGCTCCCTGTGTGTGACACCAGGCGGGGAAAATCCGCGAAAGTACACCGGCCCAGTGGGGCTCAGCTGTGAAAGACTGTGAGTGTGACCTGTCTATGTCTGTCTACTGTCCTCTTGCGTGAAACTCTTGCGAGTGGGGCAAAAAGAGCCTCCAGAAACCTCGCTCGCCCAGACGCCATTTTCAGGGAGGGACTTCAGAGCATAAAAACCGGCAATTCTTTGCAAAAGCTGGCTCCCTGTGTGTGACACCAGGCGGGGAAAATCCGCGAAAGTACACCGGCCCAGTGGGGCTCAGCTGTGAAAGACTGTGAGTGTGACCTGTCTATGTCTGTCTACTGTCCTCTTGCGTGAAACTCTTGCGAGTGGGGCAAAAAGAGCCTCCAGAAACCTCGCTC
This sequence comes from Suncus etruscus, assembly GCF_024139225.1. Classification (NCBI taxonomy): domain Eukaryota; kingdom Metazoa; phylum Chordata; class Mammalia; order Eulipotyphla; family Soricidae; genus Suncus; species Suncus etruscus. The sequence continues at coordinate 22,527,314 of NC_064859.1, read as the reverse complement.
GCCCAGACGCCATTTTCAGGGAGGGACTTCAGAGCATAAAAGCCGGCTATCCTTTGCAAAAGCTGGCTCCCTGTGTGTGACACCAGGCGGGGAAAATCCGCGAAAGTACACCGGCCCAGTGGGGCTCAGCTGTGAAAGACTGTGAGTGTGACCTGTCTATGTCTGTCTACTGTCCTCTTGCGTGAAACTCTTGCGAGTGGGGCAAAAAGAGGCTCAGAGGAGCACGGCCGCTCCGCTTCGCTACGCGGCCGTGCACTCTTTCTAAGGAAAGAACTCCATTGCAACAAGAAGGAAAAATCACACTAAGAACGGCGCTATATCACAGAAGCAAACATTTCTCTCTGGACTGTCTTCTCTGTTACATGCTCGGGCCTAAGATTTGACCCAGTGTGAGGCTTCATCCACGGAGGACTCCCCTCCCTTAGAGGCAAGTCAGCCCATCCAGAAAGGGAGGAGCCAGAGGAGTGTGCTGCCTACATCATATAGACAATGAATACCACTACAACACGTAGAAAAACCCACAATACAAATGTGACAATGGGGAAACAGCGCAGGCCAGCATCAGACATAGAGAATGAAGATGACAATTCTGAGGACCAGATAATGACTGAACAACTAATCAACCTCTCAGATAAGGACTTTAGACTAGCAATATGGAAGGTGCTCAACAGACTCCAAGAAACCATGGATCGAGTTGAACAGAACACTAATAAGAACCAAGAAAATATGAAGGCAGAAATGACAAAACTCCAAACTGAAATAACATGTCAACTAACAGGCCTGAAAAACTCAGTAAACGAAGTGAATGACAAAATGGATAAGCTCTGGGACAGGGTATCAGAAGCTGAGAATAGACTTGGTGCTGTGGAAGATGAGATACATAACAATTCCATACAGCAGGAGAGATTGGACAAAAAACTTAAAGCAAATGAGCAGACAATGGAAAAATTAGTCAAAGAATGGGAACAGACGAAAATAGAAGTCTATGATAAGATCAACAGAAACAACTTAAGAATCATTGGAGTCCCAGAGACCCAGGAAGAAAATTTCCAGGAAGAATCAATGGTCAAGAACATCATTAAAGAGAAACTTCCAGAGCTAAAGAATATATGTGATCAAATCCTGCATGCCCGAAGAGTACCAACCAAAAGAGACCCCAGAAAAACCACCCCAAGACACATCCTAGTCACAATGACAAATCCCACAGATAGAGACAGAATTCTGAAAACAGCAAGATCAAAAGGGGAAATCATGTTCAAGCAAGCTTCCCTGAGATTTACAGCAGACCTGTCACCAGAAACGCTCAATGCCAGAAAGCAGTGGTGGGATATTGTGACAAGACTGAATGAAATGAATGCTTCACCCAGAATACTATACCCAGCAAAACTCACTTTCCGGTTTGATGGAAGAATACATGGTTTCACAGACAAAAAACAGCTCAGAAACTTCACAGACACAAAACCAGTCTTAAGAGAAAAACTGAAAGACCTAATCTAAGACAAGACTACCCAAAAGACACACCAAATTTTGAAATAAAGATGGCGTTAAATCCCAGGACAATTCTTTCTCTCAACGTCAATGGACTAAATGCACCAGTTAAGAGACACAGAGTGGCTAAATGGATCAAAAAACTCAATCCAACCTTCTGCTGCCTACAAGAAACGCACCTGAATAGTCAGAACAAACATAGACTCAAAATAAAAGGCTGGAGAAAAGTTATCCAAGCAAACAACACCCATAAAAAAGCTGGAGTGGCCATACTAATATCAGATAATGCAAACTTTATACTCAGGAAGGTTGTAAGGGACAAAGACGGACATTTTATATTAATCAAGGGGTACGTAGAGCAGGAAGAATTCACTCTCCTAAACATATATGCACCGAATGAGGGGCCAGCAAAATATTTAATACAACTGCTGACAAATCTGAAAAATAATATCAACAACAACACAATAATTGTGGGGGACCTAAACACGGCTTTGTCAACACTGGACAGGTCAACCAGACTGAAACCCAACAAGAATATACTAGACCTGAGGAGAGAAATGGAAGAAAGAGGCCTAGTGGATATATATAGGACACTCCATCCCCAGAAACCTGGATACACATTCTTCTCCAATGTACATGGGACATTCTCCAGGATAGACTACATGCTGGCACATAAAACATACCTCCATAAGATCAAGAGGATAGAAATTTTGCAGACTACCTTCGCTGACCACAAGGCTCTGAAATTATTTGTGAACTCCAAAGGGACTCAGAAGAAACACTTTAACACCTGGAAGTTAAACAGCCTCATGCTCAATAACCAGTGGGTCCGAGATGAAATCAAGGAGGAAATAAAAAGGTTCCTGGAAACAAATGACAATAAAGACACAAACTCTCAGAACTTATGGGACACAGCAAAAGCAGTACTGAGAGGAAAATTTATAGCTTTGCAAGCACACATCAGGAAGGAAGAAGGAGCTTACCTGAGTAGCTTAATGACACAGCTAATAGAACTAGAAAATGCTCAACAAAAGGACCCAAGAACAGGAAGACAGAAGGAAATAACAAAGCTGAGAGCAGAAATCAACGAAGTGGAAACTCAAAAAACAATCCGAAAGATCAACGAAAGCAGAAGTTGGTTCTTTGAAAAAATAAACAAGATTGATAGACCACTGGCAAACCTAACAAAGAAAGAGAGAGAGAGAAACTTGATAACTCGTATCAGGAATGAAAAAGGAGAGATCACTACTGATATGACAGAGATTCAAAGGGTAATCAGAAACTACTTTGAAAAACTCTACGCCACTAAAAATGAGAACCTGGAAGAAATGGATAAATTCTTGGACTCTTATAATCTTCCACGGTTGAAGGAAGAGGATGTAGCATATCTAAACACCCCCATCACCATTGATGAAATTAAAACAGTAATCAAATGTCTGCCGAAAAACAAAAGCCCAGGTCCAGATGGATTCACTAATGAATTCTATCAAACTTTCCAAGAGGAACTACTGCCAATCTTGGCAAGACTCTTTCATGAAATTGAACAAACAGAAACACTTCCAAATAGCTTTTATGAAGCCAACATCACCTTGATACCTAAACCAGACAGAGACGCTACCAAAAAAGAAAATTACAGACCAATATCACTGATGAATGCAGATGCAAAGATCCTCAACAAAATCCTGGCAAATAGGATTAAATGCCTCATTAAGAAGATCATCCACTACGATCAAGTAGGTTTCATCCCAGGAATGCAAGGCTGGTTTAACATCCGTAAATCTATCAACATAATACACAACATCAATAACAAGAAAAATAAAAACCACATGATCATATCAATAGATGCAGAGAAAGCATTTGATAAGGTCCAACACCCATTCTTGATCAAAACTCTCAGCAAGATGGGAATGGAGGGAACCTTTCTCAATATAGTGAAGGCCATCTACCACAAGCCAGTGGCAAATATTATCCTCAATGGAGAAAAACTGAAAGCCTTCCCTCTAAATTCTGGCACAAGACAAGGCTGTCCTCTCTCACCACTCCTATTCAACATAGCACTGGAAGTACTTGCTATAGCGATTAGGCAAGAAAAGGATATCAAGGGAATCCAGATAGGAAAGGAAGAAGTCAAGCTCTCACTGTTTGCAGATGACATGATACTCTACTTAGAAAACCCTAAAGACTCTATCAAAAAGCTTCTAGAAACAATAGACTCATATAGCAAGGTGGCAGGCTACAAAATTAACACACAAAAATCAATGGCCTTTCTATACACCAACAGTAATAAAGAAGAAATGGACATTAAGAAAACAACCCCATTCACAATAGTACCACACAAACTCAAATATCTTGGAATCAACTTGACTAAATATGTGAAGGACCTATACAAAGAAAACTATAAAACTCTGCTCCAAGAAATAAGAGAGGACACACGGAAATGGAAACACATACCCTGCTCATGGATTGGCAGGATTAACATCATCAAAATGTCAATACTCCCCAAGGCATTATACAGATTTAATGCCATCCCTCTAAAGATACCCATGACATTCTTCAAAGAAGTGGATCAGACACTTTTGAAATTCATTTGGAACAATAAACACCCTCGAATAGCTAAAGCAATCATTGGGAAAAAGAATATGGGAGGAATTACTTTTCCCAACTTTAAACTGTACTACAAAGCAACAGTTATCAAAACAGCATGGTATTGGAATAAGGATAGGTCCTCAGATCAGTGGAATAGGCTTGAATACTCAGAAAATGTTCCCCAGAGATACAACCATCTAATTTTTGATAAAGGAGCAGGAAATCCTAAATGGAGCAGGGAAAGCCTCTTCAACAAGTGGTGTTGGCACAATTGGATAGCCACTTGCAAAAAATTAAACTTAGACCCCCAGCTAACATCATGTACAAAGGTAAAATCCAAATGGATTAAAGACCTCGATATCAGCCCCAAAACCATAAGATATATAGAACAGCACATAGGCAAAACACTCCAGGACATTACAGGCATCTTCAAGGAGGAAACTGCACTCTCCAAGCAAGTGAAAGCAGAGATTAACAGATGGGAATATATTAAGCTGAGAAGCTTCTGCACCTCAAAGGAAATAGTGCCCAGGATACAAGAGCCACCCACTGAGTGGGAGAAACTATTCACCCAATACCCATCAGATAAGGGGCTAATCTCCAAAATATACAAGGCACTGACAGAACTTTACAAGAAAAAAACATCTAACCCCATCAAAAAATGGGGAGAAGAAATGAACAGACACTTTGACAAAGAAGAAATACGCATGGCCAAAAGACACATGAAAAAATGTTCCACATCACTAATCATCAGGGAGATGCAAATCAAAACAACGATGAGATACCACCTCACACCCCAGAGAATGGCACACATCACAAAGAATGAGAATAAACAGTGTTGGCGGGGATGTGGAGAGAAAGGAACTCTTATCCACTGCTGGTGGGAATGCTGTCTAGTTCAACCTTTATGGAAAGCGATATGGAGATTCCTCCAAAAACTGGAAATCGAGCTCCCATACGATCCAGCTATACCACTCCTAGGAATATACCCTAGGAACACAAAAATACAATACAAAAACCCCTTCCTTACACCTATATTCATTGCAGCTCTATTTACCATAGCAAGACTCTGGAAACAACCAAGATGCCCTTCAACAGATGAATGGCTAAAGAAACTGTGGTACATATACACAATGGAATATTATGCAGCTGTCAGGAGAGATGAAGTCATGAAATTTTCCTATACATGGATGTACATGGAATCTATTATGCTGAGTGAAATAAGTCAGAGAGAGAGAGAAAAACGCAGAATGGTCTCACTCATCTATGGGTTTTAAGAAAAATGAAAGACACCCTTGTAATAATAATTTTCAGACACAAAAGAGAAAAGAGCTGGAAGTTCCAGCTCACCTCAGGAAGCTCACCACAAAGAGTGATGAGTTTAGTTAGAGAAATAACTACATTTTGAACTGTCCTAATATTGAGAATGTATGAGGGAAATGTAGAGCCTGTTTAGGGTACAGGCGGGGGTTGGGTGGGGAGGAGGGTGATTTGGGACTTGGGTGATGGGAATGTTGCACTGGTGATGGGTGGTGTTCCTTTTATGACTGAAACCCAAACACAATCATGTATGTAATCAAGGTGTTTAAATAAAAAAAAAATTAAAAAAAAAAAATTTTTCTGAATTAAAAAATGATACTAATCATGTAGACTCTACCTTGGAAGAATTAAAAACGAAATTAGATCCCCAGATGGCTGGATAATTACTGTTTATTGTCTTTTATGATGTAGATAGCCATTATACCAAGATGGAATACCTACACACAAACTTCTTATATTGCAAAAAAAAAAAAACAAATTCTATATTTGTTTAAGCCATTTTACTAAGCTGTAGTTATAGAAGTCAAATAACAATCTAAGTTATCAAAATATGACCATCAGCATAATAAATAGCCCCATTTTTTATTTGTGAAAACATATAGTACATAAATACAGTTCATAACTTTGTTTCTGGGCAAGAACAAACTTCAAGCCTTAGTAAAATACTAAGAAATATTTTTAATCTGCCCTCCCTAAGAAAGAACAATAAGCCTTCTTAAAGTAATCTGCTAATTCTTTTGAAGTTGTTGATTTGATTTTACATAATGCTTTCTTGACATATTTGACTATGCATTAATCACTATTTCTATAATAAAATTTATGTAGACAGAATACCATGGTATTCTGAGATTATAGAAGTTCTAAAGTCTTTGGGAAAGAAAGGCGTGAAGAGAGAAAGAATAAGAAATTGAGAAGATGGGGCCGAGGCAGTGGCGCAGGTTGTAGGGCATTTGCCTGGCACGCGCTAACCTAGGACCAACTGCAGTTCAATACCCTGGTGTCCCATATGATCCCTCAAGCCAGAGGTGCTTTCTTTTTTTTGGGGGGGGGTGGGGTCAAACCTGTTGACACTCAGGGGTTACTCTTAGTTATGCACTCAGAAATTGCTCCGGGCTTGGGGGACCATATGGGACACTGGGGGATCGAACCGCAGTCTGTCCTAGGCTAGTGAGCGCAAGGCAAATGTCTTACGGTTTGCACCACTGCTCCAGTCCCCAACCAGGGACTATTTCTGAGCGCATAGCCAGGAGTAACCCCTCAGTGTCACCGGGTGTGGCCCAAAAACAACAACAACAACAAAAAAAGAAATAGAGGAGAGTGAGATCAAGACAGAAAGAAATTCTGTGTTTCTTACCTGAGAGAATCTGAGGTCTAGGCAGTCTGAGTTTCTATTTCAGTGTTAATATCCTAAACTACTAGATTGTTTTTAAACTTAGAAATCTGAAAAAGTAGAAAGGACACTATAGTCTAAAACACAGATTTCTCTATTCTCAACGATTCAAAATAAATCAATTCTATTAATAGCTTAAAAGAAGCATTAAACTTACTACTATTAACCAAAAATAAACATATATTTCAAATTATGACATTTGATTCTGATTAGAAGATTATTTTGAGATATAAAACATATTTAACTTCATGCACAACCAACATTTCCCTCTAAACTGAAGGCAAATGCTTCTTCCGTATTTTTTTTAATCTAATTGAACACTTATTTATAGTCATTTTCTTTTTTGTTGCTTTTGTTTGGGGGGCATTTGGTGGTGCTCAGAGCTTACTTTTGACTCTCTTTTCAGGAATTATTCCTGTTTGAGCTTAGAGGACCATGTTGGATACTGGTGAGGCACAGGGACCATATATAGTTCCAAGGATCAAATCCATGTCTACCATATGCAAAGTAAGCACCTTACCTTTTCTACTATCACTCTGGACCTTATGGGTCCCCATCTTATTATCTAACTGGGGCAAAGCAGCAAACTAATGTATTAATAAAAGAAGATAGTTTAAAGAAAAACCTCCAAATAGTTGAAATTTAAAAATTATTCAACATTTTAAAAGATAAAATTTTATCATTTGATCAGGCAGAAAATGGTCGTTACCATATCATCTAATTTCTCTGTGATATTAAAAAGTGCATGTTCACAGACACAAAACTTCAAATATAAAATAATGTACAGCACAATGACTAAAGTTTAATACTGAATATTAAAAAAATAACCAAGAAAAGAGATCTAAAATAGTCTTCCTATAAGAAAAAAATTTAACAATGTATTGTGATGGATGTCAGCTAAATATTGTCCAGATCATTTCAAGTGGCTACAGATATCAATTATTTATGTTATGCACCTAAATCTAATGTGTCGATTATACCACATAAAAAGAAAAAATACTAAACAGAAAAAAAGAACATTAGGTACTATGGGAGAAACTAGAGTAAGGGTGGAGAGTCAAGAGATCTGAGAATAATGGAGTTTGCTTTGAAATATTAAATAGATGCTTATATACAGATAGACATCAAGAGTATCATTCTGAATGAAATGAGTCAGAGGGAGAAGGATTGATATAAAATGATCACACTCATTTACAGGATATATTTAAAAATAAATAAGCAAATAAACATAGCATGAGCATAATACCCAGAAACAATAGAAACGAGGGCCAGGAGGACTGGTCCATGGTAGAAAGCTTGCAACAAAGTGGGAGATGAGGGTAGGGAAGATGAGTGCAATTAAGACAGAAAAGGGATCATATGACAATATAGTTGGAAATGATCACTCCATTTAACTGAAAGGAGTTAAAGTGATCTATATGACACCTTTTCCATAACAGTATTGTAAAGCACAGTGCCTAAAAAGAAAAAAGCGAGAGAGAGGAGGAGGAGGAAGGGGAGGAAAAGGAAGAGGAAGTGGAGTAGGAACAGAAGGAGAGAGGAACAGAAGAAAATAAAGAACAAGAAGGAGGAGGAGAAGGAAGAAGAGGAAGAGGAGAGGCATCTCCCAGGGCATGAGAGAGAAACTGAGGGCATTGGTGACAGGAAGTGTGCACTAGTGATGGAAGGGTGTTGGAACTCTGTATGACTAAATCTCAACCATCAACAACTTTGGAACTGCATGTCTCACAGTGACTCAAAAAAATTCTAATTCAAAAATTTAATATTAAATACAATAGCCAGATACATTTCCTCTATAAAGAATTTCTGTGTGAAATATTCATCAGTTCTTCATGTCTTACTAATAATGCTAAAGAAAGTATTGACAACTCTTTTGGAGTTAGAAAACAAAAGAAAGAATATACCTGAAAATACATTAAAAACCTGGCAGTTAAAATAAAGAAAAAGGTAAAGGAAGCGGGTGGGGAAAATTAAAGAAAAAAGGTGAAGAAAGAAAAATTATGTAGGATATCTGGTTGGATATATGAGATAAGGGAGAGAAGATTATAAATAATGAATTCAGAGAATTCAGTAATGGAAGCAATTTGGCATAATTAAAAGAAGGAAACATCAAAAGTAAGAAAGAAAACATGGAAGTATGTTTCAGGAAAGAATTCCCTGTGCAAAGGCATCATCATTATGTGAGAATACAGTGGTCTACAGGTATGGAGGCAGGATTATGAGCAGGCAGGAAGAAAAGAACAATTAGAAATATAATAGAAGTGTTAAACCAAGTATAAAATACTGTATACTGAGAACAATAACTCAAGTATTTAGAAGAATTACTGGGTGTAATATGGAAAATGAATTATTTCTTGCTCATTTGTCAGAGCTTTAAAAAAAAAACTTCTACTATTGTGTTGTCTAAAGCTGTTTAAGTAAGATATTATTGTTTAAAAAAAAAAAACAAGCACACTTAAGAAGTTCAATCTTCCCAAAGTAAGCATTTTAAAAAAACAAATGCAAGCATATCTAGAAAAATATTTCTTAACTCACTTTTTTTCCTCTCGCTTTATTTAAAGCCAAATAATATGTATGCCCTAGGGTAATAAGGTCACAAGGTTAAAAGAGCAATGTGACAATTATAAAAAGTTAGATTACAGCTACGACAAACCAGGGCCCATTAGCCCATACTACGGAAAAGTTATCACTATAAATGGCTTTTTCCTGTATCCTTATCAATGCAGTGCACAAAGTATATCACCCTCTGCTTTTCTCTATGATCTATGTAGTGTTTATGCCTATCTAACCTCAACAGGCACTAGTGGGTCAGTGAAACTAGGAGGCAATGAGATATGGTAGGGAGAGTGATGAGACAATCTGTTAAGTGTCAGAAATGGACTACAAGTCACCAAACATTTCAGGGCAAAACTTTCCACATTAAAAAAAAAGAACAACTCTAAAGAAAATATGTTCTTATTGCTTATAAGTACTCGAGATCACCATGGAAACCAGAAAGCTTCAAGCTCTATTTTAACTGTATAAGTTGGCATAACCAGTGAAACCTGCATTTGTACTAGTAGGGAAAAGTAGATACATATTTTTGGAAGAGAAAATGAAGTCCATATAAAATGAAATCAAAACAATTACCAAATGAGCAAAAGAAAGACTGTAAATACCAGCTACTGAAATATTAGCCAAAGTTCTTAAAAAATAAATTTCAAGTATATAAACATAATAATTTCTCTCGAACATCAATGCCATACCAAAAGATTTGAAAAGGGTAACTAGTCATTTCAAATTACTGTTCCCAGGATGCCATTTCCATTAAAACTTCAATGTTCTGTTCTTCTTTCCCAGAGAAATATTTTATATTTTAGATAAACAAAATAGAGTATTTTTTAAAAGCCAGGCTTCTTCAGACTCTCTTACAAAGAAGCCTTTTTCTAGATCCATTAAATTATAAACTAGGAGCAGAAATTGCCCTGCTGATCATCTTTCGCATACTTCACTGTATTTGGAAATGCTGATTTAAAGAAAAAAATTTAAACTTTATGCAATTATTCTCTAAGAAATACTTGAATATACTGAGATGAACTGTAAAAAAAAAAAAAGCCACAACCCAAGACAACAATATAATACAAAGCATTTCAATGACACCTGAGAAAAGAGCAGGCATAACTTAAAATTTAAAAATCATAAAAGAAAAACAGATCAACTGATAATACTTGTATTCCCCCTAAAGTGTGGCTCCAGAAACAATTTCATGATGGGGAGCAGGGAAGCAGTTGGGTCATAGTCAGTGATGTTCAGGCCTTACTCCTTATTTGTTGCTTAGAGATTATTCCTGGTGGTATTTGCAGAACCATATGTGATTAAAACAGAGCCAACAGTATGCAAGGCAAATGCCTTGACCTCTGTACTGTCCGTCTAACCTCTAAGAACAACTTTAAGGAAGTATAAATCATTGAAACATAAGTTTCTAGCAATTCTAGAATTTAATATACACAATATCTAATTTTGTAAGACTGATAAAATAACACATTTCCTTCTCTATTTAATACCATAGTTAAGAATGTCAAATAAGAAAAATATCCTCAAAACTAAGTATCTAGAATTTTGTATGAAGGCCTTCCTCATTGACCTTATTTTATATTAAAGAGAAGAAATTCTCAACATAATGCTAGCTCTTTGAAAAAATAAAAAGAGGAAGCTCAAGTATAAAACAAGTGCAATCAATTTTAACAAAAATGGAAAAAATATAATCCTGTTCTAATTAGTATTTATTGCCAAATCAATGCTCTGTGAGAAATACAGAACAGTAATTTGTTTTTCTTTTGGCAATCAGTTACTTATATAGATAGCAACATGTAGCATAACTATTTTGCTATTTTTTTATAAGGGAACCTGATGGACTAAAGAGATAGAATTGGGACAAGGATGTTTGCCTAAATCCAGTTCAATTCCTGGATCTGCCTATGCCCCCCCCCCCACTAGGGATCACTCCTGAGAAGAGCAAGGAATAGTCATGGAGCACCACCAGGTATGGCCTCAAATTTAAAATAGATAAATTCATAAATTATTATTAATGAATCAATATTAATGGGAATTTCATTTCTTAAATAATTATGATTTTAATATCTGACCCAAATTATACTCCTTATATTCATATCTGCTTTAAGTCTAACTTCTAGTTCTTGTTAAATTTACTTGATTATTAAGTAACAATACTGACTCCTGATAATACTGAGAGACAAAAATTTCAGCCTCTTAGATCTTATGTCAACTCAGTTAACTCTTTCATGGCATGATTCATAATAAAACACTATAAGACCATGGAAAAAGTTACATATAAAATTCAAGATTACATTAATATATGTGTCACAATTCCAAAGGATCTTGAAAGCCAACCTGGAGAATACCAAATTAATTTTTTATTAAATAAAAGCTTATTAAAAAAAATAAAAACTTCTTGAGACTATTCAAGTATCTTCATTTTAATATCCAACTGATGCCAAGGTTCTTTAAATAATTTGTTTTCTTAATACTACATTTTACTGGGGTACTATGATTTACTGTTAATAGTAGTTTCATGTGTGCATTGTTCCAACACCCTATCCATCACCAGAGAGGACACCTCCCTCCACCAATATCCCAAAGATCCCCCTACTTACACCTCACCCCCATTTCCTTAATTTTGTTCTGTGGACGAACATTTTTGTTCTATTGCCTTTGGTCATTTGTTGTTTCCTTACTGTATAGGTTTTATCCCACATAGGAGAGACATCATTTTGTATTTATTCCTTTCCTTCTGACTGATTTCACTTAGCATGATATCATCTAGTTCTTGCATGTAAAGCAAACCATATTATTTCATCATTTCTTATAGGTGCATAATATTCTCTTGTGTAAATATGCCACAAATTCTTGATTAATTCACCCATAGTTGTACATTTGAGTTGTTTCCACAACTTGGCTATTGTACTATATGCAATATAGATGTGAATATTCCTTTGCCTTTTTTAAAAAAATATTGATTGATTGATTGGTTTTTGGGCCACACCCAGCAGTGTTCAGGGGTTACTCCTGGCTTCTGCACTCAAAAATCACACGTGGCAGGCTGGAGGACCATATAGGATGCTGGGAATCGAACCTTCTGGTCCCTCCCAGGTCGTCCACATACAAGGCAACAGCCCTACTGCTGTGCTATTTCTCCAGCCCCTGAATATATTCTTTCATATTTGTATGTTGGGTGAGGGGTAGATGTCAGGAAATGAAATCACTGGGTCTAATGAACTTCTATTCTTATTTTCTGAAGAAAACTCTTTATAGCTTTACCGTAGAAGTTGAACTACTCAACATTCCACATCAACCATGAAGGAGGGTTTCCTTTCTCACCACATACCCATCAATACTGGTTATTTCTAGAATTTTTGATATATGTCATTCTCACTGATGTGAGATGATAATTTCATTGTTGTTCTGATGTGCATTTTCCTAATAGCAAGTAATGATGAGCACATTTTCATATGTCTACCAGCCATACTGGATATCTTTCTTTGGAGAAGTGTCTGCTCATCTCTCAACCCATTTTTGTATGGCATTATTGGATTTTATTTTTGTGGTTGAGTTTTGTGTACTTTATAAATCTTGAATATAAGTCCTTTATTTGATATACTGTGTGCAAACATGTCCTGATTCCCCTTATCACCTCAGAAAACATGTCAAGTACAGCAGTTAAGGCACTTGCCTCTTATGTGGCACCCTACTTATAATCTCTGGCACCACACACAATCCCCTAAGTACTGCCAAGAATGATGCCTGAGCACAAAGCCAGAAGGAAGCCTTGTACGCTGCCAGATGTTGCCCCAAAACAAATAAAAAGCATGTCAATTACAACTTCACTCATGGCCCTTTTACACCTCACGTTCCTTTCTGTATTATCTGCAGATACATGGTCATCCATTTTGATCATCTACAGTGTAGAACAGATAAGTAGATTCAGATTATAAAGGGAAAAAAAATTCAGAAAAATTTGGCCACTCTACTTTATCCCCTACAACCATGATGAAAAAATATAAAGCAATTGTAGGTAAATTCTAATTTTGCTGCTGATTCACCTCTTCTAACTGCTGTCAAACTATAACATAAAAATACATTAAAGGCAAGTTTGATGCAGTATATTCTGAAACCTAACACAATTGCTTATGAAAAATGGGAATAGTTACTCACTATAGTTTTCCTAATTTCTAAAACTTTGTTCTAACTTCCTCTAAGAAGAAGAATCCAAAGGTCAAAACCACTAGTTTAGGAATTGACGCTAACTTCTTAGAGATCACAAACGTTTTATGCATCATGGTTGACTAAGGAATAAAAATTTATGACACTGAAATAAGGTCATATTACAATATGCTTTTAAATGGAGATTTTTGTGAGGCTTCTAAATGTATGAAAGAAAGCAAAACAAACCCCAAGGAGGTTTCTTAAAGAGAACACTCAAAATGTAATAACATAAATTCTGGGAAATAAGTTTATAATCAATAGATACATAGAACTCAACTCAAGCTATACTTTCTTTAGATGCAATATTATTTCAGGTCTATGGAAAAGAATCATGATTTGGGAAGTTTAAGAGTAAGCAAAACACAATGCTCATGTACAAATGTGCATTTTGTCTAAAGAAAGGATTCATAGCATTCATGAGAGTTTCAAAGGCACCTTAACAAAGAAAAGTTAAAGAAAATACTTGCTAGAACCTTTGTTAGATTAAACTTTTTCTACTAATTTCTTGGCTTATTTTACAGACTACTGGATGAGAGATACATAAATAAATATGAATTTTTTATGATTCACATGTTTTACTTGAGGCTTACTGTTTACTATAAAAGAAAACATTCATTCATTGCTATTATTCCTACCCATAGGTTCAAAATATCTGGAATCCTAACAGGTAACTTTATCGTATAGTCTAAGATATACTTAGAAAAAAACTGAATCAAAAGTCCTCTCTTCCAACATTTTTGTCTAGAATTTTTTTTTAATCTAATTATTTTAATGCTAAAATCATTGACTAAAATATTACAGTAAGATATGGTCATAAGTGAAATCCACTAACTAGTGAAATAGTTGTATTTATAGATCTGTTTTCCTAGTGTCATAATGATGCCCACATAGCATGTCCTGGAGCAAGTATATTTCCCTTCCAATAACAAAAGGGTATGTGAGCAGCAACCTAGAGAGGAGTCAGAAAGATTATATAGTCTATAAAGAGTTTAAAGTACACAAATCTCTGTCCAAATTAAACCAGGTTCAAGGCATAGAGCCCATAAATATGGCAGGCATCACTGGATTGATAGAGATTAAAAAAAAATACCTGAAAGAGACTGGTTTCTGTCTCCATCCACCTTTTTAAACTAATACTCTACAATAGACCAGTGATCCTCAAACTACAGCCCACGGGCCACATGTTGTATTTGTTCCCATTTTGTTTCTTTACATCAAAATAATATATATATGCAGTGTGCCTATAAATTTGTTCATAGCTTTTATTTTACTATAGTCTGGCTGTCCAACAGTATGCAGGACAGTGAATTGGCCCCCTGTTTAAAAAGTTTGAGGACCACTGCGATATACAAAGATTCCCATATCATTGTCTTTAGTCATCATTTGTTATTGTTATTAGATCATAACAATAGCATCACATTGTTATTATTCATCATTCTAGTAAGTCTGACCTTACCAAATTTAGCTTTAATGATTATAAAATGATACTGTATATCCCATCCCTACTGCCCATCTCTGATCTGCCTGTGAATATTTAAACATCAAAAGTTGTTTAAAACTATTTCATAAAATACCCCTACCTTTGCCCTGCATACTTCCATTACATGACTATATCAAGGACCAAGTCTCAATTAGCTACTATCTGACCCTTGTTCACTTTCTTCCCTCCCCTCCTCCTGCCAAAGTTTGCCCTTCCTGCCAAAGTTCAGCACTTCCTAGAAAAGTCTCACTGCCTGTTTGATATTGTACTTCACTTTAGTCACCAAAGGAAGAATTTACAGGTGCTTGGCCCCATCTATAAGACCATGACCGAAATCTGACCTCCTGTTACAATACATGAACTCCTGCCCTACTGATAAGGATGGCAGATATAAGTAGGATTTTTCAAATAATCCTTTGGGAATTTATAAGCAGCACAGCCATAAAAGGGGGGTGAATGGAAGGTCGGTTTCACTAAAAATAATAAATATTGCCATGTTTATTCAAAGTGTGCCTTGTTATCCCTCAGGCCAAAAGTTCAGATAAACACTATTGTAAATGACAAAATATTAGAACTTTTTGTTACTTCTGTTATGATCCTTCCGTTGGACACCAATAGAACTGTTTCCCTTGAATAAGCCCCAGCCCTTATATTGTATAACACTGCCTGAGAACAGAATGCTGGATTCATTGGCAGGTCAAAAGGAGGGTAGTTATCTTTCAAAATCAAAAACAAAACATGTATTGGGTATTAGACATTACTAATAATAAATGTGAGGGTTTTAAAAAGAGATGAATAAAACATGGTGCTTGCCCTAATGTGCTTGCGATCTTTTAAAAGAAAGAACACATATTTAGAATATCAGGATACAATACATTAAGCACTAGTATAAATATGAATTGGATTAAATAATAGTGAAAAGGGGAAAGGAGTTTACTTATTTCAATTTTAAACATCAGGAAAAATTTCAAGGACATAAGGGTAAGATAAAAAGGAGTTAGTAAAATAAAAAAGGAAAAATAGATGATTCAAAAAAAATGTACTAATATAAAGAAAGGAAGAGAAGCATAAATTAGCATTGCCAGAAGCATTTTTGGTATAATTAAGGTATAATGTTAGTAGAAAATATTGTAGTCAGGACATTGAAAATCTACAAACTCTATTCATGAATATGGAAAACCTATTCAGGGGTCCTCACACTTTTTAAACAGGGGGCCAGTTCACTGTCCCTCAGACCATTGGAGGGTTTGACTATAGTATAAACAAAACTTATGAACGAATTCTTATGCACACTGCATATATCTTATTTTGCAATGAAGAAACAAAACAGATACAAATACAATATGTGGCCCGCGGGCCATAGTTTGAGGACCACTCTATTCTGTATTTTTGTCACAGGTGAACAATATGAAAATTTTAAGCAAGTAACAATATCATAAACTTTTATGATCAATTGCTTCAACAATATTAAGAATTAAGAAAATAATTTATGATATAGGGCTGGAGAGATAGCATGGAGGTAAGGTGTTTGCCTTGCATGCAGAAGGATGGTGGTTCAAATCCTGGCATCCCATATGGTCTCCAGAGCCTGCCAGGAGCAATTTCTGAGTGTAGAGCCAGTAGTAACCCCTGAGCCCTGCCGTGTGTGACCCAAAAAAAAAAAATTATGATATAAAATACGGAGGCTAGTTATATATATAGAAGTAAAATAAAAATCTAACTATATTTAGGTGGCAACATTTCCAAACTTTGAATATATGGGTATGGCACTGAGAGAAAAAAAAATGTTCTCAGCTGGC